>NC_134830.1:48144170-49344170 GCF_004210375.1 Tachypleus tridentatus
TGTGGTTTACAGAAATTCCTCTATTTTTTGTAAACTACAATAATTAATCATATCAGTAGTCCCAAAGTTCGTTTTTGATACTATGGATCCCTGTAAAATCTAACGTTGAAGTTAATTTTATACAGCTTCAACAGAACTAATAGGGAGGTGTAGTCAAGAGTAAAAGTATTTTAAAAAGTAGCTGTTATCCTCAAACAAAACATACATTTTAACGTTTTCAGGCAATATTCTTTAGCCTTTGAAATCCATTATGTTCAGCCATATTGACTTGCCTATTATGTTACTTGGCTACATCGTGCATACTGATGGAAAGATACTTGAAGGTTTTCCTCTCATGGTTAAGAAATAACGGGATAGCTGTTCATCCCTATTGTGCCTTCTATTAAGTAAATCATTATGGTCTGCTTTTAAAAATAGGTTTTTATGGTCATCCATTGCACTGTTTCATGTGTTGTTGTTCCTTTAGACTCTCAACTGTGTTTTACGCTTTCGCTTTTCTTCGAACCTGCGGATTATGAGTCGATGCCTTAACCAACTGGCCATGCCAGGCCTATGAAGAATATAATAACAATGTAGAAATAGATTATTTCCAAAGAACTTTTAAAGTGTGATCACATTAATAGTTACAAGGATTATAAATCAAAATAATCTGTAACGTTATTTGTTTTTGAATTTTGTGCAAAGCTACACGAGAGATATCTGCGCTAGCTACCCCTAATTTAGCAGTGTAAAACTGTCTTTATGAAAATGAAATAGCAGCAGTTTGTAAAGTATGTTATATTGATTGTTATTAGAGGTTTTTATAGAAGAAATCTGATGATTGTAATTTATCTAAAAGTTTGTTCAATAATTATTATATTTTTTTTTTGTCAAAACTCTGGCTACTTACTTCCGTGAACTTTCATTTCTCTAGTGATGACAAACATTTTAAATAACATTTCAGAGAGTAGTAATGATTTACACCCAAATTTGGTGAAGTTCTCATCCTGTAAACTGTCAGTAGTTCTTTCTATAATTGCAGAAAGTTTCACATGCAGTGAATTTTATAAAGGCACATCCTCAACAAGGGTACACATTCTTATTAATTTACCTTTTGGCAAGTTTTAACTATACTAAATATCAGATAAAACGTACACCTTTGATATTAAATTCATAGCACATTTTTAATCATCTATCATACAATTTATTAATTTGAAAAAGAGTAAATTAAGAAAGAACTGATAGTTCAAATGGAATGTGTGACATATACAAAGTTGTGCAGCATGAAAATGGGTTAAAAATTTACAGTTATGGAATTGGTTTTATTCAAACTCACAAAATTATTAAAGTTATGAAGAACATACATTTAAAAACAACTGCAGGCAACAACCTAGACTTTCAAGATTACTTGGAAATATGAAAAATCTACTGTGTATGATGTGCAAGCAATGTTATGCTAAACGTTGTTTATCTGTAATAATACACTGGTGTATATATGTGTGTGTGTGTGTGTACACCATATCTCCAAAAGGAAATAACCTAGAAATTTGACGTTTTTAACCCACGCAAGGTGGACCCTGAGGGTAGTGTACCTGAGTATGAGTACTTATTCACATGTGTGTGTGCATCTTTTCAATGAGGCAAGGTACAAAACATCATTTACTAAAAAAACGTGGTTTGTTATATAACAACCTCTAATACATAGAAATGTCAAAACGTTTTGGTAAAGATGTTTTCTACTGTTATGTTTCTCATCAAGAAAAATGCATAATTTGTATTTTTATACTAAAATAGATTCAGAATATCCACAATGACATAGTCATGTAGCAGAGGTGGACTGGACTCATTTTGAGGAGCCATGCTACTTCATTATGAGTTGGAGCCCATACCATCCCACTAGCACTGAGAATCATATATAATCTATACTCTTCATAGAAGGGGGGCCCATGTACCTTATGACAATTATTAGTCTACCTTCGTCACATATAATATATCAACCTAATTATCTCAGCACAGCTAAGTACTTTCATTTTTATCACAACATTTAATATATAGAAAATCCAATGTGTTTTTATAATGGTGCTATCCTACAATGGCTTTTCTCATGTTGCTTAGTAACAGAATCATTGACTAATATTTTATTGTAAGTATAAAATCAAGTATATAATTTAAAAAATTGGAAAACATTTCTTGATTTCTTCATTTAGAGCCTCCACTGATTAAATAAGTTCCTTTTTTATAAAAAATGTTGGTGACATAGCAGCAGATACCTTGATACACTTGTAGTTTTATTACTTATTCCCATAAACAGATATCGAATAAAAATAAAACATTTACACCAGTATGTAAATACAGTGTACAAATATTCTCTTCACAAATACTATTACTATTTTGGAAGGAGAGTATTGTTTTATCCTAGATTTCGTAAGTTAAAAAAAAATAATAGAAATTTGTTTGTTTGTTTGTGGGTTTGTGTAGATGTATTACAATTTATTATTATGTTAATTATAAGAACATGTCATGTTTTTCTAAAACACAAAACTGCACTATATCTCTTTTATATCTTTGCTCTTTACACAACAATTTGAAAAGAAAATGCGAATTGTAAAAATGTTATTTGATAAAGCAGTTGGTATTTGACAACAGTACACTGCTGGCCAAAATCTTAAGGCCAATGAACATAAAGAAAAAATTATGCATTTTGCGTTGTTAGACTCAACCACTTATTTGAGTAGAGCTTCGAAAGATGAAAATAAGAAAAGGGAAAATAAAACAAAAACAAAACGTTTTTAGCACTTAATAGGGAAAATGCGAACTCTATGAAAGTAGCCTGAATACAAACTGGTCAAAAGTTTAAGACTATACGAAAAAGAGGTCATAAAAAGTGTTGGAAATGCCCAACAAAAGGTCTCAGTAGGGAGTTTCACAGCCGTCATTGCGAATAACTGCAAACATTCGCTTTGGCATGGTCGATATAAGCGTTTGCAGAAGGCTGGCTGAAATGTTATTCCAAGTGGTAAAGATGGCTTCACGAAGATCATGCACTGTTTGGAATTGACGTCCATTTCTATAGACTTCCCTTGCCATCCACCCCCAAACATTTTCTATGGAGTTAAGTTCGGCGAACACGCTGGATAGTCCAAAACAGTCACGTTATTTGCCATGAAAAGTCCTTTGTCCTGAGAACATTATGGATTGCAGCATTGTCCTGCTGAAAGATCTAGTCATTTCCACACAAGCGGGAGCCTTCATTAAATAAGGATGCTCTCTCCAACATGCCAGTGTGGGCAGCTGCTGTTTGACGCCTCTGTATAACCTGAAGCTCCATTGTTCCATGGAAGGAGAAAGCACCCCAGATCGTGATGGAACCTCCTCCACTGTGTTGTGTAGAAAATGTCACCAGTGGGATATTCTTAACGTGCCAGTAACGTTGGAAGCCATCTGGACCATCGAAGTTAAATTTTTTCTCATCAGAGAACAAAACCTTATTCCACTTTTGGATGTCTCTACCAGTCCTGATTCACTGAGATTCCTTTATATTCACGGATGAATACCACATAACTTATGTATACATATAGTAAAACCTGTCGTAGGCGGAATCGCATGAGACTACGTGAAATTTCCGGCTTAGACTTGGTGAACATGCATTTCCTTAATTATATATAATTTTGAGTAGAACGTTAGAATTGTTTGACTCAAGGGACGTCAGATGTTTGTGAATAAAGTTATTATACTGTTCATGCTATATTTATTAGAATATGAACAGAAATAGACATTCAAAATATACACAAGTACACAAAATCTTAATCAAATTTCTTTGAAGAAAGTGTCCTATTTCAACTGTTTTGTTCTTTTAATGGGCTTTCTCGTGCGGTTAAAAGATAATACCAATTCTTCAGCCTTTTTATGAAGTTAATTTTCCCCCTTCATTTCTGAATACAATTTAATAGTGTTAACATAAATTAACACTTGTTATGAAATAGGAATTTCTATTTTTTCACTACCTTTTACATTTTTTTCATCTTCTGAATCGCTCACACTGTTACCATCTTGCGATTTTATTATAGATTTTAAATCAATATCATCAGTTTCTGTTAACATTCTTGTTAACATTTACAAAGCTTTCCACGTTCACAGAATCATCTGGATCAATCTTCTCAATCAGTTTGGATTTCACTAGAATCGTCATGACAAACAACTTCTCCACAATCTCCGTCATTATCAGGAATAAATCCAGAATTTCGAAAGCACTTTATTACGCATTCATCTTTTACGCATTTGATTGAATGACATAAAAAGGCAATTGCATCTAACACGTCAATTTTTGTGGTCACTTCAGATGCTCTTTTACAGTCGTCCATGTTTGCAATCATATTCTGAAGCATCAATTTTCTGTATTTGAATTTTATAAATTGTATATTACCATTATCTAGTGGCTGTAGAACTGATGTTGTACATGGAGGTAGAAAGACTAAATATACATTTTACAGTTCAACTTTTGTGTGACAAGTTGCATTATCTAGCAAAAGTAGAATATTCCTATTTTCTTGTTCCATTATTCTGTTTAATTTGTTCAAAATTCCTTGAATATAGCACTTGTCATCCACGCTTTATTATTTGCATTCCATTTTTCCTTAAAATTTTGAAACAGCGTGAATGTTCACTTTTACCTATTACCCTTGGTTTCTCTAGTTTCCCATCAGCAAAAGTGACCAAAAGTACAGTCAATCGTTTTTTCAAATAGCGACCTGCAGAATAATGACAGGAGAAAAAAGAACAGAATATATTTAACCAATACTTATTGTAACAAAATGTTCAAGAATTTATTAATATTTAAACAAATTATTAATTCAAAAAGAATTTATTAATATTTAAACAAATTATTAATTCAAAAAGAATTTATTAATATTTAAAGAAATTATTAATAAAATAAGACATCAATATTTAATCAAAAACATTTTTCCGTCTTACTTGTTGATAGATGAGGTAGGTGTAAGATAGCTTTCCGTCCACGTTATGCAGGATGTGCCATTTAGAGTGCGTTTTATGAGAGAAATGTTAAGATAATGCTGCAAAATTTTGATATTTCTGACTTGTACAGGTTTCTGCCTCATGTACTTTCCGGCTTAGACAGGTTTTACTGCATATACGTAAAAATAATAGTACAGTCTATATAAAATGAACCACTAGCTCACTTTGATGCAAGAAATTATCATAGTTTACTTTCTGATTTCATACCTAAAAGTTTATAAATGTATGATCCATGCGAGGAAGCAAAGGAGTTCTGAGGAAAATAGATTGAAAAAGGAAATAATTTCATTTTCAGACTATTTATAAGTGTTGGCTTATAAGTCAGAGTTAAGTTAATTTTGTAAGGCTAACTAGCAGTTATTTACAAGTTATTTTTGTTTTTTCCATCACATAGGTGATTTTGGATAATGTGCTCAAATCTCCTCAGAACAAAAAAACTACTATTACTGGTTCGTACTCGTCATTGAATGGCTCCAGATTTAATAAAAGCGAAGAGAACGTACCGGAGGTTGACATCTGGTCCCTTGGTATTACAGCCATTGAAATGATTAATGGCAAACCTATTTGTCATCAGGAAAATTCTGACATGGTAAGTGTTGGTAGAAAGTACTTACAGCCAAGGAATAAGAGTAGATTGAATTTCAGTTTACTCCTTATATGGATATCTTCCACTTTTCTTTTTTATGAGTTGTTTAAGTTTTAAAAGTTACAAAATCATCAAATCAGGTTGAAAATTAAATACTCTGGTAGAACAATAATATAATTTTTTAAACAAATCTCAGAGGAACTTCCAGTCAATGAACTATGTCTTTCACCAACAATTTCAAAATATTTTAATAACTTGGGTGCATTAATCGTTTGTTTTTAGTTATACACAAATGTTTCTCTAATAAAGTTAATCATAAACGTTATCATTGTTTCACAAAATCCAAATTTAAAAAAATTTTTGTATTTTAAAACACAATCGTCTGCTTTGTCCAAAACGTCTTTCACCAACTACAGGGAATAACTATAATAAAAACAAAAACAAGACTGTTCACATAATTCAAACATGTAGATGTATTAAAGATGATGATGAACAGTGGAACAATGACAGCAACAATAAACACTTAACAAGCCTGTATACAGTAACAAATAGTTAATTATTGAATGTTGTGGAGTGTATTATATTATTATCTTTAAAATTCATAAACTATAGTGTTTACTGCCATGGTATCACTACCATCTTGTTAACCCCCTATAAATAAATAGTAACACCTAAGGTAATTCACCCATAGTGGCCAGCTACTGTGAAGTTATACCTTTGGACATACTTAGACATTACTAGCATGTACAAACCTTTGTATAATACTCATGTCATGGTTGTCAAGTGAGAGGGATTCGGTATAGTGCATGACGCAGATAGTATTTTTGTGTTTCGTAAGTAAGGTATATTGTATCTCTGTAATGCTAGTGTCACTATCGTTATTGGTTATAATGTTTAATATACATAATTGTTTCCATTATATACATACATGTATAATTTTATTATCAGAATTATTTTGTGTTGTGAAGTTAGGTTATTAATTTAGCCATCAAGTAACACTCCTTTTTCAGGTACTTGATTAAATAATTAACAAATGGGAATCCAAACATTGAAAATAAAGATAACCTATCTCTAGTTTCTCAAGACTTCCTAGACAGGTGTCAAGAGGTGAACGTGGGTAAACGATACACTGCCTCTGAACTCTCAAAGGTATGGTATAAATTACTGTTATTTTACTAAGCTATATTGGTTTCCTTTGAATTTATTATCCTAATAACATACACCAAATCATTAAATGTAAGAATTCATTGTCATTCATGGCTGATCATGTTATGGTGTCAAAACTTCAACTTACTATGGCACCATCTCATAGTGTCATATTTATTTATTTCAAAATATTCATAATTCCATAAGATATCAACTTTCACTCTGTAAAAATGTTTAGTTACATTTAGATCCATCCATTTCCATTTACAGTACTCTAGAACAGAGATGTTAGGACAAAGTCAAAATCAGATTTGAGGCTGCTTTCAAAGAACAGTTAAAGGTAAATCACAGGTAAAACATCAATATTTTATTATTATTCACATTTAGGGCAACAGAAATTTAGTGAGAGTTCAGCAAACAATGAATATTTTCTATGTCCCCTCTTTCCTTGAATACCCATGAAAAGTCTTTCAGGCATTTTTTAATCACAATGTCCTTTGAAATTTTACTTCAAATGTCTTTACTACACACCCATAACGTTACATTGGAAGTACTTTTTGATTTGTCAAGTATTTGATCTATCACATCTCAGATCAGCTCATTTAGGTTGAGATAAGGGCTCTGTGAGAACCATTGTGTAATTTCAATAACTCCAGCAACTTATCTATCAGCGAAGTAATTTTACATAGTTTGGATAATTGTTTGGGTCGTTATCTTCTTTGTAGTAGAATTCATTTCCAATAACTTGCAAACCACTGGGTCTACCATGATGGATCAGTATTTGGTCGTACTTACATTAGTCCATTATTCCATCTTTTTTGCCAAATTCTCTTGTCATCTCAACAGAAAACACCCCCAAATCATGTATCTCCCATGCTTTATCAAAGGTGCTATGCACTGAAGTAAGTATTTTCGCCTTTTCTTCTGCTGGACGTACACTTTGAACCAACGATTTTAAATTTTGACTCATCCATCCATGTCACTTCTTTACAATTATCAGCAGTACAGTTTCTTGTCAATATTTGGAGAACAAAGTAAAGGTTTTTTTTAACTGCTACATGATCAAATATTCCATTATCATCGAGTCTTTTCGATACTGTAGATCTGGACTGTTTTCTTTCATTTTTTTACCTGGTTGTTTATCTCATGCTTGAGACCAGTGGCAGTCTTCCTTCTGTCCAGAAGGTTACACAAGCAAAGACACTTACCACAAATATCATTGAATTTAGGTATTCAATTTCTTCCTTTTTTATTTTCCAATTTATCTGTATTGTTCTCATGATCTAGAATGTACTTGACAGTGTTTAGGGAACATTTAAAGTCTGCAGCAATTAGATGAAGAGTCCAACTCGCATCACATAAAGCTTCAATACAAACTGTCTGCTCTACTGATAATTCTCTCCTCTTTTTGTGCTGTGGAATGACAAGATAATGTTATATATATATATATGTTATTACTGTTGTTATCAATATTTATTTGTTGATTGCTATTAAATTGATTCCTTCCAGCATATACAGCTACAATATACTAGATTCTTTCTACGTAGTTACATCATTGCATGTAGTACCATGACAGTTATTTCAGGCCCTCAATTTGATCACTATATTAATTCATACAGAACCCTTATGATATGCCCACGGTAAGAAGTATAGGGAATTATAAAATATAAGTGTTCTCACCTCTGCTTATTTAATTGCTAAAGTGATCACTGAGTCATTACCATTGTGTTGAAATTTACAATCAGAAATGACATGGAAGAATTAACCCATAAAATGGAAAGAATGACAGATATTCATTTGTTCTAACACTTTTACACAGTACTGTATACAGAGACTAATTTAACAAAACGTATGTGATGTTGAATAAGCACTTTTGTTAAACAAATGTTTTTCATTTTTCACACAGCATTCGTTCATGGAAGTAGCAGACCGATAAAAACACTACGACCCATTACAATGATAACCAAGTATACAGTCAAAATCATTAATAGCTCAAAAACCAAATATTCCAATATACATGTTGAAATGTGTTGAAAGATGCAAGTTATGAGAGCTGACATCATTCTAGAACAAAACAATTAACAAACTGTGTTTATTAGATTTCTCCAAGAACAGTAGTATATTGTGTGTCATGATTTCCCATAATTCGGCTTTATAGATTTTGAAAATAATACCCATTTTCTCTACGACATAATAATGCTGTTATGAATTAGGAAGAAACAAACTCTCGTTTAGATCAGATTATTATTTTTACCACAATGAACATTTCTTTATCATTATGTTTGTTGACAAAAATAAAAATTGAATAAATGAGAAGAACATTGATGCCCACATCAATTAATGCATTCCAATTCATCCTGATATTTTTGTGAAATCTATGTCTTTTAGTCTCAAAACTATGTGTTGTGGTCTTACATATTGCATGTTCAACTCTGAATCCGAGAGATGTGGGTTTGAATCCTTGTTCAACCAAACATACTTGTTCTTTCAGCCAAGGAGGCATTATAATATTATAATAAATCCGACTATATTTTTATTAAAAGTAACAAAAAAATTGACAGTGGGTGGTGATGACTAGCTGCATTTTCTTTAGTCTTTCATTGCTAATTTTGGGATGGCTAACACAGATAGCTTTGAAGTGGCTTTATGAGACTTAGATATTGCATCTTGTTTCAATGACAAAACTTATTACCTTGTTTTCCTCTTTCAAGCTCTTATTACACCCCAACCTTTTGCATTTATCAAACATATTATTGACAGTATTATCCTAATTTGAGTCTTTTTTCTTAAAAATACGTTCATTTTAAGCCAATTTTCTAAGCTGAAGCTAAACAAAAGCCCTTCAAGTGTTCTTTCTAAAAGTGCTGAGAATTACTTATATAGATACTTGAAACAGTCACCAATTTTGTCTAAGACTTTTACAAACTGACATATCAAGCCAAATTTTACATGAAGTGGAAGTTATAGGACATTCTTTGTGCCAACCAGACTTTCACGTTCAATGTTTTCAATCCTGAAATCCGGCTGACTTTGCGTGACCATTAGTTCTTTATCCAGTGCTGGTTTCTTGTTCTGTTGTCCCATTTCACGCAAAAAAACATAAATTTTGAGTGGGTTTTTGATACAACAGCATCAAAGGACTTTCAGGTTTCCACAAAATGGCCAACCATGTTCTTTGTATCTGCCCTTATTAATAAGAAGTTCAAGAGTTTTGTATGTTTCCTTCAATTGAACCGTTGAGTAATATGAACAGATTTGTATATGTTACTATTTTTAATTACAATGCATTTTAGACTTGTTTTGAAGGTATCAGTGAGTAATATCCACTCTCTTAGTTCACAGACTGCATCTCATACTATTGGTATTAATTCAGCAATATTGTTGCAATAAACCAGTGAACATTCTTATGAAAAGTACGGAATAAATTCTTTTCCTCAATTTCTGGAAGCTTCACTGGTTTATTACAAAAATATCACTGAATTAATACTGATGTTAGAAGATGTAGTTTGTGAACTAAGTAAATGACAATTGTTTATTGATTCCTCCAACAGAAGTCTCAAATGTATTTTACTTCCCAGTGGTAACATATATGTATGTATTTGTTACTATTACTCATTTGGTTCACTTGAAGGAAACATATGAAAATTTCAAACTTCTTGTTAATAAAGTCAAATACAAAAAAATGTGTTTGGCTACTTTTGGAGACCTAACAGTCCTTTGAATGTTGTTGGATCAACAACCCTGTTATACAAAGTCTCCATGTTTTTGTGTAAAATGGGACAAGTAAAGTACTAAATTAGCACCAGATAAAGAAGTGAAGACCACTCAGAATTAGTGTAATAGTAGGATCCAAAACATTTGAATGTAAAAGTTTGGTTGACACGAAGAAAGTCCTGTTAGTCTTCAGATAAAAGTTGGTTTTATCATTCACTGTGTTTATAAAAAAAATGTTAAGAATCTATATCTTGTGTAATAGTTTTATTAATACTTTAAAGTTGGCTACCGACTTTAAAAAAAAACTCATTTAATGTTTAATGTTATTTATATGTTTTATGTTGTATCATGTTTCAAACTCTCATCTTCTAGCAAGATAAACTATTTTGGTAGTTAGGTTGGACCTTATTTAAATTGAGTATCATCTGAGCAGTGTATCTTGAATTTATCATCTCTTTTGGTCGATATGAGAACTATGTGAGTTCAACATGAAATATAATAACTGATTTGGAACAGGTTGCTTGAAATGTAGAATTAATTTTTGGAAAATCTTCTTTAGTAATTGTATTCTTTAAGACACTTTAATTTAACACACACAAATAATTATTTCTTTAAGTTTATAGATTAACTCTTATTTGTTGTTTTTGTGAAAAGTAGAAATAGTTACTCATAAATGTAGATACTATTTTCTTAGTCAAAAGGTAAGTAGTGAATTCTTAGTGGAAATGTAATAAAATTCATGTTGCATTTTGTTAACATATAAATATCAACTATGCATGTGGTAACACTAAGCATTAACTGCAGATTTGTCAGCAATTAGTTCTCCATTTACAATCAAATGCTCGTATATCTCTTTAGAAGTATGAAACAATTCGAATTTAGAGGCAAATTAGAACAAATTGTAATATTTCAAACCGTACTTAATTAGAATAGGTATTTGCAAATTTCAAAGTCAAAGAGAAGAATAATTGTTTGGTAAACTTCTGAAACGTCCCGTGTTTTATTTAATTTTCTCTGAAACTGCTAAGTTATAAAGCAGTAAAAGCAATAAATAACTTAGAAATTCTCAAATATTTTCTCATAATGACGTCTTGATCATAAAGTAAAGAATTTAACCTTCTTATTTCGTAATTATTTCAGAGAACAAAGATCGTTTGTATCTAAAGTTCACTGTAAATGATTTGCCTATGAAATGTGATTGTTGATATAAATGCAGTTATATAATTAGTACGTAGGTAAAACGCAAACTATGCTTTTAAGAAAACTTTATTAAAAGTATTGACAAGTCTAAACACAGTGAAACCGTTTATGATTGAATGAGAAACAAGCGTTTTACTTTTACTTCGTGATGTTGGGAAGAAATTTCCACGTTCCACAAACTCTACTTTTCTCATCTTCAAAGTCTACAACGATTGTGAGCCGTTTTCATATCGAAGATTCCACTGTGATGTATTTGGAAAAAGATAAATATCTTCATTTCAAGAAGGGTGATTCATGAGTTAAGCATAAATATGATGTAAGAAGTATATAAATGTTGGATTCTCTGTGTTTTCGGTGAAGACTTATTTCTCTATGCCTCTAGTACTCTCACTTGTTGTTTCACAGTTACTACTAAATAACATTACACATCTTTTTCATAGAGATATATTATGTTATTGAAGTTTTTTCACCACTTACACTGTGCTGTGAACAGAGTATACCTGGCAGTTAGTACCACTGGAAACATTGTTTCAGGTGTAAAAGATAAATTGTTTAATGAGTGATGTGTTATTCGTATTGCCTTGTTAAATGTTTTCGTTCATGTTTATAAAAATGGCGTACATATCGATGACATCATTGAAAGTGAATGAGCAGGAAAACGTCATTTCATTTTGAATCCCAAGAGATAACTTTCAAAGTATTCCTTCAACTCGCTGTATTCTCTATGAAGTATGATTTATTTTAACCTAAAGGAAAATCATTCTTATTTTGGAAAGTCATAATTTTGCCATCCCTTTGTCAGTCATGTTCTGTATTATTTAGATGGGAGGCATCATTGAAAATTTCTTCACCTTTCTTCATGCGTTTTTTGTTATATTAGTAGCAAAATCACGTCTGGAGGCGCTGGGTATCCATCCCAGTACCTCTCGCATGCTAAGCGAGCGCTCTACCACTTGAGCTACGCCCCCTTTGTTTTCATGCATTTTACACTTTCCGAGTTTATTCCGTAAATTCTTCAACACAAAATTTTGTATCCAGTTTCTAAGAAACGTCAGATTTTTACATTGCACTCTCCGCATATTTCAATACAAGAGTAATTTACAGCATACACTTTTCTCCAGTAAAACGTAATTGGCGATGAGCACTGCAAGAGAGAAATCAAAATTGTGAAAGGTCTCCTCTAAAACTTTACATTAAAAACGTTAATTACATACACGACATTGCAGGTAAAATCCTAACAAACATGCCATAATATTTTGACATTTGCAAGCAGCTCTCACAGGAAACCTAGTTATGAAACGTCATGAAACCTCATACATCCACGTGAAAAAGGAGTAATGATATATTTAAATGAAGAAGAGGATTTATTGACTTTTAATTTATAATTTTCGCTTACACGTTCATTTAATATTAGCGTATTTGTTTTAAAATAATGAAAAACTGTTACAGTGCATGCACGAGCTTTCAATCCATTATTTATCGCACGCTAGGAGAAAAGTGCTCACTATTCTTTCTTACACCCCTTACATAATTTTTGTAACTTTCTTTAGCGCTACTCCATTGTTACATACGTTTCTCGTGGATTCTGTTATGACACAAAACGATTTGTTTTAACTCGGGTTCATCTACACAAGTAAAGTAAGAGAAAACCGGAAAGAATGAATATTTCTAGTCTCGAGCTACTTCAGAAATGCATATCATTGCAAACAGGCGGTCGGTCATACTTAGAAGATGCGTACTGACCATCAAGAAGAAACAGTGACAGCATATTAAACGTTCGAAAAGAAAAGAAAACTACATTAAAGACGAACAGGGTTACAGACACAATTGAAACATTGAAATATTACTTCTACTAATAGTTATTGTGTGTGCATATTAAGCATGAACAATTTCGTAATTACTGGTGGAAGCGATGGTTTACAAAGAAATAGTATGTACCAATTCTAAGGAAATTTTGTGTAAAAATAGACTCTTATTATTGTAAGGTTTCACGTGTACCAGTACTATTTAAATTTAATTTCTTTTTGAGTGAGATGATTAAAATTATTTTCTTAGCTCTTACTCCTCAATATTGTAATTGTAACGTCAGCTTCAGGGAAACGAAGTGAGAATGGGTTTTATACGCTCATATTTCTGTATCGCAAGCAAAGCTAAAATCTTACTTGTACTTTGAAGGGTAGATCGAAACAGTTCTGTTTATTGAGATTTGTCTGTATGTATTCATTGGGCAATCCAAGATCACGAAGAATTTTATAAAACGCACTATTTTCATACATTAAAGACAGATGAATAATAGCTATCTGACATGGGATTTGTTTTTGGAACATTATCAGTTGCCTACGTAATAGTGAGAATTTCTACTAAACATCTGCGATGATCATTATGCCTCAAAGGTATGGGCGTTAGTTCTCCATTTACAATCAAATGCTCGTATATCTCTTTAGAAGTATGAAACAATTCGAATTTAGAGGCAAATTAGAACAAATTGTAATATTTCAAACCGTACTTAATTAGAATAGGTATTTGCAAATTTCAAACTCAAAGAGAAGAATAATTGTTTGGTAAATTTCTGAAACGTCCCGTGTTTTATTTAATTTTCTCTGAAACTGCTAAGTTATAAAGCAGTAAAAGCAATAAATAACTTAGAAATTCTCAAATATTTTCTCATAATGACGTCTTGATCATAAAGTAAAGAATTTAATCTTCTTATTTCGTAATTATTTCAGAGAACAAAGATCGTTTGTATCTAAAGTTCACTGTAAATGATTTGCCTATGAAATGTGATTGTTGATATATATGCAGTTATATAATTAGTACGTAGGTAAAACGCAAACTATGCTTTTAAGAAAACTTTATTAAAAGTATTGACAAGTCTAAACACAGTGAAACCGTTTATGATTGTATGAGAAACAAGCGTTTTACTTATATTTCGTGATTTTGGAAAGAAATTACCACGTTCCACAAACTCTACTTTTCTTATCTTCAAAGTTTACAACGATTGTGAGCCGTTTTGTTATCGAAGTTTCCACTATGATGTATTTGGAAAAAGATAAATATCTTCATTTCAAGAAGGGTGATTCATGAGTTAAGCATAAATATGATGTAAGAAGTATATAAATGTTGGATTCTCTGTGTTTTCGGTGAAGACTTATTTCTCTATGCCTCTAGTACTCGCACTTGTTGTTTCACAGTTACTACAAAATAACATTACACATCTTTTTTGATAGAGATATATTATGTTATTGAAGTTTTTTCACCACTTACACTGTGCTGTGAACAGAGTATACCTGGCAGTTACTACCACTGGAAACATAGTTTCAGGTGTAAAAGATAAATTGTTTAATGAGTGATGTGTTATTCGTATTGCCTTGTTAAATGTTTTCGTTCATGTTTATAAAAATGGCGTACATATCGATGACATCATTGAAAGTGAATGAGCAGGAAAACGTCATTTCATTTTGAATCCCAAGAGATAACTTTCAAAGTATTTCTTCAACTCGGTGTATTCTCTATGAAGTATGATTTATTTTAACCTAAAGGAAAATCATTCTTATTTGGAAAGTCATAATTTTGCCATCCCTTTGTCAGTCATGTTCTGTATTATTTAGATGGGAGGCATCATTGAAAATTTCTTCACCTTTCTTCATGCGTTTTTTGTTATATTAGTAGCAAAATCACGTTTCGAGGCGCTGGGTATCGATCTCAGTACCTCTCGCATGCTAAGCGAGCGCTCTACCACTTGAGTTACGCCCCCTTTGTTTTCATGCATTTTACACTTTCCGAGTTTATTCCGTAAATTCTTCAACACAAAATTCTGTATCCAGTTTCTAAGAAACGTCAGATTTTTTACATTGCACTCTCCGCATATTTCAATACAAGAGTAATTTACAGCATACACTTCTCTCCAGTAAAACGTAATTGGCGATGAGCACTGCAAGAGAGAAAACAAAATTGTGAAAGGTCTCCTCTGAAACTTTACATTAAAAACGTTAATTACATACACGACATTGCAGGTAAAATCCTAACAAACATGCCATAATATTTTGACATTTGCAAGCAGCTCTCACAGGAAACCTAGTTATGAAACGTCATGAAACCTCATACATCCACGTGAAAAAGGAGTAATGATATATTCAAATGAAGAAGAGGATTTATTGACTTTTAATTTATAATTTTCGCTTACACGTGCATTTAATATTAGCGTATTTGTTTTAAAATAATGAGAAACTGTTACAGTGCATGCACGAGCTTTCAATCCATTATTTATCGCACGCTAGGAGAAAAGTGCTCATTATTCTTTCTTACACCCCTTACATAATTTTTGTAAGTTTCTTTAGCGCTACTCCATTGTTATATACGTTTCTCGTGGATTCTGTTATGACACAAAACGATTTCTTTTAACTCGGGTTCATCTACACAAGTAAAGTAAGAGAAAACCGGAAAGAATGAATATTTCTAGTCTCGAGCTACTTCAGAAATGCATATCATTGCAAACAGGCGGTCGGACATACTTAGAAGATCCGTACTGACCATCAAGAAGAAACAGTGACAGCATATTAAACGTTCGAAAAGAAAAGAAAACTACATTAAAGACGAACAGGGTTACAGACACAATTGAAACATTGAAATATTACTTCTAGTAATAGTTATTGTGTGTGCATATTAAGCATGAACAATTTCGTAATTACTGGTGGAAGCGATGGTTTACAAAGAAAAAGTATGTACCAATTCTAAGGAAATTTTGTGTAAAAAATAGAGTCTTATTATTGTAAAGTTTCACGTGTACCAGTACTATTTAAATTTAAATTCTTTTTGAGTGAGATGATTAAAATTATTTTCGTAGCTCTTACTCCTCAATATTGTAATTGTAACGTCAGCTTCAGGGAAACGAAATGAGAATGGGTTTTATACGCTCATATTTCTGTATCGCAAGCAAAGCTAAGATCTTACTAGTACTTTGAAGGGTCGATCGAAACAGTTCTGTTTATTGAGACTTGTCTGTAGTTATTCATTGGACAATCCAAGATCACGAAGAATTTTATAAAACGCTCTTCTTACGTACATTAAAGACAGATGAACGATAGCTATCTGAAATGGGATTTTTTTTGGAACATTATCAGTTGCCTACATAATAGTGAGAATTTCTAGTAAACATCTGCGATGATCATTATGCCTCAAAGTTATGGGAGTCAGTTCTCCATTTACAATCAAATGCTCGTATATCTCCTTAGAAGAATGAAAAAATTCGAATTTAGGGGCAAATTAGAACAAATTTTAATATTTCAAACCGTACTTAATTAGAATAGGTATTTGCAAATGTCAAAGTCAAAGAGAAGAAGAATTTTTTTGGTAAATTTGTGAAACGTCCCGTATTTTATTTAATTTTCTCTGAAACTGCTAAGTGATAAAGCAGTAAAAGTAATAAATAACTTAGAAATTCTCAAATATCTTTTCATAATGACGTCTCGATCATAAAGTAAAGAATTTAACCTTCTTCTTTTGTAATTATTTCAGAGAACAAAGATCGTTTGTATCTAAAGTTCCCTGTAAATGATTTGCCCATGAAATGTGATTGTTGACATAAATGCAGTTATATAATTAGTACGTAGGTAAAACGCAAACTATGCTTTTAAGAAAACTTTATTAAAAGTATTGACAAGTCTAAACACAGTGAAACCGTTTATGATTGTATGAGAAACAAGCATTTTACTTATACTTCGTGATGTTGGGAAGAAATTTCCACGTTCCACAAACTCTACTTTTCTCATCTTCAAAGTTTACAACGATTGTGAGCCGTTTTGTTTTCGAAGTTTCCACTGTGATGTATTTAAAAAAAGATAAGTATCTTCATTTCAAGAAGGGTGATTTATGAGTTAAGCATAAATATGATGTAAGAAGTATATAAATGTTGGATTCTCTATGTTTTCGGTGAGGACTTATTTCTCTATGACTCTAGTACTCACACTTGTTCTTTCACAGTTACTACAAAATAACATTACACATCTTTCTCATAGAGATATATTATGTTATTGAAGCTGTTTCACCACTTACACTGTGTTATCAACAGAGTATACCTGGCAGTTAGTACCACTGGAAACATAGTTTCAGGTGTAAAAGATAAATTGTTTAATGAATGAATCCCAAGAGATAACTTTCAAAGTATTTCTTCAACTCGGTGTATTCTCTATGAAGTATGATTTATTTTAACCTAAAGTAAAATCATTCTTATTTTGTAAAGTCATAATTTTGCCATCCTTTTGTCAGTCATGTTCTGTATTATTTAGATGGGAGGCATCATTGAAAATTTCTTCACCTTTCTTCATGCGTTTTTTTTTTATATTAGTAGCAAAATCACGTTTGGAGGCGCTGGGTATCGATCCCAGTACATCTCGCATGCTAAGCGAGCACTCTACCACTTGAGCTACGCCCCTTTCGTTTTTATGTATTTTACACTTTCCGAGTTTATTCCGTCAATGTTTGAACACAAAATTTTGTATCCAGTTTCTAAGAAACGTCAGATTTTTACATTGCACTCTCCGCATATTTCAAAACAAGAATAATTTACAGCACACACTTCTCTCCTGTAAAACGTAATTGGCGATAAGCACTGCAAGAGTGAAATCCAAATTGTGAAAGGTCTTCTCTAAAACTTTACATTAAAAACTAAAAGTAAAGTTAATTAATAATACAACATAGAAGAGACTATGTATTATCAATTGCAGCATTATATTATGTTGAAGATATATATTTTTGGTAAATCCAATATCAAGAATTAATTACACCTTATTTTATAATCTTACTTCTACATAAAGGACACGGCGAAATAATATATACACGCGTCATTATCTATTAAATAGCACCAAAAACAAAAGTCTATAAAATATTCCCACTTTGGTATTCTAAATTCAGACAATTTAAAAATAACTACGATTCGAACAATAAGCCTTTGTTTATCATAGAACACAATATTAAGTATCTTCGTATCACAAGAGCACGACTTCACCAGGAGTAAACATGATTTGATTATATCTTAACTGATGTAATTTATAAACATACTTTTAATAAATGGAATAAAAAAAACTTTTTTCAATAAACGATAACACATTTAATAGATAAAATATTACTCTTTGTATCGACACAATTCGAACACTTTTCCTCTGCAGTACTTACCGTAAAAAGAATATTTTTTCCAAGAAAATGTTCTCTTTTTCTAAATTTTTCAGTACGACGTTATCTAAAACAGCTCAGTGTTTGCTAACACGAATTGTTAAGCCTCTCACAGGTTTTAGAGTAACGTGAATTTTACTTACTAATTGTCTAACTTTTGTTTCTCTTTTCAAGAATTTAATTCAGATTTATAGAATGTCCGTATGTGAATATACAATTAAAATATTTATACAAAACTTTATACCTACAAGTTGTACAGGCCGAAGTATCCACGGAATGGGAAACTTTCTTCAATAAAATTTTGTTTTTTCTTCGCACAGTTCGGTTTTAATTGTAATATCTCGATCCCTTAGTTACGATAAGCAAATATTCAATATTATTGTGGTTCCATTTTATTGTTGTCTTTCACAGTTTTAATTGGTTGTATGTGTAACAATACTAGTGGTTCAATTTAGTAAAGAAATGACGTAAGCAAAATAGAAGGAAAATGACAGAAATATAAATCTGGTAAGCGAGAGGTAACAGTGAGAATAGTCGGAAGATGTTAAACTTTGTAAAAAGAAAATTTCTCCTTTAAACCTAGTTAAGACATTATACATATGGTGTAAATATAGGTTCGGCTATCACGACTACGTGTATAACGATTTGTTGGTGTAGGTCTCACAATGACAAGTTGGAGATGTGACAAGGAGATACAGACAGTCTCACCGGACAATGTCTCACCCATATTATCTCTATACAGTCAGTATTTTTCAAGATGAGAAATTACACATCGCTGCAAAAAAATTCGACACTTTGTTGCATGCGTCTCATTAGAAAGAAATGGTTCTAGTTTTAAAAAAAAATTGCCAAACATTTTTCAGTCGAACACAAGAAATTAAAAATTTTGAGAAATTGAAATTATGAAAAAAACATTTTTTCACTTTTGAAATGTAGGCAAATAATAATACATAAATACAACATAAATAACCAAAAAAGTTATCTCAATCATTCAAATGTTAAAACAAACTACATGATGATTTGCCACAACCAGAAACCATACATAAAATAGAATTTAACAACTGTTCCTATTTCTATGTAGGTTAAAGTGGATGTGAAACACACGAATAAGAAAAAAACACCCCGACATGTAAATTACCAAATACAATACAATCACCACATGAACACATTGTATCAATATCAAACATGAACTTAATATAAATAAAAGAAAAATAACAGCAACCTTACTAATTAAAACACATGACCACTAAAATTAAAAAAAAATAAACATCCAGGAACATTTCTTTACATTATTTTTTTACTTTTACACACTATCTGTCACTCACATCTTTTACATAAATAATAAGCATGAATTGTTTAAGTTATCACCTTCAATTTTACCCATGCTCACGGATGCATCATTTCTCATACTAGTAGTTTTGAAACTAATATTCAAGTTTAATTGTTCTGTGTAGTACTTGAAAATGATCGCTCTAGTGGTCGAAACGTTGTACATATTCTAACAAATGAAAACTTCCAATTATCCTCCACTGTTCGTCTCATTAGTGATGCAATTCTATGTTTCACCATCAACTATTTCTAGTTTATTCATATAACATTTAATTATTTTTATGCAAATCTGAGTGTTTTTAGATTTAAATTTTAGCATATTATTTCGTATGATTTGTGAAAAATATTTATAATTTATTATGCTAAATTTGGACATTCATTTGATATAATAACGGATTTTAATTTAAACGTATCAAACCTCCTCTGAATCAGTATTAAGTTTAACAAGCAAAAACATTCAAATAAAATTAATACTTTGAAATACAGATATTGTTTTGGGTAAAAGAGGTGTCTGTATGTTGCCTAGGGAAAGCTAGCAGCAGCGCGTGTGGAACTTCTACACGTTTGGAGAGTGGTTCAATTGGATTTTTACAAGTTAAGTTTGATATAAGGCAAGTTATGTTGCCAAAGTTGAGCTAGAATAAATTTGCGTCAAAGAGTAATAATCTCAGATTTAAAGAATAATGGAAAACATCCAAAAATCGTTCTACATTTGTACTGGCACATCTAACTTAGGTAATGTAGTATAAGTACTAATGACAACCACGTATATACGTTTTTATAACTTCTTGTCATGGCTACGTAACTACTGCAGACAGTATTTTGCATGTGATTACCTAGTTCAAACTATATAACTTTAAACATAAAGTTCCATGACAGACATGTATGTAGTCACAGTTTTAAATCAACTATATTATGGTTATCTATTCATTGTCATTTAACTCTGTACAAAATAATTGTGTATATAACCTCAGCAGATATTTACAACTATGTTATAATAATAACTACACATATGAGACAGTTAAATGTATAGTTATAGTAATATTGTCTTACATGACATATTTTAAACTTGAAGTGACCTTAACAAATCACCTTATTTAAGGCATAATGAACATTATCATTTTAGCACATACGTAATCTATTAACATTAGGTCTAAGTTAGTTTTACTTCTGTTTAATAATGTTTTCACCACAATTCTATATTTCTACTTAACGGGTTTGCCATATATTCTTATATAGATTGAGTAGGCTTGATCAATGGTGAATGAACTTCAAGTGGTTTGTTGAAAATGGAACGGGGTATTACCCATATTAAAGTTTAGAACTCTGTTGTTTCATGTGAGTATTTTAACTCTTGGTTATTGTGGAGGAGTAAGTTTGAACTCGAGTACCAAAACAAAACAGATTATTGCAACACTACAGATGTAAGGAAGAGAGTGTTGTAAGGTACGTTATTAAATCGTACTGTTTACTAAGATTGTGGGACTTTGATATTTTCTCACAAAACTGTAAGAATGTTACTGTCTTTTATTTGAAATGTTTCCTGAGTCTTTTACTTAAAACACTGCACTAGTATCTCTCCTTTTTAATCTTTTCTTTAAATGTTAGCTTTGACTAAGTTTTAGTTTCCCATTCTTTGTGTGTACTTTTATATTGTTTTAATAATTTCATATTACACGTTTTGCTTTTTTTTTACCTTATTTTTTGTTCTGTCTCTCTGTATGGTAGTTTGTATGCTTGCTGCAGGTGAAGAAATGCCTATTTCAGATTTTTCTATTTAAAGGTGAATTTTCAACAAATTTAATAATTGACTTAGAAACTGTGCTTTGGTTAGGATAATTCCTGTGTGTTTGCCATATTTTTAAACACTTTAGTTTTTGAGTAAAAAATGAAACAAAATATGCGGGTCCTCGAACTCAAGTTCCTCTCGGTCGTTCGGCTGTTTCCGTGACGTCTTACAACTATGACGTAATAGTTGCCAAACACGCTTCGTTGCGCGCCGACCATTTTGTACCTTTCAGTGCTGGTGTTTTATGTAAATCTATCGGTGCTTTTTTCGGATTACATACTTTGTGAGACTATTTTTTGTCTTGATATTGCTACTTTATGTTTGTTTTATGATAACATGGTTTACTGCGTTGCTTATATTTGTAAAAACGGTTCATCATTGGGCAAAAGCTTCTTTTCGTTTCTGTAGATGTTTTTGTATCATTTTTACATGTGGAAAAGTTTGAAGAATACCATTTTTCAAATTTAACTTTTCAAGATAAATTGAAATAAGACTATGTTTTCAACATGTTGAAGTAATCAAGTGCATGTTATGTATTTAAAAAACATTGTAGACTTGTAAACAATCAAATATAAACTCCATAACATATTTCCATAACTCATCATAATAAAATTAATCTTAACACAGTACTTTGACATTGTCATATTAAATGTAAACCTCATAAAGCATGTTGTTTTAATATATAATCTTATTTCTTCAGTATCACTCACAGTTCCGCTGCTCTCGCTCGTGGAACTGTCTTCATCACTAGAACTTATCAGATCTGTATCAAAAGGAACTGTTCTAGGTTCGTTCAGAGTAGGCTCGAATTGATATGGCGGTACTCGACACTGTTCAGAACACAAAGTCAAAAAAGACTCCGCCTCTGTTTTTCCATATGCACTGGCCATGTTTATTTACAATTAACACGCTGGCGTTGGCAGTTTGTTTGGCAACTATTACGTCACAGTTCTTTTCCTAGCGGCAAACGTAAAAATTAAAACGTTCGAATTGCCGCTCTGAAAGGATTCTTTCTGCACCAAGTTCTATGTTTCATTTATTAGCACATATGTTTTATAAAAAATGTGAACCTGCAAAATTAATCAGTATGAGTAGTTCTTTTGACTGCAAAGTTTTACTTTTTATGTAAAATCACCTTTAAGAACTTTGTAAAGATTTACACTGAATACTGTTCTGTTTTTTTTTTCCAAAAGTATTTTTTTTACAGGAACATTAAATGAATAGCAGTAAAACTTGTTAAACATTTAACTTTCTTATAATTGTGTATTTAATTAGAAAAGAAAATTTATGCAAATTTTAGGTGGCTTGAATCTTGATTGTCCAGGAATAAGTAAAATGTTAGAAATAAATTGGGACTAAATTGAGATTTTGTGTTCAGAAGAAGTTTAGTGTGAACAAAACTGTATTTTTCTTCTTTACAACACTACAAGATTTTTAGTTTTTTTTACTGTGTGAATGATCCTCAAGTTCAACTTTCCAGCTCCTGGTGGTCACATCAGTGATCCTGAACAAGATGAGTCTGAAGAAACCTCTGAAGTAAAAATATGTCCGTCAGAGGGAAAGTGTACCAATAAACAGTAGAAGTGAAACTATGGGAGTAGAGGTGACAGTCACTCTACAACACGTACAGGTTTGTCCATTTCCCCTTTTTTTTTTTTTGTCTAGGTATGCTGCTATATTAATTTTAGTTTTAAACAAAAATGCCATCAAATATTAAATTTCTCGAAGTGAGTTGAACATATGTAGTGTAGCTCTTACAGTAACATCCAGAGAACATTATAAAGGCAGGGGATCATCAACAAAACAGAGGGTCACTTTTTAAGCAACCTGATGCAAAACCTTTTATGTGAGAGTAGTTATAGAAGGCTGTGGGTTTCCTCTACTACATATGGGTTGAATCCATGTTAATCTGTTTTATTCTTTTCAGTCAGTCTTACAAACCATTTTAAAATGTAAAACTAAACAGTGATTTCTTGTATATCAACATTCAATGTGTACATATAAATATATCAATTATTTTTAAAGCTGACAATTGTATTTCCTATCTTGCAGTAGGCAAGATGTGTAACTATGGACAAAGTTTTATCACCAAGAAGAGCACTTTTGGAGCATAAGAAGAAAAGGCAGGGACTTTAGTCCATCCATCCACCCCCACTGTTTGTGTTACTGAGCTCCTATTAGAATCAAACTATCATATCTCTTGTGATGACTGAAATTTCACTCTAGAAGGCTTCGTGCCTTATTATAAGATAAGAACTAGAATATATTTAGTAATGGTTTTAATTTTAAAATGAAATATTACATTTATTTAAAACTTTTGTCACATTGTGATAATTACATACAGTTCAAAATGTTTTAGATGATTGGGTGGAAATCACTTAGATTTTACATGTAGAGAGAAATTGGAGTTACCAGTTGTTATGTTGCTAGGACCCAGGTGGGATGTTTGTTGGCATTATAAGCATAACACCAAAGCTTGAAGTGGTATGTGATGTTATCTTGTTTTCTTTAGGAGGTATAAAACCTCTCCACTGTTCCACTGTCATTAAACTGTCTTGGGTCTACACCATATATCTTACTCTCTTACTTTTCCCTTTCATTCAAGTAGGAGTGGTAAGATACAACACAAAGTAACAATGAACAGATGCATACAGGTTTTCATTAAGGAGTCTAGTATATCCACTGCTGTGAATAATAGTTCACAACTGTAGGTTTCTCGGAAGGGTAAGGTTCAACAAACACTACAGTAAATGCTTACTGGATAGAGGAACTACATTTCTCTTTTCAAAATGTCATGTAAGATGGGGAAGGAATGAAACAAAGTAGTACATGGATAAAACAAATGAACCCTGTCATTACAGACTCAATCTGTGTGACTGTGTTCATAACCATCACTTTCCATACTATAACTTTTAAAATGATATGTGTATCTTTGCAAAATCTGACTAGCTTTCTGTAAACATTACAAGTCTTTTGTACACAAAAAATTCAAAGCTTTTGATTAAGTATTTTCACTAAAATTAGGTTTTCTTTTTCTTCAAATTCAAGAATTTTACAAACCAGTCCTCTTTCTCTTTTCCTCCTTTTCATAAACTGCATTACACCAATCTTTATTTAAGTGTTTTTAGTCAATGATAAATAATGTAGTAACTAAAAAATATAAGTTCAGGGCTATAAGATATTATACACTGTGGATAGTGTTAATTAATTTATTTTGTCAGTTAATATTTCATGATTGTTGTTTTGTTTTTTACCATAAGAGAGTTAAAAGCAGGTTGTTATTGGAAGTTGTGTGATAGATGTCAAGGCTACAGAGATTTCTAGAATGCCTCAATACAAGATATAAAAAGTGGCAACAACCATATAAGAGGTCACAGAGTAGGAAGTGAGCCAAAAGTAAAGCTAAGGGAAAGAGAGTTTCAGTCAGAGAAAAGTTAGAAAATGTGAAATTAACCATTTCAAATAATTTAGCTTGTCAACTGCATTTTAAACCAATTGAATTTGGCCTAAGTGGATTTTTGTCAAGAAGAAAACCATTTAGTATTTAGATACAGTTGTGATACATGTAGTGTGAAGTTTTATCCTGTGTAACTTGTTTTAAACATATTTTAAAATAAGTGGTGTTCATTTATTGTTGAATTTATCTTCAATAAATTGCAACCACTCACTGTAAAAATTAAATTATTATATGCACTATTTAAAAGTTTTTCACTAGGATGAAATCAGAACATTGGAATAATTGTGGTTCTTTAACAAAGTGTTGGGAGTGGGTGTGCTTTAAGGTCCAATGCACCAGTGTCCAATATTTTTTTCATAGTTACCAAAAATGTATTAAAATTTTCACCACATGGCAAAAAAAATTAACTGTGTTTTTATAGATGGGTTAAAACTACATAGTAATGTTTTTAATTATTTATTGATAGAATTAATTACACTTAAAAAATAGGTGATAGAAGTAAAGCACCAGTTCACCACAGGTCAATAGCTGTTTTGCCATGTGGCAAGTGGTGACCATGTTGGACACCATGGATCTAAGGGATCCAGAGTAAGTGGGAAACAATACTCTTTTTCTCTCTTCACATGTCTGCTAGTGATGAACATGTTTGACTGTCAAACAAAATGAATCTAATAATTACATGTTCGTATTCTGTTTGAGAAGGAGAAAGTGGTGTTTCTGTTTAGAATTTTCAAATAAAAACTAATTGATAAAATGTTTTAAAATGCATTTATTGTAAATAGAAACATTTAACTGCTTCATAAGCTTTAATACTTTTAAAGGCAAACATATTTGGCAATGCATTTGATGCACATATTGAACTGGAAACACTGGTTTTGGTAAGTGGATATTTCTAAGCATCTGTTTAAAATCTCACAAGAATTTTTTAAAATTACTTTCCTGATTCAGTAAAGTGAAACTTCACTTACTCAGGACCTCGTGTAAGGAAAGTTTTACTTTCATAGCTTAGCACACATGCTTTTCTGGCCATCTTCATGAAAGGTAATTAAAGATTGTCAAATCAAATTATAGATGATAACAACCAGAGTAACCAAACAATAATAAAGCTGTATTATATTTAATTTTACTTTTTTTTTCATAAATCAACAAACATGGTAGTGGACATGAAGTACTATTGACACCCAACTTGAAAATAGAATAACAACTGTTCTCAGTGTTCTGGAAATGAAACTTGTATTTATATCTGAGAAAAGAAGGAATATAGTTTTCTAAATCCTGGCTTGATTTGTTGAAAGTAGAATAAGTTGGTAATAATATGCTATGCAGATACTATATACCTCACTGCTATATAGTATATAAGACACAAAAATCTGTTTGTCTCTTTGTTCATTATCTTACTAATCCAGGTCCACTGGACAAATCTTAACCAAACTGTGTGAAATGTTTTCAGACGAGGTCTAAAACAGAAGTGCTTTCAATATATGACTGTCCTTCTTCATGAGAGTAAAGGTGAAGATAATTTGGAAAAGGGGGCATATTAATAGGGGGTTCACAACTACTCCACCCCCATTATCGCTGGTATTTAACACTGATGTAAGTTAACATTAAATACATTTATAGATGGTCTCTTGTTCTTAAACCAAAGAGTAAAATATGTTTATAAAATTTTCCCTGCTACGCATACACACAATGTGGAGGAGAGCACACGAACATTTAATATATATATCTCAGAGACTGTAATAGACTCTCTATGGAGGAATAAAATGAACAAGAAATGACTGCCTTTGTTGCAGTAATATATAAACTGAGATAAAGTTTCTATTCCAACAGCTGCAATAAGGCTGATATGAAGAGCTGTTGTTTGAGTTATACCAATTTCCTACTTCGACTTGTCTGTAAGACACTTCTGTGGCCATTGATTGTCTGTTAATTAATCTTTTAAAACGCTGTAGAAAGACATTAACAGCTGGGTGTTGGTAGCAGGTAACAGAATGCACCCCTACTGACACTACATTAGACACTACTTCTTTCTACAGAGTCATCCTGATCATTACACAGTGTAATAAATGAATGTTTTAAATGAATTGTGTGAAAATCAGAAATTTTGTCATTTACTATATCTCTACCCCCAGATTTTTTTTTAAGTTCATGACCCAAATAAAGTAGGGATACCTCAGCTTGATAAATACAAAACATAAAATTCTGAGTTATTTTTATGGTTCTAGTTTAGAATTTATTAGGTCATGTGCTAGTTTATGCCTAGGTGTCACAGTACATAGCATGAATC
Organism: Tachypleus tridentatus; assembly: GCF_004210375.1. NCBI lineage: Eukaryota > Metazoa > Arthropoda > Merostomata > Xiphosura > Limulidae > Tachypleus > Tachypleus tridentatus. The sequence goes on from NC_134830.1 coordinate 48,171,856, forward strand.
ATCACTGATGGTACCTACTGCTTGGTGGGATAGTTCACCAGATACCAACTTGAGTGTGATGTTGTTTTATGACTGACACAAATATAATATGTTCTTCTGGATTATTGCAATCTAAGTAGTGATTGGCCAGCTACAGGGTGAACATAAATCATGTGATTAGTTTCTGTTTTGAAAGGATTGTAACTTGTTGTAAAGTGCAGCATTTTTATCTAGGTGTGTTCCGAGTTTGTAGTGCATATTTTAATTATACATTTTCCTTTTGAGTCTGTTTTAATTTTCATTCCACTTTTCAAACTTATTTTGCAAAATGGTAAACATGTGAAATAATTATAGATTATCAAGAAGTTAGAACTTGTGTTTGGTAAACTCCATCTTCTTTATAATATCATATTTTCTCACACTAATCTTCCATCTAAATAAATCAATGAGTCTGTCAGTATGCAGGGTGTGGATTACACAAATGCCTCTGTTTTTTAAACTACAATAATTAATCATATCAGTACTTCCTAAGTTCATTTTTCATACTGTGGATCTCTTAAAATCTAATGTTTGAGTTTATTTTATATAGCCTCGACAAAACTAATGGGGAGATCTAGTCAACAGAAAAAGTATTTTAAAAAGAAGCCATTATCCTCAATCAAAACATAAATTTTAACATCTTAAGATAATATATTTTAGCATTTGAAATCCACTATGTTCAGCCGTATTGACTTGCTTATAATGTTCCTTGGCTATATTGTGCATACTGTTTGAAAGATACTTGAAGGTTTTCCTCACAGGGTTAAGGAATAATTGGATAGCTGTTCATCCCTATTGTGCCTTCTATTAAGTAAATCATTATGATCTGTTTTTAAAAATAGTTTTTTGTGGTCATCAATTGCACTGTTTCAGGTGTTGTTGTTCCTTCAGACTCTCCACTGTGTTTCACATCCTTCTAGTGAAGATTGATAGCCCATATTATATTCTACTTTTCCTGTATGTACCACATCTTTCTTGTACAGGTGAAGAGTATACCTGGTTCAGAGGTGGTATGGTCTCACACATCAGTTCTTTGAATTTGACTCTGTTGTCTTTGGGTGTGTCCTTTGGATGGTTTTGAAGGATGCTTCCTTTCTCCTCTCACACTGGTTCTTCCACCTGTTCAATGTGAGATTCTAGTTATTTATGTAATAGGATGTAATGTACTGTATTGGAAGTTGTAACTTTCCTAAACTGTAAATATATTTCTGGAAGGTTCTTACCTCATTTCACACTTCCCACCTTTTCTCTTCATTAAAACCTAATGATTCCAAATTCTAACAGAACTCAAAGTGACATCTGATAGAATTGAACAGAGGAAGTCATAAGCATAATGAGAATACCTAGCACTCTCACTGGTGGAGGGTTATCACATGATAATTTTCATGAATAATTTGCAATCAAGAGGAGGCACAAAGCTTGTGACATGCTTGAAAACAAGTTTTGAATATAGATGGCAGCACCGAATGATAATATCTATTGATGTAAAAGGATTCTTTGTTTGTTTTTGAATTTCGTGCAAAACTACACGAGAGCTATCTCAAGTGGCTGTCCATACTTAGCAATGTAAGACGAGAAGGAAGGCAGCTAGTCATCACCACCCACCACCAACTCTTGGGCTACTCCTTTATCAACAAATATTGGGATTGACTGTCAAATTATTATGCCCCATGTCTCAAACAGCAAACATGTTTGGTGTGAAGAGGATTGGAACCCACAACCTTCAGATTATAAGTCGAGTGCCTTAACCATCTAACCATGACGTGCCTATGTAAACTGAGATAAGTACTTATCAGAAATACATCAGAACAGAAAATTATATATATCATAACAATATTATAGAATACGATATGCAGATACAAAATAAATATGCAGGTTAACCAGTCTGTAAAATGGTATTCCTGACATATAGAAAATACAATTCAAATCATAAAATTTAGAAATGCTAAATATTGAAAACATCTAGACCTCTTCTAGCCTACCAAGGAAAGAAAAAAATGTACTGTTACAAGTTAGTTATTTGATTCAACAGCTTACATCAACAAAAGTTTATATTCAAGAATAATTATTTCAGTCCCAGCAAATACAGTTGCATAGCTCAGAAAATTTCAAGGAACTTTTAATGTGTGATCACACTAACTGTTACAAGGTTTATAGATCAAAATAATCCATAGTGTTATTAATATTGTAAGGCTTAAAAGCATAGATTTACTAAAATGGATTAATTTCTGCATACAGTTTTAGTGGAGCTGTTGTATTAAAGATTCAAAACTAACATCATATTGTGAGGACATCTTGAATGTAACAGCTAAACACATTTACAAAACGTTATGAGTGTAACCTGAATGAATGGTGCTTACTTGTGATAATGTACCATTTACTTTTTATCAGTATTTTAGAGTGGAATTTGTATAATTAAATAATTAATTGTGCACAATTTTCTAACTGCTGTATAATAAATTTAATGGAAAGCATACAGTTTTATCACCTTACAAAAATATAGGACTAGAAATATGTTAATCCATTACTTTTTGAAAGGCACAATAATTTTATCAGTAGCATGTGATAATATGTTCAAGTTCCAGCACATAACAGATTCTAATGGTGTTCTCTTTTAATGTTTTAGGGGTTCACGAACTGTGTATACAGCCATAGCAACTGCTACTGTGTCGGAAGTTACAATTAAAGAGATTAATATAACCCAGCAACCCAGAAAAGAGCTTATCATCATCCAACATTTAGTACTGACAGAAAACAAACATCCAAACATAGTAAACTATTTGGATAGCCATCTTGTTGGTGATGAACTCTGAGTAACTGTTGTTATTCTTACGTATAAGTTAGTTCTCTTTTATTTTTAATCTTACCTGTTATAGAGTGTTGGTTAATGTATTCTCTTTATTTAAATTATAGTTATAAATAATACATGATAGTTTTAGTGTTGTAGGTTGCAGCCACATTTGCTTCTGATACAATGACTTTTAATTTATTACATATATAAATAACTTTGAAAGTACATTATATTTTCCTTCTTAACTTCTTCCAGTATGTTATCTCTTACCAACACTGTTTAGTTTTTACCATACTTTATTCATCTTCCTTGTATGTTCCACACACAAAGTGTTATATAAGTGGTTGTTGAAATTATTTTATTCAGGAAAGGTTGAGTTTGTTAAGTTATTAACAGTTTATACAATACTCTCAAATGTAGCATTATTTACAAAACTGTAAACATTGTTTAGTGTGTAATACAATACTTAAAAAAAAAATTCAGACAGAAAAATGAAAGTTAGAGAATGAAGAAATAACAAAAATGTAGAAAAGTGGTCTGTGACAGTTCAGTTTTCCATAACACTTTTGAAATTGCTCCTGTAATTTTTTCTATGAATCACACATTTTTCTAGAAAATATAAATCTCACACTTAAAGAATGTTAAACAACTGATGTCACTTTACTTCCTACTTCATGTACAATTGTTTGAAGAACTTTTCTGTTTTGATAAGACATATGATTACTGACAGAATATTAAGAGAGGAAAAATAAATTATTTTGTCTCATTATTATGTATAATAAAACATAAGTAAAATGTTAAGCTTTGTTTCTTTAGATAGTAATGGAATGTTTATCAGTTGGCTGTATGACTGATGTTTGAGCCCAAACCTGTCTTTCCAAAAATGAAATAGCAGCAGTTTGTGAAGAAGAATGTTATATTGATTGTTATAAGTAACTAACAAGAGGTTTTTTTACAGAAGATATCTGATGATTGTAATTTATTTAAAAGTTTGTCCAATAATTATTATAGATTCTTGTCAAAACTCTGGATACTTTCTTCCATAAACTTTCATTTCTCTAGTGATGACAAACATTTTAAATAACATTTCAGAGAGTAACAATGAATTTACATCCAAAATTGGTGAAGTTATCATATTGTAAACTCTGTAGTTCTTTCTATAATTACAGAAAGTTTCACCTCCAATGCATTTCATGGAGGAACATCTTAAACAAGTGTACAAAAATTCTTATTAATTTACTTTTGGCAAGTTTTAACTGCACTAAATATCAGATAAAACTTATACCATTTTAATGTTAAATGCATAGCACATTTTTAATCTTCTATCATACAAGTTATTAATTTGAAAAAGAGTAACATTAAGAAAGAACTGATAGTTCAAATGAAATACATACCATATAAACTTAGAGTGATTTGTCATGAAAATGGGTTAAAAATTTACAATTACAGAATTGGTTTTATCCAAAATCACAAAACTAATTAAAGTTATGAAGAACACATATTTAAAAACTACTGCAGGCAACAGCCCAGTCTTTCAAGATCACCTGGTAACTTGAAAAATCTACTGTGTGTGTTGTGCAAGCAGTATTATGCTAAGCGTTGTTTATCTATAATCATAAAATGGTGTGTGTGTATGTGTGACCACCAGAGCTCCAAAAGGAAAGAACCAAGAAAAGTGAAGTTTTGAACCCATACAAAGTGGACCCTATGAGTAGTGTACCTGGGTATTAGTACTGATTCATGTGTGCACTTATCATCTCAATGAGGCAAGGTAGAAAAAAACATGTAGTAAAGAAGTGATTTGTTACATAACATCTAATACGTAGAAAAGTGAAAAGATTTTGGTAAAGATGTCATCTAACAATGGCTTCTGTGTCATGCTACTCAGAAAGAAAAATAACAGGCTATACTTTTATACTAAAATAGGTTCAAAATATCCACAATGAAATAGAAGTGGACTGGACCCCTTTTGAGGGGCCATGCCATTTCATTATGAGTTGGAACCCATACCATCCCACCAGTACTGAAAGTCATATATAACCTATACACTTCATACAAGGGGGCCCATGCACCTAGAGACAATGGCTAGTCTACCTCTGTCACATAGAGTATATAAACCTAATAACTTGGGCTAGCTGGGAACTGTCATTTATATAACAACATTTAATACATAGAAAATACAATGTGTTAACATAATGGTGCTTTCCTGCAGTGTATTTTGTCATGTTGCTTAGTAACAAAAGTATAGCCTAATATAGTACTATAAATATAAATGAAATATGTAAATTAGAAAATTGGAAGATGTGTGTTGATTTCTTAACTTAGAGCCTACACTGATTAAAGAACTTTGTTTTTTATTAAAATAACTGGTAACATAACAGCAAATACCTTAATTCAGAAATGAGTTAAGTTTAAAATTACTCAGGGGTAGTCACTCAAGGTTGTTGGTGTCAACCTACAAAGCCCACACTTTACTCATTGCCAGCTTTATGCTGGGTGTTGGTGTTAGTGAAAATCTCTATCTCTTGGCAGCAGATGGTAAAACAACTAATATATCAACCTAATAACCCAATAAGTAACATGTTAAGATATTTGTCTTTGAAATAAATTCATATTTCATTTAGGTTCTCCAGGCAATAGAGTTTCTACACCATAACATAATTTATAGAGATATTAAAAGTGATAACATTTTACTTGGAAAAGAATGGACCATGAAACTAGGTAAGTTTTTAGACATACAATATCTTTGTGAAATCGAGCATTTCTAAGTATTTTAGGTTGTTTGTAACAGTTTTCTCATTTGGTAGATTACTTGACAGTATATACATATGTTATGAAAATGTTGAAACATCACATATCAGTGGTTTACTTGATTATTTTTATAAAAGCATAAAATATGTACATGTAAGTACAAATGTTTCCAGTTCTCATGTTTAATACATCCTCAATGATTTGTAAGAAAATATATTCATGTTTTTCTTTTATTTATCTTAACTAATTGGTGTTATCATCACTGGTTGGCACTCGTCCTTGGATGGCTCCAGAATTAATAAAATGGAAAAAGTACAGACCGGAGGTTAACATCTGGTCCCTTGGTAGTACAGCCATTGAAATGATTAATGGCAAACCTCCTTATCATCAGGAAAATTCTGACGTGGTAAGTGTTGGTAACCGGTACTTACAGCCAAGGAATAAGAGTACATTGAATTTCAATTTTCTCCTTGTTTGGATATCTTTCATTTTTCTTCTTTGTAAATAGTTTTAAGTTTTAAAAGTTACAAAATCATCAAATTAGATAGAAAATTAAATACTTTGGTATAACAACAACAACAAAATATTTGATTTAATAAATCTCTGAGGGACTTCCAGTGAATAAAGTTAATCTTTCACTAACAATTTCAAGATCTTTTAATAACTTGGGTGCATTAATGCTTTGCTTTAATTAAACTCAAATGTTTCTCCAATAAAGTTAATCATAAATATTGTCATTGTTTCACAAAACACAAATTCTTAAAAGCTACATTTTAGTATTTTAAAACACAATCGTCTGCTTTGTCCAGAACGTCTTTCACCAACTACAGGGAATAACTATAATAAAGACAAAAACAAGACTGTTCACATTATTCAAACATGTAGATGTATTAAAGATGATGATGAACAGTGGAACAATGAAAACAACAATGAACATTTGACAATACTGTATACAGTAACAAACAGATAATTATTAAATGTTGTGGAGTGTATTATATTATTATCTTTAAAATTTATAAACTACAGTGCTTTTTGCCATAGTATTTCTGTCGAAACTTTTAGAATGTTCACCATCAATGAGTTTTCCTTATGCTTATAAATCAGTTTGCCTATCTGTTATTTCATTAAGAAATATAAAAAAAATTCTTATTTTTGTTAACGTAGAATATTGCTTGATACATAAATATTCAAACTGCAGATATTTTTAACTGAATCATATAAATTAAAAGTGGTGGCATATGTTCAAATGAGAAAACAAGCAACTACATTAAGGCCTTAAATAGCTCTGCTTTCATTGTGAATATGCCCCCTGCCTGGTAGCTCAGCAATAGATTTGGGGTTTCATTATATTATGCTACCAATATTAAGTACCAAAAAGGATAATTTGTTTGTGTTAACATGAAGCTTTTAACATACATATTTTCATGTACAAACGAAAAATGAAAAGTAAGACGGTAATCATTTAATCATAAGCTACATTTTGATTCACACATCTCGTTTTACCCTCTTGCTATAGGAAACTGTGTTGCCCCAACTAAATACATTAATACTAATATAATGGTTTGCTTGAAAACTATATGAGTTCCCTTAACTGAAAGCCATTCATGTGTATACTTTTCAGATTTATACTGTAGAAACTATATAAAATGAAAAGTTAATCTTATAACTTTGTGACATCATAGGACATTCTAACATCTATGAATTTCTATGGAACATTGACTTTGAATTGTTAAACACTAGAACGTTAATATATGTGCAAATTGTTTTTAAATAAGATTACTATGTTATATATCTGGAATACAACTAGATGTATGTTTCAGTACTGGACTGAATGGATGTATGTTTCAATACTGGACTAACCAGTTGTAACTTTTAATACTGGACTAAATGGATGCAACTTAATATTGGACTAACTAGATGTAACTCATAATATTAAACTATATGGATGTAACTTTTAACACTGGACTAACTACATGTAAGTGTCAATACTAGATTAACTAAATGTAATGTTAATACTAGACTAACTATGGGTAACTTTTATTACTAGAATAACTAGATGTGAGTGTTAATACTAGACTAACTATGGGTAACTTTTATTACTAGACTAATAATTTCAGTCACATTTAGTCTAAACAAGGTTTAATAGCTTCTCAGAAGCCCTTCCATGTGTCTTCAACACTTTAATGTGAATTTATTATTGCTGGTTGTGTTAAAGCAGAACCACGTTAGACTATCTTTTATGTCTACTGAATGGACAGCATTTTAAAAGAAGCAACAGAATAATAACATTTACCAGAAGTGGTAATATAATGTATTTATTACTGTTTTAAAATAGTGCTTACATATATCATTAAAACATATACAGTAATTGAGAAATATTCCTGTGGTTTACAGTACATGAACATATATATAGTGGGCACTCACCACAAACCACCTTCAAAAATGACACACGTAAAGTTTGAACTGAATTTGTTAAAAGTTGCTTGAAATCATATTATACCAAGTGACATAATTAAATAACTCTTTCAATCGTCTCTCTCTAGAAAAGAAGTGCATCAACTGAAGTACAAGCCCTGTTAAATATACAACAAAATATATATGTATGTCTACACTTTCATTAGCTGTAAAACCAACTTGAATCTCTCTCGGCAGTTAAAAGAATTTATATGAGTACTTCCAATGTTCAATAACAACTGTTTAAAGATATTTATTGAACCATCCACATGTTCACAATACTCTGACCCCCTTCCCATTCACTTCTCAGTGACATGGGACTAACCAACCACAACCAACAGGTTTAGCTACTTACATAGTTCTAGTTTAAGTATTTAAATATCTTGTTTACAGTTAATTAGGATACTATATTATTTTGAACACAAATGTTATTAAAGTTATGTTTAGTCTTGTTATTTTTAAATATTAATATTGTGTTAAATGGAATACAATTTCCATTTTCTGCAATCTAATGCACATATTCGTTTTTAATGAACATACAATAACAAAATAGAATTAAACGTACATATAATACCACTATTATTTGTTTCAAAGGGTTAGAAAATAAAATGTTACATATTTCACTACATATTAAAAGGTTTCTTTCAAGAAGAACTCTGTGAAATGATATTTATTCTGAGAAGTGAAGTTAAATGTTAAATCTCAGCATAATTAAAAGATAAGACTATCAAAAATGTTTTGAATTTCTATAACATTATTGTACAACTGCTGGTGTTCGGTCACGAGACAAAGTTAACGTTCTCTTTATTCAAGATGATTATTACAAATACTCCATTACAATGATAATACCACTATGTTCATGAAGCAGTTTCATATTTACAGTTTTGGGTTACAACAGTCAGTCACGATACTTCCATGTGTTCTGAGTTATAACAGCCAGTCAAGTTAATCCAATGTGTTCTGAGTAACAACAGCTAGTTAAGTTACTCCTGTGTGTTCTGGTTTACAACAGTGATCAAACAACCAGTCAAGATACTCCTGTGTGTTCTGAGTTACAAATGTAATCCAACAGCCAGTCAAGTTACCCCCATATGTTCCAGGTTAAAACAGTGATCCAACAACCAGTCAAGGTACTTCCTTGTGTTGTGGGTTACAACAGTAATTCAACAAGTCAAGATACTCCTGTGTGTCCTGGATTACAACAATAATCCAACAACTAGTCAAAATACCTTCTTGTTTTCTGAGTTACAAATGTAATCCAACAACCAGTCAAAATACTCCCATGTGTTCTGGGTTAAAACAATAATCCAACAGCCAGTCAAGACACTTCCTTGTGTTCTGTGTTACAAGTGTAATCCATAAACCAGTCTAAAATACTCCTATGTTCTGGGTTGCAAATGTAATCCAACAGCCAGTCAAGGTACTTGCATGTGTTCTGGGTTACTAATGTAATCCAACAACCAGTCAAGCAACTACTAAGTACCTGGATATACAAAAATAATCCAACAACCAGCTACAACACTACTGTAATATTTTTATGTTATTAGATTAATCACATAACAGATTATAGTACTGGATTATGAGGGTTAATGCACAACTGAATATGAAACAGCTAGGTTTTTATTTACTTACTGGGTCACATGTAACAACATAAGTTGCAGTGGGTACCTACATATTTATTGGTTAATGTATTATCTTGCATAACATATCACTAGTGCTTACATTCTTAACCACACAAACAGGAAATTACATAAGATGCCATGAACACATTTTGTCATTATGTTACCACATTTCATAAGACTGATGAACTTCACTAATATTGCAATACTGATGTGTTGTTGATTACTACACTTGATAACATTGAGTTAAGACCCTGTAGTAGACATCAATAAAATGGTTGTTGTCACTGTACAAATGTCACCATGTTAGGCAGCGTAGTTCACAGTGGTGTTATATCTCATGCCCAAAGTCCTATAGGGTTCACGTTAAGGTATCTGTGTCCTTTGCTATCTTTTATGTACACTAAAAGCATCAGTTAAGAATGTTTTCACAGTAACATATGGAACAGATGAAGTTTCTAATGGCTAAATGAGCTTGAAGAAGTTGATCCAAAAACTCTCAGCTGCCACTTGATGTTGGTCACAGGGACCTGAAAAACAAGATGGTAATTTTGTTAATGTTGCCATCAATTGAAAAGTAAAGAACTACAAATGTTTATTTAAATAAACCACCTACTCATAAAGTTTATAAGTTGAATTAAACTTGGGAATTATTAGATACGAGTAACTTCTTATACTTGGAACTACTCTTCCCTATTTTACACGTATATATTTCTTTTGGTCCTTTTCAGTATATTTCAAACTTAACTGGTTTTGTAAATTTTTGTGTGTGTTTGTTTTAGCTTTGCTTCAGACAGTAATGCTTACATCAATTTCCCACATTTGGTTCAGATGATTATGGCCATGAACATTTCATATGTCTAGTTCTTGTAATTACAGCTACTTTTCCATTCAAGATATAATGGTCCTTTTCTCAAGCCTGTTTCCAATGATTATATGTATTCTAGTCATGTCTGATTCTACTGGTTATGACTGGTCTACTATCCAATTCTATTTCTACTGATATGTATGTAGTTTTGCATACCTACCTTTTAAACTCAGATGTTATCAAATGTTGTTTTACATATCTATCTTTAAACTCAGATGTTATCGAACGTTGTTTTACATACCTATCTTTAAACTTAGATTATATCATATTTATGTGTATACTAAAAATTTCAGTTTGGTTGAAAAAATTGTATGCTGACCTTCAATGTGTTTTAGTTAGTGTACCCATTTCCAAAATTGTATTCTTTAATACAAGACTCAGTTGTGATTATAAAAAACGTATATATTGGTGTACATGCTTCCCAACTTGGTTTTATGTCAGTATGACATTACAAACATTTCCCAAATTTGATTCAAGTAAGTAGGATTAAGTGAAATTATCCCCACTATGACATTGATAAATATACTTATGTCCACCTCCCAACAGTTTATTAAGATATTGTACAAGTGCTAATTTCCAAAATCCATTTCCGTTTGGTAAATCCATGTCTCCATTTGCAATTCTTAACCCTAGTTAACAGTTCTAATTTTTTTTTTTCATTTCTAAGTCCAATGAATAAGCTTGAAAGAGTGTTTCTAAATTTTAGAATTAGTGAATATGTTTAGAAATTAATTTCTTAAAATTCAGTACTCTAGTGTAATGTTGGTACTTTTTCGGTTCTGATTCTTTCTGACATAGCTGTGTTTACTTGTCAACTAAGGTTGTTATAAGCATACTTCTTCATGCACTCATCAACTCCAGTGTTAATTACTAAATTTCAGTGTTAACCTCTCTATGTGGGCTGTAATAGGTATATTTGTCAACCTCCAAGCTTTAGCAGTAGTGTGTATGTTTGTGTGCCACCTCCATAACTCTGGCAGTGGTAAGTAGGTTTGTTTGTTACATTCCTAATTAGCAGTAATGGGTAAGTATGTGTTCCATCTTCATAACTCTGAAGTGGTTGGTAGGGTTGTTTGTCAGATTTCATGACGGTACTTACTTAGAACAAACTCTACACATGTCAGGTTTCATGACAATACTTACTTAGAACAAACTCTCTTTGTATAATACTTTTATGATTCAATGCCATTTTCCTATTGGATATGGTCAATAAATGTGGTGGTTTTATGCATTACCGAGTTCAGTGTAGCCCATTTTTTCAACAGTTACATTTGTGTCATACTCAGAAAGCCTATTTAAAGAGTACTGTTTTATTTTATATTTTTCCAAACTTTGTTTTAAAAATTGTTCTATGGTAATCTTCAACAGTGAAGTCATGGTGATGAATATTTATATCTTAACTATAGAATCAAAAGTCTTCCAACAGTAGACTTTCAAACAACATCTGTACTAGTGTTTCTACAACAGGCATTCACCACCTATTCAATCAATTTCATCATAAATACCCTGCCTAAACAATCGATTAAAGAATATCCATTAATTATATCAAATAATGTATATTATGTTCAAATAAAAACAAAAATGTTTAATAATACAAACTAACCGTTCAAAGGCCTCCTCTTCCTCCAAAATTCCTGATATCAATTAATAGCTTATCTCTTGGGTCAATATCTGAAATATATGTAGCTTTCTCTTTACATTTGTTCTTGGAATCAAGGTGTTTCTCAGGCAATGTAAAAGTGGAGAGTGACTTGTTGGATGAAGCTAAAGATAATGGTGGTGGTGGTGGGATATTCTGGTGGCCATTTATTAGATCATTAGATTCCTTTAAAGACCTTGCAGTACAATCAATTTTAAGCACATTTGAGTTTACTCTGTTAATTTTTGTTTTATCTTTGTGGTTTGTTATTAGACATTTAGTGTGTTTAGTCTCAACACTAGAGCTTTGGCACTCTTTTTTCTCAATGATATGTTCTTCTGCAGAGCCTCCATTCAACAGGTTTTGTACTGTATCTTCTGAGAAACCTCTGACAACAGGAGCACCAAAGTAAGTATATGTTACACCTGGCTTACTAGTATTAATGTTCACTTTTGTGATTCTTGGTTTCCAATGAGATGTCTGATAATCCAACATGCTAGTCTGGCTTCCTGAAGTGTTCTTCTCATACTTTTCTGTTTGATATACACTTGCAGACTTTAAGCTTAGTTGTGAATTTCTTCCCTCAGTAGAGATTTTAATACCTGACTTTGTCGTTTTCTCAGATTGTCTAGTGGAACAGTTTGGCACATTAGTTGTGACAGTGGAACTTGAGACAGTGACTTCTGCCTGTGTAGTAAATGGTTCTAGCTTAGACTGTGAGTGGACCACATTTTCTGTGGTATAAAAGTTGGATTTTTTTTAACCCTCCTTGTGGTTTCTTTGTTGCCAAGAGCCAATAGTAACATTTGTTAGTATCTGAGTTTTTGGTCTTTGTTGTCTTTCTGGAAGAGAACTTTGTCTTGTTTTAATCATGCTGACATATTTTTCTGATGGTTTGTCTTTACAATGTTTTTGAGGTTCTACAAATAATGTTGCATTCCCCTGGTTTCTTGTGTTTTTATTATTGAGTGAGGTTTCATCTAAAGGTGAAATACAAACTTTTGTGCCAGTTTCTCCACTTTGCAGAACAGTTTGGTTTCGTGCAAGCTGATCTCTCCATAATACAAATTGTTCCTTTAGTAGTTTGTATTTGGCTTGGAGGTCTTGATTTTCACTTGTAGAGTTTAGATCAGAAACTGCCTTACACATGTCTCGATCAGACTGGACCCATCTCAAGGTGGCTGAACTACCATGATCTATGTTCTGATGAGTATGTTGATGTCCAAGCTTTGAGGTTGGGTATAATACAAGGTTCAACATGGATGTTGACCTCCCAGTCAATGGTGATGATTCAATATCAGAAAGCTGTGAACAATTGAGCCTAACCTGACCTTTGAATCCTTGAACAGTTCCTTCCTCATCACATAAAATTGGCTGAAGGTGAGACTTTGAAGTCTTTTTGATATGTGTACTCAAGTCATTATTTATTGGTTTATCATTTGGTGTTTCTGACATTTTGGGGGTAAATGTTTCCACTTGTCTTTTTAACATTCTGTTTCTAGTTTCTTTCTGTATCTCTTGATGGATGTCCACTTCTGCCTGAATGAGCTGAGGGCCACCTTGAAACTCTGGTAAATTTCCTGATTTCTCTGCTGTAATGTGTGTATATATATCTTCCTCCTGTTTTTTGTAAGCACCAATTGAAAAGTTGATAAGAGCTGGCTTTTGGTTGTCTTGAGGTATTCTTTTAATGGAAGCTGTTTTCTCAGCATAGCAACCATCATCAACAGCTGCTGATTCATGGGAAACCAAGCAAGTAAAATCTGCACAATAACCATTAACATCTGCTAGTGATTCCTGAGAAGACAGGTAAGCAGGTTCAGCAAAGTAACCATCAACATCTGCTACTGATTCCTGAGAGGAGAGGCAAACAGATTCAGCACAATAACCATCAACATGTTTTACTGATTTATGAGATAAAAGACAAGTAGATTCAGTACCAATCTTGTCTGTAGTATCTTCATCAAGTTGAGAATTACTTTCAATACCATGCTCCTCTTGAAATGGAGAAGGTGGTCCAAGGAATGAATTACTTGCATGCAGTTCATTTGGAATTGGAATTATATCTTGTGCTTGTTTTTCAACAGCAGAAAATTTTGCTTCAATAGGGGAAGGAATGAGTTGGTTGGTAACATTTTGATTAAGTTGGCCAATACATGTCATCATCTCTGAGTTGATAGTTTCTTCTTTTGAGGTAATACTTTCCATTTGGTCAAGGAATTCTGTAATTAGAAAAGAACAATTACTGAATGCTGTAAGTTCCATTTAAATTCTGTACAACATAATTTAAACAGCATGTATTTAAGCTCTTAAATAAATTTCATAAATTTATATTTAAAACAAGGCTGAACACGACCCAGTGGTTGGCATGCCAGGCTGCAGAGCCAAGGCTCTGTGGTTTGTATTTCATTATCACAAAAAGTAAAAAAAAAAAAAAAAAAATTCTTGCTAAAACTTTTGATCCATGAATGCATTGTATGAATTTCAGCACATCCCAAAATTTAGTCTAAAGATTAGTCCAAAAACTTCCAATGATTATGTTGACTAGCTACCTTCCCTCTAGTTTATCACTTCAAAATTAGGAATGGCTAATGTAGATAACCCTAATGTAACTTTATATAAAATCTAACACAACAAATTATTTAAAGATAAACATAAAACTGTGTCTCCATTTCACTACTGCTCCAAGCTCTTCTCCACCAAATGTCTTCCTACTTTTACTTCTCTTCCAGTTAACTATTCTTCAAACCAGACATAAGATCAGGCACAATCTTGTCACATGGATCCCACATATTAAAGTTCTAATTCTTGCTCTTTCCTACATTTTACAAGAGCTATTATTTTAATCCAATCCTAGCTCTGTCTCATGGTTTTCATAAGCCATCATTCTAAATCACATATTTATAATTTTTTCATGACATTTCAAGAGGTTTGTTTCTCCAGCTCTTAGTGAGAGTCTGTTAAACCAATAAGCTTACAGCGACATCAGCTATCTGGTATGAGAAATCCAGAAAAATTTGAAAGGTGTAAAATTGTAGAGTAAAGCATTTAATGTTACATTAGCTTATCAGAAACATACACTTTAAGGACAACAAGGGACCTGTTGATTCATCTAGTCAGTCCCATCCACTAAACTCTGAAATCAAACATTCATTGTCAGATCTTATCACTGAAATATTTACCAAGCCTGCCCTTAAACTAACTTCATCTACTATATCTCAAAGTAACCCCTCTGTTAGAGAAATAAAGCCATCCAAGTTGAAGATGACTTCTGCTCTGACAAAATATATTTGTGTCCCCTCGTTGTGTTATTCTATTATTACAAAAAATAATGATGCATCAACACTGTCAATTCCTTTAACAATCTTAAACACCTCAGTCAGTTTCCCTCTGACACTTTGTTTTTCTTTCCTAGGAAAACAATTTAAGAAGTCTTAAGCTGTCCTTTTATGACAATCATTCCATTCCAAGTATCATCCTAGTAGCCCTTCTTTAAATAATTTCCAACTATTCAATGTCCTTTCTAAGGTAAGAAGTCCAAGCCTGAATACAGTCCTCAAAATTTGACTTAACCAATGACCTATACAAGGACATTATAAAATCTTTGAACTTGTATTCAATATATCTGTATATAAGACCTGAAACTCTATTTTACCTACCATTAGCAATAGCATACTGACTGGATGACTTACAAAACTGATCAACCACTACACCAAGATCCCCTTCTTTTGTAATACTGCTAAGGTTATTCCCACCATAATCATAATTATAATTCAAATTATGATATCTCACATACATTTTCTTGCATTTATTATAATTAAAAGCCAGTTTATTTGCCCAATTCCCTAAATAATCCAAATCCATTTGTAAAGCAGTATAATCCACCTTACAAACAACATCACCCAAAATCTTAACATCATCAGCATATTTAACCATTCATTCAACTATGTAGTTGATGTAAATAAAAAAGAACAAAGGTCCTACCACATAAACCACTTATGACATTAATCGAGTTTAGTTGAAAACAATTTATAAATGTCTGCCTTTTTCCATCTAACCAATTTCTATCCAGTGAACCAATTGACAGAAATAGCTTTTTAAAGAAGTCTTTCTTATGTGCCATACCTAAATGATCGGATCTGTATAATTTTTCATATAATCTAAACTTTTGTTGTACGTTTGTTCTCTAGATGAGGGTAAACGATAGTACTAGAACAAAATTATGAAACGTCCAAATTTGTGTCTTTGTTCTTGTTCTTCGATGGTATCTATACCAGTTGAGAAAACTTATCCTGTTTAGTGACGTCATCCTCGTTGGTATCATTCAAGTGTTACGACGTCATGATGTCATTTGTGCTTCTGTACCAGTGAGATGGTATGATCTTTATTAGAAGTAAACCTTAAAACATTTGATAAACTTTGTGAACCCCGTGTTTACGAAATAACTCCTTAAAATAAGTACTTTTACTTCTGTTACACCGTAATATTCCATTTACTCTATTGAGCGACCTTCGTGACATTAAATAATTGTCAGTACTAAGTTAGTCTTAACTGTTAATATAACTTGATAATCTAAAAACTAGTTAATTCAATTTGAACTTTGTTTATATTTGCAAATATAATGTAGAAGAGGACATTTTTCTACCAGTTAATTATAAGTAACATAAAAACACGCCAGGGACGTATTTGTTCCAAGATAAAATGAAACCTTAATGTGCGATTTTGAACCTGTTATTATTACCCACAGCTTAGTAACATGCTAGCGGACGCAATTGTAGTTACCTGACCCTCCCACGTGCCGAACATTCCTGTTGTGATGGCCACCAATACCATTAAGTTGTAAGTTTTGCGCGTGCGTGAGATTTCCATACAGTTATTTATAATCAGTTGACCTTTATTTACCCATAGAAGGTCATTTGTTGCTGGAGAAAGGAGGCAGATCCCCCTCTTTGGACCTTGGGTTTTGCCATTTGTCCTTCAGAGTCCTCAGGATATATGTCCCATATGATGATATAACCCCTCCCCCCATCCAACAAATGAGTAAAAGTACAATTCGTAGAATGCTATAATTGCTTTGAAACTCATATCTCAGAACGGCTGATATTGGTATTAACACTTTTATTGACAACCAGAAAACAAAGTTTCAACCTTCCTAGGTCATCTTCAGGTTAATACCAGCCGTTCTGAGATACATTTTTATTTCAAGTGGGATTCTCGCCATCAAGAACAGCTTTGAAACTCCCTACTCCCAGAAATGACGACACTGTTTAGTCAAAGTCAGGACACATTCATATTTTTCTTCGTAAAAAGTACAATTAAAAAAACAAATTTTGTTTCTAAGGCGCTGAATTAAATAACATCTTTGGTGCTTTTTGAATAAATTACCTTTTTGTTTTCCCTTAAAACCCGTAACTTTACCAAACATTTTCTTGACACAAAACGCATGTGTAATCTTTAGTTTTATTTCGGTGACGTCACTTCCTGATCGTGTGGGTTGTGAACATGAGCACTTTGTAATTAAATTTAGTCTAATGCTCATAGTGCATTTGCATAGCCTCTTTTCTACCTACTAAGACTGGATAATACATAGTTATCAGAGTGTAGACTAGGGCACGCAATTAGATTTAATGAAAAATGAAAATTTCCCAGTATTTGTTCTCGAAACGTTTGCTATAACGTCTCTCTCTTGCTGTTTTTATACACGTAGTTTCATGTCAATACGTTTCTCTCTACACCCCGTGCATAGTTTTATTGTTTCATCCGATTTAACATAAACTTCTCACCCCACCCCCACACTGTGTCGTTAAACGCTAGAGTCAGGCTCTGTTGCTTAGCTGCGTTTTGATTGTTGGCCAGTAGAATTAAACATCTAATTGGTCTCTTCACACAATAGCTACATGTTATTTCTGTGCGTGTGTTTGTTTCGGTTACATCATGCAATGTTTGCGTATGATATATGAACAAAAAATGTTATTAGTTATTATTCTACAGTTTGAAGTAACTACTGCTAGGTAGCGCCTATCATGTCGATTAAAATCTGTAAACTCCTGTTAAGAAAGATAGAACACACGTTTTATGAGCAGTAAAAGATAAAAATTGTGATAGCTAACTTAATGACCGTTATAACGTTGCTAAACGTTTCATCTGATTTTAAAAACACTTTTCATGTGCTATATCAAATCTTTTTTTTTTTTTTTTTTCTGGCTATGCTAAGTACATTATTAACACATCGTCCAAGATTGTTCTTGAGTAATTTATGTTTCAAGCTCAGGTTTCTAGCTTGTGGGAAAAGTTCATGAAACATGAATAAATTGATACATTCATTGTAATTCGTTACACTAATATCCCGAAGAAACAATCGGCTTATAGACATCTCGTGCCCTGTGTAATTAAGTCGAAATATAATTGGAGTTTCTTTGAACTTCAGGTAAGAAATGTCCCTGTTAGATTTGGCAAAACGAGCCCGCTGGTAATTAGCAGGTAAAGATATTCGAATATAGGTAAAACGGGCGGTGTATATTAATTTTCATTTATTCTAATTTATAGTAATTTGTTATTCCAGGAATATAAGTTCTGTGTTTGAGATCTCGCATACTATTGTAGCTCTGTAATTGAATATGAAAAACATTTACTCATAAAAAGTATTGACACTATCCAACAGATGGCGTCTCTAATAACTTGTTGTAGCTTTTTGTTAAAAGAACACGGCTGGAAAGTGTGTATAATATTATATTGCAACAAAACAAGCTCTAACAGAGTTACTTGTTTTTAAAACGTTAATAGGTTTTTTAAAAATGACGCAGTAATTTTCAAAATTTCTAAATGTGTACCTTCCTTTTTTAATATAGTAATATTGGAAAAAACAAATTAGTGACATGATGAAAGAAGCAAACTTCGAAAACTGGTAGAAAATACAGTTAAAGGTTTTACAGCAGTGATTGAATGTATAATTTTAATAGAGTTACAATGTAGCATTGGTGTTACAACTTTATAATTTTATTGAGGTTGCTTATAAAAGTATATTGTTGCATATTCAAATAGTGCTTTACGTTCCAATATTGTTAAAGCTGGTAAGTAGTACAGAGGTTGAGTACGTTTGGGCCTCACGTCGTCGTAACAGTCTGTGTCGCCTTGTCCAATCACATTCTTTATTAATCCAGTTTCCAGTGCAAAATGCTCTAACGGAAGGATTGTCATATTAAACACAAACTATTAACCCCTGAATACTTTCCATAATCCACCTAGGTGGTAGACGCCCACCTCTAGTTTCTGTTTCAACAATTCACCGACTTTACCGCTATGTCTTCCTCTACCAGGGCTCCCCAATGGCACAGCGGTATGTCTGCAGACTCACACTACTAAAACCCGTGGTTTGATACCCGTGGTAAGCAGAGCACAGGTAGCCCATTGTGATGCTTTGTGCTTAATTCTAAACAAACAATCAATAAATCGTTTGTTTGGTTACGGAAATTGCGAGATTGTTGAAGTTAGCATATTTCATTCTTGTTTAAGTGTGCCCAGCGATTAGCATCCCAAAATTGTGAATCCTATGGTTCGTGGATCTCGTCCCGTTATTGCAAAAATGCATTCCATACTTGTGGGTTGTGAGAGCGCTATAAAAGTAACGGTCAAATCTCAATACTTGATCAACTAAGTTTCTTTTGTTGTTAAGCAGATGGACTATCTGTGCTGTGCCCACTACGAGTATCGAAATCCGGTTTGCCGCCGAATCACTGGGAGCGGTCAGATAAAAGCACCTCAAAAGAGTTGGAAGTGTGTGTTGTTGACCAGAACCTTCCATCTAGTTCTACATGGTGGCTGTGTGCATATAGCCCTTGTGTAGCTTTGTGAAAACAATTAATTTCCCAGGAGTCTTTTCGAGCGTACACTAGAGATTTGTTCGTGTTGTTTTTGTTAAATCTTATAAATCTTTTAAAAATAACGAGTGATTTCAGATTTGTTGACTGTATATGACATCCAGGATTAAATCTCCGATGTTTTCACAGCCTGTTAGTTGTTTACACAGCCGTTTCTAATTTTGAACTAATAGACTACAGGTAAGGCAAGTTGTCAAGAACACCCACCACCAATTCTTGGGCTATTTCCATGTGTCTTATTTGATTGTCACTCTTTTAACATATCCACAATCATAACACGCGGGACGAGTGTATTTCCTGAAACGGGACGCGAACAATGATCCATTGTATTCACAGACCTGGCACATTAGCAACTAGGCCATGCTCCACTCTTGGTGTTTAGTGTGTGAATGTGTTTAATCATTCTATTGCTAAGATTGCTGACGTATGAGGCCAGTGAGGTTTATGGATATAAAATATATTTAGTCTTAATAAAATATGTTACAATGTAAGTAATGTGTCGGTACATAATAAATCTATATTGGTAACCAAAGGGCTTGTGTACATTTGTTTGAAATTAAAACACGTTGTAACATGTTACGAATGTATCTATTTTTATTATTTTAGTCTTACGTAGACCGTTGTATGGTTAATAATAATCTGTTGTGAAAACAGTTGCACGTCGTTTCATGTAAACAACAATTCAGTTTAATAATGACTTGCACTTATTATATGGTTCGCACATCGTTTGATTCCACGATGGATATTTAGTCCATTGCGTATTTAAAAAAAAAATCTGTTTGTATCTCGGGACGTTTGTTTACGATTATTCTGGAATATCTAGGTAGAGAAAACATAAGTGAATGTTGCTCGGTAAGTTACGCAACAGAACTCACCTGATACCGCGTGGTTTAGTAGTTAAAGGTCGTTTGTGGGGAGGGGAAAGTCTAAACGGGTAGGTAATGTTAGTGGAATGTAGTAAAACCTGTATTGTATTTTAGATTGAGTTATACACGAGTTGTGACTCTCTTCCATCGGTTTCTTCTCATCGTGAGGTTATCTGTACTATGCACGATGAGGTTTATGGTGAAGTCTCTTCCAGTATTCTTCACCTTGGGGGAACTACTGTGGTTTGTCTCACTCTTGTAGCGGAACAAAACGGGAATTGGTGGTCGTGGAACGCTACACGCTATCGTGTTGTAAAACAGACACGGAAGTAAAACTGGTTCGTTTTGGTGGACATAGCGAAAAATACGGGTTCATTGTGGTTAGTAACTTACGTGACAATAGACTCACAGTTCTATATGTTTGACACTGTTTAGACGTCGATTAATTGAGGCCTTACAATTCCATGTATTTGACAACGTGTGGACATGGGAAGGGGATTATAAACTGGGTTTCGATACCCATAGCGGGCATAGCGCAGATAGTCCATTCTGTAGCTTTGTGCTTAATTCAAACAAACAAATCTTTAGCAGTTGAAAGAGCTTTGAGACGTTTATGTTTGACGCAACACTGTCATTTGGACGTTACGCTGACGAAAGTCTTTAGGCGGTAGAAAGTTTTTTTATTTATTTATTTTCGGAATGTGACAATGTTTAGATCAACAATTTTCTGTTACTCGTTCTGAGAGACTAGGCATTTCCGATTCTCTGTATAACAGAGCAATACTTGGTATTTGTATCACGTATTTTATCATCGTAGATTTCGCGCCTAAACTCAGCAGTTAGATATTTATGCAGCGTCTTACGTTTCTCTTGAAATGGCACAATACGACATTCTTGCCTGATTAGTGGTTGAAAGATTACGAAACTGAAGAACCAGGATATCGGTTTGTTATGTTGGCTTAGGTATGAGAGTTTTACGTATTTTATATGTTGAGCAGATTTACGGTGATCAAAACAAAATGATCTACAAAACAGTATTGATGAAAACGTGTTGAATCTCTTATCAAGCTGACGGTTTATATATTTATCTGTTCTATTTCGTTAAAAACGTGTAAAATTCTCTCCTGCTCTTTCTTTAAATATATTTACATCTTTACATTAAATACATTATCATTACATGAGATAAGCCTCATCTCCCATTTGGCACAGCGGCACGTATGCGGACTTTTAACGCTAAAAAAGCGGGTTTCTTTATCTGTGATGCACAGTTAACCCCTTGTATAGTTTTACGTGTAACTACAAGCATATGCACGACATAATGGAATATATTCAAAATATTTATGGCAAACAATAACGTTTCAGTCCATAAGGAGTGAGATGCTATTGAAAATAAAGGTTATACGGACAATGGCCACTACCAAAATAATCGGAAAAATGAAAAGAAAGCACCGAGCGTCAAATCGAAAAGAAACTACACTACTTGCAATCATTATTCCATGGTCGCTAATTACACAAAACTAGAAACATGCCTGGAAGAAATCACAGAGAACCAAAATCACGGAGACATTTAAGAAATTTAGAGGGTGCAGTTCCTTCAATCTTAATTAGTTTACAGAAGTGCACGTGCGTATGTGCTAATAAGTGGCGACGTATCAGATCGATTGTAATTAAACTTGGTGTGTACTTTTAGGGACCTAAATGAGTGACACAGCTGTGTGTGTGGAGTAGGAGTGGGTCACCTTCTGGATCTGACGTCCATATATAACCATCCAAGCGCTTCTATTTTCCTAATGCATTGAAAGACACTTCAGCTAATTCATGGGTTCCTAAACTTTTTGAGCACAACCCCCCTACTTCTTCCAGAACATTTCACATCACGACCGAGAACAATAGAAATTGGTCTGATGGGAAAAGACGTAAAATTGCTGAAACCTTACTAATGTGTAAGTGTGTAACTCAAACTGTTAGTTTTTACTATTCTTACCAACAATTTTGTAATCGTCTCGTTTTTACTAATTGTTACTTGAGTTGTTATGATAAAGTTTAACGCTATCTATGATATTTTTTGTAAACTTTCTCGTGTTGTTTTTCGCACAAAACACTCCTTTCTAGTTTGAAACTATTCAGTTTACTTTTATGTTTTTCACACAGTTGGGATCTTTTTATTTAGAATTATCACACAAGTTTATTTCGATGAAATCATTCAGTGTAATAAAAATTTGATTAGGCTTAATACTTTCAATTGAATCAAAGAATAGATTAGGCCTAATACTTTTCTTCACTCAAATTCACGTTTTAATGAAGAAAAAATTCTCAGAATTTTGTTGTTAGATGGCTTTTAGAATTTGTTATTACAGCCCATAAAGGATATTGTGTTTAGTTTTACTTTCTTTTACTTAAAATTTGCTGGCTTTCATGTTAACAACATTATAGGAGAGAATTAATGCATCGTGCTTCTTGACGTCATCTATATATTGGATGACCGTGACACTTGCCAAATGTCATGGTCTCCTGAAGGCTTATGTATTAAAAACTGGTTATTATTCTAAGTTATGGAACAATAGAAATTTTCCCAAAATTTCTTTCCTTTGCTACTCTTATGTCTAGGTACTAGTTTGTTGTATCTGTCGGTAAATGGTTGAATATACAAGGTTTGTCCTGCACCTCTAAACCCAAGGACGGAAAAATAGTTAAAACAGAGATAACGAGCCCAAACCGGCCAGAATACAGTAAATGTACTTTCACGGGGAACAATATACATATAGCGATAACGATAGGCATTAACGTGACCCTCAATACAGCCGTTTTGTAATACTTTACAAATACACCCTCCACCTCGCTGGTCCAGCTGTAATTCTACATGTTTACAACGCATAAAACCGGGTTTCGATACCCGCGGTGGGTACAGACAATATATTGTCTAGCTTTCTGCTTAGCAACAAACAAAAACTACAGAAGTGCTCTATATGTTCAATCATATTAACTGTATTTACTCTTACAATGTGTAACGTAAAGAACTCGCTAAAAGGGTTGGTTATATTTCTTATTTTCTGTATAAGATACACAGGGGACCCAAGTAATTAGAGGAGGTAATATTGGAAGTATTGACGGTGTTTTATGTGTTGGTAAAAGTTCTGTGATTAATCTGTCACGAACAATTAAACAATATGGAGTGTAAATTCTTATGGAAAATCCTATATTAATTCATTGCTTCTTTGTTGTTGTTTTTTTAATTCCGTGCAAAGTTACTCAAGGGCTCTCTGCCCTAACCGTCCCTAATTTAGCAGTGAAAGACCAGGCGGAAGGCAGCTAGTCACGCCAATTTCCGGGATACTTTTTTGCGAACGAATAATGAGATTGACCGTACACTATAATACTCCCACTGTTAAAAGGGCGAGCATGTTCGGTGACCAGTTAATACCTTTTTGTTGTTTTCCTTTACGCACACTGGTACACGATGGGCTATTTGTGCTATGCCCACCACGAGTATCAATACCCGGTTTTCAGTGAAATGAGCTACTGTGGTAAACGTGTGGTACAGTTGTAGTTTTTATTGAAGTTTATTCTCCACTATAAACGGGTGGTACAGTTGTAGTTTTTATTGAAGTTTATTCTCCACTATAAACGGGTGGTACAGTTGTAGTTTTTATTGAAGTTTATCCGACACTATTAACGGGTGATACAGTTGTAGCTTTTATTGAAGTTTATCCTACACTAAATGTTAAGTACAGTTGTAGTTTTTATTGAAGTTTATCCAACACTGTAAACGTTTAGTACAGTTGTAGTTGTTATTGAAGTTTGTCCTTCACTGTAAACATTTAGTACAGTTGTAGTTTTTATTGAAGTTTATCCAACACTGTAAACGTTTAGTACAGTTGTAGCTTTTATTGAAGTTTATTCTTCACTTTAAACCTTCAGTACTGTTGTAGTTTTTATTAAAGTTTTACCCTACACTGTAAACGTGTGGTACAGTTATAGTTTTTATTAATATTTCCGTCAATCCCACTATTCGTCGGTAAAAGAGTAGCCCAAGAGTTGGTAGTGGATGATGGTAATGAGCGGCCTTCCCTCTAGTCTTACACTACTAAACTGGAGACGGCTAACATAGATCGCCCTAGTGTAGCTTTGCGCGAAATTCAAAACAAAGCAAACCAAAGCATGTTACATCATATCCCACACAGTATCTAGTGCTAGTATTACATTCCCTTTGTCAAGCGTTATTTAACCTTTCAGGATTCACAGTCAGCAAAACTAAATATAATTATGTTACTCTTAAATCGTATTTTACATTTAATCAGATTAATATACTTTCATAAAATGTCTAATCTTAAATTATGAAGTTACTATAAAATAAGAGTTTGTAATATTACCACTAGATGGAATACAAAGGCAATAAAACTTTTCTTTTCTTTTAATGCTTTATAACATGGTAATAACTTGGTAGATTTGTAAAAATATACTTCTAACACGTCAAATGAAGACTTATGTAAAATGCTTAAAAATATAGGTGGAATTTTCATGGAGGGTCATGGAAGGGTATGATTCCAAACTTTTTGAGAGATGGACTTTTATGTGTATATATATGGATGCCAGAATATATCTTCCCGTCATTTTGGCCTTGCATGGCCAAATGGTCAGAGCGCTCGACTCGTTGCATGTGGGTTGAGGGCTCAAATCCCTGTCACGTCAAACATTCTCACCCTGTCAGCCGTAACGGCGTTATAAATAAACCGTCAATCCCAATATTCGTTCGTAAAAGAGTAACCAAAGAGTTCGCGATGAGTGTAGATGTATAGCTTCATTCCCTCTAATCTCAAGGACGGCTAGCACAGATATTCCTCATGTATATTTGCACGAAATTCAAAATAAACAAACAAAAACCGCGAGGAAACGTGACATTTTCACAGTGCGTTGTTATTTCTCATTCACATGGGATACCTTCTGTCTATGTCCAGTTTTTCCTTTAATAGGGATTCCTTTAGGTTAGGTAGTAAGATGGTAATTGTTTTACATAAAGGTTTCAATACAGATAATACATCAGTGATGAAATTATTAAAAAAGGCTGATAAATTTGTAATCAATTTGTGACTCAAAAGTGAATCAGCACACTTGTTGTGTTTCGTGTTGTTGACAGGTGAAAGGTCAGAGTCAACATAAATTATTATATTTTTCGGAAGTTTGATACAAGCTTAACATAATAGAAATAATCAATCTGTCACTATATTTGCATAACTACATAATTCTTATCAAGTTTATAAACCTACATAACTCTGATCAAGTTTATGAAACTACATAACTCTCATCAAGTTTATAAAGCTACATAACTTATCAAGTTTATAAAACTACATAACTCTTATCAAGTTTATAAACCTACATAACTGTTAACAAGTTTATAAACCTACAAAATTCTCACTGTCTTATTATAATGTAGCTCGAATTTCGGAAATTATCACACCAATTATCACCTATCATAACTAAGTTATATGTTTATAACTAGACATTATTTTTACAGCTGAGTAATAAATAAACCAGTTCAAATTTCCACAAGAGTAATATGTTTCAGAGTTACCCAATAAAATTACAAAAAAGTGGTAAGTTCCAAATAGAAAACAATCGAAAAACAAACTTAAAAAAGTGTATGATTTTTTTAAATGATAATTTCATGTCGCAACAAAAAAGCAAGTCACTTTCATTCATAACTGTGTCTATAAAGAAATACTTCAAATAAAACATACGCTGTGGTGATAGCTCATTCTTAAACTGAAATCTCAATAAAATCATTTATCTAATGGATGGTGAACATTGGTGAATGTGAAGTATAAGTAAATTAACAGACACTTCCAAAAAATACCACAGGTTCGATAGCCAGGAACTATCAGTTACACCTGTCTGAAGAGCTGATATTTCTGTAGTGTATATAAACCTACATGATTTTCACCGTTTAATGAATTATTGATACTTTAAAGAAAGACGTTATTTGTCAAGATAAAACTGCTAAGTTATTTTATAAAGAAATACACTAAATATTTTTATTTATCAGTTACAACTTTTAGGATTAAACAATTTTACATCGAGAAGGAAATATATTAGTAAATAATTATCAAAGTATGAACGAATGAAAAAAAAACCATTGTACGGTGGAAAACAAGAAATAATCCGACGAGATGGATTTGAACGGTGCTAATTATTGTATAAATTATTTTTATCTTATTTCTTTTTAGTTTAACATTTCATATATCATATATCTTTACTATAAATTCAAAGTTAATGTATTTCCTTGTAGCACGATTAATCATATTACTATGAAATGCTACACTATTGTCAACGTTAGAAACAGAAAATTAACTATTTATGTTTTGAAAATGTAGAAAACGTTCAGATACGAAGACTTATAATGTATGGCAGCATAATACATTCAAACTCATGAGATTAGAGTTTGAAGTGACTGGTCCAGCCCTTAGATTTAACTCTTCTTCCATTAGTGATTGGTAATTGAGGGCTTGATGTTAAATAATGTAAAAGGTTATCTGTGTATACAGTTTCTCATTCTCTACTGTCTGTCCTGAATAACCATATTATTCCAGCTAAGTCACATCAAATTACATTTCAGATCCCTCAAGAGAAGTGTTTAAACCAACACATCCGTCTAGTTGAATCACTTAGCGTCAGAATCTTCTCCATTGTCACTGATATACAGACAATGTTAGTTGTTCTTAACTGGTTCTGTTAAAGATTCGTCTTTCATAAGCATTTCACAACTATTATTTTGCAACATCCCCCAAGTCCACAGTTAAACTTGATCGATCCATATGTTTATTGCAAAGTAGCGGTTTATCTCGTATTACAGGGGCTACTAACTCTTTATTGGTGGGACAATTCAGCTATTCCAGGTTCACATAGGGCATCATGAAGTTTTGGGAAAGGAGCTGCGTCTGTCTTCCCCGTCCTTTTATATACAGTTGGGTGTAGTGGTGTTCAAAGAAAAAGTACTTCCCCTCTTCCCTTGTAGTAAATACAGGCACGTGCCTCCTCGGAAAATAAGGTCAGACAGTGTACGTCTTCCACTATCCAGTCAACAACAGCGCAATTGATATTTTCTTAATAACATTTACTCCCGATATCTGAAACCCTTTGATCTCCACTATGGCACTCTTCTCAAAATAGGAGTTATAGTAGCTTCACATAATCTAACTATTCATAACACACAAAAAAACTTATCAATAAAAATGTTCCGTTTCTTGGTGGCTTTTCACACACGAAGAATTCTACTGCCGGTTTGTCATAATTTCCGAACCTCATTCCTTTTATGGCTAACATTCCAATTCGTCAAGTTTCACTTCTTCTCAGTAAATGTTATAGATGCAGTTTCAATTGAATTATATTGGTTTATCGGTAATTTCTATTCCTGTTAAATTAAGCTAATAATTTTCATTCCGAATAGATGATGTTTATTTAAAATTTGCTACTGTTAAAGATTGATTAATTAGGTAGTGAATTTTGTCGTCATTTAACCTAATTAAGCTATATCCTATTTTTCCGATTTGGGATCGTTTAATTTTCGGATTAAGGATCGTTTAGTTCTATTACTTCGGTAGTTTCGAAACGCAACATGTTTTCATTTCCATTCTGCTTTCTACCGAATTTTAATAATCCGTCCATTTTTAACATTTTCCACCAATCAAGTTGTCTTTCTCTAGCCTTGTGTAACAGTATACTTAATAGCGAAACTATTAGACGTAGTGATACAAGTATGGTTTCTATCTGTTTCCACTTATCTAACCTAGTACTGACAGATGTTATTTACAAGTCTTTAATGTGCTCTTTCACTTTTTCAAACAGTTATTTTCTTAACGTTTTTGCAATATGAGAAAGGTCGAACCATTGTTCTCTACTTTATTAGTGAAAGCGTCAATACCTATACCAACCGTTCTGAGATAAAGTTTTACTTCAGGAGGGTTTCTCGTCATCACATATTTGTTACTGGCTTCTGATTTTCCTTTTGTCAATAAAGTCTGACAGTTCAGGTACTTTTATATTTAACTGGACAAGAGTGCATTTAGTTTTACTTCTAAAACTGGATGGTAACGTGATTTCTTGTCCATGTGCTGAACAGTTTGTAACTAACTTTAAATAACAAACGTCATTTAGTTTTATCAGTTTTGTTTGGTAATCGAATTGCTGTGCGTTAGATTTAGGACAAACTACAGGTAAATCCAATTCATTTGTCACATTCATTAACCAAGTTCTTGTGGTTTTCGTTTGTTTGTTTGTTTGTTTTTGAATTTCGCACAAAGCTACTCGAGGGCTATCTGTGCTAGCCGTCCCTAATTTAGCAGTGTAAGACTAAAGGGAAGGCAGCTAGTCATCACCACCCATCGCCAACTCTTGGGCTACTCTTTTACCAACGAATAGTGGGATTGACGGAAATATTATAACGTTTCCACCGTCGAAAGGCCGAGCATGTTTGGTGTGATGAGAGATGTAGCCCCGTAACAGACGAAATATACTGTACAAATTGTACTTGATACAATGTGGTATATGATGTACCGTATATCAAACGAAATGTACCAACAACTGTAAACCTGGGTACAACCACTTAAATAGTCAGGACACAAAACTCACGATGGTAGAGATGAAAAACGTAAGTTTCCTTCTAAACTTATAAAAACAGGAAATAAAAGTTAAACAATATGGATTTTAATACAAATTCTTAGCGCATAGAACCAGCATATCTTGACCGATCTGAAATGTGATTACAGTTTTAGACTCAAAAGTCAAACCCTTTCGATTAATGCATTTGACTACGCCCAGGGTCTCAAATATTAACTTACTTTAATTCTACATAAAATAATTTATATTTTAGAGTAGGCTAGTATTGATGAGTATTATAATAAAACTGGGGAGATACGTGAGATTCGCTGTTGGTATTACTGGGAAACAAAAAAAGAGCAACTATTAAAAATGAGAAAAATTTGTCTATGTTAATGTAATCTTATCTAAAAAATTTTCAAGTGGCACGGCTATTGATGATTCCCTCTTGTTTATTAATATAAACCACATCAAATAAAATCAACAAAATTTAATAATAACTCAATCAGAACAATACATAGATTTAAACATTATTGACATACAATGGCACAGCAGTATATCTGCGGATTTAACAACGATAGTAACCGAGTTTCGATACTCGTGGTGGGCAGAGCACTTGTATAGCTTTGAGCCAAACTTCAAAATAATAAGTACTGTACACAAATTAATACAAAGTTTCTTATCAAATGTTAATTTAATCCAAATAACTTCTGAAGCTGGATTACTTTGTCTCATTTACGTGTGGATGTCTTACTACATGGCATTTGATAATTAAACGAATACAAAACATTGCGGGACTCAAAATCTGAGAAGGTTCACACTTGAATTTTTGAAAACTTTTTAGTCCTTGTTAACGAAATCGTATACATTGTTCCATTAATAATTATGTTACAACAATAACAAAATTCACACAATACCTTTTTAAAAATAACGTCAATATTACGTAAAATAAATAGCACGTGTACATTAAATCTATAATTTACTACAATATGTCCTTTGTCTACGTACTTGTGAACACTTATAAAACAGATGCTCGTAGAGTTCCGCATTAAGACACCAGGAAAAGTAATCGTTATATTTAGTTTTCTGATGCTAGAATTCCGTGTTATAACTTCCACATTATATCTACGGCTTATTATTATGTTTAAAATTCTGATATAATTTCAATTATTATTGTAGCCACTATTTAAGTTCCGGGTAAATAAACGATGAAATTTTACTATAAATATCATAAGTTTATCATAAAAAAAATTGACTTTGGTGTTTGACTCATTATGACTCAAATGTTTAAGAATAAAGTTTTAATACGCCTGCACTATTTCTTAATAAAATAAAGGCTAAGCAAAAAAAGATTATGGTCCATAAATTGCTTCCTAAAGCATTAATGAATGGCTATCGATGAACTATGATACACAAACAAACACAGTAAAATCCGTGCTCACCTTTGCCTGATACAATATCAACAACATGTTTGAGACGTAAAGCCTTAATCTTCTCACATATATATATGAACGAAGACCCATCGTTTTTGTGTCCTTGATGTATGCGTTCTATACATTTTATGTACAAAAACAGACGAGTCAAAATATGGAAGAACAAGTATTATCTAAAATATTGAAACATCCGGCTTTCAAAATAATGGAGTAGAGACAGGTTGTTGACACAATAAATGTTTTATTGACGTTAAACAAACTTATTTACATGATGGAAAAATATTTATCGAACATTTATCTATAAGAAAAACAATACATCA
The DNA here is from genome assembly GCF_004210375.1 of Tachypleus tridentatus. Taxonomy (NCBI): domain Eukaryota; kingdom Metazoa; phylum Arthropoda; class Merostomata; order Xiphosura; family Limulidae; genus Tachypleus; species Tachypleus tridentatus. The sequence continues at coordinate 48,203,081 of NC_134830.1, forward strand.
TGTACATGTAATAAAGGTTTTGATTGAGTTACCAGTTTAAATATAGGGTCTCTGTGGACCTGACTACCAGAATTCTTCATATATAGTAAGTCCATAAACTAAAGAACACGTGGAAAACAATGTGCACTTGTAGACTTCATATACAGTAAGTCCAACAACTAAAGAACGCGTGGAAAACAATACACTTGGAAACTTCGGGTATCGAACCCGGTACTTCTCATATGCTAAGCGAGTGCTTTTTATTCTTTTCTTTTATTACACTCATTACAGTGTATCTGGTCTTTATGCTTGAATCTTAACCAATCAAAATAGATTTTATTCTTAAGTTTAGCTTTATAATAACCAAAAAGATTAGGCTTAGTTTTACCAGTTTCTTATTAATTTTCTAGATGTAAATACGACATATTTAACCAGTGAAATAGCGTAACACATTATCGGCTTTAGCGAGTTTTCTATATTGCAATATCCAGACACCATTGTTGACTTAAATTATGTAATACTAGCAGGCTTCTTTGTGAGTAATTCCAACAAATTCTTAACGTAATTCCAAAGACATGTTGTTTCTTCGCATTCTAAATAAAAGTGTTCAACTATTTCACTAAATTTACCACAAAGACAACAAGTGTCACGATCAATTAAATTCATAGTTTTGAGTTTCGTATCAATTATCAATGATTTATGTAGAAACAAAAAGTATATATCAGCCATTAGGTTTTCATTATACTTTGAATATACACTCTTCCACATACATCGTCATTGTAGAGCCTCGACAGAATTGAACAGAGGATCCAAACTATGTTTTACTCTATTATTATTTAGTTGATTTTGACGAGATTTATAAATGATTTTTACAGAGATATTGGCAGCATCTATTAACTTATTATTAACTTGAACGTAAAGTTTATGTGGTAACACTTCCAAACCATATTCAACTGAATAGGTCAACTTCTCAATTACCTCTCTTTAACTTTGAGGAATAGCATTCTGTAATGTTTCAAAACATTTTTCAAAATTGTTAATTGTGATAGCTGTCAAGGATGGAGAAATTTCCAGTAAACATGTAATTAATATAGTGTCTGTAAAAAAAAATTCTGTCATTACTTCATAACATAAGGGATTAACACAAATAATATCACTTGTAATCAATAGTTCACTATAAAAGTAATTAACGTCAATGGTTTTAATGTATAGATTTAGAAATAATGGTTCTTACGTAATACCTTGTAGACTTTCTGGAAATATAGATTCAGGTTTACCTATATCAAACCAATCTAGCAATAACTCTTTATAAAACTATGGCATATCTTTCATGTAGTTCGGTTGAATATGACATTTAAAAACTTTCCAATCTAATTTAAGATTTCCATATAAACTTAGGTAATACAGCATTAAAGGTTTATATAATAATCAGTTGTTAGAGTTTAGATAATTATTGATACATTTAATTTGCAATGTTTGTCTTTTCAAGTTAATTTCATGTAAAGTTAAGTCACCATTAGCTACACTGAATGTTATAATTAAGGAACCATATGAATACCATCGTGCCAAAATAAACGTAATATTGATGTTTTAATCCTCTGTATGTATTTGTCAGGCATAGATATAATGGTCAGGACGGACTACCATACCATAGACAATATTATTTGCAAAATTATTAATACCTTACCTTTAAAAGATAATTTCCAACTTAGCCAGCTATTGATAACATTTCGTACATGTTGTTCTTATCGTTAAAGGGTTCTTTGAAATTGAGAACCCATCCACCTCGGTTGGACCTCTATTCTTAAAGGTACCTTACCATAAACCTATGGATTTGTCCCAGTTGACCTTTCATCCTGAGGCTTTTTCATAACGTTCAACTATTTTTCGTACATACAATAAAGAACTAACATTATTTACAGTAATTGTGGTGTCATCCACATGCTAATAGTGAAGGTAAATATTCTTGTTTTGGATAGGTATTCCTTGTATACGTTTACGATTCAATAAATTGAAATGAAGTGGTTCCGCTGATAAAAACTTACAACAGGGCTGACAAGTCACATTCCTGACTTATCTGTCTATCTATTGGTATTGGTATCGTGAGAAAAAATATTAAATTTAAAACGATTAAGTGTTACAAAATAACATATTCTAACCCATTAAATAAAATATTCACCAAATAGATATTTATGATTAACTCGATCAAATGATTTGGATTGGTTTATCTTCAACAGAATTCCTCGTTATTTCTGATCCTGGACATAACGAATGACATATCTTATAACCATAACTGTATCTGATATTTCTCTATTCTTTACTCCACCAGATTAATGTAGTGAAACTAAATGATCCATGATTTTTCATAAAAGTTTAAACAATATTTTACTGACAACCTTGTAATCAACATTCAACAACGTTATTGGACGCCAGATATTTAGATATTGACGATTCCCATCTTTAGAACACAAAACTATTAGCTATGGTTTCATACTCTCCAGTAAAGTACCAGTTCTATGGATTTTAGACATAAGGCGATGAAATTCTTTAATAAATCTTGTCAAAAACATTTGATAAAATACAACTGTTAGCCCATCACTCCCAGGAGACGTGTCTGTCTTAAGGGAAGTTTGGGCCTCCTGTATTTCCTGAATACTAATAGGACATTCCAACACTGACCTGTCTAAATCATTTAACCTAGTGGATGATACAAATAGAGAACTGCGTTCTGACAATTGGTCTGACTTGTATACATTTATATAATATTGTGTAATGTAGACATGTAGATTTTATTGGTCATTGTAAACATGACCCTCCTCATCTACTAAACCATTCATATATATTTTCCTTGTCTTTGATGTTCAACTCTGAAAAATTTTTAGAACTCCTTTCACATTCTTCCACCCATTTGATCTTCGCTCACAAGCAGACACCGGCTATTTTATCATATTAAACTATTTTTAGTTGTTATTCTATGTCCTTAGTTCTTTCAATGTTTCTGGTATGTTTGGCCTTCCTGGTATATTTTAGAATATACAATAAATTTGTGTTTTAGTTGTTCGTATAATTCCATCATCAAAATATATTTATTGATAAGTTTCACTTCAACATCAATAATACGATTTATCATCTTCTGATACTCCTCCCCTCTTGAGATCCAATTATTGAGGATCCAAATCTCAGGTCCTTGGGGTAACCGATGAAAATCAAAGTTAAATATTACTGAGTCGTGGTCTGTAAATGTGTACAAAGTGATATAACATGATTTAACATGATTTATGTTGTTATAGGAAAGTAACATTTTATTTATCCGCGATTGAATAATTTTATTTTGATAGGTTCTTTTCCATGTATATTGCTTCTCCGTGGGATGGAATTTTCTCCACACGTCCACTAAATTATGCTGGCTCCTGCAATCAGTCAGACAAATACGGGATCTATCGTAATAATAATTTGGAAGGTTTTTATCCAGCTAGGTTTCCAAAATGCAATTGAAATCCCCATTAGAACTATCATCTTGTTCTTAGGTAGTTTGAACGGCAATTCTTGAAAAAATAGGTATCGCGCATAGGAAACATTTGGACTGTAAATGTTCCATACGGATACGGGTCCGTCCTGTATTATACAGTCTATACTCAACATACGACCATTATTTTTATTAGATACATTATCAACTGTAATATACAAGTGTTTTCGAACTAATATAGACACCCATTTTGACCATCAACACAAAAATCATTATATATATTAACATCCCATGTGTTTTAAGCTCTTGAATATAATCATCATTCCAATGTGCTTTCTGTACACATAAGATATCATATCGCATAGAGATGAACCAAAGTTTCAACCTACTGACAGTATACGTACCTTCACCTCAACAAATATTTAATGTTCCTATTCGTACCATTATGTATCGATGGTGGGTATTACTATTGTGTATAATTAATTAAGGTGTTTTTCAGAGCCATCTTACCCTTTGGAATTTTAGCTCTTTTCATTCGTTTACTAGTTTCGTTGATAGTTTGTACCAATGTTATCTTCTTGCTTCAGAAACCGATACAGTATCTGTTACATTATCCTCGTTCATTAACTTTTCCTTACTTCCTGTAAGTGAGAGAAGTACCTCTATCTCTTCTAAAGGGTTGTTCTGTACACTAGATAGATCACCGTTCTGTTTCTTTATATCACCACTCTTGTTCAACGTATCGATTTCATCTTCTTCTACACTTTCTTGATTTGTTCTATCAGTGTCATTGTTAATAAATTTTGCATTCTCTATAGGTCCCTCTTCCTGCATTCAACTAGTTCCGAGTCATGGCCTTCCACATTCGAGTCACTACACTCTGATTTGAGACTCTTTAGTGTTTAGAATAAGTCTTACAATAATAATTATTACATCTTCTGGCCATATGTTCTTGTTTATTACAAATATGGCGGCCCGGCATCGCCAGGTGGTTAAAACACTCGACTCGTAATCCGAGGGTCGCAGGTTTGAATCCTCGTTACACCAAACATGCTCGCCCCTTCAGCCTTTGGAGCGTTATAATGTTTCGGTTAATCCCACTATTCGTTGGTAAAAGAGCAGCCCAAGAGTTGGCGGTCGGTGGTGACGACTAGCTTCCTTACCTCTAGTCTTGAACTGCTAAATTAGGGACGGCTAGCGCAAATAGCTCTCGTGTAACTTTGCGCGATATTCAAAAACAAAGAAAAACAATAAATACAAATGTAGCATTTAAGTTCAGGGCAATCGCGGAAAAGATGACTTTTCTCATAAATATAAATTCCATATTTTGTGTTCGTCGTTATGTTTAATGTTGTAATAATGAATACGACAAAAGGTATCACTTAGTTTTACCGTATACGGTAATAACGATTTGTCTGGTGGGAACACCACTCAAAATATTCAAGTTCATATGTACACTTCCTTAGTTTTCTTCCAGTGTCTTTTTACTGTTTCTGTTTTGTCGGAGTTGGCCTCCAAATTCCTCAATCTTTTTAACTATCTGGTCATCGTCAATATATGGTGGTACGTTGAATATAGACACTGTCACCACTTTATTCACAGTTTCACCCGTTGGTAATAATGTTTCCCCACATTTAATACCCATATCTATACATATTTTTGCATTCGATAGTTCCTTAAACATAATTTCATACCTTTCAGGTTTCTAAACTGTCCATTGTATACTACCAACTCTGTATAACAGTTCTACTGTGTCCACCATTTGTTCACTTTATAGCGCTCCCATGGCTGAAAGGGCGAGCACGTTTGGCGCGATGGAGATTCGAACCCGCGACCCTCGTGTCCTTAACGTTAGAACTCGCCACTCCAGAAAAGGTATGTCTTGCTCCTTAGCGAGCGCTCTACCATTTGAGATACATCAACCTTTTTGAACAATTTCTAGTATAATAGTTAATGGTCATAAAATTTGGCCACTTGTAAACCCTGGAGGTACATCAGATCTGGTTTAACAAGTGATAAAAACATAGTTACCGGATGAACGTCAGGTTAGGTAACACCCAGACAAGCCCTATTTCAAGAGTAAGGATTCTAATGATTCGTTTCATGGTTCACTTATTACTATAAAATCTTTATAAAATATTTGAAGTAATAAAATACGTAACGTCCCTTTCTTCACCTAAAATATGATCAGTTTATCATAAAACAAAGTCATGAGTCTAACGATAAAAGTGAGTTAATATAAAATAAAAGAATATTTCTGTCACATAAAACCAACATTTCAAGGTTTGTTAGTAAATGTTATGTTTCTAATGCAGCATATCTTCATCTTTATTAACGTCTTTATTTGTGTAAAACGTTATCAAACAAAGATTCTTCAATCTCCAAGTACACCTGTGTGAAAGATTTGATAAAATAAGTACGATTCCTTCAAGAAGACTTTTGTATCAAATTATTTATCAATTTATTTCCCAATCTGTTATTGTTGAACAATTCTTAACATTATTGAATCGTGAATCGTGATACAATAGAAACTTTTGTATCAAATTATTTATCAATTTATTTCCCAATCTGTTATTGTTGAACAATTCTTAACATTATTGAATCGTGTATCGATTTTATTTGCAATATATATTTATTTACACAAAGATTCATTTGTTCGTTCAATTTTACTTAAAACAGAATTCACTACATATTGTTCCCCGCTCGTAAGGTGGTAAGTCTACGGATTTACAACACTAAAATTAGGGGTTCGATTCCACTCGGTGGACTCAGCAGACAGCTCGAGCTCGCTGTGGCTTTACTACGATAAAAACACACACACACTCATCACTTATAATCGCCCCATGTAACTAATATGTTAAAACAGTCCAGACCAAGTATAAGCTACATAACTATCACCATGTTTATAGACGTTTCTATACAATGTTTTTTGAAAGCGTTGACGATTTAACTGCTGTAATAACATCAGGAGTTTTACAAAAGTTAATTGACTTCTCGTGGTTAATGTTGCCCCTGTGATACTACTTTCCTGCTTAACGTTATACAACACACCTGCTACAAATATAACAAAACTAAATTATTGTAATATTTAATACATTATAGTGGTAAGATGACTCGTATCAACTTCATATATGTATTAAATTTTAAATTATTTATTGAGGTTTAAAACTAAAAGCTACATCTAGAACATAAAACTTTATCATTTATATGTTATTGAAGAAAATATAGAAGACAAACCATGGTTATATATAAGTAAAACAATGACCATATAGAACAGATAAGTATATGAACTTCTGTAACACCATCCATATATATTTGTACAACAAATCTAACTGGTTATGTTTCCTCATGAAGTTCTCTGATATTATATTGTCTTTCTTCCACTGATAGACACATCCGTGTTTCTACTTTAGGTGTTATTTAACAGAGACTTATATCATTCATGTTCATGAAGTTAGAAGATATATCACAAAATAAGATATAAGTTTCGTGTTCGTTTGGTGCCATTTGGGTGTTACCTGTGTTAACTATTACTAACTTCGAAATTATGGACTATATAACAACATCTTGATCTAGTTTCTATCAACAAGTAATAGAATTAACCATCACGTTATAACGCTCCCACGGCTGAAAAGTTGATCACGATCGGTGACAGGACGTGAACCCGCGTCCCACTAGTCGCTATTCGATGGCTCTGGCCACCAGGCCATTCCATGGCCCTTGAAAATGAACACGTGTTTTTATACGTACTTATGTGTTTATGTAGATAAAGTGTTGTTGGTGTTAAAGGTCTGGGTATCCTATGTTAAGAAAATCTTTTTCAGTCTTCTTGAGTGGTAGATAAAATGGTGAAATTAAAATCAAATCTCCATAAGAAGCAGTCTATTAAAGTAGAACCATAATTTCTATGTGAATAAAATATTGTAGGACTAACTAGCTGTACAATATATTGTACTGAAAGCTAACATGGATCAGTGAGAGTCTATTTAAAGTGAGCAGGTGTATTTGGAGATTGAGGAATGGTTGTTTGATAACGCTTTACAGAAATAAAAACATGGTAGTAAAGAAGAAGATATGCTGCATTAGAAACATTACATTTACATACAAACTTTAAAATGTTGGTTTTATGTGACATAAATATTATTTTATTTTATGTTAACTTACTTTTATCGTTAGACTCATGACTTTGTTTTAAGCTAAACTGATCGTAATTTGGGTGAAGAATGAAGAAAGGGACGTTACGTATTTTATTACTTCAGATATTTTATAAACGATTCAGTAGAAACCTTATATGTGAAATAGGGCTTGTCTAGGTGTTACCTAACCTGACGTTCACCTCGTGACATACTTTTGTTACATTTGTTAAACCAGTTCTAATACACTTTAAACGTGACATTTAAAAAAAAAAAATCTATATATAGGTATTAATTAAGTATTGTACTCCTATATTTTTAAACGAAGGGGACGTAGCTCAAATGTGAGAGGTACCGGGATCGATACCCGGCGTCTCCAATTTTCCCTTTTCGAAAGGTTCTACAGTAACTTAACTTACATTCAGTGAAAAATATCTATCAACAACGAGTTGCATATTAATAACTTACTTCATTTGTCTTATGTTGGAGTAATTTATTCTGTCCAAGTTATATATATTCAAGTGCCAATATTTTATCCATACATGATGTCTGACGATGACCGAAGAAGGTCGTAAACATTGTTTGCTCCTCTGCATAAAAATTTTCTCAACCCAAACCAGCCCTTTTACATATATATTTTTCAAACATAAAGTCTGATGTGAGTGTCTTTCAAGCCCTAAAGATTATATTATTTCGTTAAAATTATATATAAAGCTGTTTAACTTGATACTACAATCCTGAGAGCTTGATGATTTGTGTCTTTAACTGATAGCTAGACCAACATGTTTCGTATTATTTGTGAAATTAAATTACAATATAACTTACATAACATAATCAGTTATCTTTCTTAACCCTGTCCTACTCGTGTTATTTTTACTTTATAAAATACTTGGATATTGATGTTCAAACTTTGGTATCAGTGAGCTTTGACTAAAACTGTTATATCATTAGATGACTTGGGAACTCCAAAGAAACATCTCAACTTTACCTGTCAACCAGTAGAGAAGATGGAAGAAACAAGACAAGTTGACATATTTGTATAATAACACAAACCATGAAGAGGGGTATTCGGCAGAAATATATTTGGTATTTGTTACCATGGTTACACCACATTAGAACTCAGCTAGTCCTTGATCCATTTTGTACTAAGGTATTTTTATATTTGCATATATTATGTGCGATAATAAATACACACACTAATATTAGTGAAGAAAGTTATAATTCATTTTTTTTTTACTTAAACGTATTGATGAGAAATGGAACGTATGTGATTACTACATTTAAAACATTACAACATTACAGATGGTTATTCGTTATGATAATCTTGTACTAAACGTTATGTACATGTTTTGTTAAGAATTTATTATTAACTTACGGCCCTCCGCTAGTATAGCGGTATGTCTCCTGATTTACAACGCTAAAATCAGGGGTTCGATTTCCGTCGGTGGGCTCAACAGATAGCCTGATGTGGCTTTCCTCTAAGAAAACACACATTAGCTTATGACGTATATACAAATGTGTTTTCAGGCACATGATGAAGATATGCCTGACTTTCGATAGACGTTGCAGAGTGAGGTAAAGGACTTCCCGAAACATTGAAAGGTTCGAAAATACAATGACAACTATATTACTCCCAAATTCATTAAACGATTCGAAGATATACCAACAACGCTTTGTTTGTTTTACAATTTAAAAAATCTAAATAATGGGCTCTGATGAGCCCTCCGCTTGTACAGCGGTATGTCTACGGATTTACAACGCTAAAACGAGTGGATCGATTTCCCTTGGTGGGCTGAGCAGATAGCCTGATGTAGCTTTGCTATAAGAAAACACACACAAACACTGTCTAATGATAGTGACATTTTCACTCTTAAGCTTTGGGAAGCATCCCTAAGAACGTTTACAAATTATCATATAAAATATAAAGATACAATACGTCCTTGGAATTACGTTAAGCGTTTGTTTGAATTTCTTACAGAGAGTCCTGTTAGTATTACACAGTTTAAATTAACCATGGGATCTGGATGTTTCAACATAAACAAATTTCTACAATCGATTGTATTTTATATCAGGGATGGCCAAACTTGCTTAACGTAAGAGCCACATACGATAAACTTCAGATGCTTGAGAGCCACAAGACATGAACAATGTTTCTCTTGTAACAAAGCCACATCGGGCTATCTGCTGAGCCCACCGAGGGGAATCGAATCCCTGATTTTAGCGTTGTAAATCCGGAGACATACCGCTGCACTAGCGGGGGCGACATGAACCAATATTACACACACGTTTTTATTGTTACATGTACATTTTGTTACATAACTTTTGTATAAATATTAATAAATACATGTACGTAATAATATTTATTAATGTATGTAGTTTTTAAACTGTTAATTTGTATTAATTTTTATAACAATAACAAAGTATACATATACATACCAAATGTTTTCAAAATTCTGGCTGATTATTGTTTTAACTATATTGAGCGTTTTAATACGGTGATGAACTAGGGAAACTTCTAAGAAAAATATGCAAATTTGCATTTCACATTTTAGTCTTATCATAATATTTTCCCGACACAAACATACATTAATACAATTATCAGGCTACTTACTACTAGTAGAGACCTTGTGAGTTTTCACCTTGGTTGTGAGTCGGTGAAATTTCGGCTCATATATTGTCTAGGCTGTACGAATTAGCTACCTCAGGTGTTGATTTGTAAGAAATGCACCATGCTTCGACTTCACAAACTCAATTACAGAGTACAGTGATTCACAGTACTATAATGTGCTGAAAATTGAGATGAGTCGCACACTGATTTTTTCCAGTTCAGGATATTTTATTTCTAAAACTTGCTTCAAGAACTCAATTGCAGAATAGGATTTATGAGTCATCTTTAGACCCAAGTCCTCCTGTAGTTCTATTAGTTCCATTTCCACACCAAATGATTATGTAACCAGATGTTCGAGAATTGGACAACCATCATTAATAACATCAACCATGAATGAATTTACAAGAAAGGCGAAGCAGGTCTTCAGCTTCTGCAAGTCCTCAAACCTGTCTAGGAAGTTATCAAACAGTCCTTGTAAGTTATCGTTGTATTCTTCTAGTTTGTGGTCTTTTATTTCAATAGCAGAAAATTTATTTACTCTCCTTTTAAGACTAGGAAAGTAACTGAAGTTTCTTGACAATATGTCTCTTTGAAAAAGTCTTATTTTATTCTGAAAGCTGAAAATTGTCTGAGTAAGATCAGAAACAATCTTATCCTTCCCCTGGAGTGCCAAGTTCAGAGTTTGTAGCTGATTCATTATATCAGTAAGGAACATTAGATCTTGCATACATTCATCATTTCCCACTTGAGGATAGAATATGTTCTTTTCTTCAAGAAAAGTAATAATAGGCTCCAACAGATCCACAAACCTATTTAAGACATTGTTGGTTAACAGTCACCTCAAAATGCAGTTTCTGTTATTTATATGTGGAGAAATTATTAAATCCTGGGTGAATCCACTTTAAGAGTTAATATCCCGCGATAAATCGTGTTTATTTTGTACTACTTAAAAATAAAACAAACACTTCTGAGTTATGTTATTAAATTATGTGAACATTTTTTTTTTACTTCAACAGTTTTAACAAGTTAGTTAACCCTGTTACCCGCTGATTAATATTTATAAATGTCTGCTTTTTTGTATAATTGTTCTAATCGTCTGTAACAATAAAAACGAAATATGCAGCTCTACAGTTTTCTGGACTTAATTAATTCATTTTCTCTCATAAAACAATTTTTTATTCTTAATAAATATCCTCACTGTACGACTTGAGTAAAGTTGTCCAATTTTTGTTTTATATAACCATCTTCACTTTTATTGGGAATAGATAAATAAAAATGAAAAAAAAACATTTTCTTTTCTGCGAATTATTTGAGAAATAAGCGTTATTTTGGTTTAGTGTACATTATGTTTGTTTGTTTTGAAGTGAAGCACAAAGCTACACAACAGGTATGTCTGTTCTGCCCACTAAGAGTACAAAAACTCGGTTTCTACCTTTGTAAGTCCACAGACACATCGCTGTGCCGCTGGAAAGCTATTGTACAGTTTCGACAGCGAGTGTTCGTACCCCTACGTCGTGAGTAGTTTTTTCCTTATAACTTAGAAAGTAACATGACTAGGATAATGAAAATGTAGTGTATTATAAATAGTATACTAACACACATCTACACAATTTTTTATGTAAATTGAACGACAAATAATGTGTTTATAAACAAATAATCAAACATAGGAGGGGCAGAAATTGTTCGTGGTCTATTTTAATGGTCAGTTGTGTAACCTTTTAGGTGAATTACTTGGCGCAATCTTTACTCATAGCTCTCCATGATCGTTTGACAGTACTCGACTGGAATTTTCTTCCATTCTTCTTTGCAGAAGGTCTCCAACTCTTGCAAGTTTTTCGAATGACGCTGATGAACCCTGGTCTTCAACTCATGCCAAACGTTTTCAATTGGGTTGAGATCGGGTGACTGCGATGACCACTCCAGAACGCTTATATGGTTCTTCTGCAACCAGAATTGCACATAGTTCAATGTGTGCTTTTGGGTCATTGTCGTGCTGGAAGATACAACGACGCCCAAGCCGCAAGTTCCGAGCATCATTCTTGATATAAGTGCCTAATATATCAATGTGCTCTTCTTTTTTTTCATGATTCCGTTGACGCGGTGACGGCTGCCTACACCAGAGGAGCTGAAGGAACTCCATAGCATGATCGAGCCACCTCCGTGTTTAACTGTAGGGACGGTGTTCTTTGGAAGATTTCATTCCTCCTTCTTACGGAAAATATAGCGAACATCATTGTGTCCGAAAAACTTGATTTTAGTCTCGTCTGACTTTTCCAATAGGTAAAGGGTTTATCTACATGCTTTCTTGCATACATCAATCGTGCTTCTAAATGAACAGGCTTTAAATATGGAGTTCTACGAGGACGACATGCTTTGAACCCAGAAGAGCGTAACATGTTCGTAACTGTAGAGGTGCTTACTTCAACCCCATTTTCCCATACCAGTTTCTGTGTGTCATTACGTGCTAAACGAGGGTTCCTACTAACTTCTCTGAGAACCTTCCTCTTGGTTCTCTCTGGAATTTTGGTGGGGCGTTCGGAACGAGGGAGGTTAGCAGTTGATCTTGTGAGCTTAAACTTGGCAATTATGTTTTGAACAGTAGAGTTCGGCACATTAAGTTGTGTAGCAATACCGGAAATAGACACTCGAGACTTGTATTTCACAATAATTCGGTGTTTTAAATCACTGGACAGTTGTTTCCTGTTCGCCATGATGACCAAACAGATAATGACGGAGACGGCGCTGAGTTGCCGGAAGTACATTTTTTGCTGGCTAAATTCTAATAATTATGAACCAAGTGTCTAGTTCTGGAATGGTATAATGTAGTTTATTCGCCAAACTAAACAAAATTTTGACGGGAATATAAGTTTTTTCACACGTTCTGTAATGTACGAACACTTTCTGTTCCTCCTATTTTTGGTTATTTGTTTATAAACAGTTTATTTGTATTTTAATTTACATAAAATTTCATTTAGATGTGTATTAGTATAATATTTATAATATATTATACTGCTATTAACCTACTCGTGATACTTTTTAAGTTATGAGCAAACAACCACATTATTGTATCTCAGAACGACTGGTATGGGTATTAACTCTATATATTGTAAAATTCCTTGATCTTTATATAAGTTTTGTTTGTAATTTTTATTATTTTTGTTTGTTGGTTGGTGTTGTTTGTTAAATCTTTATTAATGAATAATGATCGCAGTACACTGCATTGTCATGGTTTCTGAAATGTTCTTAAACTAAGGTCATATCTTTAACTACTTTTAATAAGCAGCAATATTTGGTTTCATGAAGGTGGGTAGAGCAAGTTTGTACCTTGGGCTTTCCATTTTTTAACTCAACTTGACAGGTAATATGTTATAATTAACACTTTATGAGACAGTACAAAAGTGATAAAGAAAACTGTGTGGTGGTTCACTGTGTTGAAGACTTGGCAGGTTTGTATTTTTCATACTCTTGATTTTATAATTTGTTTCCATTTATTTCTAAACCATTTTATAAATGAATTGAAGCTATTCGTTAAAACTGTCTAGAGATCATTATATTATCTAAATAATGGAATTTATTTAAAATCCAGAAGTAATGAAACATGCTTCCTATGAACTAACTACCAAATAGTACAACAAACATTTTGATTTTTGTTAAATTTGTTGATGCAGAGATCTATTTAGATCTTCGGAGAAGATAAAGTTGATTAACAACTACAGATTGTTGTTGTTGATGTGGTATTGCGTGATGTTACATGGTGATTTATAAGGAAACATTCCAAACTCAGATACTTGTCCAACATAAACAGTTAACCAGTAAACATGGTGACTGAACAGCTTCCTTACATCATTAGCTGGAGGACAATACAGTTTTTAAAAAGTATATTTGTCTATCATGATATAATCTAAAACATGTACACATCTTAACTCACATGTTTTGATAATCACATACTATACAGAAACATACTTTTCTTTTCATCAATCTCATTGGATTAATTTCACTTAAAAAGTGCCAGTGTATTTAAAGTTTTGCACATTAGAAAAGGAAACAACACTTTGTTAATTATAATTAATGATGGATTACAGAGGCATAAGTTGTAGTTAGTAAAGTGTTAACTTCAACTTAATAAAAGCTATTAACACTGATAACATTAGATAGGTGTAGTATTTTTATTTTAAAAAACAGTTATAGGTAGAAACGTCCTCTCATTTAATATTCTCAACTATATATAAGTTGTATTCACCATAGAAAAGTGTTCTCATATCTCAAATAAACATAAGCAGAAAATGTGTGTTTCTGAAATTTTCCAGCAGACATAAACATAAAACAAACATCCAGACCTGTACTAAAAGGAACAAAGTAACTCATGTTTACCATACTTAACACTCGCTTTATGAACTATAAACTGAAAAACAAATTGGCTAAATTATGTTGATTACAGGTGTCTGAACCAGTTGGGTGTTACCCAATTCGTATCAATTATTTCATTTTATTCCAGCCACCAGCTGGATACATGTACATTCATAACCTATTACAAACAGACAGTATAACTGACAATATCTATATGTAAGATGTTGTTTGGTTAAAGCAAAGTACCGAGATCTTGTTCGGTAAAACATGTAAATATGAGAGTTACATTAATATGAAGTTTTCACATTAAAGAAATCGATACAACAGTAACTAATGATAGTCAGGTCTAGTATACTGTAACAAGAACAGATATGACAAAAACAAGTATAGTTCTACTGAGATAATAATTGGCGTATCTGAAGAAGTACTGTCTCAAATCTTACTTCAAGGTTCAGGATAGTCTCAAACAATGTTTTATGTAATAAAACTATTTCTATATGTAATTTTATTTGATAATAAAGAAGTGAAAAATGAAATCGAATGAAAGCTGATAAATAGCATAAAATCTTGTCAGATCTGAAAACAACTAAAACTTAATTGCAACATGATGGATGATAAAATCAGTTTTAAGAGTTAATAATAAATTAACTGACGTGGCAATAGCTTACCTTTTTATCGTCTTTGATATCATTACTTAATACTAAATAAACCAAATTTAGCTCTAAACACCTTACCCAGTTGATGTCATGGTTTGGTTGGTTTTTGGAATTTCGCACAAAGCTACTCGAGGGCTATCTGTGCTAGCCGTCCCTAATTTAGCAGTGAAAGACCAGAGGGAAGGCAGCTAGTCATAACCACCCACCGCCAACTCTTGGGCTACTCTTTTACCAACGAATAGTGGGATTGACCGTCACATTATAACGCCCCCACGGCTGGGAGGGCGAGCATGTTTGGCGCGATGGGGATGCGAACCCGCGACCCTCAGATTACGAAGCGCACGCCTTAACGCGCTAGGCCATGCCAGGCCCATTTGATGTCATAAAACTTGCATTTATTATTCCCAAGAGTATTATAGAATTTCACTTGAAAGTGACTGCAGACTGGTTTGATGAACTGGTGATTATTAGACTGTAAACTATTGTAAACTGTTGTAATATTTACAGTATTCGACGTGAAAGTTGCTCTGGTCATGATATCAGTATTATATCATAGAAATGTATTTAAGAATTAGATTATGATGTCATTAATGAAAGTCATATTTCAGACATAACTAATAATTAATATACTTTACAAATAAATAAATAGATTTAAATATTTTTGTCACAGGTGTCATAGAACATTACCAACCATCCATGGCATTCTTATAACTTAATACAAAATGAAACATGCATAACCCTAGCTAACATACTTATCTATTAAATTGATTATGTTACCTGATGTGGAAATTTTTTACTCAGGTTTGAGCATTAGTTTGACTGGTTTTATCATTCACTGTGTTCATAAAAAAATATTAAGAATCTCTACTTTTTGTAATAGTTTTATTAATACTTTAAACTTAGATACCAACTTTCAAAAAAACACCCAGTCATCAACAAATTTTTAACATTTAATGTTATTCATATGTTTTATGTTGTATCATGTTTCAAACTCTCATCTTTTAGCAAGATAAACTATTTTGGTAGTTAGGTTGGACCCTATTTAAATTGAGTATCATCTGAGCAGTGTATCTTGAATTTATCATCTTTTTTGGTCTATATGAGAATTATTTCAACATAAAATATAATAGCTGATTTGGAACAGGCTGCTTGAAATGTAGAATTAATTTTTGGAAAATTTTCTTTAGTAATTGTGTTCTTTAAGACACACCTTAATTTAATACACACAAATCATTATTTCTTAAAGTTTATGGATTAACTCAAATTTGTTGTTTTTGTAAAAGGTAGAATTAGTTACTGAGAATTACAGATACTATTTTCTTAGTCAAAAATTAAGTAGTGAATTCTTAGTGGAAATGTAATAAAATTCATGTTGTATTTTGTTAACATATAAGTGTCAGCTATACATGTGGTAAAACTACTCAGTAACTGTAGTTTTGTCAGCAATTTAAAAATATATATGTATATTTCTTTCAGCCCATTTGAATTTCTGAACAAAAAAATTATAACTAATTACTTAATTTGTTAACTTGCTTGATCCGTTAATTTTTAATAAAACTCTGACGTCTCAAATGACTTTATTACAACATAAATTTTAATTAGGTGAGTTGTTGTATACCTGCATTATATTGGGAATAAACCCTCAACTGTTAGTGCCATGAATGTTTTGAGAATTACTTAGACAATTTGTTTTGCTGTACATGTCTGAACTTTGATAGACATATGTATGGCAGAGAAGTGAATTTATTGGTAATAGTAAATTTGAAAAATATTGTTACAGAGGTAACTTTTCTCTTTTGAAATAAACGTATATTAAAGGAAGAATATTTATGAATATTAAGTCTTACCATATACTAGAGGCAAAAATATTGTGTAAATTGTAAGTCACATTGTTACTAGTTCTTATAAGAATTATTTTTATTAAACTTGTTTGGTTTATATGGTATTTAAATTATTGTTATCAATAAAATTGATAACAACTCGGTGAAAAGAAATTCAACCTACTATTTGTGATAATTATGTAGAAGACCCCCATCTCCATAGAGTTATGTTTTCAGACATACTACTACAAACCGTGTTTCGATAGCCATGGTGGGAAGGCACAAATATCCCTTTGTTCGCCCATGTAGGTTAAATTGCACGTGTCACGTGATATCCGTTTTATTTACAGTGGGTTTAACTTTAAATGTTGAAAGCAAAATGAACTCAAAAAATTTATGGAATATGTACTAATGTGTGTTTAACCTTTAATTGTTTAATACTTACACGGTACACAAATGACACAGACAATCGAAACAAAGCACTATCGCCCTCTGTAAATGGTTTAAGAAACTACTAAATGAAAAGTATTTTTTTTAGTTGAAATATTTTAGCAAAATGATCTTAAAACAGTTGAATTGTTTATTCGCTAAAAGAGGAATATGTTAATACATATAGAGAACTTGATAAAACAAATATGGTAATACATCAGGATGTCTTCTGTAGTTTGTGATTTGGTTTTATTTTTCTCTCCCTTTTTTGTTTCTCTTGTATATTTGGTTGGATTTATACAAAGTTTCGTCTAAAGTATCATGTTATAGTTTGTTTTTAGTGGTGTGCGTCCGCAGACATACCGCTGTACCACTGGGGGGCTCACTGACTGGTTAACACATCAGAAACCTTCGGACTTATTATCTTCTATTAATGTGTGACGAGAGACGTCTTCAACACCTGAGATGAAATATGTAATGCGACTAAGATATATTCTCTTTTGCTTTCAATTATGGGTTCTTGTAATTACCATGACATGAAAAGTATCTAAATGTTAATATACTAACTGAAGATAACCAGTCTCAGGATATAAGAAATTCTATGAACTGATTATCAGTTTTGTTCAACTGAAATCAGTTTTCCGGAACTTAAAAGTGATTATTTTAACTTGCTATTTTCATTTTTCATATAAAATTTTGTTCTACTGTTACTATGACCACTACTTTACAAGCATTGACTTCTAGTAATAAAGATTGTCAAAAGATTGTTAACCATTGTTTGTGTCTGTGTTTATTATAAATTTGTATATAAGTTCCAAGAAAACATTATTACAGTTTCACAAAAATTAACATTTTACAAAACTCTTATTAGCGTTTGCCATTTTTAAAACAAAATTTATAAGCCATTACACTATATATATAAAAATGTTATATTTTTGTAAATATTTTAATTCCACAACAAGTCTATATTGTCATGTTTTCAGCTTTAAGGTACCAGGATATCTATTCCCGTAAAGACGATTCAATATGTGAACAAATTAAAATATCCTGCAGTAACATAATATTAATTACGAAACCAATCTCGTTTCTCAACTGCCTGTGATTTGTATGATTGGTCAGAACAATAAGGTTATTCGAACAATGTATTTTATTGGCTCATTCACTGTGATAGTTACCTGCCCATAATATTATTGTATATGTATTTTTGTCATTCAACAAAATGAAAACCAAACAATACATGAAATAAGTTTACACTTATGTAATTTTTAATTTAGTTGTCTGTTTAACATACATTTTTTAAAACAAATAATCAAAATTTTGAATATAAAAGTCAGAATTAAGCACTTTTTTATAACGTATCAAATATAAGTTAAATCACACCTGGTGTTAAAATTTGAAAACAAGGTAAGTAAATATTAGAAATATGTTTCTTCACCAATCATGTTGCTTATAGAACAAAATCCTCATATAACTCAAGATAACAGTAAAAATCACTGCATCAGAGGAACCATTCTATAAGTTGATAACAGATATAAGAATGGAATTATGCGTTTAGGTTGTCCAACAGATTCCATAAATGATATAAAATTACTTCTCATATCAGCTTTTACAGTTTATAACAAGTACTTAAGGTTCTTCATAATAATCAAACGACTGTTCATCAAAAAACCCAAGAAAAATCATTAATATTCAAAAGCAATAAAACAGATTTTTGAAAACTATGAAGTGAACTGAAACCACTTTTATCCTGATACCTTCCTATAAAAGTCCCCTTAAATGTCAGAGATCAGTCAGTATTGTTTTTTTAACTATGAATTAAACTGTTTATATTTTTGAGAATGTTGTCACATAATTGTATCTATTATTAAAACTTCACAGTATAATGTTATAGGGCTCTTTAAGTGTTTTAAAAATGGACACAAGACAGATAAAACAACAAACATGGTTTTAATTTCATTGTTCATCCAGAATATCAACAAAAAATATCCACAAGTTGCGTAGTCCACAGTCAGTATTACATATCAAGACATAAGTGTTTAAGTTACATCAAAAAAGGTTCTATTGTTGAGTATCGTGTATTATAAACTTATACACCTTGTTTCCGTTTCTGTAATCCATAAGTCACTGCTTCTATAGGTCTTTCCCTCTTCCTTTTGCTTGATAAAATTCCTTGTCACTTAATGAGCTGTAATCCAGCTATCTACGGCCCAGGTCTTGGTGTTTTGTTTTTTAGTTAAGGTCACACACACGGATTTAACAAAACTTGAAAGCCAGCCCTTATCATTTAAATATTTATAAAGTTTATACTCCCTTAAGTTTACTACCTCCACCTCATCTGAAGACAAACCAGTCCAAAAATAACATTAAGTCTCTTCCCTAATAGGATTATTCAGACTTATAGATGACACGAGACTCCATTACGTACAGTTAACTCTGAGTTATTCATCGCTGCTAGCAAGAGAAAGTGATTAGACAATTTTAAAACAAAATATAACAAAGAGGAAGAAGTGTAAACATGTTTATTTGGTTATAAACCAACAGATTTAATTATATTATCTCATGATATAGAGAAGATGAATATCACCCTCTACTGTTAGTAACAACACTGTTAACTGTACACATTTACTGAAGTACATAAGGAATATACAACAGGTAGTAGGAAGATAAATTTAAAATGTATTACATACCAGTTGAGATGTTTCTTTTACCATATTTTATTAGAGAAGTCCTAGATCTGGCTAATAAATAGTAAGTTTCTAAACATTTGAACCCAGTGATAAGTTAACGGAAATACATTACATTGGACTTGTTTCATTAAATGAAGGACAAGCCTTATTCATTTTTTTCTTTAGTTTAATACACTGATGTAACAGACATAATATTTAATTTACAGTCTGTGTTACTAATTAGAGAGAAGAGTTAGTTTAAACCTAACACCTTTTATTACCATAGTTATACAGTCTAAGTGTTTTTGACGTTTAATACAATAAATGCCAACATCAACAATAAGTTATCAGTGAAAGTATAGAACAACGTATATCTAAACCACACAATAACTGTATGTTTTTTTTCTTTTTTTGAATTTAGTGCATAGCTACACGAGGGCTATATTCGCTAGCCATCGCTAATTTAGCAGTGTAAGACTAGATGGAAGGCAGCTAATCATCACCACCTACCTCCAACTCTTGGGCTACTCTTTTACCAACGAATAGAGAAATTGGCCGTCTCATTATAACGCTCCCACGGCTGAGAGGGTGTGCATGTTTGGCGCGACGGGGATGCGAGCCCGCGACCCTCAGATTACGAGTCGCACGCCTTAACACGCTTGGCCATGCCGGGCCTGAAAACAGGATTTATCTGACAGTTAAATATAATATTTTACGGTTTATATTGGATGGTGGAGTACATAAAGTGCGTTATGAAGTTTTGGTTTCTTCAAATAACAAAGGTGGTCTCAATTTAACAGACATCAAGATAAAAATGCGACGTTTACGTTAAAATGGTTCTTCAGATCAGCAAATTACAACACGTCTCCATTTCTGTTTATCATAGTTGCTCATCTTTTAGACAAGTATGGCGATTTAAATCTTGGGTATGACGTGCGATATTGTGACATTTACCCACAACACATGTGAAACTGTTTTCCGGTAACCACTGTTCTCAATGTTTTTGTTCCCATTATGGAATTACGTACATTCTATAGTAAAAATTTGACTCGCGCGGGACTGATTCGCTTAAAGGACTTTACTTACGAATTTGTCCCTCGTTGGCTTCCCTTAAAAGCTATTATCGAGTTATGTCAGGATGTATCTGAAAGTGTTCCACCTGTTAAAGTCAAACGTTATTACAAAACGTTATATGATGCTATTCCAGAAGAATGGAAAAACTTAGTTGAAAGAATGATTCCCCCAATTACAAGCACGACACAATTTACTTTTGAGGTGTTCGATTCAGATGGCGAAAATGTTATTCACTTGATCTACCTGTTAAAAATAATTATTATATCAGAATTCCAGCCCCGTCACAGAAGAAATTACTGCTTGGAAATATATTTTAACAGATACTAACTTGGAAAAAATACATAAATATACTTGTCACCAATTTAAGGGTTTTTGTCTTTGCTGATGTAGATTATTTGTTTTGTTACAATGTTTTAATGACGAACAATAAACTTGTTCATATGCAAAAACACGATACCAGTTTATGTTCATTATGTGGTAAACACACCGAAACAAACACTTATATTGCCTGTGTCCAATGGTTCAATCCTTATGGACATTAGTTTTTGATACTATTTTCTTTATCACTCAAAAATCAGTACCAATTAATCAGAAAAAGCGAATTGTTGTAAAAGAATTCCTAGACGGAGTACGAAAAGATGAAAGCCTACAACGTATGTTTTTGATTAGCTAGATATTGTATTGTGACTGTCAGTTAAATTTGTTTAGCCAAAAATTATTCATTCAAATCTGTTATCCTTTTATAAGGCTCGGTTAAGAAAGTAAATAAGTTTGGATTATTCAAAATATTCGTAATAATATCAATGTTTTCTTTAAATTTTATTTTAGATTTGCTTGTCCTTGTTCAGAACGTTATACTGTTGTATGTCCTTTGCTATGAACTATTACAGGTAGTGTGAGGTGCATCTAATTATACAGAAGTTTATTTGATCTTTGTACATGTCTCGTTTGTAATGTATGTGATTATGAAGCCTCTTCAAGAGGATTCTTAATAAAAAAACAAAGGCAGTGTCGGTAAAGTTAACTCTCTCCATACTGTGTCAATTCAATAGATCAACCACAGGCCTATTTTTAATTGTATGTAGTTTTAATATTATAACTTTTAATACAATATGCATATCTTCTCCCCTTTTGCAGTCTTTTTAGCTGAATACTTTTACTAAAGATTTTTTAGTGAATATATCAAGTATATGTTTTGAATAGTCTGTATGCAGAGTTAATTTTATGTTAAGTTTAACTACTTTTTCTATCTCAAAAAATATTTTATTTGTTTTATGTAATTTCTAAAACCTCCTAAATACATTTCAAATGTTTGTTTTCAATAAAACTTTATATTTTATCTGTTATTTTCTCTACCATCACTCGTAATTGACTTTTTAACCACTAAACAAAATTGAAATAAATCTGAGTTACTGATTTTTACTTTAGAGAATAATTTGAAACTGTAACATAAAACTATCTTTGTTTTATCCCAAGTAGTTTTAAACCCGTAACAGTATATTATTACCCATTAAACCATATCTAACTACTATTGGCGCGATTATAAGTTATAAATCACCTGGGGAACACGAAGGTTATACTGTGCTATCGACTTACATTACTGAAGAGATACTATTAAATATTAGGTATGATTTGGTGGTAAGCAAATGCACCATTTTATGTTAGCTTTATGGTTTTGGTTTCTCTTAAATGTTAGTCACTACGTGGCGCTCAAGTCAAGGAGGAGAAATTTCAGAGCAAGCATGTCGTTCTCGGTGTAAAACATCCATTTGTCAACAGCAGTGTCGGTTTCTACCAGTTAAAACGATAACATCGAATGAATATCAATATAAGGGACATAAGTTCGTGAACATCGATAAACTGTTTGGTTGATTAACTCTGTGTTGGTGTGCATATCTCATTACTGTGATAAACTAAGCCAGACGTCGCCAACGCGGCCTGGAAGTGAGGAATAACAGGATTAACTGAATGTTATGTGACATTCAACACGTTCATTACTCTGGGGCCCGGCATGGCCAAGCGTGTTAAGGCATGCGACTCGTAATCTGAGGGTCGCAAGTTCGCATCGCCGTCGCGCCAAACATCCTCGCCCTTTCAGCCGTGGGGGCGTTATAATGTCACGATCAATACCACTATTCGTTGGTAAAAGAGTAGCCCAAGAGTTGGCGGTGGGTGGTGATGACTAGCTGCCTTCACTCTAGCCTTTAATGCTAAATTAGGGACGGCTGGTACAGATAGCCCTCGAGTAGCTTTGTGCGAAATTCAAAACAAACTAATTTCCCGCCATAGCCAGGTGGTTAGGGTACTCGACTTGTAATCTGATGATCACGGGTTCGAATTCTCGTTGCACCAAACATGCTTGCTCTTTCAGCCGTGGAAGCATTACAATGTGAGCCAATCCCCGTACTCATTAGTAAAATAATAGCCCAAGATTTAGCGGTGGGTGATGAAGACTAACTGCCTTCTTTCTGGCCTTAAACAATTAAATTATGGACGGTTAGCTCAGATAGTCTTTGTGTAGCTGTGCGCGAAATTTCAAAAACAAACAAACAAACAATCTAGGTTTAACACCAATAGATGTGGTAAACGTTATCAAACAACCTAACAAACAAGTTGATTCTCGTCAGGTAAAGAACGATATCAACCGTCAGCACACATCAAACACTGGTAACGGTGATAAAATAGAACACATCCGGGTCTAGGTTTTTTTCTACACTTTTTCTACCATTTGTTCACCTTCGACTACAATACCAAAACTAACGAGTCTGATATTGTACACCCATCCTGTTAGAAAACATTTAAAACGTTTCATGTATTCAATATGAGGAACTGAATACCAGGTAACTGAAAATATCTAGGTATTCTGTGTCTGGAATGCCCATAACTGTGTCTCTGTGAACAAGACTAATGAACCGGCAGCTTTGTCTCTGGTCATTGTTAGAAGGTTGGAATACGGGTTTGACGTAGACATTCCAAATTACGAATATTTTATCTTGTAGCGACGGTTCATCTAAATCATCAGTTAAAGCTGTAAACACAGAGTTTTCCTGTATATAATAAATGTTATAGAAAGTCGTTATGTTTACATACAAAATGTCAGATAGTAAAACTAGCTCCACTTTCACTCATGTCACCTCTTTAGATGCCATCGTAACTTCTGAGACATCAATATGGTGTCACTGTGACTGAGGCGAAGCTGTTTTTGGTGTGAATTTTGTTAAAACGGTATTATTACAGTAGTTTATAGTAAACACCAACTTCAAAGAAACTATATCAAAATAAAAGTCGAATATATCCATTACAGAATAAGGCATACCAGTGATATTGTGTTAATTGGTTTGGTGTAGCTTGAAATTCGCTCAAAGGTACACGGGAGTCATCCCGCTAGCTGTCCCTAATTTAGCAGTGAAAGACTAGAGGAAAGGCCGTTAGTCGTCATCACCCACCGCCAACCCTTGGGCTACGCTTGAAGTGATCAATATCGGAATAAACCGTCACTTCATAAGGCCTCAGTGGTTAAAAGGGCAAACATGATTGATGGGACAGGGATTCTTGAAAAGTTCTTCATCTGAACACATCGTCATAATCCATGTACATGATTAGTTTTTATGGACATCACACGCTTTCACAAATCAGACAAAGTCCTGGTGACATCAAATTACATACTACATACTAAATAATGTTGAAATGTAGCTTTGTTGCTACTGTACCATCTTAAAGATGCTGATTTGGATATTCAAAATTATTTTAAGATAACATTCTGAACCCTGTGTATATCACTAACAAATATAAAATGTGATCATATTAAATCATCACTCGTGAACAATCTCAATATTTCAGTAAAAGTAGAAATGTTTTTCTTGCTCAGTTTCTGTTAAATAATATTTTAGTATTGAATGAATCAGATAGGATCGAACATGTTATGAAGATTTAAAAACTTGTTTGTTTAAATCTTTTAAACAAGCCTATCCCATAAAAGTAAAACTATACAAAGAAATGATCAAATGTAAATTATTCAACACTTTATACGTTTAGTACATGGTTATATTTAAATTAATGAATGTAAAGACGTTCCTCATATTGGTTAAGAATAATTTTAATGAAAACATGTCAGACAAACTGTCTGTTAACTTTAAAAAGTGCTGTTTTGTCGTTTTTTATAATTTTTAATACAGCATACTTACAGTTTTGATAAAAATTTGATAAAATTAAAACACAATTTTAATTATGCGTATTAATAAATAATCTGAACATGTGAATAAAGTCTCTTTGAATTTTTTCTGAATAAAATATTTAAACAATGTCCTTACCATAATTGATATTTTAGACTAAATTGAATCAGATATAAATGTCATATCTTTTAAATGTGTCATTATATCTGTGATCTGCCTTTACAGGTAAAACATACAGATAAGTTATGATGGTAAAAGAAGCAAAATATAAGTTTATTTATAGTTATTTCTATATACACAAAATTACACACATAAAAATTGAATACGTTTTTGGTAATGCCGATTTTCAGTTTTGACTTATATCTGTAGTAAAGTTTTTTAAACAAAAGGTTGTTGCAGGTTGATTGTGAATTTATGAAAACTTAATATTTTCATACACCGTAAATATATTTCCGACAGATACCTCTTTTCATATGATGATTTTTTCGTTCATTTTGTGCCCGCCACCACTCCTGAAAGTCCCACCCCTTACTTCTTTTGTGACTGCTGCTTCCAAGAAAAGTACCAGAAGTGGAAAGGAAGGGTGGGAAGTGTGAGTCGAGGTATCAGTGCAAGAAATTATTACGATATCTTACTTAAACTCACATTGACTTGGTTGAGAAAACAGTGTATAATTTACCTAGATGAGCACCCTTCGAAAAGTTTCCAAATTCATCTCTGTGGAGTGTGACATCTCTAGTTTGAGGAATAGACAATGGGATGACACAATACTCATGAACCAGGTACAGTCTTTGCACATCTTGATTGTATGTCTCACTAAAGTAGGTGTGAAAAAGAGGATGACATCCTTATTTCTAGATATGATGGTTGGTCCTCCTTACCCATGGTAATGTGATATCCTAGCCAACACAGTACATCTAGACTAGTCTATCTCCATTCCATACAAGATCTCCTGTGAAATAACTTTTTGGAGAAGACATGACGGAGTTTTCTTAACCACCTAATATAATTTGGTTGGTCCAGTATCTTTCTAAAACCAGTTATACCACAAAATAGCGAGCAGAAGATTGTATTCACGAGTTATAATGTTCTCTGATATAACACAAAGGAAAAATGATACATGGAAATGAAAAGGAAATAAGCTCTATGAAACAAGAGAGTGGCTATAGCGGGATGATAATTTGATACTGAGTCTGATTAACGAGTTATATATAAAGGGGAAGTTGGTCATAAAGGTGTTATAAGGAGGTCAGATGCTGGTGTGAACTGAGTGATGAGAAGAAAGCATGCAAGTATATATTAACTTGATTCAATCTTAATAGAATTAGATGGAGTCCAGAGCTAGTCACCGAGCAAGTCAGACGTGCCAATATCTCTGTGAACATGTTATTTAGAACGAAACGTTCATCCTCGCCGGTCAGGCCGTTAGTGCCGCCGGTAATCGTCGACGTCCTACCGCCGAACCTCACGCCGTACCAAGTCGCCACGTTGATCGCCCGAGCCAAGCCTGGGGCAACCATCGAACCGTCCAGGACCCGTATTTTACGCCGGGGCGGAATCCTCATCCAACCAGCCACTACTGCAGACCAAATTTATCTGTGCCAGCCATGAAACACTGAATTTAAAGTAAGTTGTTCCCCCACTAAAAGTCCAGTCAATCTTTATTCTGTATTCCTCAGGGGCGTCGACCCATCAATTCAACCAGAAGAAATTAGAATAGCCAAAGAACCCCAAATACAAGCCAAGGTATATGCAGTTCATCGAAATTATTCTAAGAACAGTAACCATCCCACGCACTTCATGAAGATAGTGACAACGTCGAAGTACAGTGCTGACTGTATTTTACGTGACGGCTGTTATTATCATATATTTCATTTTAAAGTCGAACGCCCACATCGACGACCACTCAATAATGGTTCAAACAAAGCACCCAGATATCGCAAACAACTAACGGAAATCTTCCAACATGAAACTAACAAAATACCGCCGAGTCCAGACCTAATTAGAAGAAACATGAAGAAAGATACAGACAACTCGACTCAGAAGACGACAACTCCCACCGTTAGCAACACGCCAAGTTCCAGTAGTTCAAGAAAGAAAAAGGACAGTTCATGCCAGACTTCAATCCCAGTTCCACAGAATTCAACAACCAGCCAGACTCAAACCATTACCAAGATAACCATCGACGCGATTATTACAAACTGAAAAACAAACCACCTCCACGCAGAAAACTCAAACCAAAACCTTGAGAAGAAACAAAGCATCAAAAGCCAGCGAAGAACAACTCACCGAAGAACAGCCAGTAGTTCCACCACCGAGACCACGTTTTTCAATTGCACCAATGGGCTTCAAGTGTGTAAACAAGTTCATGACGAAGTTACCACCTGATCTACAAGACTGCAGCTAACAGTTTCCACGTATAACACCAACATAGTTCATCAGTTTCTTTTATTTCTTTTTTTTTTCTTTCTCTCCCCAGCTACTTCCGGGCACGGTCTAGGTAGATTATTCGGCGCCCAGTCCGTGATAGTGGGTTTTCTCGGGGTACTCCCGTTTTCCCCCACAGCAAAATCTCTGGCATCGGACCTGTGGGTCCCAGCCTCATTCTGAAAAGGGCCGTTTACCCAGTCACAGGGTATCAAATCACTCATAGTAAATTTTAAAAATGAATTCGCCAGCTGCCAGTGTACTCCGTCCTCGAGCCAAGGTCTGGCTCACTTCACTTTCGCTGCCCTCGTCCAGTTCTCCCGCCCTTCTTCTCACTCACAAATACCCCACTCCATTTTTGAAATATTAAAAATAAAGTAAAAAATTCCACGGATATTTAAAAAAAATTCTCATGTAAGGGGACGAAGAGGAACTACAACATTCCTGAACACCCCAGTTGGAGAGAGAACTAGTCTGATTTCTCTCTCTCTAAACTAAACCCCTGCCACGTTAGTTTGCGTTTGCGTTAATAGAATTAATTTACCATCTAAGTAGGGCGATGTGGTACTGGGGTCCAAAAACGTGTGACTTTTAATACTGAGATGGGTGACAAATGTGTACAGACGTTGAGTATTTCACTGATTGGATAACTATCAGAACACTTGGGTACTGAAAGAACACACTGTACAAAGGATCTGATAGGCATCAGGGAATGAATACAAGGTTCCATTGAAAAATTTCAAACTGATTAAAGAATTGTGTTGAAAAATACTTCCAGGTGAAAAAGGTATGACAAGTAATGTGAAATTTAAGATTTGAGTTCAACTGGAATGAATTTTGAAACTATAGTTACTTAATAACTGTACAAAATAAAAAGTAATAAACAACATGATAAACGTTAAATTAAAAGCAGGTAGGAAAATGTTAATACATCATAAAACTATTCTGTCAAATGTAGAGATGAAGACAGGAACCCCCATTGCATTATCTCCTGCTGGTTAGTTCGCAAGTCACCTGGTTTTGGAAAATTAATATTCTCGTACATGAAAATGTTTTCAATAGATAGCTACCATTTCACACAGAAATTATATCTTCTGTGAACAGGTGCCCTGAGTATCCGCATGAACTCCAACCTAAACTCACATGGTTCTTATTAATGGTTAATGATGTTATAGTGGAGTAAAAGCTTTCTATCAATATGAGAGCGACATCAACTTCTTTTTATTAGCTCCCTCTATACTTCTCCACTCATGAAATTTCATTATTGACGAGGAAATAAGTCGTAATTACCTAAAAAAACACATACGCATCATAAAACTTGTGGGTCTAATGGCTATTTGATATGCAGAACATGATACAGATGGTCTGTTTTAAGGTTCATCGCTTCCAATACATGACAATATATACATCAAATCCGTTGGATAGATGCTCAATAATGACGGTCGAATGTAAAACATCACCATGAAATTGTCAGAATGGATCATAATCAAACAATTCACTAGCAGTGGTAAGGAATACAAATATATCCAATGAACAGAACAGAGATCGGGCACATTAGCGTGGAGGAATTGCTTATGTTGGTACATATGTTTGAGATGTGATTGTTGTTCAATAATGTATTTAAACCCCTAAAAATAAACATTTCTGAAGAGGCGTAGGTTCGGTACGATTCGAGGTAGGGGAACCAAAATAGTGGTAATGGATTGATTTAGCCACCAAAGTTTCTCGAGCATAGTAGAGCACAAGGAAAATGACTGGGTCACGTGATAAAGTATCGAGTGGGAATGAGTAAGGATTTGAATATTTTGTCAGTTTCACCCAAGAAGGGTAACCACCACCAGAAGAAGAATGAAGATATGACTGGAGGACTTTTTCCATGAGTATCAAAAAGAGAAGGCCATTTTACATGTAATAAAACCATAGACCAAGTTAATGGAGATGCAGAGCAACGGCTCTGACCACATTACTGGAATTATAGGAGTCAATGTAGTGTTTGAAACATAAAAATATCACAACAATGGATGAAGATAAGGAAGCACCTAGAGGACTCTGCAATAGGAATATGGAAAAAGGGCATTTGAGATATAGACCTGATTTTGGAGTAGCTGGCTAGGAGTAACAGCCCAATAAAGATAACTTTTCCAAATGAAATTATTGGACAGATTAATAACTAAATGGCTTCCATGTTCTTTTTAGGAACCACAAGTAAAACGTTCTAGAAGGGTTGGTAATTTTCTTCAAACCTAAAGAAGATAGAATAGATTCTAAAGAAAATTAAACTGAATAGGTTGAGAACTGAGAGTGAGGGAGAATAGAATTTAAGTAAAAGCCAATATGTAAGAATTATGGTAACCAATCCACTCGTTGACATGTGGGACTAGATGTGTGAAAATTAAGACACACACGTAATTACGGGGTGTGATACCTTCGGGTTGTCACAAAAGAGACTGACAAACAGACGTCTGACAAAACTGGGATGTGAAGAAGTTATTGTTTGACCTCTTAATTTTACTCAAGGCTACACGAAAGGAATACTGGAAACAGAGCTACGTATCGTGGAGGAATGGTGGCTTTGAGAAAGCTGCAAGTTGATTGTGGTAAGATAAGGTTGTTAATATAGAGCTTCCTCCTAGATTCAATAGTATCTAGAACGTCCCTAAAATGTCATAGACCCAAACGTTTTAGACAAATTCAGTTACCACCTATGAAATTTCATAAAGACCCATGATTGCATGGTAGATAATTTCATACAAAATAAATGGTCAAATGTAAATTTCTGATTGAACACTCTTTTAATACAGCATGTTTTTTTTTAGAACTAGAGAAATACAATCGAATATCAATGAAAGGCTCAAACGCCTGTTCGTTCTTGCCAGGACATTTACAACACAGTTTGGTTTAACTTTAATATCACGGTGAATGTATAATGAGGCCAGGCCATTCAATCGAGCTTCAGTAGTGGTATTTCTCAAATACGTTTTGAGTCTTCTGAGAGTTGAAAACAAACGTTCCACTGAGCTCGTTCACACAGGCAGTGTGGCAAATACTTTCAAAAGTCAAGAAATGACTGGGAACATTTCTGCATTGCACATTGCATATGCATCTATGACATTTTTTGGTCTCTTGACCGCAAATTATTTGTACCAAACCCTAAATTCACCTACTGCAACTAGTGAAGTGCTGTCAATGTCAGCATTGTATATATTGACCAACTCTTTAATTTGGTCACATTGTTGTGCTGTAGGTTCTGACCGTTCTGTCGTAGATCCTGATGATAGTAGACACATGAGGTTCATAAGAAGAATTTTGTGACTGGACAGACGGTCACATATTTGTGAAAGAAAGTGATCAACAAATGGTACAAATACAAAAATACGAATATACTCCTCAAGGCTAGTGGTTTGTGGATTAGCACGGTATATCTGTCTTTTAGCCTGCCTTGGCATTATGATGTCAATTTGAAGCTCACTACACAGAGATTGAGCCTTACAGAAAATGTTGTTAAATTCATTCACAGTATTATTTCGAGTGATCGGATTAAATCTCCCACTATTTCTGCTTGATGCATCGCAGCACCTAAATCAATGTTCTGTTGCTGCAGTAAGTTGCACAGACGTAAACTAAAGGAAAACAATTTATCAATGGTAACTAGAGTGATGATGAATTCTGGCTGTGTATAGAACACAACAACTGATTGGCTTGTGTGGAAGAATCTTTGTCGTGCCAACCTGATATGGTCTAAAGGGCATCTGCAACTGCATGGATTAATTCTAGAAAGACAATGACTGAGTCATACCTCTCAACCTACCGGGTGGGGCAGAGACCTTTCAAACTTTTTTCTCGATTCAGTTGCTTTATTTTCCACCAAAAGAGTCAAAACGTGCTTTCGTTTGGGTGTATTGAGAAAGTTTTCAATGCTAGAAATTACTCCCTTGCAAATTCGCACAGGAACTTCTTTACAAGCATCAGAAATTGCCAAGTTTAGGGAATGAGCACTACAGTGTACATAGGGTGCAAGTGGGAATTTATCAGTTATGTGTCTCTAGACACCATTGAATTTCCCACTCATAGAGGCAGCACCGTTGTACCCTTGTCCTCGCAGGTGAGCCGTGTCAATACCATATTTTGTAAGATTGGTTATTATAACATCAGCCAAGTTTCTGCCTGTCACATCATAAACAGGTATAAATTGCAAAAAATCTTCTCTCATTGTAACAGAGTTGTCATTGGCATGCAAATATCAAACACACAGCGAAAATTGTTTAATGCCTGAAATATCTGTTGTTTCATCACCTAATATTGAGAAACACCTTGCAGCATTAACCCTGTTGACCAAAGCATCGAGAACATGAGTATTACAGGCATTGATGATTTTATTTTGAATTTGTCGACTCATATACGTAGTATTCCTCTTCGTACTCTTAAAGCTCGTTGAGAGCTTGACATCACCTTTTGCCCTGTAGCGCAAAATTGTCCAAAAATTCCAATCATTATTTATGGGCTTTTTTATCAGTTTCACCAACAAACTTTGGACCAGAATCATATTTTCCCCTCAAAGCTAAACCATGTCTCCCACACAGCAATACAGTATCAATAATAGGCATTAAATATTGCCGGTTCTATTCATTTTCTTGCTTGTAAGTTGCATCAAGCTGCAAGTGCACAGATGAACTTGTGTTTACGACCTGTAGAAAATTGTTAGCTTTTTCTTTACTGTCTTGGTGGTACTGTTTCGATTCATGTGCCTTGAAGTCTTCAACAGCCTTCTTCAAGTTTGTGTATGGAAAATTTCATTGTTGTCCCAATTTCCTGCTTCTAACACCGGCAGCATCAGGAGCAAAAAGACAGTAGTACTTGGAGAAAGAACCCTTCGCATATTGACTGTAGAATAGCCATCTCCATTGTGAAACCCAACGATGCTAAAAACGCAGCTTTCTTGGACCACACGGGGAGAAAACATAATCACTCCCTGGCTTCCAGGCATTCTCAGGGAGGCATTTTTTGTTTTCAGCGTTTATCTAAAAGAGACAAAAAGGCATAGTTCTAACTAAGTTATTTTGCACATAGGAAAGTTTGTCATGAGAGTACCTTAACCTCGAAGAGAAAGGCTTAGAGCTGTACTTCACAGAGCAGACCTAAAATCCTGTGGTTCTAGGCCTACAATCACTAGCAACAATGAATATTTAGTCTAAAACTCATTAGAGTGTTTGCATGATTTTTAATACAAAATTGATATAATGTGGAGTCGACTTACCTGTTTACCAATGCTGACATAATCAGAAATGTAATTTCCAATGTCCAAGACTTGACCTGAGGTGGTTGTGGCAGCACTGGCAGAACCTATTTCTGTGTGGGTTAAAGTGGACGTGAAACACAAGAATGTAAATTACCAAATCCAATCCAATCACCACACAGTTTCAGAACACAATGTATCAGTATTAAAACTTGGACTTCTTTTATATAAATAATGGAAAAATAACAACAACCTTTCTCATTAAAACACACGACCCTCAAATTAAAAAAATAAACATCCAGGATATCTCTTTACATTTTTTTTTACTTTTACACACTATCTGACTACTTAAATCTTTCACATAAATAATAAGCGTGAATTGTTTAAGTTTTCACCTTCAATTTTACCTATGTTCACACAAGCCTAATTATTCATACTAGTAGTTTTCATTCTAATATTCAAGTTTAATTGTTTTGTGTTGTACTTGAAAATGATCACTTTAGTGGTCGAAACGTTGTACATATTCTAACATGTGAAAACTTCCAATTATTTTCCACTGTTCGTCTAATTAGTAATGCAATTCTATGTTTTATCGTCATCTATTTCTAGTTTATTCATATAACATTTAATTAAGTTAGATGTAAGGAAGGTTGTACTGGCAACGTTGAGCTAGAATAAATTTGCGTCTAAGAGTAATAATCTCAGATTTGAAGAATAATGTTGTTGTTTTGAATTAAGCACAAAGCTACATAATGGTCCAGTTGTGCTCTGTCCACTACGGGTATCAAAACCCGGTTTATAGCGTTATAAGTCTATAGACATACCGTTGAGCCACTGGGGGGTAAAAGAATAATGGAACAAAATCCAAGAATCGTGTGAAATTTGATATTGCCAACGGCGAGCTGGAATAAATTTGTGTTTAAGAGTAATAATTTTAGACGACAGTGAAAATTGGCAGGCTGGCAGTGTACTTGAAGTGTTGATCGCTGAACTTACTTAATACTGACGGTATCGCTTCTCGGCTTTTTGGCTTAGATCAGGGGTCACCAAACTTCAGCCCTAGAGGTCATTTTGTTCGGCCCGCCAGCAGCTAGCCGCTTGGAAATAAAAAATGACATTTCATCAAATATCCGACTGTCGTAACAAAATAAATCACACCAATAGTCGCATTAAGCTGGCAAACACAAGACGTTATGATAAAAAGAAACAAGGTTTTTACGCGCATTTTTAACCAATAGGAAAATTCTACTTTCGTCCTTGCTGCCCGTTTATTCATATCGATGCACGTATCTATGAAAGCATTAGGATTTCGAAAACAAGTACAGACTTAACCCTCGTGCTATCGACTCGTTTTGTAACTCGCATTACAGATACGCCAAAAAGCTAGAAACTTCCTATGGTATTCTCTGGCACTGGATGAGTCTACTGATCTCTAGAGTACGTCACAGCTTCTTGTGTTTATTCGCGAAGTTAATTTGGACTTTCAGATCACTGAAGAGTTGGCAACAGTTTGCAGCATGCACGGAAGAACAACTGGAGAAGACATTTTCATGGAAATGGATAAAACTTTTCAAAACTATAACCTTATGTGGAATCAGCTTAGAGATGTAACAGTTAATGGAGGAAAAACATGGCTGGAGTAAAGAAGGATCTGGTGGGGCTGATCAGGAAACAATTGGAAGATCTTCAACTCCCAAACGCTCTGTTCATACACTGCAACATACTTCAGCAAGCACTCTGTGGAAAAAAAACTTAAATATTTCTTACGTACTGAAATCAGTCATTTCTGCAGTGAACTTCATTCGAGGTCATGCACTTAATCATCGCCAGTTCAAGGCGTTTCTTGAAGAAATTGATTCAGATTTCTGTGACTTGTCTTATCACACGGCAGTGGGTGGCTCAGCTGCGGTAAAGTCTTGTCTCGTTTTTATAAACTGAGAAGAGAAATATAGAGCCGATCCACTTCTGTCGGATCCAACCTGGTTGTCAAAGTTATCATTTTTGGTTGCCATCACATCCCACATGAATTAATTGAACTTGAAACTTCAGGGAAAGAACAACCTTGTCTGTGATTTCTATACAATCATTAAAGGATTTCGGAGAAAGCTGTCATTGTTTGAAGTACATTTGGAGGAAGAAACCTCACTCATTTTCAGTGTTTCAATGAATTTCATGCTGGAATCACAGAAGATGTCAACCTGGAGTTTCAGAAAAAGATTATTGGTGATTTAAATAAGCATTTCTAGAGAGATTTTCAGATCTCGACAGAATCAAAAGTGACATTCTCCTTTTTAATAATCCTTTTGATTGTGTCATTGATGACGTGCCAGTGGAACTTCAGCTGGAGGTCATCGATTTGCAAGGAAATGACTTGTTGATAGCAAAACACAGAGAGAGGCAACTTATTGAATTTTATAACTGCATACCTGAAGATGATTTTCCAAAGCTGAAGCAGTTCGCATTTGGTATGGCATCAGTGTTTGGAACAATTGACTGATTGACTGATGAACATTTGAAATCAATTCTAATGATTGGATGCAGCAATTCAAAACCGAATATTGAAGATATTTTGAGAGCCAAACGCCAATTTCATAAATCTCACTAACTTTTTTGCGGCTTAGTGAAATTCAGATATGTACTCACTATGTGCGATGTGCAATTGTTTTTGCTACTGTCACCTTCTTTGATAACCTTTTCGTAAATAAAATGTTGGTTGTATTTCTGTTTGTTTTTTATTATATGCGCTTATTGCATGTACTCCCACATGGCTGATTTGGCATCCTAAACTTAATGTTAAGTATTTTACTGAGAGCTTTCGTTCTAGCTTATGAATATTGAACACAATGATCATGCGGCCCGCGCTTCTCATTCCCCAAGTAATCTGGCCCCCTGTGAAAAAAGTTTGGTGACCCCTGGCTTAGATCACAGTGTAGTACCTGGGTCGGGCTTGGCTGCTGTGTCGACATTCCCGTGTATTTCGTCGTTTTGTGAGTATTGTTTTGCGTTTATTCCTTAGTGCTCTACCTTAGACAAGCTTTGTTCTCTGTAGCGTATTTCTATTTGTGTCTGTACCTCAACGTGGATATAGCCCATCGGCTCCCTATGAGATGTTCCATAACGCCATCAAGGACGAGTTGTCGGCGTACGGGACCGTGAGGAAGATTGAGTACGAAGCATTTCGGATGCGTCCAGGAGTGTGTACTGAGAACAGGGGGGTATGTATAGACATGAATAACTCGGTTCCCAACTTTGTGACCATACACGGCTTTAAGGTTATGGTGAACTATTCCGGTATGCGGCGATTGTGCATGCCAGACACCGCGGTGCAGAAAGTGTCTGGCATTTGAGCACATTGATGATGAATGCACCATTGTCTGTGTTATTTGTGAGGGTGATCACACGTCCTCGCTTGTCCGAGGCATGTGACAACGTATGCCGCGGTGGCTGCAGGGCAGCCGCGCGCGAAGAAGAAGGGCAAACGGGTAGGCATCCACTATCCCGCCCCCGATATCGAAGGCCGCTGATGGTGGGGTCTCTGAAGGGGTGTCTGCCCCGGCAACTGCGAAGTCCCGGGAGGATGGACCTCGGTCCCCTGAGGAGAGCCGGGTCTTTCCCGCCAACGATGTGGAGACTTCATCCCCTATGAATATGGGGGCGTTTCGGGAGCCGTTCGGGTGGAGGGGGTTTCTGAGGAGGCTCAGGCACATCCCACAGACCCCAGTCTGTATGGGGCCCCTGAGGGGGCTCTGGACAAACTGGGTGATGCTGGGAGTCCCCAGTCTCTGTGAAGTTTCAGGCTTCTGTGTCTGGTGGTGGAGAGGTTGGCATCCACACTCTTACCACCCCAGTAAGTGTTGGAGTGGGATCCTCTAAGGAGGGTCCAGCTCCTTCTGTTCAGGGTGGGTCGACCGGGGTTGATGGTACTTCCGTGGTGGCCCAGGCTTCCCCTGCTGGCAGGGATGTGGCTGGGGGTTCTGAGGGATCCCCTGCTCAGCCCTCGGATGTAGTGGCTGTTCTGGCCCCCTCCCCAGACGCCGTTTTAACTCCCACCCTGACATTGGACAAGCTCCCATCACCTAGCTCGTTCGACTGCCTGATTGACTTCCCTAGTCTTCCCAGTCTCTCGGGGCTAGAAGATGTGTATGAGGGGGAGCGAGGACCCTGCAGCCCCGTGTCTCTTCCAGACTTCGGTCTGGACGTTCCTGTTGGGCAGCGGCGGTGGTCGGATACCAACGGCCTCAGCTGCAAAGCGGAGGTCGGGTCGGATAACCTCAAGAGGCCGCTTGCCCCCACCTCAGTCTGTCCAGTCAAAGCTGCAGCATCACTGATTATCCCCTCTGATTGGTTAATGGTGTTCTCATGTATCACTTTAAACATCCAGGGAATGCGTGGCATTGCTGAGCAATTAACCGCTTGAGGTTGATGCTATTTTTTGCGTCTCGGTGGAACCACTTTTCGTTTTCTTTCCGCTATCCTGTCCGTGCCTTCTGGTCGTTTGGCACGACACGTGCGCGGGGTGTGGGGATCCTCTTTCACCCGCATTTCAATAGCACCATCCTCGCGTCACACAGTGATGCTGAGGGGCGGGTTGTGTGCATTAATATTGCCGCTTGGGTCGTAAGATTCGTCTTGTCAATATCTATGCGCCTGTCCTGTCTGGGGTGGTGGAGCCCTTCTTCTTAGGCTTGGACAAGTTCTTGATTACACAGTCCGATATCGTCCTTGGTGGAGACTTCAACTACGTCTTGGATCCTCACCTTGACAAGATTGGGCGATCCTCTTTCTGGTGATCAGTGCACGCAGAGTCTTCACCTGGTGCTGTCAGATTTTGACTTTTCTGATGTCTGGCGTGAACTGCATGGGTCTGCTTTTGTGGCCACTTGGACTGGTCAGGACGTTTTTGCCGCCTTGACAGGTTCTATGTAACACATGGCCTTTGGCAGAGCCTTAGTGGAACTGCAGTTCATTGAGTTCGGGATGTCTTGTTTTACGTGTCCGACCATCAGGCACTTCTCACCACATTCAGGGATTTTGTCCCCGTTTATCGGGACCCTGGTGTGTGGAGGCTCAATTTCTCCTTCCTTACCGAGGATGAGGTTGGAGATGAAATAATTACCCATGTATGGTCGATCTGTTCTGTGAGTCTGTAACCGGGTCCTGGTGGGCGGGACTCAAGGACGCCTGTGCTTCCTTGTTGAGGTAAGCTGGCATACGGCATTCGCGGACCCGTCGTCTGGTCTTGCGAGGCAAGCAGAACATCTTGGCTGCCTTGCTCCGTGGCAAGCCGATGAATCGCTGGGTCCTCTTGGACATCGAGAACTTATGCAGGGAAATAGACTTGGATTATTCCAAATTATTCCATGCTGTGAGCGTCTCTACTCTGATAAAATCTCTCGATCCCAGAACCGTTACTCGAGTTCCACTGTGCATAGGCACGGGAGATGGCCAAGAACAGACATATCTCCAATCTGGTGTTGGAGAATGGTCAATCGTCATCTGACATCTCTGACATTCTAGACGCATGCCTCGGCTATTATTGCCGTTTATTGTTGGCTTCACCTGTGGACGAGGGGTTGTGGGAGGGATTTTGCCCTCCCTCGACTCTTCCTTTCATGAACAGCTTGTGAAACCAATCAGCTTGGGTGAGTGTTGGTCGGCCATTTGGTCCATGCCGCTTGGTAAGTGTTCTGGACCAAAGAGGCTGCCGGTGAAATTCTACAACCACGTATGGCATGTTGTCGGACCATCTTTCGTCAGACTTTTTAACGGCGAGATAGTTCTATAATATATTTTCTATCCATTTTCCTTGTCATGTGGGAAGTTAAATTTGATAACATTACGTTAGCTTAGATGTTATGATTTTTATGAAAGACATAGTGTGTAATATACATTCGGTTTGATTAGTATGTAGCTCACCCAGTTGCAATCAACAGTGCGTTATATTTCACAGTTTTAAAAAAAGATATATAATTAATGCAAAGTGAAATAATTTCATCACGTCATATATTGTTTTCATTTGACTACATACACAATATGTAGTCATTCTAATTTTACTACACACAAGACAACCATGTATATACCTTTTTACAACTTGTCATGGCTTCGTACACAACTGTAGAGAGTAATTTGCATGTTATAACGTAATTAAGACTACATAACTTTAAACATAAAATTCCCAGACAGACATGTTTGTAGTTAAAGTTTTAAATAAACTGTATTATGGTTATCTATTTATTTTCATTTAACTCTGTACAAAATATTTGTGTATATAATCTAAGCGGGTATTTACAACTATGTCATAAGAATAACTTGATACATATAAGATAGTTAAATATACACTAATGGTAATATTGTCGAACATGACAATTTAACTTTGAACTGACCTCAACAAATCACTTTATTTAAGGCATAACGAACATTCAAATTTTGTAGAGACATAATCTATTAACATTAGGTTTAACTTAGTTTTACTTCTATTTGACATTATATTGACCAGAATTATATATTCATACTAAATGGGTTTGCCATATATTCTTATATAGAATGAACAGGCTTGATAAATGGCAAACTTCAAGTGATTTGTTAAATATGGTACAGGGTATTACCCATATTAAAGTTTAGACTTCTGTTTTATGTGAGTGTT
Source organism: Tachypleus tridentatus (assembly GCF_004210375.1). Classification (NCBI taxonomy): domain Eukaryota; kingdom Metazoa; phylum Arthropoda; class Merostomata; order Xiphosura; family Limulidae; genus Tachypleus; species Tachypleus tridentatus. The sequence continues at coordinate 48,242,734 of NC_134830.1, forward strand.
TTTAACTGTTGGTTATTTTTAAGAAGTGAGTTTGAACTTTAGTACCAAAAACAAAACAGATTATTGCAGCATTCTAGATATAAGGAATAACATGTTTTAAGGAACTTTACTAAATCCTACTATTCACTAAGATTGTTGGAATTTCAATATTTTCATACAAAGCAGTCAGAATGTTGCTATCGTTTTGTTTGTAATGTTTCCAGGGTCTTTTACTTAGAATACTGTACTAGTATTTTTTCTCTTTTTTTAATCTTTTCTTTAAATGTTGGCTGTGACTAAGTTTTTGTTTCCCATTCTTTGTGTATACTTTTATATTGTTTTAATAATTTCATATTACACTTTCTGTTGTTTCTTAACTTTATGAATTGTTTGTTCTGTCTTGCTATATGATTATTGTACAGTGGAACCCCTCTAAGCGGCCACCCCTCAGATTCGGTCACCCCTTGAAAGCAGTCATTTAATCACAGTCCCTTTTTTGTTTACATAATCCCTAATAATGTAATAATGTAGTTTGTAAATTAGTCTACATATTGCTTGCTACGAGTGAAGAAGTGCTTACTTCAAGTTTTCTGATTTAAGAACTTTGTAAAGATTTATATTGAATTTGATTTTTTTTCCAGAAGTAGTTCTTTTTAAAGGAACATTAAATGAATAGCAGTACGAATTGTTAACTTTCTTATAATTGTATATTTAATTAGAAAAGAACATTTATGCAAATTTTAGGTAATTTGAATCTTGATTGTCAAGGAATTAGTAAAATGTGAAAAACAAATTGGGACTTAACCGAGATTTTGTGTTTGGAACAAGGTTTAATGTTAACAAAACTGTATTTTTCTTCTTCACAAAAGTACAATATATTTAGTCCTTTTCACCATGTGAATGGCCTTGAAGTTCAGCTTTCCAGCTCCTGGTGGTCACATTAGTGACGCTGAACAAGATGAGTCTGAAGACACCTGTGGAGGAAGAATTTGTCCATCAGAAGGAAAGGCACCAATAAACAGTGGAAGTGAAACTATGGGAGTAGAGTTGACAGTCACTCTACAGCATGTACAGGTTTGTCCATTTCAATTTTTGTTTTGTCTGGGCATGCTGCTATGTTAATTTTAGTTTTGTTGAGTTTTAAACAAAAATATCATTAAACTTTAAATTTCTCAAAGTGAGTTGAACATATATTGTGTAACTCTTACAGTAACATCCAGAGAACATTATAAAGGCAGGATCATCAACAAAAAGGGGGTCACATTTTAAGCAACCTGATGCAAAACCTTTTATGTGAGAGTAGTTATAGAAGGCTGTGGGTTTCCTCTACTACATATGAGTTAAATCCACGTGAATCTCTTATTCTTTTCAGTCAGTCTTAGAAACACTTTTAAAATGTAAAACTAAACAAAGATTTCTTGAATATCAACATTTAATTTGTATATATATCAATTATTTTTAAAGCTGACATTTCTATTTCCTAGCTCACAGCAGGTAAGGTGTGTAATTGTTGACAAGATTTTATCACCAAGAAAAAGAGCACCTTTGGAACATAAGAGGAGAAAGGTACGGACTTTCGTCCACCCATCCACCCCCATTGTTTGTGTTACTGAGCTCCTATTAGAAACCAAACTATCAAATCTTTTGTGATGACTGAAATTTTACTCTGGAAGACTTTGTGCCTTATTGTAAGATAAGAACTAGAGTATTTTTAGTAATGGTTTTAATTTTAAAATGAAAGAATACATTTGTTTAAAACCTTTATCATGTTGTGATAATTATATACAGTTCAAAATGTTTTAGATGATTGGGTGAAAATCACTTAGATTTTAAATGTAGAGAGAAAATTGGAGTTACCAGTTTTTATGTTGCTAGGACCCTGGTGAGATATTTGTTGGCATTATAAGCATAACACCAAAGCCTGAAGTGGTATGGGATGGTATCTTATTTTCTTTAGGAGGTATAAAACCTTTCCACTGTCTTTAAACTGTCTTTGGTCTACACCAAATATCTTACTCTCTTACTTTTCCCTTTCATTCAAGTACATGTGGTAAGATACAACACAAAGTACATTGAACAGATGCGTACAGGTTTTCAGTAAGGAGTCTAAATAGCATATCCACCAGGGGCGTAGCCAGAAATTGCCATGAAAGGAGGGGGATAATTTGAGTGCTTGATGCAAGCGCCGCAGGCGCGAAGCCATGCTAGAGGGTCCGGGGGCATGCCCCCCCAGGAAATGTTTTAATAAAAACACGAAAGAAAAGCCTGAATTATGCATTGTGAGACAACCTTTTTGGCAAATTTTAGAATGGCATAATGAGGTGTTTGTCTTATTTTTTTAATCATAAATAAATATATAGGCCTATATAAATATATTTATATAATATATAACTTAAAGTTATCAGGCCCAGCAAAGCAGATCTACAGTTCTGTCATCAACATATAAAATATAGAGCCACTCAGGAGAATACAAAATATATGTATAGTGTCCATAATCTGTATTCATATACCATGGACAGTGTATGTTCAGATTCCTTGGATTTCAAGAATTAACTTCACAAATAAACAGTGGATGGCACCTTGGCAGTCTAGCAGCACCACGGCACTAACCTAGTACCATTGGCGCCATCTATAGTGAATGATTCACTTTTGATGGCGCCAATGCTACTGTGAATGTGACGTTGACAAACAGAAGTTGCGATAAACAATCATTCACTATGTCAAGCCTAAGAAAGCAAAAGACACTGCATGGGTTCTTAAACCCATTCATGAGGCTGAACCTGATCAATCTGCTGCAGCCAATAAGGTTGAATCAGGATTGTAAACTGAATTGTCAAAGTCATCACCGTGGCCTTCTGCCAGTGCTGCCACAACCACCTTAGGTCAGGTCTGGGACATTGGAAATTACATTTCTGATTTGTCAGCATTGGTAAACAGGTAAGTCGACTCTACATTATATCAATTTTGTATTAAAAATCATGCAAACACTCTGAGTTTTAGACTGAATATTCATTGCTACCAGTGATTGTAGGCCTACAGCCACAGTATGTTAGGCCTGCTTCGTGAAGTATAGCTCTAAGCATTTCTCTTCGAGGTTATGGTACTCTCATAACAAACTTTCCTATGTGCAAAATAACTTAGTTAGAACTATGTATTTTTGTCTCTTTTAGATAAACGCTGAAACCAAAAAATGCCTCCTTGAGAATGCCTGGAAGTCAGGGAGTGATTATGTTTTCCCCCCGTGTGGTCCAAGAAAGCTGCGTTTTCAGCATCGTTGGGTTTCATAATGGAGATGGCTATTCTACACTCAACATGCAAAGGGTTCTTTCTCCAAGTACTACTGTCTTTTTGCTCCTGATGCTGCCGGTGTTAGAAGCAGGAAATTGGGACAACAATTGAATTTCCCATACACAAACTGGAAGAAGGCTGTTGAAGACTTCAAGGCACATGAATTGAAACAGTACCACCAAGACATCAAAGAAAAAGTTAACAATTTTCTTCAGGTCGTAAACACAAGTTCATCTGTGCACTTGCAGCTTGATGCAACTTACAAGCAAGAAATTGAATAGAACCGGCAATATTTAATGCCTATTATTGATACTCTATTGCTGTGTGGAAGACAAGGTTTAGCTTTGAGGGGAAAATATGATTCTGGTCCAAAGTTTGTTGGTGAAACTGATAAAAAGCCCATCAATAATGATGGGAATTTTCGGTTAATTTTGCCTTCAGGGAAAAGGGTGATGTTAAGCTTTCAGCAAGCTTTAAGAGTACAAATAGGAATGCTACGTATCTGAGTCCTGAAATTCAAAATAAAATCATCAATGCCTGTAATACTCATGTTCTCGATGCTTTTGTCAACAGGGTTAATGCTGCAAGGTGTTTCTCAATATTAGCTGATGAAACAACAGATATTTCAGGCAATGAACAGTTTTCGCTGTGTGTTAGATATTTGTATGCCAATGACAACTCTGTTGCAATGAGAGAAGATTTTTTGCAATTTATACCTGTTTATGATGTGACAGGCAGAAACTTGGCTCATGTTATCATAACCAATCTGATAAAATACGATATTGACATGGCTCACTTGCGAGGAGAAGAGTACGACGGTGCTGCCTCTATGAGTGGGAAATTCAATGGTGTCCAGAGACACATAACTGATAAATTCCCACTTGCACCCTATGTACACTGTAGTGCCCATTCCCTAAACTTGGCAATTTTTGATGCTTGTAAAGAAGTTCCTGTGCGAAATTGGAAGGGAGTAATTTCTAGCATTCAAAACTCTCTCAATACACCCAAACGAAAGCACGTTTGGGCTCTTTCGGTGGAGAATAAAGCACCTGAATCGAAAAAAAAAGTTTGAAAGGTCTCTGCCCTACCCGGTGGGTTGAGAAGCATGACTCAGTCATTGTCTATCTAGAATTAATCCATGCAGTTGCAGATGCCTTTTAGACCATATCAGGTTGGCAAGACCGAGATTCTGCCACACAAGCCAATCAATTGTTGTATTCAATAACACAGCCAGAATTCATCATCACTCTAGTTACTATTGCTAAATTGTTTTCCTTTAGTTTACATCTATGCAACTTACTGCAGCAACAGAACGTTGATTTAGGTGCTGCAATGCACCACACAAAAATAGTGGAAGATTTAATCCGATCACTCGGAAATAATACTATGAATGAATTTAACAACATTTTTTGTGACGCTCAAACTCTGTGTAGTGAGCTTCAAATTGATATCATAATGCCAAGGCAGGCTCAAAGACAGATATACCGTGCTAACAGACAAACCACTAGCCCAGAGGAGTACTTTCGTACTTTTGTATTTGTACCATTTGTTGATCACTTTCTCTCAGAAATATGTGACCGTCTGTTCAGTCACAATATTCTTCTTATGAATTTCATGTGTCTACTACTATCAGGATCTAAGACAGAACGGTTAAAACCTACAGCACAACAATGTGACCAAATTAAAGAGTTGGTTAATATATACAAGGCCGATATTGACAGAACTTCACTAGCTGCAGTGGGTAAACTTAGGGTTTGGTACAAATAATTTGCGGTCAAGAGACCAAAAAATGCCATAGAAGCATATGCAATGTGCAATGTAGAAATGTTCCCAGTCATTTCTAGACTGTTGAAAGTATTTGCCACACTGGAGCGTTTGTTTTCAACTCTCAGAAGACTCAAAACGTATTTGAGAAATACCACTACTGAAGCTCGATTGAATGGTCTGACCTCATTATACATTCACCGTGATATTAAAGTTGAACCAAACTGTGTTGTAAATGTCCTGGCAAGAACGAACAAGCGTTTGAGCCTTTCATAGATATTCGATTTTATTTCTGTAGTTCTGACAAACCTTACTGTATTAAAAGTGTGTTCAATCAGAAATTTCCATTTGACCATTTGTTGTGTGTATAGAATTTTTTATTAGGTCGTGTACTTGTTTATCCCCAGGTGTCAGAGTACATAGAATGAGTTATCACGGATGGTACATACTGCTTTGTAGGATAGTTGTTGTTCACCCGATACCAACTTGAGTGTGATGTTGTTTTATGAATGTCACAAAAATATGTTCATCTGGATTGTTGCAAGTTAAGTTTTGATTGGCCAGCTAGAAGGAGAACATAAATCATGTGATTAGTTTCTGTTTTAAAAGGAATGTGACTTGTTGTAAAGTGCAGCATTTTATCTAGGTGTGTGCTGTGTTTGTAGTGCATATTTTAATCATAATTTTTTTTTTGAGTCTGTTTTAATTTTCATTCCACTTGTCAATTTTATTTCGCAAAATGGTAAGAATGTGAAATAATTATAGATTATCAAAAAGTTAGAACTTGTGTCTGGTAAATTCCATATTCTTTATACTGTCATATTTTCTCACATTTATCTTCCGTCTAAATAAATCAACGAGTCTGTCAGTATGCAGGGTGTGGTTTACAGAAATTCCTCTATTTTTGTAAACTACAATAATTAATCATATCAGTAGTCCCAAAGTTCGTTTTTGATACTATGGATCCCTGTAAAATCTAACGTTGAAGTTAATTTTATACAGCTTCAACAGAACTAATAGGGAGGTGTAGTCAAGAGTAAAAGTATTTTAAAAAGTAGCTGTTATCCTCAAACAAAACATACATTTTAACGTTTTCAGGCAATATTCTTTAGCCTTTGAAATCCATTATGTTCAGCCATATTGACTTGCCTATTATGTTACTTGGCTACATCGTGCATACTGATGGAAAGATACTTGAAGGTTTTCCTCTCATGGTTAAGAAATAATGGGATAGCTGTTCATCCCTATTGTGCCTTCTATTAAGTAAATCATTATGGTCTGCTTTTAAAAATAGGTTTTTATGGTCATCCATTGCACTGTTTCATGTGTTGTTGTTCCTTTAGACTCTCAACTGTGTTTTACGCTTTCGCTTTTCTTCGAACCTACGGATTATGAGTCGATGCCTTAACCACCTGGCCATGCCAGGCCTATGAAGAATATAATAACAATGTAGAAATAGATTATTTCCAAAGAACTTTTAAAGTGTGATCACATTAATAGTTACAAGGATTATAAATCAAAATAATCTGTAACGTTATTTGTTTTTGAATTTTGTGCAAAGCTACACGAGAGATATCTGCGCTAGCTACCCTAATTTAGCAGTGTAAAACTGTCTTTATGAAAATGAAATAGCAGCAGTTTGTAAAGTATGTTATATTGATTGTTATTAGAGGTTTTTATAGAAGAAATCTGATGATTGTAATTTATCTAAAAGTTTGTTCAATAATTATTATATTTTTTTGTCAAAACTCTGGCTACTTACTTCCGTGAACTTTCATTTCTCTAGTGATGACAAACATTTTAAATAACATTTCAGAGAGTAGTAATGATTTACACCCAAATTTGGTGAAGTTCTCATCCTGTAAACTGTCAGTAGTTCTTTCTATAATTGCAGAAAGTTTCACATGCAGTGAATTTTATAAAGGCACATCCTCAACAAGGGTACACATTCTTATTAATTTACCTTTTGGCAAGTTTTAACTATACTAAATATCAGATAAAACGTACACCTTTGATATTAAATTCATAGCACATTTTTAATCATCTATCATACAATTTATTAATTTGAAAAAGAGTAAATTAAGAAAGAACTGATAGTTCAAATGGAATGTGTGACATATACAAAGTTGTGCAGCATGAAAATGGGTTAAAAATTTACAGTTATGGAATTGGTTTTATTCAAACTCACAAAATTATTAAAGTTATGAAGAACATACATTTAAAAACAACTGCAGGCAACAACCTAGACTTTCAAGATTACTTGGAAATATGAAAAATCTACTGTGTATGATGTGCAAGCAATGTTATGCTAAACGTTGTTTATCTGTAATAATACACTGGTGTATATATGTGTGTGTGTGTGTGTGTGTACACCATATCTCCAAAAGGAAATAACCTAGAAATTTGACGTTTTGAACCCACGCAAGGTGGACCCTGAGGGTAGTGTACCTGAGTATGAGTACTTATTCACATGTGTGTGTGCATCTTTTCAATGAGGCAAGGTACAAAACATCATTTACTAAAAAAACGTGGTTTGTTATATAACAACCTCTAATACATAGAAATGTCAAAACGTTTTGGTAAAGATGTTTTCTACTGTTATGTTTCTCATCAAGAAAAATGCATAATTTGTATTTTTATACTAAAATAGATTCAGAATATCCACAATAACATAGTCATGTAGCAGAGGTGGACTGGACTCATTTTGAGGAGCCATGCTACTTCATTATGAGTTGGAGCCCATACCATCCCACTAGCACTGAGAATCATATATAATCTATACTCTTCATAGAAGGGGGCCCATGTACCTTATGACAATTATTAGTCTACCTTCGTCACATATAATATATCAACCTAATTATCTCAGCACAGCTAAGTACTTTCATTTTTATCACAACATTTAATATATAGAAAATCCAATGTGTTTTTATAATGGTGCTATCCTACAATGGCTTTTCTCATGTTGCTTAGTAACAGAAGCATTGACTAATATTTTATTGTAAATATAAAATCAAGTATATAATTTAAAAAATTGGAAAACATTTCTTGATTTCTTCATTTAGAGCCTCCACTGATTAAATAAGTTCCTTTTTTATAAAAAATGTTGGTGACATAGCAGCAGATACCTTGATACACTTGTAGTTTTATTACTTATTCCCATAAACAGATATCGAATAAAAATAAAACATTTACACCAGTATGTAAATACAGTGTACAAATATTCTCTTCACAAATACTATTACTATTTTGGAAGGAGAGTATTGTTTTATCCTAGATTTCGTAAGTTAAAAAAAAATAATAGAAATTTGTTTGTTTGTTTGTGGGTTTGTGTAGATGTATTACAATTTATTATTATGTTAATTATAAGAACATGTCATGTTTTTCTAAAACACAAAACTGCACTATATCTCTTTTATATCTTTGCTCTTTACACAACAATTTGAAAAGAAAATGCGAATTGTAAAAATGTTATTTGATAAAGCAGTTGGTATTTGACAACAGTACACTGCTGGCCAAAATCTTAAGGCCAATGAACATAAAGAAAAAATTATGCATTTTGCGTTGTTAGACTCAACCACTTATTTGAGTAGAGCTTCGAAAGATGAAAATAAGAAAAGGGAAAATAAAACAAAAACAAAACGTTTTTAGCACTTAATAGGGAAAATGCGAACTCTATGAAAGTAGCCTGAATACTAACTGGTCAAAAGTTTAAGACTATACGAAAAAGAGGTCATAAAAAGTGTTGGAAATGCCCAACAAAAGGTCTCAGTAGGGAGTTTCACAGCCGTCATTGCGAATAACTGCAAACATTCGCTTTGGCATGGTCGATATAAGCGTTTGCAGAAGGCTGGCTGAAATGTTATTCCAAGTGGTAAAGATGGCTTCACGAAGATCATGCACTGTTTGGAATTGACGTCCATTTCTATAGACTTCCCTTGCCATCCACCCCCAAACATTTTCTATGGAGTTAAGTTCGGACGAACACGCTGGATAGTCCAAAACAGTCACGTTATTTGCCATGAAAAGTCCTTTGTCCTGAGAACATTATGGATTGCAGCATTGTCCTGCTGAAAGATCTAGTCATTTCCACACAAGCGGGAGCCTTCATTAAATAAGGATGCTCTCTCCAACATGCCAGTGTGGGCAGCTGCTGTTTGACGCCTCTGTATAACCTGAAGCTCCATTGTTCCATGGAAGGAGAAAGCACCCCAGATCGTGATGGAACCTCCTCCACTGTGTTGTGTAGAAAATGTCACCAGTGGGATATTCTTAACGTGCCAGTAACGTTGGAAGCCATCTGGACCATCGAAGTTAAATTTTTCTCATCAGAGAACAAAACCTTATTCCACTTTTGGATGTCTCTACCAGTCCTGATTCACTGAGATTCCTTTATATTCACGGATGAATACCACATAACTTATGTATACATATAGTAAAACCTGTCGTAGGCGGAATCGCATGAGACTACGTGAAATTTCCGGCTTAGACTTGGTGAACATGCATTTCCTTAATTATATATAATTTTGAGTAGAACGTTAGAATTGTTTGACTCAAGGGACGTCAGATGTTTGTGAATAAAGTTATTATACTGTTCATGCTATATTTATTAGAATAAGAACAGAAATAGACATTCAAAATATACACAAGTACACAAAATCTTAATCAAATTTCTTTGAAGAAAGTGTCCTATTTCAACTGTTTTGTTCTTTTAATGGGCTTTCTCGTGCGGTTAAAAGATAATACCAATTCTTCAGCCTTTTTATGAAGTTAATTTTCCCCCTTCATTTCTGAATACAATTTAATAGTGTTAACATAAATTAACACTTGTTATGAAATAGGAATTTCTATTTTTTCACTACCTTTTACATTTTTTTCATCTTCTGAATCGCTCACACTGTTACCATCTTGCGATTTTATTATAGATTTTAAATCAATATCATCAGTTTCTGTTAACATTCTTGTTAACATTTACAAAGCTTTCCACGTTCACAGAATCATCTGGATCAATCTTCTCAATCAGTTTGGATTTCACTAGAATCGTCATGACAAACAACTTCTCCACAATCTCCGTCATTATCAGGAATAAATCCAGAATTTCGAAAGCACTTTATTACGCATTCATCTTTTACGCATTTGATTGAATGACATAAAAAGGCAATTGCATCTAACACGTCAATTTTTGTGGTCACTTCAGATGCTCTTTTACAGTCGTCCATGTTTGCAATCATATTCTGAAGCATCAATTTTCTGTATTTGAATTTTATAAATTGTATATTACCATTATCTAGTGGCTGTAGAACTGATGTTGTACATGGAGGTAGAAAGACTAAATATACATTTTACAGTTCAACTTTTGTGTGACAAGTTGCATTATCTAGCAAAAGTAGAATATTCCTATTTTCTTGTTCCATTATTCTGTTTAATTTGTTCAAAAATTCCTTGAATATAGCACTTGTCATCCACGCTTTATTATTTGCATTCCATTTTTCCTTAAAATTTTGAAACAGCGTGAATGTTCACTTTTACCTATTACCCTTGGTTTCTCTAGTTTCCCATCAGCAAAAGTGACCAAAAGTACAGTCAATCGTTTTTTCAAATAGCGACCTGCAGAATAATGACAGGAGAAAAAAGAACAGAATATATTTAACCAATACTTATTGTAACAAAATGTTCAAGAATTTATTAATATTTAAACAAATTATTAATTCAAAAAGAATTTATTAATATTTAAACAAATTATTAATTCAAAAAGAATTTATTAATATTTAAAGAAATTATTAATAAAATAAGACATCAATATTTAATCAAAAACATTTTTCCGTCTTACTTGTTGATAGATGAGGTAGGTGTAAGATAGCTTTCCGTCCACGTTATGCAGGATGTGCCATTTAGAGTGCGTTTTATGAGAGAAATGTTAAGATAATGCTGCAAAATTTTGATATTTCTGACTTGTACAGGTTTCTGCCTCATGTACTTTCCGGCTTAGACAGGTTTTACTGCATATACGTAAAAATAATAGTACAGTCTATATAAAATGAACCACTAGCTCACTTTGATGCAAGAAATTATCATAGTTTACTTTCTGATTTCATACCTAAAAGTTTATAAATGTATGATCCATGCGAGGAAGCAAAGGAGTTCTGAGGAAAATAGATTGAAAAAGGAAATAATTTCATTTTCAGACTATTTATAAGTGTTGGCTTATAAGTCAGAGTTAAGTTAATTTTGTAAGGCTAACTAGCAGTTATTTACAAGTTATTTTTGTTTTTTCCATCACATAGGTGATTTTGGATAATGTGCTCAAATCTCCTCAGAACAAAAAAACTACTATTACTGGTTCGTACTCGTCATTGAATGGCTCCAGATTTAATAAAAGCGAAGAGAACGTACCGGAGGTTGACATCTGGTCCCTTGGTATTACAGCCATTGAAATGATTAATGGCAAACCTATTTGTCATCAGGAAAATTCTGACATGGTAAGTGTTGGTAGAAAGTACTTACAGCCAAGGAATAAGAGTAGATTGAATTTCAGTTTACTCCTTATATGGATATCTTCCACTTTTCTTTTTTATGAGTTGTTTAAGTTTTAAAAGTTACAAAATCATCAAATCAGGTTGAAAATTAAATACTCTGGTAGAACAATAATATAATTTTTAAACAAATCTCAGAGGAACTTCCAGTCAATGAACTATGTCTTTCACCAACAATTTCAAAATATTTTAATAACTTGGGTGCATTAATCGTTTGTTTTTAGTTATACACAAATGTTTCTCTAATAAAGTTAATCATAAACGTTATCATTGTTTCACAAAATCCAAATTTAAAAAAAATTTTGTATTTTAAAACACAATCGTCTGCTTTGTCCAAAACGTCTTTCACCAACTACAGGGAATAACTATAATAAAAACAAAACAAGACTGTTCACATAATTCAAACATGTAGATGTATTAAAGATGATGATGAACAGTGGAACAATGACAGCAACAATAAACACTTAACAAGCCTGTATACAGTAACAAATAGTTAATTATTGAATGTTGTGGAGTGTATTATATTATTATCTTTAAAATTCATAAACTATAGTGTTTACTGCCATGGTATCACTACCATCTTGTTAACCCCCTATAAATAAATAGTAACACCTAAGGTAATTCACCCATAGTGGCCAGCTACTGTGAAGTTATACCTTTGGACATACTTAGACATTACTAGCATGTACAAACCTTTGTATAATACTCATGTCATGGTTGTCAAGTGAGAGGGATTCGGTATAGTGCATGACGCAGATAGTATTTTTGTGTTTCGTAAGTAAGGTATATTGTATCTCTGTAATGCTAGTGTCACTATCATTATTGGTTATAATGTTTAATATACATAATTGTTTCCATTATATACATACATGTATAATTTTATTATCAGAATTATTTTGTGTTGTGAAGTTAGGTTATTAATTTAGCCATCAAGTAACACTCCTTTTTCAGGTACTTGATTAAATAATTAACAAATGGGAATCCAAACATTGAAAATAAAGATAACCTATCTCTAGTTTCTCAAGACTTCCTAGACAGGTGTCAAGAGGTGAACGTGGGTAAACGATACACTGCCTCTGAACTCTCAAAGGTATGGTATAAATTACTGTTATTTTACTAAGCTATATTGGTTTCCTTTGAATTTATTATCCTAATAACATACACCAAATCATTAAATGTAAGAATTCATTGTCATTCATGGCTGATCATGTTATGGTGTCAAAACTTCAACTTACTATGGCACCATCTCATAGTGTCATATTTATTTATTTCAAAATATTCATAATTCCATAAGATATCAACTTTCACTCTGTAAAAATGTTTAGTTACATTTAGATCCATCCATTTCCATTTACAGTACTCTAGAATCAGATTTGAGGCTGCTTTCAAAGAACAGTTAAAGGTAAATCACAGGTAAAACATCAATATTTTATTATTATTCACATTTAGGGCAACAGAAATTTAGTGAGAGTTCAGCAAACAATGAATATTTTCTATGTCCCCCTCTTTCCTTGAATACCCATGAAAAGTCTTTCAGGCATTTTTTAATCACAATGTCCTTTGAAATTTTACTTCAAATGTCTTTACTACACACCCATAACGTTACATTGGAAGTACTTTTTTGATTTGTCAAGTATTTGATCTATCACATCTCAGATCAGCTCATTTAGGTTGAGATAAGGGCTCTGTGAGAACCATTGTGTAATTTCAATAACTCCAGCAACTTATCTATCAGCGAAGTAATTTTTGCATAGTTTGGATAATTGTTTGGGTCGTTATCTTCTTTGTAGTAGAATTCATTTCCAATAACTTGCAAACCACTGGGTCTACCATGATGGATCAGTATTTGGTCGTACTTACATTAGTCCATTATTCCATCTTTTTTGCCAAATTCTCTTGTCATCTCAACAGAAAACACCCCCAAATCATGTATCTCCCATGCTTTATCAAAGGTGCTATGCACTGAAGTAAGTATTTTTCGCCTTTTCTTCTGCTGGACGTACACTTTGAACCAACGATTTTAAATTTTGACTCATCCATCCATGTCACTTCTTTACAATTATCAGCAGTACAGTTTCTTGTCAATATTTGGAGAACAAAGTAAAGGTTTTTTTTAACTGCTACATGATCAAATATTCCATTATCATCGAGTTTTTTCGATACTGTAGATCTGGACTGTTTTCTTTCATTTTTTACCTGGTTGTTTATCTCATGCTTGAGACCAGTGGCAGTCTTCCTTCTGTCCAGAAGGTTACACAAGCAAAGACACTTACCACAAATATCATTGAATTTAGGTATTCAATTTCTTCCTTTTTTATTTTCCAATTTATCTGTATTGTTCTCATGATCTAGAATGTACTTGACAGTGTTTAGGGAACATTTAAAGTCTGCAGCAATTAGATGAAGAGTCCAACTCGCATCACATAAAGCTTCAATACAAACTGTCTGCTCTACTGATAATTCTCTCCTCTTTTTGTGCTGTGGAATGACAAGATAATGTTATATATATATATATGTTATTACTGTTGTTATCAATATTTATTTGTTGATTGCTATTAAATTGATTCCTTCCAGCATATACAGCTACAATATACTAGCTTCTTTCTACGTAGTTACATCATTGCATGTAGTACCATGACAGTTATTTCAGGCCCTCAATTTGATCACTATATTAATTCATACAGAACCCTTATGATATGCCCACGGTAAGAAGTATAGGGAATTATAAAATATAAGTGTTCTCACCTCTGCTTATTTAATTGTTAAAGTGATCACTGAGTCATTACCATTGTGTTGAAATTTACAATCAGAAATGACATGGAAGAATTAACCCATAAAATGGAAAGAATGACAAATATTCATTTGTTCTAACACTTTTCCACAGTACTGTATACAGAGACTAATTTAACAAAACGTATGTGATGTTGAATAAGCACTTTTGTTAAACAAATGTTTTTCATTTTTCACACAGCATTCGTTCATGGAAGTAGCAGACCGATAAAAACACTACGACCCATTACAATGATAACCAAGTATACAGTCAAAATCATTAATAGCTCAAAAACCAAATATTCCAATATACATGTTGAAATGTGTTGAAAGATGCAAGTTATGAGGGCTGACATCATTCTAGAACAAAACAATTAACAAACTGTGTTTATTAGATTTCTCCAAGAACAGTAGTATATTGTGTGTCATGATTTCCCATAATTCGGCTTTATAGATTTTGAAAATAATACCCATTTTCTCTACGACATAAGAATGCTGTTATGAATTAGGAAGAAACAAACTCTCGCTTAGATCAGATTATTATTTTTACCACAATGAACATTTCTTTATCATTATGTTTGTTGACAAAAATAAAAATTGAATAAATGAGAAGAACATTGATGCCCACATCAATTAATGCATTCCAATTCATCCTGATATTTTTGTGAAATCTATGTCTTTTAGTCTCAAAACTATGTGTTGTGGTCTTACATATTGCATGTTCAACTCTGAATCTGAGAGATGTGGGTTTGAATCCTTGTTCAACCAAACATACTTGTTCTTTCAGCCAAGGAGGCATTATAATATTATAATCAACCCGACTATATTTTTATTAAAAGTAACAAAAAAATTGACAGTGGGTGGTGATGACTAGCTGCATTTTCTTTAGTCTTTCATTGCTAATTTTGGGATGGCTAACACAGATAGCTTTGAAGTGGCTTTATGAGACTTAGATATTGCATCTTGTTTCAATGACAAAACTTATTACCTTGTTTTCCTCTTTCAAGCTCTTATTACACCCCAACCTTTTGCATTTATCAAACATATTATTGACAGTATTATCCTAATTTGAGTCTTTTTTCTTAAAAATACGTTCTTTTTAAGTCAATTTTCTGAGCTGAAGCTAAACAAAAGCCCTTCAAGTGTTCTTTCTAAAAGTGCTGAGAATTACTTATATAGATACTTGAAACAGTCACCAATTTTGTCTAAGACTTTTACAAACTGACATATCAAGCCAAATTTTACATGAAGTGGAAGTTATAGGACATTCTTTGTGCCAACCAGACTTTCACGTTCAATGTTTTTAATCCTGATATCCGGCTGACTTTGCGTGACCATTAGTTCTTTATCCAGTGCTGGTTTCTTGTTCTGTTGTCCCATTTCACGCAAAAAAACATAAATTTTGAGTGGGTTTTTTGATACAACAGCATCAAAGGACTTTCAGGTTTCCACAAAATGGCCAACCATGTTCTTTGTATCTGCCCTTATTAATAAGAAGTTCAAGAGTTTTGTATGTTTCCTTCAATTGAACCGTTGAGTAATATGAACAGATTTGTATATGTTACTATTTTTAATTACAATGCATTTTAGACTTGTTTTGAAGGTATCAGTGAGTAATATCCACTCTCTTAGTTCACAGACTGCATCTCATACTATTGGTATTAATTCAGCAATATTGTTGCAATAAACCAGTGAACATTCTTATGAAAAGTATGGAATAAATTCTTTTCCTCAATTTCTGGAAGCTTCACTGGTTTATTACAAAAATATCACTGAATTAATACTGATGTTAGAAGATGTAGTTTGTGAACTAAGTAAATGACAATTGTTTATTGATTCCTCCAACAGAAGTCTCAAATGTATTTTACTTCCCAGTGGTAACATATATGTATGTATTTGTTACTATTACTCATTTGGTTCACTTGAAGGAAACATATGAAAATTTCAAACTTCTTGTTAATAAAGTCAAATACAAAAAATGTGTTCGGCTACTTTTGGAGACCTAAGAGTCCTTTGAATGTTGTTGGATCAACAACCCTGTTATACAAAGTCTCCATGTTTTTTGTGTAAAATGGGACAAATAAAGTACTAAATTAGCACCAGATAAAGAAGTGAAGACCCCTCAGAATTAGTGTAATAGTAGGATCCAAAACATTTGAATGTAAAAGTTTGGTTGACACGAAGAAAGTCCTGTTAGTCTTCAGATAAAAGTTGGTTTTATCATTCACTGTGTTTATAAAAAAAAATGTTAGGAATCTATATCTTGTGTAATAGTTTTATTAATACTTTAAAGTTGGCTACCGACTTTAAAAAAAAAACTCATTTAATGTTTAATGTTATTTATATGTTTTATGTTGTATCATGTTTCAAACTCTCATCTTCTAGCAAGATAAACTATTTTGGTAGTTAGGTTGGACCTTATTTAAATTGAGTATCATCTGAGCAGTGTATCTTGAATTTATCATCTCTTTTGGTCGATATGAGAATTATGTGAGTTCAACATGAAATATAATAACTGATTTGGAACAGGTTGCTTGAAATGTAAAATTAATTTTTGGAAAATCTTCTTTAGTAATTGTATTCTTTAAGACACTTTAATTTAACACACACACAAAATTATTTCTTTAAGTTTATAGATTAACTCTTATTTGTTGTTTTTGTGAAAAGTAGAAATAGTTACTCATAAATGTAGATAATATTTTCTTAGTCAAAAGGTAAGTAGTGAATTCATAGTGGAAATGTAATAAAATTCATGTTGCATTTTGTTAACATATAAATATCAACTATGCATGTGGTAACACTAAGCATTAACTGCAGATTTGTCAGCAATTAGTTCTCCATTTACAATCAAATGCTCGTATATCTCTTTAGAAGTATGAAACAATTCGAATTTAGAGGCAAATTAGAACAAATTGTAATATTTCAAACCGTACTTAATTAGAATAGGTATTTGCAAATTTCAAAGTCAAAGAGAAGAAGAATTGTCTGGTAAAGTTCTGAAACGTCCAGTGTTTTATTTAATTTTCTCTGAAACTGCTAATTTATTAAGCAGTAAAAGCAATAAATAACTTAGAAATTCTCAAATATCTTTTCATAATGACGTCTCGATCATAAAGTAAAGAATTTAAACTTCTTTTTTCGTAATTTTTTCACAGAACAAAGATCGTTTGTATCTAAAGTTCACTGTATATGATTTGCCTATGAAATGTGATTGTTGATATAAATTCAGTTATATAATTAGTACGTAGGTAAAACGCAAACTATGCTTTTAAGAAAACTTTATTAAAAGTATTGACAAGTCTAAACACAGTGAAACCGTTTATGATTGTATGAGAAACAAGTGTTTTACTTATATTTCGTGATTTTGGAAAGAAATTACCACGTTCCACAAACTCTACTTTTCTCATCTTCAAAGTTTACAACGATTGTGAGCCGTTTTGTTATCGAAGTTT
This sequence comes from Tachypleus tridentatus, assembly GCF_004210375.1. Taxonomy (NCBI): domain Eukaryota; kingdom Metazoa; phylum Arthropoda; class Merostomata; order Xiphosura; family Limulidae; genus Tachypleus; species Tachypleus tridentatus. The sequence continues at coordinate 48,260,516 of NC_134830.1, forward strand.
CAACTATGATGTATTTGGAAAAAGATAAATATCTTTATTTCAAGAAGGGTGATTTATGAGTGAAGCATAAATATGATGTAAGAAGTATATAAATGTTGGATTCTCTATGTTTTCGGTGAGGATTTATTTCTCTATGCCTCTAGTACTCTCACTTGTTGTTTCACAGTTAGTACTAAATAACATTACACATCTTTTTCATAGAGATATATTATGTTATTGAAGTTTTTTCACCACTTACACTGTGCTGTGAACAGAGTATACCTGGCAGTTAGTACCACTGGAAACATAGTTTCAGGTGTAAAAGATAAATTGTTTAATGAGTGATGTGTTATTCGTATTGCCTTGTTAAATATTTTCGTTCATGTTTATAAAAATGGCGTACATATCGATGACATCATTGAAAGTGAATGAGCAGGAAAACGTCATTTCATTTTGAATCCCAAGAGATAACTTTCAAAGTATTCCTTCAACTCGGTGTATTCTCTATGAAGTATGATTTATTTTAACCTAAAGGAAAATCATTCTTATTTTGGAAAGTCATAATTTTGCCATCCCTTTGTCAGTCATGTTCTGTATTATTTAGATGGGAGGCATCATTGAAAATTTCTTCACCTTTCTTCATGCGTTTTTTGTTATATTAGTAGCAAAATCACGTCTGGAGGCGCTGGGTATCGATCCCAGTACCTCTCGCATGCTAAGCGAGCGCTCTACCACTTGAGCTACGCCCCCTTTGTTTTCATGCATTTTACACTTTCCGAGTTTATTCCGTAAATTCTTCAACACAAAATTTTGTATCCAGTTTCTAAGAAACGTCAGATTTTTTACATTGCACTCTCCGCATATTTCAATACAAGAGTAATTTACAGCATACACTTTTCTCCAGTAAAACGTAATTGGCGATGAGCACTGCAAGAGAGAAAACAAAATTGTGAAAGGTCTCCTCTGATACTTTACATTAAAAACGTTAATTACATACACGACATTGCAGGTAAAATCCTAACAAACATGCCATAATATTTTGACATTTGCAAGCAGCTCTCACAGGAAACCTAGTTATGAAACGTCATGAAACCTCATACATCCACGTGAAAAAGGAGTAATGATATATTCAAATGAAGAAGAGGATTTATTGACTTTTAATTTATAATTTTCGCTTACACGTTCATTTAATATTAGCGTATTTGTTTTAAAATAATGAGAAACTGTTACAGTGCATGCACGAGCTTTCAATCCATTATTTATCGCACGCTAGGAGAAAAGTGCTCATTATTCTTTCTTACACCCCTTACATAATTTTTGTAAGTTTCTTCAGCGCTACTCCATTGTTACATACGTTTCTCGTGGATTCTGTTATGACACAAAACGATTTGTTTTAACTCGGGTTCATCTACACAAGTAAAGTAAGAGAAAACCGGAAAGAATGAATATTTCTAGTCTCGAGCTACTTGAGAAATGCATATCATTGCAAACAGGCGGTCGGTCATACTTAGAAGATGCGTACTGACCATCAAGAAGAAACAGTGACAGCATATTAAACGTTCGAAAAGAAAAGAAAACTACATTAAAGACGAACAGGGTTACAGACACAATTGAAACATTGAAATATTACTTCTACTAATAGTTATTGTGTGTGCATATTAAGCATGAACAATTTCGTAATTACTGGTGGAAGCGATGGTTTACAAAGAAAAAGTATGTACCAATTCTAAGGAAATTTTGTGTAAAATAGAGTCTTATTATTGTAAAGTTTCACGTGTACCAGTACTATTTAAATTTAATTTCTTTTTGAGTGAGATGATTAAAATTATTTTCGTAGCTCTTACTCCTCAATATTGTAATTGTAACGTCAGCTTCAGGGAAACGAAGTGAGAATGGGTTTTATACGCTCATATTTCTGTATCGCAAGCAAAGCTAAAATCTTACTTGTACTTTGAAGGGTAGATCGAAACAGTTCTGTTTATTGAGATTTGTCTGTATGTATTCATTGGGCAATCCAAGATCACGAAGAATTTTATAAAACGCACTATTTTCATACATTAAAGACAGATGAATAATAGCTATCTGACATGGGATTTGTTTTTGGAACATTATCAGTTGCCTACGTAATAGTGAGAATTTCTACTAAACATCTGCGATGATCATTATGCCTCAAAGGTATGGGCGTTAGTTCTCCATTTACAATCAAATGCTCGTATATCTCTTTAGAAGTATGAAACAATTCGAATTTAGAGGCAAATTAGAACAAATTGTAATATTTCAAACCGTACTTAATTAGAATAGGTATTTGCAAATTTCAAAGTCAAAGAGAAGAATAATTGTTTGGTAAATTTCTGAAACGTCCCGTGTTTTATTTAATTTTCTCTGAAACTGCTAAGTTATAAAGCAGTAAAAGCAATAAATAACTTAGAAATTCTCAAATATTTTCTCATAATGACGTCTTGATCATAAAGTAAAGAATTTAACCTTCTTATTTCGTAATTATTTCAGAGAACAAAGATCGTTTGTATCTAAAGTTCACTGTAAATGATTTGCCTATGAAATGTGATTGTTGATATAAATGCAGTTATATAATTAGTACGTAGGTAAAACGCAAACTATGCTTTTAAGAAAACTTTATTAAAAGTATTGACAAGTCTAAACACAGTGAAACCGTTTATGATTGTATGAGAAACAAGCGTTTTACTTATATTTCGTGATTTTGGAAAGAAATTACCACGTTCCACAAACTCTACTTTTCTTATCTTCAAAGTTTACAACGATTGTGAGCCGTTTTGTTATCGAAGTTTCCACTATGATGTATTTGGAAAAAGATAAATATCTTCATTTCAAGAAGGGTGATTTATGAGTTAAGCATAAATATGATGTAAGAAGTATATAAATGTTGGATTCTCTGTGTTTTCGGTGAAGACTTATTTCTCTATGCCTCTAGTACTCGCACTTGTTGTTTCACAGTTACTACTAAATAACATTACACATCTTTTGATAGAGATATATTATGTTATTGAAGTTTTTCACCACTTACACTGTGCTGTGAACAGAGTATACCTGGCAGTTAGTACCACTGGAAACATAGTTTCAGGTGTAAAAGATAAATTGTTTAATGAGTGATGTGTTATTCGTATTGCCTTGTTAAATGTTTTCGTTCATGTTTATAAAATGGCGTACATATCGATGACATCATTGAAAGTGAATGAGCAGGAAAACGTCATTTCATTTTGAATCCCAAGAGATAACTTTCAAAGTATTTCTTCAACTCGGTGTATTCTCTATGAAGTATGATTTATTTTAACCTAAAGGAAAATCATTCTTATTTGGAAAGTCATAATTTTGCCATCCCTTTGTCAGTCATGTTCTGTATTATTTAGATGGGAGGCATCATTGAAAATTTCTTCACCTTTCTTCATGCGTTTTTTGTTATATTAGTAGCAAAATCACGTCTGGAGGCGCTGGGTATCGATCCCAGTACCTCTCGCATGCTAAGCGAGCGCTCTACCACTTGAGCTACGCCCCCTTTGTTTTCATGCATTTTACACTTTCCGAGTTTATTCCGTAAATTCTTCAACACAAAATTTTGTATCCAGTTTCTAAGAAACGTCAGATTTTTTACATTGCACTCTCCGCATATTTCAATACAAGAGTAATTTACAGCATACACTTCTCTCCAGTAAAACGTAATTGGCGATGAGCACTGCAAGAGAGAAATCAAAATTGTGAAAGGTCTCCTCTGAAACTTTACATTAAAAACGTTAATTACATACACGACATTGCAGGTAAAATCCTAACAAACATGCCATAATATTTTGACATTTGCAAGCAGCTCTCACAGGAAACCTAGTTATGAAACGTCATGAAACCTCATACATCCACGTGAAAAAGGAGTAATGATATATTCAAATGAAGAAGAGGATTTATTGACTTTTAATTTATAATTTTCGCTTACACGTGCATTTAATATTAGCGTATTTGTTTTAAAATAATGAGAAACTGTTACAGTGCATGCACGAGCTTTCAATCCATTATTTATCGCACGCTAGGAGAAAAGTGCTCATTATTCTTTCTTACACCCCTTACATAATTTTTGTAAGTTTCTTTAGCGCTACTCCATTGTTACATACGTTTCTCGTGGATTCTGTTATGACACAAAACGATTTGTTTTAACTCGGGTTCATCTACACAAGTAAAGTAAGAGAAAACCGGAAAGAATGAATATTTCTAGTCTCGAGCTACTTCAGAAATGCATATCATTGCAAACAGGCGGTCGGTCATACTTAGAAGATGCGTACTGACCATCAAGAAGAAACAGTGACAGCATATTAAACGTTCGAAAAGAAAAGAAAACTACATTAAAGACGAACAGGGTTACAGACACAATTGAAACATTGAAATATTACTTCTACTAATAGTTATTGTGTGTGCATATTAAGCATGAACAATTTCGTAATTACTGGTGGAAGCGATGGTTTACAAAGAAAAAGTATGTACCAATTCTAAGGAAATTTTGTGTAAAAATAGAGTCTTATTATTGTAAAGTTTCACGTGTACCAGTACTATTTAAATTTAATTTCTTTTGAGTGAGATGATTAAAATTATTTTCGTAGCTCTTACTCCTCAATATTGTAATTGTAACGTCAGCTTCAGGGAAACGAAGTGAGAATGGGTTTTATACGCTCATATTTCTGTATCGCAAGCAAAGCTAAAATCTTACTTGTACTTTGAAGGGTAGATCGAAACAGTTCTGTTTATTGAGATTTGTCTGTATGTATTCATTGGGCAATCCAAGATCACGAAGAATTTTATAAAACGCACTATTTTCATACATTAAAGACAGATGAATAATAGCTATCTGACATGGGATTTGTTTTTGGAACATTATCAGTTGCCTACGTAATAGTGAGAATTTCTACTAAACATCTGCGATGATCATTATGCCTCAAAGGTATGGGCGTTAGTTCTCCATTTACAATCAAATGCTCGTATATCTCTTTAGAAGTATGAAACAATTCGAATTTAGAGGCAAATTAGAACAAATTGTAATATTTCAAACCGTACTTAATTAGAATAGGTATTTGCAAATTTCAAAGTCAAAGAGAAGAATAATTGTTTGGTAAATTTCTGAAACGTCCCGTGTTTTATTTAATTTTCTCTGAAACTGCTAAGTTATAAAGCAGTAAAAGCAATAAATAACTTAGAAATTCTCAAATATTTTCTCATAATGACGTCTTGATCATAAAGTAAAGAATTTAACCTTCTTATTTCGTAATTATTTCAGAGAACAAAGATCGTTTGTATCTAAAGTTCACTGTAAATGATTTGCCTATGAAATGTGATTGTTGATATAAATGCAGTTATATAATTAGTACGTAGGTAAAACGCTAACTATGCTTTTAAGAAAACTTTATTAAAAGTATTGACAAGTCTAAACACAGTGAAACCGTTTATGATTGTATGAGAAACAAGCGTTTTACTTATATTTCGTGATTTTGGAAAGAAATTACCACGTTCCACAAACTCTACTTTTCTTATCTTCAAAGTTTACAACGATTGTGAGCCGTTTTGTTATCGAAGTTTCCACTATGATGTATTTGGAAAAGATAAATATCTTCATTTCAAGAAGGGTGATTTATGAGTTAAGCATAAATATGATGTAAGAAGTATATAAATGTTGGATTCTCTGTGTTTTCGGTGAAGACTTATTTCTCTATGCCTCTAGTACTCTCACTTGTTGTTTCACAGTTACTACTAAATAACATTACACATCTTTTGCATAGAGATATATTATGTTATTGAAGTTTTTTCACCACTTACACTGTGCTGTGAACAGAGTATACCTGGCAGTTAGTACCACTGGAAACATAGTTTCAGGTGTAAAAGATAAATTGTTTAATGAGTGATGTGTTATTCGTATTGCCTTGTTAAATGTTTTCGTTCATGTTTATAAAAATGGCGTACATATCGATGACATCATTGAAAGTGAATGAGCAGGAAAACGTCATTTCATTTTGAATCCCAAGAGATAACTTTCAAAGTATTTCTTCAACTCGGTGTATTCTCTATGAAGTATGATTTATTTTAACCTAAAGGAAAATCATTCTTATTTTGGAAAGTCATAATTTTGCCATCCCTTTGTCAGTCATGTTCTGTATTATTTAGATGGGAGGCATCATTGAAAATTTCTTCACCTTTCTTCATGCGTTTTTTTGTTATATTAGTAGCAAAATCACGTCTGGAGGCGCTGGGTATCGATCCCAGTACCTCTCGCATGCTAAGCGAGCGCTCTACCACTTGAGCTACGCCCCCTTTGTTTTCATGCATTTTACACTTTCCGAGTTTATTCCGTAAATTCTTCAACACAAAATTTTGTATCCAGTTTCTAAGAAACGTCAGATTTTTTACATTGCACTCTCCGCATATTTCAATACAAGAATAATTTACAGCATACACTTCTCTCCAGTAAAACGTAATTGGCGATGAGCACTGCAAGAGAGAAAACAAAATTGTGAAAGGTCTCCTCTTATACTTTACATTAAAAACGTTAATTACATACACGACATTGCAGGTAAAATCCTAACAAACATGCCATAATATTTTGACATTTGCAAGCAGCTCTCACAGGAAACCTAGTTATGAAACGTCATGAAACCTCATACATCCACGTGAAAAAAGGAGTAATGATATATTCAAATGAAGAAGAGGATTTATTGACTTTTAATTTATAATTTTCGCTTACACGTGCATTTAATATTAGCGTATTTGTTTTAAAATAATGAGAAACTGTTACAGTGCATGCACGAGCTTTCAATCCATTATTTATCGCACGCTAGGAGAAAAGTGCTCATTATTCTTTCTTACACCCCTTACATAATTTTTGTAAGTTTCTTTAGCGCTACTCCATTGTTACATACGTTTCTCGTGGATTCTGTTATGACACAAAACGATTTGTTTTAACTCGGGTTCATCTACACAAGTAAAGTAAGAGAAAACCGGAAAGAATGAATATTTCTAGTCTCGAGCTACTTCAGAAATGCATATCATTGCAAACAGGCGGTCGGTCATACTTAGAAGATGCGTACTGACCATCAAGAAGAAACAGTGACAGCATATTAAACGTTCGAAAAGAAAAGAAAACTACATTAAAGACGAACAGGGTTACAGACACAATTGAAACATTGAAATATTACTTCTACTAATAGTTATTGTGTGTGCATATTAAGCATGAACAATTTCGTAATTACTGGTGGAAGCGATGGTTTACAAAGAAAAGAATGTACCAATTCTAAGGAAATTTTGTGTAAAAATAGAGTCTTATTATTGTAAAGTTTCACGTGTACCAGTACTATTTAAATTTAATTTCTTTTTTGAGTGAGATGATTAAAATTATTTTCGTAGCTCTTACTCCTCAATATTGTAATTGTAACGTCAGCTTCAGGGAAACGAAGTGAGAATGGGTTTTATACGCTCATATTTCTGTATCGCAAGCAAAGCTAAAATCTTACTTGTACTTTGAAGGGTAGATCGAAACAGTTCTGTTTATTGAGATTTGTCTGTATGTATTCATTGGGCAATCCAAGATCACGAAGAATTTTATAAAACGCACTATTTTCATACATTAAAGACAGATGAATAATAGCTATCTGACATGGGATTTGTTTTTTGGAACATTATCAGTTGCCTACGTAATAGTGAGAATTTCTACTAAACATCTGCGATGATCATTATGCCTCAAAGGTATGGGCGTTAGTTCTCCATTTACAATCAAATGCTCGTATATCTCTTTAGAAGTATGAAACAATTCGAATTTAGAGGCAAATTAGAACAAATTGTAATATTTCAAACCGTACTTAATTAGAATAGGTATTTGCAAATTTCAAAGTCAAAGAGAAGAATAATTGTTTGGTAAATTTCTGAAACGTCCCGTGTTTTATTTAATTTTCTCTGAAACTGCTAAGTTATAAAGCAGTAAAAGCAATAAATAACATAGAAATTCTGAAATATTTTCTCATAATGACGTCTTGATCATAAAGTAAAGAATTTAACCTTCTTATTTCGTAATTATTTCAGAGAACAAAGATCGTTTGTAGCTACAGTTCACTGTAAATGATTTTCCTATGAAATGTGATTGTTGATATAAATGCAGTTATATAATTAGTACGTAGGTAAAACGCTAACTATGCTTTTAAGAAAACTTTATTAAAAGTATTGACAAGTCTAAACACAGTGAAACCGTTTATGATTGTATGAGAAACAAGCGTTTTACTTATATTTCGTGATTTTGGAAAGAAATTACCACGTTCCACAAACTCTACTTTTCTTATCCTCAAAGTTTACAACGATTGTGAGCCGTCTTGTTATCGAAGTTTCCACTATGATGTATTTGGAAAAGATAAATATCTTCATTTCAAGAAGGGTGATTTATGAGTTAAGCATAAATATGATGTAAGAAGTATATAAATGTTTGATTCTCTATGTTTTCGGAGAGGACTTATTTCTCTATGCCTCTAGTACTCGCACTTGTTGTTTCACAGTTACTACTAAATAACATTACACATCTTTTGATAGAGATATATTATGTTATTGAAGTTTTTTCACCACTTACACTGTGCTGTGAACAGAGTATACCTGGCAGTTAGTACCACTGGAAACATAGTTTCAGGTGTAAAAGATAAATTGTTTAATGAGTGATGTGTTATTCGTATTGCCTTGTTAAATGTTTTCGTTCATGTTTATAAAAATGGCGTACATATCGATGACATCATTGAAAGTGAATGAGCAGGAAAACGTCATTTCATTTTGAATCCCAAGAGATAACTTTCAAAGTATTTCTTCAACTCGGTGTATTCTCTATGAAGTATGATTTATTTTAACCTAAAGGAAAATCATTCTTATTTTGGAAAGTCATAATTTTGCCATCCCTTTGTCAGTCATGTTCTGTATTATTTAGATGGGAGGCATCATTGAAAATTTCTTCACCTTTCTTCATGCGTTTTTTGTTATATTAGTAGCAAAATCACGTCTGGAGGCGCTGGGTATCGATCCCAGTACCTCTCGCATGCTAAGCGAGCGCTCTACCACTTGAGCTACGCCCCCTTTGTTTTCATGCATTTTACACTTTCCGAGTTTATTCCGTAAATTCTTCAACACAAAATTTTGTATCCAGTTTCTAGAAACGTCAGATTTTTACATTGCACTCTCCGCATATTTCAATACAAGAATAATTTACAGCATACACTTCTCTCCAGTAAAACGTAATTGGCGATGAGCACTGCAAGAGAGAAATTAAAATTGTGAAAGGTCTCCTCTGAAACTTTACATTAAAAACGTTAATTACATACACGACATTGCAGGTAAAATCCTAACAAACATGCCATAATATTTTGACATTTGCAAGCAGCTCTCACAGGAAACCTAGTTATGAAACGTCATGAAACCTCATACATCCACGTGAAAAAGGAGTAATGATATATTCAAATGAAGAAGAGGATTTATTGACTTTTAATTTATAATTTTCGCTTACACGTGCATTTAATATTAGCGTATTTGTTTTAAAATAATGAGAAACTGTTACAGTGCATGCACGAGCTTTCAATCCATTATTTATCGCACGCTAGGAGAAAAGTGCTCATTATTCTTTCTTACACCCCTTACATAATTTTTGTAAGTTTCTTTAGCGCTACTCCATTGTTACATACGTTTCTCGTGGATTCTGTTATGACACAAAACGATTTGTTTTAACTCGGGTTCATCTACACAAGTAAAGTAAGAGAAAACCGGAAAGAATGAATATTTCTAGTCTCGAGCTACTTCAGAAATGCATATCATTGCAAACAGGCGGTCGGTCATACTTAGAAGATGCGTACTGACCATCAAGAAGAAACAGTGACAGCATATTAAACGTTCGAAAAGAAAAGAAAACTACATTAAAGACGAACAGGGTTACAGACACAATTGAAACATTGAAATATTACTTCTACTAATAGTTATTGTGTGTGCATATTAAGCATGAACAATTTCGTAATTACTGGTGGAAGCGATGGTTTACAAAGAAAAGATGGTACCAATTCTAAGGAAATTTTGTGTAAAAATAGAGTCTTATTATTGTAAAGTTTCACGTGTACCAGTACTATTTAAATTTAATTTCTTTTGAGTGAGATGATTAAAATTATTTTCGTAGCTCTTACTCCTCAATATTGTAATTGTAACGTCAGCTTCAGGGAAACGAAGTGAGAATGGGTTTTATACGCTCATATTTCTGTATCGCAAGCAAAGCTAAAATCTTACTTGTACTTTGAAGGGTAGATCGAAACAGTTCTGTTTATTGAGATTTGTCTGTATGTATTCATTGGGCAATCCAAGATCACGAAGAATTTTATAAAACGCACTATTTACCTACATTAAAGACAGATGAATAATAGCTATCTGACATGGGATTTGTTTTTGGAACATTATCAGTTGCCTACGTAATAGTGAGAATTTCTACTAAACATCTGCGATGATCATTATGCCTCAAAGGTATGGGCGTTAGTTCTCCATTTACAATCAAATGCTCGTATATCTCTTTAGAAGTATGAAACAATTCGAATTTAGAGGCAAATTAGAACAAATTGTAATATTTCAAACCGTACTTAATTAGAATAGGTATTTGCAAATTTCAAAGTCAAAGAGAAGGATAATTGTTTGGTAAATTTCTGAAACGTCCCGTGTTTTATTTAATTTTCTCTGAAACTGCTAAGTTATAAAGCAGTAAAAGCAATAAATAACATAGAAATTCTCAAATATTTTCTCATAATGACGTCTTGATCATAAAGTAAAGAATTTAACCTTCTTATTTCGTAATTATTTCAGAGAACAAAGATCATTTGCATCTAAAGTTCACTGTAAATGATTTGCCTATGAAATGTGATTGTTGATATAAATGCAGTTATATAATTAGTACGTAGGTAAAACGCAAACTATGCTTTTAAGAAAACTTTATTAAAAGTATTGACAAGTCTAAACACAGTGAAACCGTTTATGATTGTATGAGAAACAAGCGTTTTACTTATATTTCGTGATTTTGGAAAGAAATTACCACGTTCCACAAACTCTACTTTTCTTATCCTCAAAGTTTACAACGATTGTGAGCCGTCTTGTTATCGAAGTTTCCACTGTGATGTATTTAAAAAAAGATAAATATCTTCATTTCAAGAAGGGTGATTTATGAGTTAAGCATAAATATGATGTAAGAAGTATATAAATGTTTGATTCTCTATGTTTTCGGAGAGGACTTATTTCTCTATGCCTCTAGTACTCGCACTTGTTGTTTCACAGTTACTACTAAATAACATTACACATCTTTTTGATAGAGATATATTATGTTATTGAAGTTTTTCACCACTTACACTGTGCTGTGAACAGAGTATACCTGGCAGTTAGTACCACTGGAAACATAGTTTCAGGTGTAAAAGATAAATTGTTTAATGAGTGATGTGTTATTCGTATTGCCTTGTTAAATGTTTTCGTTCATGTTTATAAAATGGCGTACATATCGATGACATCATTGAAAGTGAATGAGCAGGAAAACGTCATTTCATTTTGAATCCCAAGAGATAACTTTCAAAGTATTTCTTCAACTCGGTGTATTCTCTATGAAGTATGATTTATTTTAACCTAAAGGAAAATCATTCTTATTTTGGAAAGTCATAATTTTGCCATCCATTTGTCAGTCATGTTCTGTATTATTTAGATGGGAGGCATCATTGAAAATTTCTTCACCTTTCTTCATGCGTTTTTTTTTTATATTAGTAGCAAAATCACGTTTGGAGGCGCTGGGTATCGATCCCAGTACCTCTCGCATGCTAAGCGAGCGCTCTACCACTTGAGCTACGCCCCCTTTGTTTACATGAATTTTACACTTTCCGAGTTTATTCCGTAAATTCTTCAACACAAAATTTTGTATCCAGTTTCTAAGAAACGTCAGATTTTTTACATTGCACTCTCCGCATATTTCAATACAAGAATAATTTACAGCATACACTTCTCTCCAGTAAAACGTAATTGGCGATGAGCACTGCAAGAGAGAAAACAAAATTGTGAAAGGTCTCCTCTGAAACTTTACATTAAAAACGTTAATTACATACACGACATTGCAGGTAAAATCCTAACAAACATGCCATAATATTTTGACATTTGCAAGCAGCTCTCACAGGAAACCTAGTTATGAAACGTCATGAAACCTCATACATCCACGTGAAAAAGGAGTAATGATATATTCAAATGAAGAAGAGGATTTATTGACTTTAATTTATAATTTTCGCTTACACGTGCATTTAATATTAGCGTATTTGTTTTAAAATAATGAGAAACTGTTACAGTGCATGCACGAGCTTTCAATCCATTATTTATCGCACGCTAGGAGAAAAGTGCTCATTATTCTTTCTTACACCCCTTACATAATTTTTGTAAGTTTCTTTAGCGCTACTCCATTGTTACATACGTTTCTCGTGGATTCTGTTATGACACAAAACGATTTGTTTTAACTCGGGTTCATCTACACAAGTAAAGTAAGAGGAAACCGGAAAGAATGAATATTTCTAGTCTCGAGCTACTTCAGAAATAAATATCATTACAAACAGGCGGTCGGTCATACTTAGAAGATGCGTACTGGCCATCAAGAAGAAACAGTGACTGCGTATTAAACGTTCGAAAAGAAGAGAAAACTACATTAAAGACGAACAGGGTTACAGACACAATTGAAACATTGAAATATTACTTCTACTAATAGTTATTGTGTGTGCATATTAAGCATGAACAATTTCGTAATTACTGGTGGAAGCGATGGTTTACAAAGAAAAAGTATGTACCAATTCTAAGGAAATTTTGTGTAAAAATAGAGTCTTATTATTGTAAAGTTTCACGTGTACCAGTACTATTTAAATTTAATTTCTTTTTGAGTGAGATGATTAAAATTATTTTCGTAGCTCTTACTCCTCAATATTGTAATTGTAACGTCAGCTTCAGGGAAACGAAGTGAGAATGGGTTTTATACGCTCATATTTCTGTATCGCAAGCAAAGCTAAAATCTTACTTGTACTTTGAAGGGTATATCGAAACAGTTCTGTTTATTGAGATTTGTCTGTATGTATTCATTGGGCAATCCAAGATCACGAAGAATTTTATAAAACGCACTATTTTCATACATTAAAGACAGATGAATAATAGCTATCTGACATGGGATTTGTTTTTGGAACATTATCAGTTGCCTACGTAATAGTGAGAATTTCTACTAAACATCTGCGATGATCATTATGCCTCAAAGGTATGGGCGTTAGTTCTCCATTTACAATCAAATGCTCGTATATCTCTTTAGAAGTATGAAACAATTCGAATTTAGAGGCAAATTAGAACAAATTGTAATATTTCAAACCGTACTTAATTAGAATAGGTATTTGCAAATTTCAAACTCAAAGAGAAGAATAATTGTTTGGTAAATTTCTGAAACGTCCCGTGTTTTATTTAATTTTCTCTGAAACTGCTAAGTTATAAAGCAGTAAAAGCAATAAATAACATAGAAATTCTGAAATATTTTCTCATAATGACGTCTTGATCATAAAGTAAAGAATTTAACCTTCTTATTTCGTAATTATTTCAGAGAACAAAGATCGTTTGTATCTAAAGTTCACTGTAAATGATTTGCCTATGAAATGTGATTGTTGATATAAATGCAGTTATATAATTAGTACGTAGGTAAAACGCTAACTATGCTTTTAAGAAAACTTTATTAAAAGTATTGACAAGTCTAAACACAGTGAAACCGTTTATGATTGTATGAGAAACAAGCGTTTTACTTATATTTCGTGATTTTGGAAAGAAATTACCACGTTCCACAAACTCTACTTTTCTTATCTTCAAAGTTTACAACGATTGTGAGCCGTTTTGTTATCGAAGTTTCCACTATGATGTATTTGGAAAAAGATAAATATCTTCATTTCAAGAAGGGTGATTTATGAGTTAAGCATAAATATGATGTAAGAAGTATATAAATGTTGGATTCTCTATGTTTTCGGTGAAGACTTATTTCTCTATGCCTCTAGTACTCGCACTTGTTGTTTCACAGTTACTACTAAATAACATTACACATCTTTTGATAGAGATATATTATGTTATTGAAGTTTTTTCACCACTTACACTGTGCTGTGAACAGAGTATACCTGGCAGTTAGTACCACTGGAAACATAGTTTCAGGTGTAAAAGATAAATTGTTTAATGAGTGATGTGTTATTCGTATTGCCTTGTTAAATGTTTTCGTTCATGTTTATAAAAATGGCGTACATATCGATGACATCATTGAAAGTGAATGAGCAGGAAAACGTCATTTCATTTTGAATCCCAAGAGATAACTTTCAAAGTATTTCTTCAACTCGGTGTATTCTCTATGAAGTATGATTTATTTTAACCTAAAGGAAAATCATTCTTATTTTGGAAAGTCATAATTTTGCCATCCCTTTGTCAGTCATGTTCTGTATTATTTAGATGGGAGGCATCATTGAAAATTTCTTCACCTTTCTTCATGCGTTTTTTGTTATATTAGTAGCAAAATCACGTTTGGAGGCGCTGGGTATCGATCCCAGTACCTCTCGCATGCTAAGCGAGCGCTCTACCACTTGAGCTACGCCCCCTTTGTTTTCATGCATTTTACACTTTCCGAGTTTATTCCGTAAATTCTTCAACACAAAATTTTGTATCCAGTTTCTAAGAAACGTCAGATTTTTTACATTGCACTCTCCGCATATTTCAATACAAGAATAATTTACAGCATACACTTCTCTCCAGTAAAACGTAATTGGCGATGAGCACTGCAAGAGAGAAATCAAAATTGTGAAAGGTCTCCTCTGAAACTTTACATTAAAAACGTTAATTACATACACGACATTGCAGGTAAAATCCTAACAAACATGCCATAATATTTTGACATTTGCAAGCAGCTCTCACAGGAAACCTAGTTATGAAACGTCATGAAACCTCATACATCCACGTGAAAAAGGAGTAATGATATATTCAAATGAAGAAGAGGATTTATTGACTTTTAATTTATAATTTTCGCTTACACGTGCATTTAATATTAGCGTATTTGTTTTAAAATAATGAGAAACTGTTACAGTGCATGCACGAGCTTTCAATCCATTATTTATCGCACGCTAGGAGAAAAGTGCTCATTATTCTTTCTTACACCCCTTACATAATTTTTGTAAGTTTCTTTAGCGCTACTCCATTGTTACATACGTTTCTCGTGGATTCTGTTATGACACAAAACGATTTGTTTTAACTCGGGTTCATCTACACAAGTAAAGTAAGAGGAAACCGGAAAGAATGAATATTTCTAGTCTCGAGCTACTTCAGAAATGCATATCATTGCAAAGAGGCGGTCGGTCATACTTAGAAGATGCGTACTGACCATCAAGAAGAAACAGTGACAGCATATTAAACGTTCGAAAAGAAAAGAAAACTACATTAAACACGAACAGGGTTACAGACACAATTGAAACATTGAAATATTACTTCTACTAATAGTTATTTTGTGTGCATATTAAGCATGAACAATTTCGTCATTACTGGTGGAAGCGATGGTTTACAAAGAAAAGGTATGTACCAATTCCAAGGAAATTTTGTGTAAAAATAGAGTCTTGTTATTGTAAAGTTTCACGTGTACCAGTACTATTTAAATTTAATTTCTTTTTGAGTGAGATGATTAAAATTATTTTCGTAGCTCTTACTCCTTAATATTGTAATAGCAACGTCAGCTTCAGGGAAACGAAGTGAGAATGGGTTTTATACGCTCATATTTCTGTATCGCAAGCAAAGCTAAGATCTTACTAGTACTTTGAAGGGTCGATCGAAACAGTTCTGTTTATTGAGACTTGTCTGTAGGTATTCATTGGACAATCCAAGATCACGAAGAATTTTATAAAACGCTCTTTTTACGTACATTAAAGACAGATGAACGATAGCTATCTGAAATGGGATTTTTTTGGAACATTATCAGTTGCCTACGTAATAGTGAGAATTTCTAGTAAACATCTGCGATGATCATTATGCCTCCAAGTTATGGGCTTCAGTTCTCCATTTACAATCAAATGCTCGTATATCTCTTTAGAAGAATGTAAAAATTCGAATTTAGGGGCAAATTAGAACAAATTTTAATATTTCAAACCGTACTTAATTAGAATAGGTATTTGCAAATTTCAAAGTCAAAGAGAATAAGAATTTTTTTGGTAAATTTGTGAAACGTCCCGTAATATATTTAATTTTCTCTGAAACTGCTAAGTTATAAAGCTGTAAAAGTAATAAATAACTTAGAAATTCTCAAATATCTTTTCATAATGACGTCTCGATCATAAAGTAAAGAATTTAACCTTCTTCTTTCGTAATTATTTCAGAGAACAAAGACCGTTTGTATCTAAAGTTCCCCGTAAATGATTTGCCCATGAAATGTGATTGTTGACATAAATGCAGTTATATAATTAGTACGTAGGTAAAACGCAAACTATGCTTTTAAGAAAACTTTATTAAAAGTATTGACAAGTCTAAACACAGTGAAACCGTTTATGATTGTATGAGAAACAAGCATTTTATTTATAATTCGTGATGTTGGGAAGAAATTTCCACGTTCCACAAACTCTACTTTTCTCATCTTCAAAGTTTACAACGATTGTGAGCCGTTTTGTTATCGAAGTTTCCACTGTGATGTATATGGAAAAAGATAAATATCTTCATTTCAAGAAGGGTGATTTATGAGTTAAGCATAAATATCATGTAAGAAGTATATAAATGTTGGATTCTCTATGTTTTCGGTGAGGACTTATTTCTCTATGACTCTAGTACTCACACTTGTTCTTTCACAGTTACTACAAAATAACATTACACATCTTTCTCATAGAGATATATTATGTTATTGAAGCTTTTTCACCACTTACACTGTGTTATCAACAGAGTATACCTGGCAGTTAGTACCACTGGAAACATAGTTTCAGGTGTAAAAGATAAATTGTTTAATGAGTGATGTGTTATTCGTATTGCCTTGTTAAATGTTTTCGTTCATGTTTATAAAAATGTCATACATTTCGATGACATCATTGAAAGGGAAAGAGCAGAAAAACGGCCTTTCATTTTGAATCCCAAGAGATAACTTTCAAAGTATTTCTTCAACTCGGTGTATTCTCTCTGAAGTATTATTTATTTTAACCTAAAGTAAAATCATTCTTATTTTGTAAAGTCATAATTTTGCCATCCTTTTGTCAGTCATGTTCTGTATTATTTAGATGGGAGGCATCATTGAAAATTTCTTCACCTTTCTTCATGCGTTTTTTTATATTAGTAGCAAAATCACGTTTGGAGGCGCTGGGTATCGATCCCAGTACCTCTCGCATGCAAAGCGAGCACTCTACCACTTGAGCTACGCCCCTTTCGTTTTTATGTATTTTACACTTTCCGAGTTTATTCCGTAAATGTTTCAACACAAAATTTTGTATCCAGTTTCTAAGAAACGTCAGATTTTTACATTGCACTCTCCGCATATTTCAAAACAAGAATAATTTACAGCATACACTTCTCTGCAGTAAAACGTAATTGGCGATGAGCACTGGAAGAGAGAAATCAAAATTGTAAAAGGTCTCCTCTAAAACTTTACATTAAAAACTAAAAGTAAAGTTAATTAATAATACAACATAGAAGAGACTATGTATTATCAATTGCAGCATTATATAATGTTGAAGATATATATTTTTGGTAAATCCAATATCAAGAATTAATTACACCTTATTTTATAATCTTACTTCTACATAAAGGACACGGCGAAATAATATATACACGCGTCACTATCTATTAAATAGCACCAAAAACAAAAGTCTATAAAATATTCCCACTTTGGTATTCTAAATTCAGACAATTATAAAAATAACTACGATTCGAACAATAAGCCTTTGTTTATCATAGAACACAATATTAAGTATCTTCGTATCACAAGAGCACGACTTTCACCAGGAGTAAACATGATTTGATTATATCTTAACTGATGTAATTTATAAACATACTTTTAATAAATGGAATAAAAAAAAAAACTTTTTTCAATAAACGATAACACATTTAATAGATAAAATATTACTCTTTGTATCGACACAATTCGAACACTTTTCCTCTGCAGTACTTACCGTAAAAGAATATTTTTTCCAAGAAAATGTTCTCTTTTTCTAAATTTTTCAGTACGACGTTATCTAAAACAGCTCAGTGTTTGCAAACACGAATTGTTAAGCCTCTCACAGGTTTTAGAGTAACGTGAATTTTACTTACTAATTGTCTAACTTTTTTTCTCTTTTCAAGAATTTAATTCAGATTTATAGAATGTCCGTATGTGAATATACAATTAAAATATTTATACAAAACTTTATACCTACAAGTTGTACAGGCCGAAGTATCCACGGAATGGGAAACTTTCTTCAATAAAATTTTGTTTTTTCTTCGCACAGTTCGGTTTTAATTGTAATATCTCGATCCCTTAGTTACGATAAGCAAATATTCAATATTATTGTGGTTCCATTTTATTGTTGTCTTTCACAGTTTTAATTGGTTGTATGTGTAACAATACTAGTGGTTCAATTTAGTAAAGAAATGACGTAAGCAAAATAGAAGGAAAATGACAGAAATATAAATCTGGTAAGCGAGAGGTAACAGTGAGAATAGTCGGAAGATGTTAAACTTTGTAAAAAGAAAATTTCTCCTTTAAACCTAGTTAAGACATTATACATATGGTGTAAATATAGGTTCGGCTATCACGACTACGTGTATAACGATTTGTTGGTGTAGGTCTCACAATGACAAGTTGGAGATGTGACAAGGAGATACAGACAGTCTCACCGGACAATGTCTCACCCATATTATCTTTATACAGTCAGTATTTTTCAAGATGAGAAATTACACATCGCTGCAAAAAAAATTCGACACTTTGTTGCATGCGTCTCATTAGAAAGAAATGGTTCTAGTTTAAAAAAAAAATTGCCAAACATTTTTCAGTCGAACACAAGAAATTAAAAATTTTGAGAAATTGAAATTATGAAAAAACATTTTTTTATTTTTGAAATGTAGGCAAATAATGATACATAAATACAACATAAATAACCAAAAAAGTTATCTCAATCATTCAAATGTTAAAACAAACTACATGATGATTTGCCACAACCAGAAACCATACATAAAATAGAATTTAACAACTGTTCCTATTTCTATGTAGGTTAAAGTGGATGTGAAACACACGAATAAGAAAAAACCACCCCGACATGTAAATTACCAAATACAATACAATCACCACATGAACACATTGTATCAATATCAAACATGAACTTAATATAAATAAAAGAAAAATAACAGCAACCTTACTAATTAAAACACATGACCACTAAAATTAAAAAAAAATAAACATCCAGGAACATTTCTTTACATTATTTTTTACTTTTACACACTATCTGTCACTCACATCTTTTACATAAATAATAAGCATGAATTGTTTAAGTTATCACCTTCAATTTTACCCATGCTCACAGATGCATCATTTCTCATACTAGTAGTTTTAAAACTAATATTCAAGTTTAATTGTTCTGTGTAGTACTTGAAAATGATCGCTCTAGTGGTCGAAACGTTGTACATATTCTAACAAATGAAAACTTCCAATTATCCTCCACTGTTCGTCTCATTAGTGATGCAATTCTATGTTTCACCATCAACTATTTCTAGTTTATTCATATAACATTTAATTATTTTTATGCAAATCTGAGTGTTTTTAGATTTAACTTTTAGCATATTATTTCGTATGATTTGTGAAATACATTTATAATTTATTATGCTAAATTTGGACATTCATTTGATATAATAACGGATTTTAATTTAAACGTATCAAACCTCCTCTGAATCAGTATTAAGTTTAACAAGCAAAAACATTCAAATAAAATTAATACTTTGAAATACAGATATTGTTTGGGGTAAAAGAGGTGTCTGTATGATGCCTAGGGAAAGCTAGCAGCAGCGCGTGTGGAACTTCTACACGTTTGGAGAGTGGTTCAATTGGATTTTTTACAAGTTAAGTTTGATATAAGGCAAGTTATGTTGCCAAAGTTGAGCTAGAATAAATTTGCGTCAAAGAGTAATAATCTCAGATTTAAAGAATAATGGAAAACATCCAAAAATCGTTCTACTTTTGTACTGGCACATCTAACTTAGGTAATGTAGTATAAGTACTAATGACAACCACGTATATACGTTTTTTATAACTTCTTGTCATGGCTACGTAACTACTGCAGACAGTATTTTGCATGTGATTACCTAGTTCAAACTATATAACTTTAAACATAAAGTTCCATGACAGACATGTATGTAGTCACAGTTTTAAATCAACTATATTATGGTTATCTATTCATTGTCATTTAACTCTGTACAAAATAATTGTGTATATAACCTCAGCAGATATTTACAACTATGTTATAATAATAACTACACATATGAGACAGTTAAATGTATAGTTATAGTAATATTGTCTTACATGACATATTTTAAACTTGAAGTGACCTTAACAAATCACCTTATTTAAGGCATAATGAACATTATCATTTTAGCACATACGTAATCTATTAACATTAGGTCTAAGTTAGTTTTACTTCTGTTTAATAATGTTTTCACCACAATTCTATATTTCTACTTAACGGGTTTGCCATATATTCTTATATAGATTGAGTAGGCTTGATCAATGGTGAATGAACTTCAAGTGGTTTGTTGAAAATGGAACGGGGTATTACCCATATTAAAGTTTAGAACTCTGTTGTTTCATGTGAGTATTTTAACTCTTGGTTATTGTGGAGGAGTAAGTTTGAACTCGAGTACCAAAAACAAAACAGATTATTGCAACACTACAGATGTAAGGAAGAGAGTGTTGTAAGGAACGTTATTAAATCGTACTGTTTACTAAGATTGTGGGACTTTGATATTTTCTCACAAAACTGTAAGAATGTTACTGTCTTTTTATTTGAAATGTTTCCTGAGTCTTTTACTTAAAACACTGCACTAGTATCTCTCCTTTTTAATCTTTTCTTTAAATGTTAGCTTTGACTAAGTTTTAGTTTCCCATTCTTTGTGTGTACTTTTATATTGTTTTAATAATTTCATATTACACGTTTTGCTTTTTTTTACCTTATTTTTTGTTCTGTCTCTCTGTATGGTAGTTTGTATGCTTGCTGCAGGTGAAGAAATGCCTATTTCAGATTTTTCTATTTAAAGGTGAATTTTCAACAAATTTAATAATTGACTTAGAAACTGTGCTTTGGTTAGGATAATTCCTGTGTGTTTGCCATATTTTTAAACACTTTAGTTTTTGAGTAAAAAATGAAACAAAATATGCGGGTCCTCGAACTCAAGTTCCTCTCGGTCGTTCGGCTGTTTCCGTGACGTCTTACAACTATGACGTAATAGTTGCCAAACACGCTTCGTTGCGCGCCGACCATTTTGTACCTTTCAGTGCTGGTGTTTTATGTAAATCTATCGGTGCTTTTTTCGGATTACATACTTTGTGAGACTATTTTTTGTCTTTATATTGCTACTTTATGTTTGTTTTATGATAACATGGTTTACTGCGTTGCTTATATTTGTAAAAACGGTTCATCATTGGGCAAAAGCTTCTTTTCGTTTCTGTAGATGTTTTTGTATCATTTTAACATGTGAAAAAGTTTGAAGAATACCATTTTTCAAATTTAGCTTTTCAAGATAAATTGAAATAAGACTATGTTTTCAACATGTTGAAGTAATCAAGTGTATGTTTTGTATTTAAAAAACATTGTAGACTTGTAAACAATCAAATATAAACTCCATAACATATTTCCATAACTCATCATAATAAAATTAATCTTAACACAGTACTTTGACATTGTCATATTAAATGTAAACCTCATAAAGCATGTTGTTTTAATATATAATCTTATTTCTTCAGTATCACTCACAGTTCCGCTGCTCTCGCTCGTGGAACTGTCTTCATCACTAGAACTTATCAGATCTGTGTCAAAAGGAACTGTTCTAGGTTCGTTCAGAGTAGGCTCGAATTGATATGGCGGTACTCGACACTGTTCAGAACATAAAGTCAAAAAAGACTCCGCCTCTGTTTTTCCATATGCACTGGCCATGTTTATTTACATTCAACACGCTGGCGTTGGCAGTTTGTTTGGCAACTATTACGTCACAGTTCTTTTCCTAGCGGCAAACGTAAAAACTAAAACGTTCGAATTGCCGCTCTGAAAGGATTCTTTCTGCACCAAGTTCTATGTTTCATTTATTAGCACATATGTTTTATAAAAAATGTGAACCTGCAAAATTAATCAGTATGAGTAGTTCTTTTGACTGCAAAGTTTTACTTTTTATGTAAAATTCACCTTTAAGAACTTTGTAAAGATTTACACTGAATACTGTTCTGTTTTTTTTTTCCAAAAGTATTTTTTTTACAGGAACATTAAATGAATAGCAGTAAAACTTGTTAAACATTTAACTTTCTTATAATTGTGTATTTAATTAGAAAAGAAAATTTATGCAAATTTTAGGTGGCTTGAATCTTGATTGTCCAGGAATAAGTAAAATGTTAGAAATAAATTGGGACTAAATTGAGATTTTGTGTTCAGAAGAAGTTTAGTGTGAACAAAACTGTATTTTTCTTCTTTACAACACTACAAGATTTTTAGTTTTTTTACTGTGTGAATGACCCTCAAGTTCAACTTTCCAGCTCCTGGTGGTCACATCAGTGATCCTGAACAAGATGAGTCTGAAGAAACCTCTGAAGTAAAAATCTGTCCGTCAGAAGGAAAGTGTACCAATAAATAGTAGAAGTGAAACTATGGGAGTAGAGGTGACAGTCACTCTACAACACGTACAGGTTTGTCCATTTCCCCCCTTTTTTTTTTTTTTTGTCTAGGTATGCTGCTATATTAATTTTAGTTTTAAACAAAAATGCCATCAAATATTAAATTTCTCGAAGTGAGTTGAACATATGTAGTGTAGCTCTTACAGTAACATCCAGAGAACATTATAAAGGCAGGGGATCATCAACAAAAAGGGGGTCACTTTTTAAGCAATCTGATGCAAAACCTTTTATGTGAGAGTAGTTATAGAAGGCTGTGGGTTTCCTCTACTACATATGGGTTGAATCCATGTTAATCTGTTTTATTCTTTTCAGTCAGTCTTACAAACCATTTTAAAATGTAAAACTAAACAGTGATTTCTTGTATATCAACATTCAATGTGTACATATAAATATATCAATTATTTTTAAAGCTGACAATTGTATTTCCTATCTTGCAGTAGGCAAGATGTGTAATTATGGACAAAGTTTTATCACCAAGAAGAGCACTTTTGGAGCATAAGAAGAAAAGGCAGGGACTTTAGTCCATCCATCCACCCCCACTGTTTGTGTTACTGAGCTCCTATTAGAATCAAACTATCATATCTCTTGTGATGACTGAAATTTCACTCTAGAAGGCTTCGTGCCTTATTATAAGATAAGAACTAGAATATATTTAGTAATGGTTTTAATTTTAAAATGAAATATTACATTTATTTAAAACTTTTGTCACATTGTGATAATTACATACAGTTCAAAATGTTTTAGATGATTGGGTGGAAATCACTTAGATTTTACATGTAGAGAGAAATTGGAGTTACCAGTTGTTATGTTGCTAGGACCCAGGTGGGATGTTTGTTGGCATTATAAGCATAACACCAAAGCTTGAAGTGGTATGTGATGTTATCTTGTTTTCTTTAGGAGGTATAAAACCTCTCCACTGTTCCACTGTCATTAAACTGTCTTGGGTCTACACCATATATCTTACTCTCTTACTTTTCCCTTTCATTCAAGTAGGAGTGGTAAGATACAACACAAAGTAACAATGAACAGATGCATACAGGTTTTCATTAAGGAGTCTAGTATATCCACTGCTGTGAATAATAGTTCACAACTGTAGGTTTCTCGGAAGGGTAAGGTTCAACAAACACTACAGTAAATGCTTACTGGATAGAGGAACTACATTTCTCTTTTCAAAATGTCATGTAAGATGGGGAAGGAATGAAACAAAGTAGTACATGGAAAAAACAAATGAACCCTGTCATTACAGACTCAATCTGTGTGACTGTGTTCATAACCATCACTTTCCATACTATAACTTTTAAAATGATATGTGTATCTTTGCAAAATCTGACTAGCTTTCTGTAAACATTACAAGTCTTTTGTACACAAAAAATTCAAAGCTTTTGATTAAGTATTTTCACTAAAATTAGGTTTTCTTCAAATTCAAGAATTTTACAAACCAGTCCTCTTTCTCTTTTCCTCCTTTTCATAAACTGCATTACACCAATCTTTATTTAAGTGTTTTAGTCAATGATAAATAATGTAGTAACTAAAAAATATAAGTTCAGGGCTATAAGATATTATACACTGTGGATAGTGTTAATTAATTTATTTTGTCAGTTGATATTTCATGATTGTTGTTTTGTTTTTTACCATAAGAGAGTTAAAAGCAGGTTGTTATTGGAAGTTGTGTGATAGATGTCAAGGCTACAGAGATTTCAAGAATGCCTCAATACAAGATATAAAAGGTGGCAACAACCATATAAGAGGTCACAGAGTAGGAAGTGAGCCAAAAGTAAAGCTAAGGGAAAGAGAGTTTCAGTCAGAGAAAAGTTAGAAAATGTGAAATTAACCATTTCAAATAATTTAGCTTGTCAACTGCATTTTAAACCAATTGAATTTGGCCTAAGTGGATTTTTGTCAAGAAGAAAACCATTTAGTATTTAGATACAGTTGTGATACATGTAGTGTGAAGTTTTATCCTGTGTAACTTGTTTTAAACATATTTTAAAATAAGTGGTGTTCATTTATTGTTGAATTTATCTTCAATAAATTGCAAACACTCACTGTAAAAATTAAATTATTATATGCACTATTTAAAAGTAAGTTTTTCACTAGGATGAAATCAGAACATTGGAATAATTGTGGTTCTTTAACAAAGTGTTGGGAGTGGGTGTGCTTTAAGGTCCAATGCACCAGTGTCCAATATTTTTTTTCATAGTTATCAAAAATGTATTAAAATTTTCACCACATGGCAAAAAAATTAACTGTGTTTTTATAGATGGGTTAAAACTACATAGTAATGTTTTTAATTATTTATTGATAGAATTAATTACACTTAAAAAATAGGTGATAGAAGTAAAGCACCAGTTCACCACAGGTCAATAGCTGTTTTGCCATGTGGCAAGTGGTGACCATGTTGGACACCATGGATCTAAGGGATCCAGAGTAAGTGGGAAACAATACTCTTTTCTCTCTTCACATGTCTGCTAGTGATGAACATGTTTGACTGTCAAACAAAATGAATCTAATAATTACATGTTCGTATTCTGTTTGAGAAGGAGAAAGTGGTGTTTATGTTTAGAATTTTCAAATAAAAACTAATTGATAAAATGTTTTAAAATGCATTTATTGTAAATAGAAACATTTAACTGCTTCATAAGCTTTAATACTTTTAAAGGCAAACATATTTGGCAATGCATTTGATGCACGTATTGAACTGGAAACACTGGTTTTGATAAGTGGATATTTCTAAGCATCTGTTTAAAATCTCACAAGAATTTTTTAAAATTACTTTCCTGATTCAGTAAAGTGAAACTTCACTTACTCAGGACCTCGTGTAAGGAAAGTTTTACTTTCATAGCTTAGCACACATGCTTTTCTGGCCATCTTCATGAAAGGTAATTAAAGATTGTCAAATCAAATTATAGATGATAACAACCAGAGTAACCAAACAATAATAAAGCTGTATTATATTTAATTTTACTTTTTTTTCATAAATCAACAAACATGGTAGTGGACATGAAGTACTATTGACACCCAACTTGAAAATAGAATAACAACTGTTCTCAGTGTTCTGGAAATGAAACTTGTATTTATATCTGAGAAAAGAAGGAATATAGCTTTCTAAATCCTGGCTTGATTTGTTGAAAGTAGAATAAGTTGGTAATAATATGCTATGCAGATACTATATACCTCACTGCTATATAGTATATAAGACACAAAAATCTCTTTGTCTCTTTGTTCATTATCTAACTAATCCAGGTCCACTGGACAAATCTTAACCAAACTGTGTGAAATGTTTTCACACAAGGTCTAAAACAGAAGTGCTTTCAATATATGACTGTCCTTCTTCATGAGAGTAAAGGTGAAGATAATTTGGAAAAGGGGGCATATTAATAGGGGGTTCACAACTACTCCACCCCCATTATTGCTGGTATTTAACACTGATGTAAGTTAACATTAAATACATTTATAGATGGTCTCTTGTTCTTAAACCAAAGAGTAAAATATGTTTATAAAATTTTCCCTGCTACGCATACACACAATGTGGAGGAGAGCACACGAACATTTAATATATATATCTCAGAGACTGTAATAGATTCTCTATGGAGGAATAAAATGAACAAGAAATGACTGCCTTTGTTGCAGTAATATATAAACTGAGATAAAGTTTCTATTCCAACAGCTGCAATAAGGCTGATATGAAGAGCTGTTGTTTGAGTTATACCAATTTCCTACTTCGACCTGTCTGTAAGACACTTCTGTGGCCATTGATTGTCTGTTAATTAATCTTTTAAAACGCTGTAGAAAGACATTAACAGCTGGGTGTTGGTAGCAGGTAACAGAATGCACCCCTACTGACACTACATTAGACACTACTTCTTTCTACAGAGTCATCCTGATCATTACACAGTGTAATAAATGAATGTTTTAAATGAATTGTGTGAAAATCAGAAATTTTGTCATTTACTATATCTCTACCCCAGATTTTTTTTTAAGTTCATGACCCAAATAAAGTAGGGATACCTCAGCTTGATAAATACAAAACGTAAAATTCTGAGTTATTTTTATGGTTCTAGTTTAGAATTTATTAGGTCATGTGCTAGTTTATGCCTAGGTGTCACAGTACATAGCATGAATCATCACTGATGGTACCTACTGCTTGGTGGGATAGTTCACCAGATACCAACTTGAGTGTGATGTTGTTTTATGACTGACACAAATATAATATGTTCTTCTGGATTATTGCAATCTAAGTTGTGATTGGCCAGCTACAGGGTGAACATAAATCATGTGATTAGTTTCTGTTTTGAAAGGATTGTAACTTGTTGTAAAGTGCAGCATTTTTATCTAGGTGTGTTCCGAGTTTGTAGTGCATATTTTAATTATACATTTTCCTTTTGAGTCTGTTTTAATTTTCATTCCACTTTTCAAACTTATTTTGCAAAATGGTAAACATGTGAAATAATTATAGATTATCAAGAAGTTAGAACTTGTGTTTGGTAAACTCCATCTTCTTTATAATATCATATTTTCTCACACTAATCTTCCATCTAAATAAATCAATGAGTCTGTCAGTATGCAGGGTGTGGTGTACACAAATGCCTCTATTTTTGTAAACTACAATAATTCATCATATCAGTACTTCCAAAGTTCATTTTTCATACTGTGGATCTCTGATAAATCTAATGTTTAAGTTTATTTTATATAGCCTCGACAAAACTAATGGGGAGATCTAGTCAACAGAAAAAGTATTTTAAAAAGAAGCCATTATCCTCAATCAAAACATAAATTTTAACATCTTAAGATAATATTTTTTAGCATTTGAAATCCACTATGTTCAGCCGTATTGACTTGCTTATAATGTTCCTTGGCTATATTGTGCATACTGTTTGAAAGATACTTGAAGGTTTTCCTCACAGGGTTAAGGAATAATTGGATAGCTGTTCATCCCTATTGTGCCTTCTATTAAGTAAATCATTATGATCTGTTTTTAAAAATAGTTTTTTGTGGTCATCAATTGCACTGTTTCAGGTGTTGTTGTTCCTTCAGACTCTCCACTGTGTTTCACATCCTCACTTTTCTTCTAGTGAAGATTGATAGCCCTTATTATATTCTACTTTTCCTGTATGTACCACATCTTTCTTGTACAGGTGAAGAGTATACCTGGTTCAGAGGTGGTATGGTCTCACACATCAGTTCTTTGAATTTGACTCTGTTGTCTTTGGGTGTGTCCTTTGGATTATTTTGAAGGATGCTTCCTTTCTCCTCTCACACTGGTTCTTCCACCTGTTCAATGTGAGATTCTAGTTATTTATGTAATAGGATGTAATGTACTGTATTGGAAGTTGTAACTTTCCTAAACTGTAAATATATTTCTGGAAGGTTCTTACCTCATTTCACACTTCCCACCTTTTCTCTTCATTAAAACCTAATGATTCCAAATTCTAACAGAATTCAAAGTGACATCTGATAGAATTGAACAGAGGAAGTCATAAGCATAATGAGAATACCTAGCACTCTCACTGGTGGAGGGTTATCACATGATAATTTTAATGAATAATTTGCAATCAAGAGGAGGCACAAAGCTTGTGACATGCTTGAAAACAAGTTTTTAATATAGATGGCAGCACTGAATGATAATATCTATTGATGTAAAAGGATTCTTTGTTTGTTTTTGAATTTCGTGCAAAACTACACCAGAGCTATCTCTAGTAGCTGTCCATACTTAGCAATGTAAGACGAGAAGGAAGGCAGCTAGTCATCACCACCCACCACCAACTCTTGGGCTACTCCTTTATCAACAAATATTGGGATTGACTGTCAAATTATTATGCCCCATGTCTGAAACAGCAAACATGTTTGGTGTGAAGAGGATTGGAACCCACAACCTTCAGATTATAAGTCGAGTGCCTTAACCATCTAACCATGACGTGCCTATGTAAACTGAGATAAGTACTTATCAGAAATACATCAGAACAGAAAATTATATATATCATAACAATATTATAGAATACGATATGCAGATACAAAATAAATATGCAGGTTAACCAGTCTGTAAAATGGTATTCCTGACATATAGAAAATACAATTCAAATCATAAAATTTAGAAATGCTAAATATTGAAAACATCTAGACCTCTTCTAGCCTACCAAGGAAAGAAAAAAATGTACTGTTACAAGTTAGCTGATTCAACAGCTTACATCAACAAAAGTTTATATTCAAGAATAATTATTTCAGTCCCAGCAAATACAGTTGCATAGCTCAGAAAATTTCAAGGAACTTTTAATGTGTGATCACACTAACTGTTACAAGGTTTATAGATCAAAATAATCCATAGTGTTATTAATATTGTAAGGCTTAAAAGCATAGATTTACTAAAATGGATTAATTTCTGCATACAGTTTTAGTGGAGCTGTTGTATTAAAGATTCAAAACTAACATCATATTGTGAGGACATCTTGAATGTAACAGCTAAACACACTTACAAAACGTTATGAGTGTAACCTGAATGAATGGTGCTTACTTGTGATAATGTACCATTTACTTTTTATCAGTATTTTAGAGTGGAATTTGTATAATTAAATAATTAATTGTGCACAATTTTCTAACTGCTGTATAATAAATTTAATGGAAAGCATACAGTTTTATCACCTTACAAAAATATAGGACTAGAAATATGTTAATCCATTACTTTTTGAAAGGCACAATAATTTTATCAGTAGCATGTGATAATATGTTCAAGTTCCAGCACATAACAGATTCTAATGGTATTCTCTTTTAATGTTTTAGGGGTTCACGAACTGTGTATACAGCCATAGCAACTGCTACTGTGTCGGAAGTTACAATTAAAGAGATTAATATAACCCAGCAACCCAGAAAAGAGCTTATCATCATCCAACATTTAGTACTGACAGAAAACAAACATCCAAACATAGTAAACTATTTGGATAGCCATCTTGTTGGTGATGAACTCTGAGTAACTGTTGTTATTCTTACGTATAAGTTAGTTCTCTTTTATTTTTAATCTTACCTGTTATAGAGTGTTGGTTAATGTATTCTCTTTATTTAAATTATAGTTATAAATAATACATGATAGTTTTAGTGTTGTAGGTTGCAGCCACATTTGCTTCTGATACAATGACTTTTAATTTATTCCATATATAAATAACTTTGAAAGTACATTATATTTTCCTTCTTAACTTCTTCCAGTATGTTATCTCTTACCAGCACTGTTTAGTTTTTACCATACTTTATTCATCTTCCTTGTATGTTCCACACACAGTGTTATATAAGTGGTTGTTGAAATTATTTTATTCAGGAAAGGTTGAGTTTGTTAAGTTATTAACAGTTTATACAATACTCTCAAATGTAGCATTATTTACAAAACTGTAAACATTGTTTAGTGTGTAATACAATACTTAAAAAAAAAATTCAGACAGAAAAATGAAAGTTAGAGAATGAAGAAATAACAAAAATGTAGAAAAGTGGTCTGTGACAGTTCAGTTTTCCATAACACTTTTGAAATTGCTCCTGTAATTTTTTCTATGAATCACATATTTTTTCTAGAAAATATAAATCTCACACTTAAAGAATGTTAAACAACTGATGTCACTTTACTTCCTACTTCATGTACAATTGTTTGAAGAACTTTTCTGTTTTGATAAGACATATGATTACTGACAGAATATTAAGAGAGGAAAAATAAATTATTTTGTCTCATTATTATGTATAATAAAACATAAGTGAAATGTTAAGCTTTGTTTCTTTAGATAGTAATGGAATGTTTATCAGTTGGCTGTATGACTGATGTTTGAGCCCAAACCTGTCTTTCCAAAAATGAAATAGCAGCAGTTTGTGAAGAAGAATGTTATATTGATTGTTATAAGTAACTAACAAGAGGTTTTTTTACAGAAGATATCTGATGATTGTAATTTATTTAAAAGTTTGTCCAATAATTATTATAGATTCTTGTCAAAACTATGGATACTTTCTTCCATAAACTTTCATTTCTCTAGTGATGACAAACATTTTAAATAACATTTCAGAAAGAAATAATGAATTTACATCCAAAATTGGTGAAGTTATCATATTGTAAACTCTGTAGTTCTTTCTATAATTACAGAAAGTTTCACCTCAATGCATTTCATGGAGGAACATCTTAAACAAGTGTACAAAATTCTTATTAATTTACCTTTGGCAAGTTTTAACTGCACTAAATATCAGATAAAACTTATACCATTTTAATGTTAAATGCATAGCACATTTTTAATCTTCTATCATACAAGTTATTAATTTGAAAAAGAGTAACATTAAGAAAGAACTGATAGTTCAAATACATACCATATAAACTTACAGAGTGATTTGTCATGAAAATGGGTTAAAAATTTACAATTATAAAATTGGTTTTATCCAAAATTACAAAACTAATTAAAGTTATGAAGAACACATATTTAAAAACTACTGCAGGCAACAGCCTAGTCTTTCAAGATTACCTGGTAACTTCAAAAATCTACTGTGTGTGTTTTGCAAGCAGTATTATGCTAAGCGTTGTTTATCTATAATCATAAAATGGTGTGTGTGTATGTGTGACCACCAGAGCTCCAAAAGGAAAGAACCAAGAAAAGTGAAGTTTTTAACCCATACAAAGTGGACCCTATGAGTAGTGTACCTGGGTATTAGTACTGATTCATGTGTGCACTTATCCTCTCAATGAGGCAAGGTAGAAAAAAACATGTAGTAAAGAAGTGATTTGTTACATAACAACATCTAATACATAGAAAAGTCAAAAGATTTTGGTAAAGATGTCA
Source organism: Tachypleus tridentatus (assembly GCF_004210375.1). Lineage (NCBI taxonomy): Eukaryota > Metazoa > Arthropoda > Merostomata > Xiphosura > Limulidae > Tachypleus > Tachypleus tridentatus. Next base: position 48,292,220 of record NC_134830.1, read on the forward strand.
TCTAACAATGGCTTCTGTGTCATGCTACTCAGCAAGAAAAATAATAGGCTATACTTTTATACTAAAATAGGTTCAAAATATCCACAATCAAATAGAAGTGGACTGGACCCCTTTTGAGGGGCCATGCCATTTTATTATGAGTTGGAACCCATACCATCCCACCAGTACTGAAAGTCATATATAACCTATACACTTCATACAAGGGGGCCCATGCACCTAGAGACAATGGCTAGTCTACCTCTGTCACATAGAGTATAAAAACCTAATAACTTGGGCTAGCTGGGAACTGTCATTTATATAACAACATTTAATACATAGAAAATACAATGTGTTAACATAATGGTGCTTTCCTGCAGTGGCTTTTGTCATGTTGCTTAGTAACAAAAGTATAGCCTAATATAGTACTATAAATATAAATGAAATATGTAAATTAGAAAATTGGAAAATGTGTGTTGATTTCTTAACTTAGAGCCTGCACTGATTAAAGAACTTTGTTTTTTATTAAAATAACTGGTAACATAACAGCAAATACCTTAATTCAGAAATGACTTAAGTTTAAAATTACTCAGGGGTAGTCATTCAAGGTTGTTGGTGTCAACCTACAAAGCCCACACTTTACTCATTGCCAACTTTATGCTGGGTGTTGGTGTTAGTGAAAATCTCTATCTCTTGGCAGCAGATGGTAAAACAACTAATATATCAACCTAATAACCCAATCAGTAACATGTTAAGATATTTGTCTTTGAAATAAATTCATATTTCATATAGGTTCTCCAGGCAATAGAGTTTCTACACCATAACATAATTCATAGAGATATTAAAAGTGATAATATTTTACTTGGAAAAGAATGAACCATGAAACTAGGTAAGTTTTTAGACATACAATATCTTTGTGAAATCGAGCATTTCTAAGTATTTTAGGTTGTTTGTAACAGTTTTCTCATTTGGTAGATTACTTGACAGTATATACATGTTATGAAAATGTTGAAACATCACATATCAGTGGTTTACTTGATTATTTTTATAAAAGCATAAAATATGTACATGTAAGTACAAATGTTTCCAGTTCTCATGTTTAATACATCCTTAATGATTTGTAAGAAAATATATTCATGTTTTTCTTTTATTTATCTTAACTAATTGGTGTTATCATCACTGGTTGGCACTCGTCCTTGGATGGCTCCAGAATTAATAAAACGGAAAAAGTACAGACCGAAGGTTGACATCTGGTCCCTTGGTAGTACAGCCATTGAAATGATTAATGGCAAACCTCCTTATCATCAGGAAAATTCTGACGTGGTAAGTGTTGGTAACCGGTACTTACAGCCAAGGAATAAGAGTAGATTGAATTTCAATTTTCTCCTTGTTTGGATATCTTTCATTTTTCTTCTTTGTAAATAGTTTTAAGTTTTAAAAGTTACAAAATCATCAAATTAGATAGAAAATTAAATACTTTGGTATAACAACAACAACAAAATATTTGATTTAATAAATCTCGGAGGAACTTCCAGTGAATAAAGTTAATCTTTCACTAACAATTTCAAGATCTTTTAATAACTTGGGTGCATTAATGCTTTGCTTTAATTAAACTCAAATGTTTCTCCAATAAAGTTAATCATAAATATTGTCATTGTTTCACAAAACACAAATTCTTAAAAGCTACATTTTAGTATTTTAAAACACAATCGTCTGCTTTGTCCAGAACGTCTTTCACCAACTACAGGGAATAACTATAATAAAGACAAAAACAAGACTGTTCACATTATTCAAACATGTAGATGTATTAAAGATGATGATGAACAGTGGAACAATGAAAACAACAATGAACATTTGACAAGACTGTATACAGTAACAAACAGATAATTATTAAATGTTGTGGAGTGTATTATATTATTATCTTTAAAATTTATAAACTACAGTGCTTTTTGCCATAGTATTTCTGTCGAAACTTTTAGAATGTTCACCATCAATGAGTTTTCCTTATGCTTATAAATCAGTTTGCCTATCTGTTATTTCATTAAGAAATATAAAAAAAATTCTTATTTTTGTTAATGTAGAATATTGCTTGATACATAAATATTCAAACTGCAGATATTTTTAACTGAATCATATAAATTAAAAGTGGTGCCATATGTTCAAATGAGAAAACAAGCAACTACATTAAGGCCTTGAATAGCTCTGCTTTCATTGTGAATATGCCCCCTGCCTGGTAGCTCAGCAATAGATTTGGGGTTTCATTATATTATGCTACCAATATTAAGTACCAAAAAGGATAATTTGTTTGTGTTAACATGAAGCTTTTAACATACATATTTTTATGTTCAAACGAAAAATGAAAAGTAAGATGGTAATCAATTAATCATAAGCTAAAATTTGATTCACACATCTCGTTTTACCCTCTTGCTATAGGAAACTGTGTTGCCCCAACTAAATACATTAATACTAATATAATGGTTTGCTTGAAAACTATATGAGTTCCCTTAACTGAAAGCCACTCATGTGTATACTTTTGAGATTTATACTGTAGAAACTATATAAAATGAAAAGTTAATCTTATAACTTTGTGACATCATAGGACATTTTAACATCTATGAATTTCTATGGAACATTGACTTTGAACTGTTAAACACTAGAACGTTAATATATGTGCAAATTGTTTTTAAATAAGATTACTATGTTATATATCTGGAATACAACTAGATGTATGTTTCAGTACTGGACTAAATGGATGTATGTTTCAATACTGGACTAACCAGTTGTAACTTTTAATACTGGACTAAATGGATGCAACTTAATATTGGACTAACTAGATGTAACTCATAATATTAAACTATATGGTTGTAACTTTTAACACTGGACTAACTACATGTAAGTGTTAATACTAGATTAACTAAATGTAATGTTAATACTAGACAAACTATGTTAATACTAGACTAACTATGGGTAACTTTTATTACTAGAATAACTAGATGCGAGTGTTAATACTAAACTAACTATGGGTAACTTTTATTACTAGACTAATAATTTCAGTCGCATTTAGTCTAAACAATGTTTAATAGCTTCTCAGAAGCCCTTCCATGTGTCTTCAACACTTTAATGTGAATTTATTATTGCTGGTTGTGTTAAAGCAGAACCACGTTAGACTATCTTTTATGTCTACTGAATGGACAGCATTTTAAAAGAAGCAAGAGAATAATAACATTTACCAGAAATGGTAATATAATGTATTTATTACTGTTTTAAAATAGTGCTTACACATATCATTAAAACATATACAGTAATTGAGAAATATTCCTGTGGTTTACAGTACATGAACATATATGTAGTGGGCACTCACCACAAACCACCTTCAAAAATGACACACGTAAAGTTTGAACTGAATTTGTTAAAAGTTGCTTGAAATCGTATTATACCAAGTGACATAATTAAATAACTCTTTCAATCGTCTCTCTCTAGAAAAGAAGTGCATCAACTGAAGTACAAGCCCTGTTAAATATACAACAAAATATATATGTATGTCTACACTTTCATTAGCTGTAAAACCAACTTGAATCTCTCTCGGCAGTTAAAAGAATTTATATGAGTACTTCCAATGTAAAATAACAACTGTTTAAAGATATTTATCGAACCATCCACATGTTCACAATACTCTGACCCCCTTCCCATTCACTTCTCAGTGACATGGGACTAACCAACCACAACCAACAGGTTTAGCTACATACATAGTTCTAGTTTATGTATTTAAATATCTTGTTTACAGGTAATTAGGATACTATATTATTTTCAACACAAATGTTATTAAAGTTATGTTTAGTCTTGTTATTTTTAAATATTAATATTGTGTTAAATGGAATACAATTTCCATTTTCTGCAATCTAATTCACATATTCGTTTTTAATGAACATACAATAACAAAATAGAATTAAACGTACATATAATACCACTATTATTTGTTTCAAAGGGTTAGAAAATAAAATGTTACATATTTCACTACATATTAAAAGGTTTCTTTCAAGAAGAACTCTGTGAAATGATATTTATTCTGAGAAGTGAATTTAAATGTTAAATCTCAGCATAATTAAAAGATAAGACTATCAAAAATGTTTTAAATTTCTATAACATTATTGTACAACTGCTGGTGTCAGGTCACGAGACAAAGTTAACGTTCTCTTTATTCAAGATGATTATTACAAATACTCCATTACAATGATAATACCACTATGTTCATGAAGCAGTTTCATATTTACAGTTTTGGGTTACAACAGTCAGTCACGATACTTCCATGTGTTCTGAGTTATAACAGCCAGTCAAGTTAATCCAATGTGTTCTGAGTAACAACAGCTAGTTAAGTTACTCCTGTGTGTTCTGGTTTACAACAGTGATCAAACAACCAGTCAAGATACTCCTATGTGTTCTGAGTTACAAATGTAATCCAACAGCCAGTCAAGTTACCCCCATATGTTCCAGGTTAAAACAGTGATCCAACAACCAGTCAAGGTACTTCCTTGTGTTGTGGGTTACAACAGTAATTCAACAAGTCAAGATACTCCTGTGTGTCCTGGATTAAAACAATAATCCAACAACTAGTCAAAATACCTTCTTGTTTTCTGAGTTACAAATGTAATCCAACAACCAGTCAAAATACTTGCATGTATTCTGGATTACAACTATAATCCAACAGCAAGTGAAAATACTCCCACGTGTTCTGGGTTAAAACAATAATCCAACAGCCAGTCAAGACACTTCCTTGTGTTCTGTGTTACAAGTGTAATCCATAAACCAGTCTAAAATACTCCTATGTTCTGGGTTGCAAATGTAATCCAACAGCCAGTCAAGGTACTTGCATGTGTTCTGGGTTACTAATGTAATCCAACAACCAGTCAAGCAACTACTAAGTACCTGGATATACAAAAATAATCCAACAACCAGCTACAACACTACTGTAATATTTTTATGTTATTAGATTAATCACATAACAGATTATAGTACTGGATTATGAGGGTTAATGCACAACTGAATATGAAACAGCTAGGTTTTTATTTACTTACTGGGTCACATGTAACAACATAAGTTGCAGTGGGTACCTACATATTTATTGGTTAATGTATTATCTTGCATAACATATCACTAGTGCTTACATTCTTAACCACACAAACAGGAAATTACATAAGATGCCATGAACACATTTTGTCATTATGTTACCACATTTCATAAGACTGATGAACTTCACTAATATTGCAATACCGATGTGTTGTTGATTACTACACTTGATAGCATTGAGTTAAGACCCTGTAGTAGACATCAATAAAATGGTTGTTGTCACTGTACAAATGTCACCATGTTAGGCAGCGTAGTTCACAGTGGTGTTATATCTCATGCCCAAAGTCCTATAGGGTTCACGTTAAGGTATCTGTGTCCCTTGCTATCTTTTATGTACACTAAAAGCATCAGTTAAGAATGTTTTCACAGTAACATATGGAACAGATGAAGTTTCTAATGGCTAAATGAGCTTGAAGAAGTTGATCCAAAAACTCTCAGCTGCCAGTTGATGTTGGTCACAGGGACCTGAAAAACAAGATGGTAATTTTGTTAATGTTGCCATCAATTTAAAAGTAAAGAACTACAAATGTTTATTTAAATAAACCACCTACTCATAAAGTTTATAAGTAGAATTAAATTTGGGAATTATTAGAGACGAGTAACTTCTTATACTTGGAACTACTCTTCCCTATTTTACATGTATATATTTCTTTCGGTCCTTTTCAGTATATTTCAAATTTAACTGGTTTTGTAAATTTTTGTGTGTGTTTGTTTTAGCTTTGCTTCAGACAGTAATGCTTACATCAATTTCCCACATTTGGTTCAGATGATTATGGCCATGAACATTTCATATGTCTAGTTCTTGTAATTACAGCTACTTCTCCATTCAAGATATAATGGTCCTTTTCTCAAGCCTGTTTCCAATGATTATATGTATTCTAGTCATGTCTGATTCTACTGGTTATGACTGGTCTACTATCCAATTCTATTTCTACTGATATGTATGTAGTTTTGCATACCTACCTTTTAAACTCAGATGTTATCAAATGTTGTTTTACATATCTATCTTTAAACTCAGATGTTATCGAACGTTGTTTTACATACCTATCTTTAAACTTAGATTATATCATATTTATGTGTATACTAAAAATTTCAGTTTGGTTGAAAAAATTTTATGCTGACCTTCAATGTGTTTTAGTTAGTGTACCCATTTCCAAACTTGTATTCTTTAATACAAGACTCAGTTGTGATTATAAAAAACTTATATATTGGTGTACATGCTTCCCAACTTGGTTTTATGTCAGTATGACATTACAAACATTTCCCAAATTTGATTCAAATAAGTAGGATTAAGTGAAATTATCCCCACTATGACACTGATAAATATACTTGTATGTCCACCTCCCAACAGTTTATTAAGATATTGTACAAGTGCTAATTTCCAAAATCCATTTCCGTTTGGTAAATCCATGTCTCCATTTGCAAATCTTAACCCTAGTTAACAGTGCTTGAACATTTCTAAACTTATCAACTTTAGTTCTAATAGATTTTTTTTCATTTCTAAGTCCAATGAATAAGCTTGAAAGAGTGTTTCTAAATTTTAGAATTAGTGAATATGTTTAGAAATTAATTTCTTAAAATTCAGTACTCTAGTGTAATGTTGGTACTTTTTCAGTTCTGATTCTTTCTAACATAGCTGTGTTCACTTGTTAACTAAGGTTGTTATAAGCATACTTCTTCATGCACTCATCAACTCCAGTGTTAATTACTAAATTTCAGTGTTAACCTCTCTATGTGGGCTGTAATAGGTATATTTGTCAACCTCCAAGCTTTAGCAGTAGTGTGTATGTTTGTGTGCCACCTCCATAACTCTGGCAGTGGTGTATATTCATTTGTTACTTTCCTAATTAGCAGTTGTGTGTATGTTTGTGTGTCACCTTCATAACTCTGGCAGTGGTAAGTAGGTTTGTTTGTTACCTTCCTAATTAGCAGTAATGGGTAAGTATGTGTTCCATTTTCATAACTCTGAAGTGGTTGGTAGAGTTGTTTGTCAGGTTTCATGACAATACTTACTTAGAACAAACTTTACATGTGTCAGGTTTCATGACAATACTTACTTAGAACAAACTCTCTATGTATAATACTTTTATGATTCAATGCCATTTTCCTATTGGATATGGTCAATAAATGTGGTGGTTTTATGCATTACTGAGTTCAGTGTAGCCCATTTTTTCAACAGTTACATTTGTATCATACTCAGAAAGCCTATTTAAAGAGTACTGTTTTATTTTATATTTTTCCAAACTTTGTTTTAAAAATTGTTCTATGGTAATCTTCAACAGTGAAGTCATGGTGATGAATATTTATATCTTAACTATAGAATCAAAAGTCTTCCAACAGTAGACTTTCAAACAACATCTGTACTAGTGTTTCTACAACAGGCATTCACCACCTATTCAATCAATTTCATCATAAATACCCTGCCTAAACAATCGATTAAAAAATATCCATTAATTATATCAAATAATGTATATTATGTTCAAATAAAAACAAAAATGTTTAATAATACAAACTAACCGTTCGAAGGCCTCCTCTTCCTCCAAAATTCCTGATATCAATTAATAGCTTATCTCTTGGGTCAATATCTGAAATATATGTAGCTTTCTCTTTACATTTGTTCTTGGAATCAAGGTGTTTCTCAGGCAATGTAAAAGTGGAGAGTGACTTGTTGGATGAAGCTAAAGATAATGGTGGTGGTGGTGGGATATTCTGGTGGCCATTTATTAGATCATTAGATTCCTTTAAAGACCTTGCAGTACAATCAATTTTAAGCACATTTGAGTTTACTCTGTTAATTTTTGTTTTATCTTTGTGGTTTGTTATTAGACATTTAGTGTGTTTAGTCTCAACACTAGAGCTTTGGCACTCTTTTTTCTCAATGATATGTTCTTCTGCAGAGCCTCCATTCAACAGGTTTTGTACTGTATCTTCTGAGAAACCTCTGACAACAGGAGCACCAAAGTAAGTATATGTTACACCTGGCTTACTAGTATTAATGTTCACTTTTGTGATTCTTGGTTCCCGATGAGATGTCTGATAATCCAACATGCTAGTCTGGCTTCCTGAAGTGTTCTTCTCATACTTTCCTGTTTGATATACACTTGCAGACTTTGAGCTTAGTTGTGAATTTCTTCCCTCAGTAGAGATTTTAATACCTGACTTTGTCGTTTTCTCAGATTGTCTAGTGGAACACTTTGGCACATTAGTTGTGACAGTAGAACTTGAGACAGTGACTTCTGCCTGTGTAGTAAATGGTTCTAACTTAGACTGTGAGTGGACCACATTTTCTGTGGTATGAAAGTTGGATTTTTTTGAACCCTCCTTGTGGTTTCTTTGTTGCCAAGAGCCAATAGTAACATTTGTTAGTATCTGAGTTTTTGGTCTTTGTTGTCTTTCTGGAAGAGAACTTTGTCTTGTTTTAATCATGCTGACATAATTCTCTGATGGTTTGTCTTTACAATGTTTTTGAGGTTCTACAAATAATGTTGCATTCCCCTGGTTTCTTGTGTTTTTATTATTGAGTGAGGTTTGATATAAAGGTGAAATACAAACTTTTGTGCCAGTTTCTCCACTTTGCAGAACAGTTTGGTTTCGTGCAAGCTGTTCTCTCCATAATACAAATTGTTCCTTTAGTAGTTTGTATTTGGCTTGGAGGTCTTGATTTTCACTTGTAGAGTTTAGATCAGAAACTGCATTACATATGTCTCGATCAGACTGGACCCTTCTCAAGTTGGCTGAACTACCAGGATGTATGTTCTGATGAGTATGTTGATGTCCAAGCTTTGAGGTTGGGTATAATACAAGGTTCAACATGGATGTTGACCTCCCAGTCAATGGTGATGATTCAATATCAGAAAGCTGTGAACAATTGAGCCTAACCTGACCTTTGAGTCCTTGAACAGATCCTTCCTCATCACATAAAATTGGCTGAAGGTGAGACTTTGAAGTCTTTTTGATATGTGTACTCAAGTCATTATTTATTTGTTTATCATTTGGTGTTTCTGACATTTTGGAGGTAAAAGTTTCCACTTGTCTTTTTAACATTCTGTTTCTAGTTTCTTTCTGTATCTCTTGATCGATGTCCACTTCTGCCTGAATGAGCTGAGGGCCACCTTGAAACTCTGGTAAATTTCCTGATTTCTCTGCTGTAATGTGTGTATATATATCTTCCTCCTGTTTTTTGTAAGCACCAATTGAAAAGTTGATAAGAGCTGGCTTTTGGTTGTCTTGAGGTATTCTTTTAATGGAAGCTGTTTTCTCAGCATAGCAACCATCATCAACAGCTGCTGATTCATGGGAAACCAAGCAAGTAAAATCTGCAAAATAACCATTAACATCTGCTAGTGATTCCTGAGAAGACAGGTAAACAGGTTCAGCAAAGTAACCATCAACATCTGCTACTGATTCCTGAGAGGAGAGGCAAACAGATTCAGCACAATAACCATCAACATGTTTTACTGATTCATGAGATAAAAGACAAGTAGATTCAGTACCAATCTTGTCTGTAGTATCTTCATCAAGTTGAGAATTACTTTCAATACCATGCTCCTCTTGAAATGGAGAAGGTGGTCCAAGGAATGAATCACTTGCATGCAGTTCATTTGAAATTGGAATTATATCTTGTGCTTCTTTTTCAACAGCAGAAAATTTTGCTTCAATAGGGGAAGGAATGAGTTGGTTGGTAACATTTTGATTAAGTTGGCCAATACATGTCATCATCTCTGAGTTGATAGTTTCTTCTTTTGAGGTAATACTTTCCATTTGGTCAAGGAATTCTGTAACTGGAAAAGAACAATTACTGAATGCTGTAAGTTCCATTTAAATTCTGTACAACATAATTTAAACAGCATGTATTTAAGCTCTTAAATAAATTTCATAAATTTATATTTAAAACAAGGCTGAACACGACCCAGTGGTTGGCATGCCAGGCTGCAGAGCCAAGGCTCTGTGGTTTGTATCTCATTATCACAAAAAGTAAAAAAAAAAAAAATTCTTGCTAAAACTTTTGATCCATGAATGCATTGTATGAATTTCAGCACATCCCAAAATTTAGTCTAAAGGTTAGTCCAAAAACTTCCAATGATTATGTTGACTAGCTACCTTCCCTCTAGTTTATCACTTCAAAATTAGGAATGGCTAATGTAGATAACCCTAGTGTAATTTTATGTAAAATCTAACACAACAAATTATTTAAAGATAAACATAAAACTGTGTCTCCATTTCACTACTGCTCCAAGCTCTTCTCCACCAAATGTCTTCCTACTTTTACTTCTTTTCCAGTTAACTGTTCTTCAAATCAGACATAAGATCAGGCACATCTTGTCACATGGATCCCACATATTAAAGTTCTAATTCTTGCTCTTTCCTACATTTTACAAGAGCTATTATTTTAATCCAATCCTAGCTCTGTCTCATGGTTTCCATAAGCCATCATTCTAAATCACATATTTATAATTTTTTTATGACATTTCAAGAGGTTTGTTTCTCCAGCTCTTAGTGAGAGTCTGTTAAACCAATAAGCTTACAGCGACATCAGCTATCTGGTATGAGAAATCCAGAAAAATTTGAAAGGTGTAAAATTGTAGAGTATAAGCATTTAATGTTACATTAGCTTATCAGAAACATACACTTTAAGGACAACAAGGGACCTGTTGATTCATCTAGTCAGTCCCATCCACTAAACTCTGAAATCAAACACTCATTGTCAGATCTTATCACTGAAATATTTACCAAGCCTACCCTTAAACTAACTTCATCTACTATATCTCAAAGTAACCCCTCTGTTAGAGAAATAAAACCATCCAAGTTGAAGATGACTTCTGCTCTGACAAAATATATTTGTGTCCCCTTGTTGTGTTATTCTATTATTACAAAAAATAATGATGCATCAACACTGTCAATTCCTTTAACAATCTTAAACACCTCAGTCAGTTTCCCTCTGACACTTTGTTTTTCTTTCCTAGGAAAACAATTTAAGAAGTCTTAAGCTGTCCTTTTATGACAATCATTCCATTCCAAGTATCATCCTACTAGCCCTTCTTTAAATAATTTCCAACTATTCAATGTCCCTTCTAAGGTAAGAAGTCCAAGCCTGAATACAGTCCTCAAAATTTGACTTAACCAATGACCTATACGAGGACATTATAACCTCTTTGAACTTGTATTCGATGTATCTGTAGATAAGACCTGAAACTCTATTTTCCCTACCATTAGCAATAGCATACTGACTGGATGACTTACAAAACTGATCAACCACTACACCAAGATCCCCTTCTTTTGTAATACTGCTAAGGTTATTCCCACCATAATCATAATTATAATTCAAATTATGATATCTCACATCCATTTTCTTGCATTTATTATAATTAAAAGCCAGTTTATTTGCCCAATTCCCTAAATAATCCAAATCCATTTGTAAAGCAGTATCATCCACCTTACAAACAACATCACCCAAAATCTTAACATCATCAGCATATTTAACCATTCATTCAACTATGTAGTTGATGTAAATAAAAAAGAACAAAGGTCCTACCACATAAACCACTTATGACATTAATCCAGTTTAGTTGAACACCATTTATAAATGTCTGCCCTTTTCCATCTAGCCAATTTCTATTCAGTGAGCCAATTGACAGAAATAGCTTTTTAAAGAAGTCTTTCTTATGTGACACTTAGTCAATGTTTTCTGAAAATCCAGATATATGAAATTCACACCCATATCCTCATCTACATAAGTAGTAACTTCTTCAAAGTAGGTCAAACGATTATTAAGACAAGGACTTTCCTACTGAAACTATGTTGACTATCCAACGAAATTTAAACTTTGTTAGATGACTTTAGAAAACTTCTTTTATCCAATTTTCAAAAACTTTTCCCACTACTGATGTAAGCTCAATAAATCTATAATTACTGAGACAATTTTTACCAATTCCCACGAAAAGAAGAGTAACATTACCCAACTTTCAATTATCTGACACCTGCCCAATATTTAAGGGCTTACAGAAAACTGTAGCACAGAGTTTACATATCCAATCTTTAGCCTCCTTCAAAACTTTGATGAATTAGAGTAAAACAGGTTTTCAGGCCAAGATATCAATTTGTGACAAGTAATCTCTACGTAAATAATATTTGTATAGCATTTGAAAATTACCTTTCTCCTTTTCAAGAGCATTTTCACCTTCTTTAATGGTTTCTTTGAAGCTGTTTTCGATATCTCTAATAGTACTAACAGATGACACACTACTATGTCGGTGGTGGTGTGAATCTTCAAATATGTCTTCTTCTAAAGATAATGAGCTGACTGTCACTCTGGCAGCTGTACGAGGTTGCAAAGAAAAATGTTTTGTTACAACTATAAACCTGTCTTAACTAAAGGTATAATCTTATGTATGTTTACAGCTTTACCACTGTACGATATCTTAAGTGAGGGTATTACTTAGATCAATTATGTTGCTTAATAACAACTATTTATTCTACACTAAAATAAAAAAATACTGTTTCTAAGACAATTTTTTTTAATATATATCCACACAACTTTTCAAAGCTACAGTTGTTTTGTGTAGTTTTAGAAAAGTGTTTGTGACTCATCGTTCTTCAACTACAAAGGAAAAAAAGTGGTAAGGTAAAAATGATTTTGTGCTTTAATACCGAGAAACACTAACTTATGAAACCTATACACCACAGAATTTAGAAAACAGCTACAAGGCACCTTTAAGAAAGCAACAATTAAACAGTTTTGTAATACAAAACAAAATCTAGCCACCTAATTTTCACTTGACCTTGTACCTTAACATGAGTTCACAAGTTGAGTAGCAATAACCATAACTAATTCAATTATAATTATAAATGCATACCATCAAGTCATATTTAAGTTATATTTGCCCCAGAAGTCTTCTTAATTTTTAGCTTAACTATAAGAGGAATAGGATATTTTTCTATGAATTAATATAACTTGACATTAGATATCTGGCAATATTTCACACTAATATACCTCTCATTTCACTAAAATATTTCTAAAAATATTTTAACCTTCAGAGTTCAGAAAGAATAAAACCTAACTGTAAAGTACAACTGAAAACTATTTTATGTAGAAATGATCAGAAACTAGCATCTTACAACATAAAATCATCTCACCATATTGGTACGTATTTTGGGATTCCTCAATGGTACATTCATCGATGACATCAGCAAATTCTGGTGGAGGAGTGGGAGGGTGCAGGGGCAAGTCACTAGTGTCGAAGGGGAGGGCTAGCACAGTAGCAGGATCAAATGGTTGAACTTGTGGAGGCTCTGGTATAGGCACTAAATGAGCATAATAAAAAAAATTAGAAATCATATCCCAATTTTATACAATCATAACATGGAAAGCTTATGGTAAAACTAGAAAAAGTGATTAGAAATTTACTTTGTATAAGTTACAAAAACCTAATCTAATTTTCTTATAAACTGGTATTAATTTACACACACTAAAATGTATATTTAATGTAGTTTTCTAGTTGACAAGTATGAATATTTACATACTAACTTCTTAGCTTGTAGACTTTTACACAGCTCAAGCCTAGACTTTACCAATAAGATTATTTTTCAATCTTTTTATCTGGTTTATTTGTAATAATTGATCATTTACAATCAGTAGATATAATAATGAAAACTTCCACTTAGCAATATAAAGTTTTACAAACTAGCATCATTTCACAAATTATTAAAACAAGGGTACACCTGAAAGTCTGACAACAACTTCAGAATATATTATTACAATAAAAAGTAAATACCAACTCTAATAAGGATGTCTAACCACTTAATAAATATATAATTTTCACCAAACTTTTCAAAATAAAATTTATTGTTAAAGTTAGAAACTTAGGAGATATCCTCTTAATGTTGAAATCTCATAAGATAACACAGGGCAAACATCCCTGTTAATACTGGCACCTTAGTAGATAACACAGAGCCAATTTTCCTGTTAATATTGGCACCTTAGAAGATAACACAAGGCCAACTTCCCTGTCATATTGCACCTTAGTAGATAACACAGGGACAACTTTCCTAACCTGTTATGGCAGAAGATTTCCCAAAGTTGATAGTGACTGATTTTTTGAATGATCTTAGACCTTGTTCATGTACAAACCACTTCCTAATACTCCAAAAGATTATCTTTGTGAGGAACTGAAGCCTGACTTCCAAGGCTGAATTCAATTGGTCTACCTAGTGTGTTAAGATCTACTAAACTAATGTTGTCCAATCCACTTTTAAAACTAATTACAGGGGAGTTTTTCATAATTTAAATGCAATGTAATGAAATAACTATATGATTTACATGAATTATTAGCAGTCCTGCTTCTTACTTTCATAATTGTTGCTGGCTTTGAAAACACTTGTTCTTTACTGTATGTGACACCTCTGCTATCCTTTATACAGTTGTAAAGAAATGCTGATTAACTCGTTAAAATAAACTGTTTATGACTTAAGAACTGTAAGAACGTTTATTTTGCATTCAAATACTCCACGTTAGGAAGCCACCTTCATTTCAGATGCAGGATGACTACAAAACTACAAATCATTTTTCAACCTGTGTTTCAAAACTCATCAGTAGAGATCATATCAATTGTCTATATTCTAAACTACCAATAGCTTTCTATGCCTGTGAATTTCAGATTAAAGAAAACTGAAATACTGTTTGTGAAAATATTATACGTGATGTAAATTATTGGAAAATAGGGCTTCAGCAGGCAACTCTGGCATTGCACGCATTGTTCAAGCATGTGAACGACTATTCTCACTCCACACAAACTTGTAACCATTAACATCAATAACGATGTTCATGACAGTGTTATAAAACTGGGCATATAGCATAGTTAGCCCCTAAATCCAATGTAGTATATACATCTAACCTTATTATTCTTCCAAACAGATTAATTCAGACCTGTATCTTATATTTTGGTTAAAAGCAATTCTACTAACAAATACTTTAGAAAGACTTAACCTTCAGGTAAGTTTTTGTTCGTTTCAGTGTAGACTTTCTGGGCCACAAATTCAGAAAATTATAGGTACTGAAGACAGAAAAAAGGAAAGAAAGATAATCTGGCATGAATTTATACATCACAACATCAGATATGAATATGAAATATCTGTAAACTTCACAGGCTGACCACAGTTAATAAAACACTAGAAGCTGAACATCCATACTAAACAGAACATACGTCAGGTAGTATGGAATATGATAGAGAAACTGATAATATTAAACCACAATGTTAACAATGGTAAACACAAACAAATAATTACTAATGGTAAGTCAAAACAGATAATTACTAATGGTAAACTCAAACAGAACATTTATAATATTATGTTACAACATAAGGCTGATAATGTTAAGTCAAAGTGTAGTGCAAAGTTACATTGTAATATTGGGTAATAGATTCTGAATGGAAGGTTGGATGGCTTTTTCATTAAGAATAATTAAACCGTTTAGAATACATAACATATAAAACTGTTGTTACATACCTTCCTGACGTGTGGCGATAAATGCTGGTTCATTGGCAATATCAACATATTGTGGAAAAGTGTTGGAGTCTTTATTCACTTCCAATTGTAGATCAATATGAAAATCACTAATCTTATTTTTGTCGATGGTCTCATTTACTGGCTCTAACTGTAACTTACCAACATCTTTTTTATATCCTGGTGGTAATGGAGCTTTTCGTTTCTTTCCAGCTGTGGTCAAAGAATTATTGGATGTTGAAGCCATGTATGTTGTGCTCAAATTAGTCCACTTTTGAGAATTCAAGTTTTTAAGCTCAAAGTTTTTTTTGCATTGTGGATCTACAATATGAACAGGGCTGTCCAGACTACCGAGGCCACTGCTACTACAACAGGTTTCTGGTGATGCATTCTCTGGAAGATCACTAAAAACAGAAGCCTCATGATAACCACTAGAATCAGAACTGTGTCGGGAATGAGAAACAGGAAGACAACCATCAACATTTTTCACTTCTTTGTCCAACTCTGGCTTGTCACACTTCCCAGTTCTACCATTTAATCTTTGCAAAGGTGGTCGTGGAGCCGGACGTTTCTTAATGCTAGGCTTCATTGTCACAGCATTCCTCATCAGCTGGTTTTCATAATTACCATGTCTTGGTGAATCTCCTTGACTGCTAGCATCCTCACTACTGGAACTTGCCAAGCTCTAAAAAATCAAAACAGGTAAAAAACAAAGTAAAAAAGTAATATTGTACCAATTCTAGAAACCCTTGAACAGATAACACAGAATCTATCCAAGATGGTTTTATTGACTTACCCCTTTACTTGTTTCTCTAGTTAAAAGTCCCACAATTCCTTGCTTTGTGTCATCTTCTCCAGTGGAATAAGAAATCAGGTCAGTGGTTGATGATTGAATGTTTCTTTTGATACCTGTAAATTTTAAACCACAAGCTGAGACATTGTAAAAGTATACTTTGTAATGAACTAATATTCTATTTCCTGAGGAGAGACATGACATCCTCAAAATGATGAAGCAAGGTACAAGATATTTAGTACAAATTCCTATGCCACAACTATAGTTATTTATAAAAGATTTGATGCAAGCTAGACTATATGTTACAATATTCTAGTACAAAAACACCCATAAATCAATCCTTAAACTAAAAAACAGAAAACAAATCCTACTTGAGAAAAATATGTTAATTGTTCCTGGCAAAGTTCTTACACGTATTTAGAAGTTATAAGTAAAGAAAAATATACATTTCAAATTTCATTCTTCAAAAACATAAGCTCACACAATTGAAGCACTTAATGAATAATAGTATTGTTTCCTCTGCTAACAGAGTGATTCAGATAGTTAAAAGAACTTACTCCCGTTTGATAACAGGGCGATCTCTGTACTTCCATAAACAGCCAAAGTGATGTCCATGTCCAGAACTATGTTTGGTTGGCTTGGTCGAACCAGCTGATAATTACTGCTATCCAGACTTTTATCTTCACATATAATTTTTTTAACTTCAGCTAATGTCATCTTGGGACTGACCCTCAAGACTGTTAGCTGGTTCTTTGGAAGTTTTACTTGAAGTCGAAAGGTTTGCTGGAGAAAATAAAAAGGAAAATATGAGTTAAGAAGTAGGGTTATTTCATCTTGAAACTGTTACACTTTACACCTGTGCAATCACTAAATTTTTTAAACGTGAGAAACATCACTCATAATGATTTAACCATCAATAACTACTGGAACCTACAGGGGTGTCTTGTTTCAAATTTTAGTACATGTGCGGGGGGGTTAAGCATCGTTAGAATTTTGAAGATAAAAAATAACATCAATACACTTGATTAATTGCCCCCTGTCTCTGGTAGTATATCAGCTTTTTAAATACCACTTTATTAAACTGTTTATGCACAAATTGCTTGTGTATTTATCACGAACCACAACAGTGGCCTCAACAGAGATCACAAAGAACTTCACAATACTTTTTTGGAATGTTCGGACAAAAATCACCTTAAATAGTAAAAACTCAGTTTAAACAAAACTTTTACTATTGACTGCAAAGGTTGACTCATAAGGAAAGCACGCATTTTAGACTTACAAGAAAAAGAAAATCCGCTCAAAATGGCCTGTTTGTAATTATTATTATACTTTTTTCCGCCTACAAGAAAAAAAGCTTGGTACATTGGACACAAACCTTTTGTTGAATACTAAATAAGTGACTGTGAAAGCTGTGGGGCTATGAAAAGTTGATTTATTTCTTAATACATCTTACCTGAGTTACAAAATATCATAATTCCAGTATATGTGACATTATCATTATCCCTTAAGCCTCCCAATGGCACAGCAGCACATCTGCTAGAAACATAATTTCGATACCCGTGGTGGGCAGAACACAGATAGCCCGTTGTGTAGCTTTGCACTTAATTACAAACAAACAAAAATTTCCCCTTGAAGTTAGTTTTCTTTCAAATATGTAGTGTTCCTTAAAATAGTTTAGGTACAGAGTGAAACGGGAATTAAGAACCAATAACAGATGAACATTAGATGACTGTTAAGTGTAGATACTCGGTGCTTTGTATAGTATATAAATGTGTCTTTAAGGAGCCAATCTCTATACTTAGATAGTTTAAAATCTCTATACTATAGGTAATAATTACATGAAGGTTTATTGAAACCAGTGTTTTATTTTAGAAGGCTGGTTTTCTATTCGTAAAATTTTATCCAAGCTTAGTGAAGGTTGGGTATATATGTACCCATTGCTGTACATTATATATAGATAATTCAGTTACACGGAAACTATAAACAATCACTATAGTCTCAAACTCTGATACTTTCCAGCTGCCGCTGAACATTTTACATCTCGAAATAATGTGATCAAATAGTCAATAGCTACAGTAAATCATCATGAACCATAACAACTAGCTACTAGTGATGATCATTATTATTAAAATGTATAAAATTAGATACCATATTCAAGCAATCCAATAGGTATGTATGGCAAGGGTACTAAAATTATCGCAGTCCCTAATGTACAACCACCGCTTACTTTCATTCTTATAATGCGCTCAAAACCTAAAGTGAAGGGCATATCTTGTAGTCCCAAGGATTAAAAATCCAGAGTTCCACCAGAGGATCAATCCAAGCCCCTAAGTGTAATCTAAATGTACCTTTCAGAAAAATATTACTTACGTGTTATGTGCTTTTAAATTAAAGGCTGTCAGATGTCTTTTAGTTTCAAAAATCAAATTACACATATTTATAAAAAACCGAGTTAAAATATGATAAAAAATATCTAACAAAATAAAAAAATGATAAATAGTGAGCAATATGAGATGATTTTATGAAACGTTTTCAAGAGAAAATAATTTACGTAACATAATTTTATTTTATACAGCAGATATATGCGATTACTAAAGTATAGTCCCTTTCTTTCAGAACAAAGCCACATTAAGATATCGGATGTGTCCACCACAGAGAATCGAACCCCGAATTTTAGTTTTGTAAGTCCGTAAATGGGGACAAAATACAGCTTGTACAATAACATGTTCCATGCTTAAAATAATTCATTTTCTTTATTTGAATTTCTGTTAAACTTAAAAGGTTGTTGTTTGTTAATATGCTCGTTTGATAATACAGAAATAAGGTAAGTTTTCGGTAGGTAAACACTAACTTAAGCTTTATTCTTTTTAACACAGAAAGGAAATAATGAAATACAATAATAAAAAACAGTGAGGGGGGATACAAAACCCCTCATAACGATAAAACCAGAATAATCTAGGACATTTGGCCTGAAGATACCTCAAACGGCTGAGTTCGTTTTATTGGTATTTTCGTAACTGCTGGTTCCAGAACAGAACTTTTGGGCACAATATAGATGACGGTGGAGTCCAGCGATCCAATAGGAGTGTTGGGTTTGTACTGAATTATCTTTCCTCTGTCCGTGAGAATTTGGATCACATGACCTGTTGGACTGATTTTATTGGTCGTTGTCACTTGCACTAGAAGATCCATCATTGGGGTCCTTTACAATCGGTGAACAGAAAAGATATTAGTGCAAAATTATTACAGTAAAAGAAACAAACAAAATGTTAAATACTTTAAACATGCATGGTGTCACCAACTAAAGTTTAAACACTTTGCCAGCTAGCTAACCTTATACATCACGTGTAATATATGGATAAATGTACAGTGCAAATAACAAAGGTTTGGTTTATTTTGAATTTCGCTCAAAGCTACAAGAGGGCTATCTGCGCTAGCTGTCCCTCATTTAGCAGTGTAAGACTAGAGGGAAGGCAGCTAGTCATTACCATCCACGATAGTCCTGTATTATGTTTTCCACACACACATTCTAAATTGTTATGGTTCCCATTATTCATTTTTTTTATTTCCAAAGCTATTTCAGTGTACGAATACTATGTTTTCCTATATACACTCAAAGCATCCATTAATTCTTGGGATGCTCTTTTGCCAATGGATAGTGGGATATACAGTACATAATAATATCCTACGCCTGAAAGGGCGGGCATGTTTTGAACATTACATTTCCTGCTTTAATTTAATGCGAATATTGATAATGTTATTAGAGGAGTCGATAGTGATGTAGATTTGTACGATCCAATTTTAAACAACTGAAATAAAATAAAAACAATATTTTGAAAGAAATAAGGATGATGTACAAATGTTTGTTTGTTTTTAAATTTCACGCAAAGCTACTCGAGGGATATCTGCGCTAGCCGTCCGTAATTTAGCAGTGTAAGACTAGAGAGAAGGCAGCTAGTCATCACCATCCACTGCCAGTTCTTGGGCTACTCTTTTACCAGCGATTGACCGTCACATTATAACGCCCGGCGGCTGAAAGTGCGAGCATGTTTGGTGCGACGGGGATTCGGATTACGAGTTGAGCTCCTAAACCACCTGGCCATGCCGAGCCTGTAAATTACAAAGGAAATGACCATAACAAGTGTAAGGTCACACCAAAAGCAGTCCTCCAATTATAATAACATTAGGTAAGTTTAAAAAACTGGTCTTGGCCTCATGATTTAATTGCTAATTTTAGGTCGCTGATACAAATAGTTTACTTTCAGTCATCACTCAGATGTTATTCCCGCAGAAACGTCCGCGATCTTTCACCTTTTGTTTTCAGATCCCAGAATTGTTAAAAAATGCATCGATGAAAAACTGTGTAATGTCAACACATTTCGGCAAGATGGAGTTTCACCTTTTAACGTATAAAACATCTCTAGGACCTATTCAACAAAGATCTATTTCTTAAGGTTACAAAGAAGTGTGATCCTAGTAAGAGACACAACGATATTTTTTGTGTAGGAGGGCTGTTGTAAATTCTAAAGGATGAGGTTGCCGTTACAACAAATATATCCTTTGTTAGGATATAAAACTTTCAACAACGTATATAGTGTTTGGTTTTTTGGTTCATTTATACAGTACACAAATAAATAAGAGCACAAATAAGGCTTACTCTTTTCGGTTTTACCCGCCAAACAACGATAATACCCTGGAAAATGTTACCTGTTATGACATTAAATTGACCCCTCTCTCAGTCTAGATAATTAAACAAGTCATGACTTGTCTCCAGCTATGATTTCTTCTGAGTACTTTAAAAACCGACAGAGTAACTAAGGCAAAACTAATTCGAAAATAATTATTATACACATAACAAGTCACGAAATACAAAATAAAGAAACAGAGAACAACTTTAAGTAAAATAATCTCTTACCAAATATTAAAAACGAAAGCCCCGAGAAGAATATCGATTTTTAAACATAACGTTTGAAAATAGCTAAAAAATTAAAATAAAAATCTAAAAAACAGGCCGTAGGCATGATATACCCATAAACTCAAACATGAACCCTTGGATACATTTCACAGTTCTGTCAGTCGGTAAACTTAAAAGTAATATAAAACGAAGAATGTTAGCACTGAATGGTCAGGTGGTTAGGGTGCTTAATTCTGAAGCGAAGGGTTCGGATCCCACATCCCACCAAACATGACCGCCCTTTCAATCGTGGGGGGGTGGGTTATAACGTTATGGACAGTCTCACTATTCATTGGTTAAAAAATACCCTAGCTACCTTCCCTACAGTCTTTCATTGCTAAATTAAGGACAGCTAACGAAGACAGTCCTCATGTAGCTTTGCGTAAAATTCAAACAAAACAAAATTAGGAATACGAAATTTAAAAAAATGGACGAAGCCCTCTTTTATTTTCTCCAGCCGTCAATTGTGAATCAGAAGTACTGGAGTGATTATTCCCAAACATAATCTTGCGTCAACACGAAAAGCTTCGTTTTAAAACGAAATATTGCATTCGTGAGACAGTCACAACTCTCACGTGTCTATCTATAAACATAGATCAAAAGTACCAACGACGACAAACTAGATCATAATCATTACAGCTTCCACAATGATCCCCAACAGAAAAAATGCAAAACTAATAACAACACAGTCATTGTCGCAACCAAAAACGTACTATTTCATCGTTTTCTAACATAGAGAGAATCAAGGTTAACTACGGTGAAGCATCTACGAAATATGCTACATTCATATAAACACTAACAAACATCTTAACACGTAATGCACGACAGACGTGACTTCCTCCTTTTGTGAGGAACTGAATAAACCAGTTTCGATAGCTTTGGTAGAACCAAACACGGAAGGTCGAGTTTACAGCCCCTTAATTAAAATAGCGAATAATAGTTGCTGAGAGAAATAATAGGTAGCAAAATAAGTGAAACCCATGCTAGACGAAAGTACTACACCATATAGCAGGAGGAGGGTTTGGGTGACCTGCTAAACATAATAGGAAAGCTGGCCCACCCTCCTATTTATAACATTTTGCCGTTACTAGCAATATGTTAAAACGAAAATCACCAAAGCAACTTTCATTCTATATAATCTATCAACATATATCGACAGAATTTACTTTAATAATTCACTTGATTATGTTGTGTTGCTGCTAATATTTTTGTTAAACCTGAGGAAGAAAATCAAGACTAAAGTTTTAATACAGTGAAAACAGAGAAAGTAAAGGGAAACAGAGTACAGGTTATTTATAGTAAGTGATATACACATACGTTTTACCAGTCGACAAACCAGGGTTTTGTTACGTAAGTAATATGCATATAAGTTATACCACAAGTTTGTTATCACTAAAACCATGAAAAGTTAAACTTGACATCTAGATTCCCTCACACACATCACCATAAATGTACGCTTGGTGTACCACAACTTTATATTAAACATACTAAATAAGAGGTGATACAGGATATGGCTTATAATAATATTATATTTGTTTGTTCTTCAAGTGTTTTAGCAGTCTAAATCTGCCTTTCGCTTTGTAACTTTGTTTCAAAACTTAAGATAACCGACCCTAAACTCGAAATGAATGAATCTGAATGTGTCCACAACACTCACCGCCAACTCATGGACTCATTATTCTCCTACCAAATGGCGGGAAATGACCATCACCTATGTAGATATTATTTAGTCTACCCACTCCATCTTATAAATCTAATCTATATTTTTCACCTTCTTTCTACTGTTGTTCGAATTTTTCTACCATCCGGAAGAAAGACGTCAATTTCCATCCACCCCTCGAGCAGTTCGTTAATAGCGCAGTCGTCGCCAGCAGTAAATACCGAAGCACTGTCATGGGATAAAGAATTCCTACTGGGAGACACCGATGCCGATTTCCTCATTCTGGCACTGTAAGAAAACAAGATATATATATATATATAACCATGAAACATTGGTTAGACATTTTGTTTTAAATCACACATGAAAGCATTGCTATTTGAGGTTCGATTCTAGCTTAGGTAAAGTATTTAATATAAAAACGATTACAGAAAGGTTGAAATAAATTTGCAACAATACCGTTTTTACCTCCGTTTCTAATATTTTTAACACTTCTGGTTATATCCAGTTTCGTATAGTAACAAATAAAAGTGCGTCTTTTAACAGTTTATCAGAAAGGTGCAGTACATCAGTCACATGACGTTTTAACACGTTATTAACAACAGACACCTATAGTTTTAAAGATACACTGAAAGTGACCAAAGGAGAGGAGCTAGCACGGGCCCCCAGGACACACATCCTCGCCAGGCCCCCTTTCTCTTTTAACATTTTTAAGAACTTATTAAAATATCTTAAATTAGAACATAACGAGTTCATAAACAAGGTAATATCATAGCAGCAGCCATTTTTAGCCCATGGTATTAGTTCGTAAAGTAACAACTAATATCTATTAAATCTGTAAGATAACAGTTATATATTAATACCCAGACTATTACGCCAATCATTCATAATGTATAAAGAGTCTATAGGGAACGAAAAAAAAAAACTATATTATTTTATGATTAAATGAAGATATCACCTAAATTCGTTTTACACCATACCCAGGTTTCATTCGCCCGAATCCCTGGGCGGTTTTTCCACCCCACTCCTATTGGTGCGCCTGCCAATGGTTTCTTAGAGAACTAGATATTGATAAATCAAAGGTCGGTGAACACCATACCAACGTACCCTGAAATTAGCCTTAAGGCGACGGAAGGTACGTATCTGAAGATAACCCATTAGTTTCGATTTAATAAACCCAGTTTTTGATCAATCTAATTATAATTACGTAACTGTAACCATGACAGCGATATATACCTGATCGACATACCTTTTGTAAATACGTGATAAAAAACAAAGACAACCAAACCACTGTCTAATACGTCATATATAGTTTGACTGTTAGTTATTGTATATAATAAATAACACGATCGATTAGCCATGGAATTTTGTAAATTTACCTTTATGATGATCGTAGTACCATTAGCAAGGTACTTCCATTTAAATATCTTATGTAAATTTAGGCCTACAACTTAGTACAAGTTACAACAATATACAAGCTTATAAAAATTTTAAGGAAGAAAGAAAGAAAAATATGTTATCATTGCGTGGACTGGACTTTATTTTCATTAATTTCTTTTAAAATAACCCACTAACTATCACAGATATGGAATGAACAACATTATAATAATACATGTATTTGCAAGAGTCCCCAGAAGTATTCCATTACAAAAGTAAATAAAACCAAAATTAGGAGTAACAAATATTTTTATTTCTTGCTTCTGAAGTTCATATGTTATACTGGTGATTCATAGCATTTGGGCCCGGCATGGCAAGATGGTTAGGGCGCTCGACTCGTAACTTGGGGGTCGCGGGTTCTAACCCCCGTCGCACCAAACATGCTCGCCCTTTCAGCCGTGGGAGAGCTATTATGTTACGGTCAATCTCACTATTCGTTGGTAAAAGAGTAGCCCCAGAGTTGGCGGGTGGGTGGTGATGACTAGCTGCCTTCCCTCTAGACTAAATTAATGCTAAATTAGGGACGGCAAGCGCAGAGAGCCATCCTGTAGTTTTGCGCAAAATTCAAAACAGATCAAACAAACAAAGCATGTGTACGTTTTACCGACGTTATTAAAATACACATTACAATGGCCAGCGTTCCTTATGTTATGTTACTTTAGTGTCTACTGACTGACTGATAGAAAACACATTAATGTAAAGTAGTGCGAGTGGTTAAAACACGTGACTCTTCCAGGCGACCTTTGGTCTCTTTCGATTAATTTTCTTAAGAATTAAATTGTTCATAAAGACCACAGCCTAAAAGGCATACGGTTCTGTGTTTTTGTTGTTGTTTGAGCAGAGGGGCCTTATGGATCAAACCGGCTCTGCTTTTAATAGTAAATGTTTAATCACTAATTAAAAACTATCGATGATGACTGAAAAGAACAGTTCTGTTGGGGACAAGTAGGTATCTTGGGGCCCCTAGATATGATCATATTTTAAACAATTATAAATTAGTAATATAACCCAGCAAGTATAAGAAGAAATATATAGCAGCATTTTCCACTGTTTAACAATCGATTATTTTGCAGATTTATTTTATTGATTTTTACCACAATTTGGGCCTTTGATCACCGCTTAAAGGGGGGGCAAATGCTCCTGTCGTTCCTATTGCCCAAACAGATTAATTAGATCAAGTAGTTATTTGAAAAAATAATAATTTTATTCCCCCTTTGACATTCCTCTCACTGGCTGTTCTATTATAGTCTTGGTCTTTTAAAAACAACCTTACATTTGTACTTCTTCAATGAGTGAACTGTATGTTGTATACAAGTTTCTCCTCACAAGAACTGCCTGGCTCTTCGCTCTTCTCCAGATTCTAGATTGTATTCACTGCTATACGTTAAAAAAAAGCTCCATGTTCGATAACATCTGTGTCCACCTGTCTCTTTGACTGAAAACTAATCCAAACTATGTTATTATCCACCTATCTCTTTGGCTGAAAACTAATCCAAACTATGTTATTATCCACCTGTCTCTTTGGCTGAAAACTAATCCAAACTATGTTATTATTCACCTATCTCTCTGGCTGAATACTAATTCAAACTATGTTATTATCTACCTGCCTCTTTGGCTGAAAACTAACCCAAACTATGTTATTATCCACCTTTTATGAATGGATCGGAAGTTCGGTGAAGTTCTACTGTTTTTGTGAAATAAACTTCAGATTAACAAGCTGTGTTTGAGACCAAGTTTTTTCAATGTTTTCTTGCGAAGTCTAACACTTTGTTTACATCAACTGTAAAACAAAGATAATTAGTGGAAAGAGGTGACCGAAACATTTTACTCTTGAGTAAACAACTAGTCTGTTCAATTAACCAGATGAACAGTGGTGGCTATAGTGATTTTGATCCTGAATTTGACTTTGGAAGAGATTCTCGTGGTGAGAGCGACTCGGAACAGTCATCGAAACCTAATTCCAGTGCTTCTCAATCAACTGATTATAGGGACACGTTACCCCCTTCAGAAGATAGTGGGACAAAGAGGCCAAGAAATTGAAGCCTAGCTAGATCGAGCTCCTAGATCTAAGCTTATTACCAGAGTCAGAAATAATGATTGGGCTGAGGTACATCTGCTCAGAGATTGTAGAGGTATTTCAACTCCCTCTATCGCCTAGGAGCTGTTGAAGTTTCTTACGATGGCAAGATCAATGTGCGTGGAAAAATGACCCAGTATTTGAGACTACTTCGCCACCCATCTGTCTCTCTACACACCCTTCTGTCATTAAATGTTCCACAAGGCTATTTACTCAACAATGCTTCACATGGTACCCCTGATGCTAGATAGAAAAAAAAAAAAAATATTAGGAAAACTGAAATATTGTAAGGTATGGTGATAATTATTATGACATCATGAAAGTAATTCCGGTAGAACTCGCAAAAAAATAGGGTTTTAAAGAATTACTCTATGTCAGAAATTAACAAATTATAAATACTTTTTATTCAAAGGGTTTATTTATTTGTTTTTGAAATTCGTGCTAAGCTACACGAGGACTATCTGTGCTAGCTGCCCCTAATTTAGCAGTGTAAGACATTTAGCAGTGGCAGTAGTCACCGCTAACTTTTGGGCTACTCTTTCACCAGCAAATAGTGAGATTGACCGTCACATAATAACGCTCCTACGGCTGAAAGGGCGACATGTTTGGTGCGACGGATATTCAAACCCATGACCCTCGGAATACGAGTCGAGTGCCTTAACCACCGGGCCATGCTGGGCCCTATTCAAAGGGAACACCATACTCTGACGAACATTTGGATGTTGTACATTTCTTTGGAATGGTTCTGCCTTAGAGATGGCTGCTAGCTGAATTATTTATGTGGGTCCTCGTGAAGACTGCCAGTAGAATATCCAGAAGTTTCCAGTCGTGGGACATGTTATATAAAGAACGTACATTTAAATCAACATTGTTTCACAGTTTATTTCGTAACTTCGTTAAAGAGAATACTTTAACAACGAGACTGAACAATGAATGTAATTAAATAGTGAATAACAAAATTTGTTGAGGGTTGTTCCTTTTTATCAACATTTCTTTGTTAAGCATGTAGTCATAAAGGGCTATCTGTACTGTGACCACCGCCGACTTGCCTCCGAGTCATCACTGGGACTTTCATTAGTATCAACAAGATAATTTTCGTTGTTTCTGAAAGTCTATGAACATAAAAAATTATGTTTTGGTACTGTCTGTTGTATGTCCATGTAGTTATTTTTCAATATAAATATAATAGTACTGTCTTTTGTATGCCCATATAATTACATGTCTTTATAAATATAATAGTACTGTCTGTTTATATTTTAAAAAGGTTTAATATGTTAACTGTGGTTACGGGTAACAATTTTAGTCTAAGTTATTACAAAGTTGTTTTACTTGATTTAACAAAATGCTGCGTTAGTAGCGACTAATTCAGTCTAATGATTAAACTTCTTACTAACTGGAATTACTTATTGTAAGGTAAAAGACTGTGACAGTCAGTACTTGATTGTTTAAGTTGCGTATTATAGACAAGTATCTAACTGCAACATTCACTAGGAAACATATTGTGAACGTCTTATTTCTAATATTGTTTTCACTTGAACCGTAAGATGACCAATGACTTTTAACTTTCAAGTCGCATCATTCGTGAATTATGATTGGCAAGTGTTTTACGGAGCAATTTGATGGTATCCAATCTGCACAGTTTTATGTTTGTTATTTACAAATGGATGGATTACTAAACCTACCACAGCGAAGCAACTGGTAGTACGTCATCAACGTGTTGGTGACGAGATTATACTTTCAGTGATATCGTTATTTTATGAATTAAACACAGTATGTGTGAATGCAGAAAAGGCCCAGAAAATAGTTGACTTTGTTCACATTGTAAATGAGTTATGGTCTTTACTTTTCTACCTTAAAAAAACAAAACAAACACAAGTCCATAATTGAGGTTTATATTTTCATTGATTTTGTCAAAAACCAATTCGCAAACATTTTGAAAATTATATTTTTTAATAGTTTTACACTTTTACATTGTAACCACGTTTAGTTGTTTACACTAAATTCGTATGGTTTCATTTTTTATGCAAAAGTAAAAACCTTTTGAATTTGTGAAAAGTGTTTGTGAATCTCTTGTTCCAGAACAGGTGAGCAACGAACGATGCAAAATATGCAGTTTTTAACCCGTTTCATCATATTGATTTTTACATAAGTATCGTTGCTAAAGGTTATGGTATTTAGGTGCGCATACTTTGCCAGCTCACCACTAGATGCTAATATATACAAGTTCATATCTAAGTTAGAATTACTAGTTAATAAAGAATTGACACGAAGGTCATATGTGATTATAATATCGTATATTGGGAACCGTGGTGTCTGTCCGTACGTTTCATCTGTCTCACGTTTGAAAAGTTGCTCACTCGGGCAAAGTTCAACATTCATTTCGGTTACATGGAAGTACAACAGACAGTACTATTACATTTATATAGATAAGCAATTACATGGTCATATAAGAGACAGTACTATTATATTTATATAGATAAATAGTTACACGGACATACAACTGTTTCATTTTTTTTCTCTCCAACAAGTCGGAAAATAAGGGAGAACTATCACTAAGATGACAAACCAGAAAATGACCAACCTTTGAAATTTTCGTCTTTCTTGTCGTTTCATTTGATGTAACTCCACAATTACTTTATCACAAACGTCACTTTAAACCTAAATCAACTCTATATGTTTCTGGACAGTCTAATTTCATCGCTTACTCGTAATAACTAGTTGTATTTTTTTAAATCATAATTCTAATGTAAATGATGTTATCGTTACCCCTTGAAGTTCGCTTTATTTACAAAAATCTGGCGTTCCTTTAAAAAACTTAAGTACAGGGTGAAACAGGAAATACCAGCCAATAACAGGTTAAAGTTACAGGACTGTAACATGTAGAATACTTAATGCTTTGTACACTATACAGTCAGTGTCGTTAAGGGATCAAGCTCTGTATTATGAATGGAGTACGAGAGCAAAAAAAATCAGTATACACAATATAAAATGTATTACACACATTCATAGAACACACTAGCTTTAGGTTAAGGAGAAGACGTCACAAAACAAGTTTTGTTTGTTTGTTTTGAATTTCGCGCAAAGCCACTCGAGGGCTATCTGCGCTAGCCGTCCCTAATTTAGCGGTGTAAGACTAGAGGGAAGCAGCTAGTCATCACCATTCACCGCTAATTCTTGGGCTACTCTTCTACCAACGAAGAGTGGGATTGACCGTCACATTATAACGCCCCCATGGCTGAAAGGGCGAGCATGTTTGGCGCGATCGAGATTCGAACCCGCGACCCTCGGATTACGAGTTAAACGCCTTAACACACTTGGCCATGCCGGGCCACACAAAATATGTAATGAAAATATTTTGTAAGCGTAAAGCAATGTTGTGATGGTAGTGACAAAAATAATAGAAACCATAATACAGTGTAACATTACATTTTAATATTGAAAGTCACCTAGGGATGTTTTATATATAATTGTATCATCCTTGTATTATTGTTTGCACTCTCTGTGGTACTGTCATCATTTACATTTACAATTAGTTTTATTCCTTGTATATTTTACTACAGACAGGGAAATAATCGTTATGAACTTAAGAGATAGCTAAATCACACCGAAGAAAACATAATTTAAAAAAAAAAAAGACATTTTATATCTTATTGAGTTACCGTCAATGTTTCGGTATCAACACTGTCTTCAATGTCTATATTGTTATATTGTTTGTTTCAGTATCAACACTGTCTTCAATATCTATTTTGTTATATTGTTTGTTTCGCTCTTCAATATCTATTTTGTTATATTGTTTGTTTCGGTATCAACATTGTCTTTAATATCTATATTGTTTGTTTCGGTATCAACATTGTCTTTAATATCTATATTGTTTGTTTCGGTATCAACATTGTCTTCAATATCTATATTGTTATATTGTATGTTTCAGTATCATCATTGTCTCCAATGTCCATATTGAGTTTCGGTATGAACACTGTCTTCAATATCTATATTGCTATATTGTCTGTTTCGGTATGAACACTGTCTTCAATATCTATATTGTTATATTGTTTGTTTCAGTATCAACATTGTCTCCAATGTCTACATTGTTATATTGTTTGTTTCGGTATCAACATTGTCTTCAATGTCTATATTGTTATATTGTTTGTTTCAGTATCAACATTGTCTCCAATGTCTACATTGTTATATTGTTTGTTTCGGTATCAACATTGTCTTCAATGTCTATATTGTTATATTGTTTGTTTCAGTATCAGCATTGTCTTCAATATCTATATTGGTATATTGTTTGTTTCGGTATGAACACTGTCTTCAATATCTATATTGTTTGTTTCGGTATCAACATTATCTTCAATATCTATTTTGTTATATTGTTTGTTTCGGTATGAACATCATTCTCCAATACTTATATTGTTATATTGCACTATGTAACAAAATTTTTACTTTTTCTTGTTCCTGGGCAGAAAGTGTTATTTCCCAATTACTTATGCCTAAAGTAAATGGAAAAGACTTATTTTTCTCTTCAAACTTTGCTTTTGTATCCTGGGAAATGAAATTTTCAAATTTACACATTTTCCTGAACATTCCAGGTATATTCAGTGCTGAGTAGCTGATAGAGAATTTTCTCTAACTTACAAAAATTTTCAAGAACTTTCTATAATATAATGAAACTTACGAAAATTTTGAAGCATGTTTTAGATCTTTCCACAGTAATATATATACAGAGAGAGGAGCTCACCACTTACCACTTCAGTTTAGTTCTAGCTGCCTAAGTGATCACATAGATTGATTGGTTGGTTGATTTAGTGTTTTATGGCACAAATCAGCTAGGCTATCTGCGCCAAACATCCGGTAAGAAGTTAAAAGTAAATTTAGTAAAATTCATTAAAGGAAATTAAGGTAAAACGAAATAAAGTTTTAAAAAACAACATAAATAGCATAAAACCAATGTTTACACCTAGTCTACAACGTCAAGAGAAAACTAAGTAATTCAAGATGTAAAGGACTTACTGTAATTATCATAACTCGCCAGGAAGACTAACACGTAAGTACAAAAACCACCGTCAGTCACCTGAAGTTGGTCTTTCTAGTCCTGCTTTCAAGTTATTTAATATTACGGCCAGTTTCTAATTTCAAATCGAATTAGATGAACTCTGATTTTTAAAAGGGAGCCACATTAAAAAGGTGTAATTATAAATTATAAAATTTCAATTGCATTTAAAAGATTAAAGGTGAATTTTACAGAAAAAATAAAACTTTGCAGTCAAAAGAACTACTCATACTGATTAATTTTGCAGGTTCACATTTTTTATAAAACATATGTGCTAATAAATGAAACATAGAACTTGGTGCAGAAAGAGCTCTTTCAGAGCGGCAATCCGAACGTTTTAGTTTTTACGTTTGCCGCTAGGAAAAGTATTGTGACGTAATAGTTGCCAAACAAACTGCCAACGCCAGCGCGTTGAATGTAAATAAACATGGCCAGTGCATATGGAAAAACAGAGGCGGAGTCTGTTTTGACTTTGCGTTCTGAACAGTGTCGAGTCGCGCCATATCAATTCGAACCTACTCTGAACGAACCTAGAACAGTTATTTTTGACACAGATCTGACAAGTTCTAGTGATGAGGACAGTTCCACGAGCGAGAGTAGCGGAACTGTGAGTGATACTGAAGAAATAAGATTATATATTAAAACAACATGCTTTGTGAGGTTTATGAGATTTACATTTAATATGACAATGTCAAAGTACTGTGTTAAGATTAATTTTATTATGATGAGTTATGGAAATATGTTATGGAGTTTTTATTTGATTGTTTACAAGTCTGCAATGTTTTTTTAAAAAAATACATAACATGTACTTGATTACTTCAACATGTTGAAGACATAGTCCTATTTCAATTTATCTTGAAAAGTTAAATTTGGAAAATGGTAGCAATATCAAGACAAAAAATAGTCTCACAAAGTATGTAATCCGAAAAAAGCACCGATATATTTACATAAAACACTAGCACTGAAAGGAACAAAATGGTCGGCGCGCAACGAAGCGTGTTTGGCAACTATTACGTCATAGTTGTAAGACGTCACGGAAACAACCAAACGACCGAAAGGAACTTGAGTTCGAGGACCCGCATATTTTGTTTCATTTTTTACTCAAAAACTAAAGTGTTTAAAAATATGGCAACCATACAGGAATTATACCTAACCAAAGTACAGTTTCTTAGGCAATTATTAAATTTGTTGAAAATTCACCTTTAATGACGTTTAAAAACTAAAAACATTTCTCAGGTGGACAGTGTCATCATCGCTAATAACACTGTCTAACGTTACGGAAGCAAGACGGCCAAAGTCCAATATAGGGTTTTATTTGGAAAAGCTTGTTTTCGCGTTGTTCACTCCAAGTTGACTGCCAGCTGACACAGGAATACAGGACCATAGCCTATGAATGGAACAAGCATAGCTGTGATAGTGCCAGAGCAGATAGATTTAGCTGTAGTGTCGGCGTGCTCGTTCCCGCGAATACCAACGTGGCCCGGCATCCAGAAAAACTGAATAGAAGTAAATGTTAAAGAGAAATGGTCCAGTCGGTTTTGAATATCGGTGAGAACAGGGTGTGAACCAACGTAAAGCGATTCCAAAGCTAGTAGAGAACTATGCGAGTCAGCATAAATAGTGCAGTTTGTGTACTGTTTAGTTTCTATGTGATCCAGGGCAAGAGAAATGGCATACAGTTCAGCAGTGAGCACAGAAGTTGTGGAGGGGATTCTGCACGAAACCACCGAACCACAACAAACCATGGCAGAGCCCACATAGTCATCTGATTTTGAACCATCTGTATAAATAGGAATGGAAGGATGGTTCGAAAGATGTTCAGCAAATATCAGACAGTATTTTCAATCAGGAGTGTCTACATTTCTCAGATGACTTAAAGATATGTCACATTTGGGAACTGTAAGAAGCCATGGTGGGATGGGCTGACCAGTGGATACAGCAATGTTATCCAAAGAAAGACCCAATTCATTCAACTGCTCCTGGATACGAAGGCCAAAAGGAGCAATGGCTGACCGTCTGTTCTGAAAAAGCATGGCTCACCGAGGAAGGAAAACACAATCCCAGGTGGGATGCTTTGGTAAGGAACGAAGATTCGAAGCATATAGTAAAGACAGTTGCAAACAGCGGAGGTGCAAAGAAGGTTCATGAGACTCTATGTATAAGCTCTGAACTGGGAAAATGCAGAAAGCCCAAGTGCAGAGCCGAAGTCCTTGATGATAAAAAGGGTCTAGCATCTTTAAGGCCGATGGTCTTAAGAGCCATAGATCAGTGATTCCTAGTCGAGTTTCCATCAAATAAAAGCACGATATATCTTTAACACAGAACGGCGATCCGCTCCCCAAGTGGTGGAAGAGAGGACTCGGAGGATATTGAGTGCTCTTGTACATTTGATCCGTAGCTGCTTGATGTGTAGCATAAAGATCAGCTTACGGTCAAAGATAAGCCCCAAGAACTTTGTCTCAGGGATCACAGGCAGCACAACTTCACCGATACGGAGTTCAGGATCAGGGTGAATACCCTGTTGGCGGCAAAAGTGCATGCAAACGATTTTAGAGAGAGAGAAGTTAAAGGCGTTTGCTGTGGTCCACTTCAGTAAACGACTGAGGGCAGTCTGTAGCTGCCGCTCAATATACCTCATATTCGACGACTGACATGAAATGAAAGTCGTCGACATAGAGCCTGTTTGCAACAATGAGAGGAAGTTATTCGGTGACGGCATTAATTTTTATACTGAAAAGTGTGACACTCATAACACAGCCCTGAGGAACTCCGAATTCCTGTAGAAAAGAACGGGAAAGTGTCGAACCCACACGACTAGGAATCTCCTGTCCATTAAAAAAGTTTTAATAAAAATGGGCAAATGGCCATGTAACCCATATAAATAGAGGTCTCGCAAAATACCATACTTCCATGTTGTATTATAAGCCTTCTTAATGTCAAAGAATATTGATACAAGATGTTGTCATTTGAGAAAGGCTTCTCTGATTGACGTTTCAAGTCGAATCAGGTGGAGCGCTATCGTCAGAGCTCACACTGGATGGGCGAGAGGAGATTTGAGGAATCAAACAAGACGAGCATTAACCATCCTCTCTAAGGTCATACAGAGACAGCACGTCAAAGCAATTGGACGGTAGTTTAAAGGAATCTTGGGATCCTTTCCAGGCTTAAAGAAAAGCAGAACAATAGCCTGGCACTAGGCATCAGGAAAAACATTCTCCTGCCAGATCCGGTTAAAAACAATCAGAAAAATAGCAAAAGAAGCAGGAGATAGATGGTGCAGTATGTCATAGTGTACACGATCAGGTTCAACCGATGTACTGCCAAACCGATGAAGGGCCAGTTTGAGTTCCACCAGTGTAAAGGGACAATTATAGTCAGATAGACAATCAGCTCGAAAGGAAAGAGGTGATTGCTCTGCCCGAGTCTTGATGGCTAAAAAGGTTGAAGAAGAAGCAGAAATGCTAGATACCCGGCAAAAGCTTTCACCTAGAGTATTGGCGATGCTCCGGGTATCAGCTAATTCCTGGCCATCAGAGAACAAGATCGAGAAGGGGACAGAATTATATTGTCCACTGACCTTTCGAATCTTGTCCCATATGACTTTGGAACTGGTAGTAAAATATATGCTGGTTGTGAACTTTATCCAAGATTCCTTCTGGCTTTGACGTCTTGCCCATCGAGCATGTGCAGGGGCCCGCTGGAAAGCAATGGAGTTCGAAAGTGTGGGATATCTACGGAAAGCATCCAAGACTAGTTTTTTTTAGCCTTCCGTGCCATGTGGCAGGCAGGATGCCACCAAGGACGAGGGTATAGTGGAAAAGGTGTCGAGGTTATAGAAATACACTGAGCAGCTGCTTGTATAAAACAGTCTATTGATGGCTTACAGACGATGACAAGATCAAGTTCTGCAAGAGCAGTGAAAGTGGACCAGTCTGCCTGATACAGCTTCCACCAAGGCACGCGGGTCGGGTGGCATCGACAACGACCAGTCTCTCTCAAGATTATAGGAAAATGATCACTACATCGTGGATTATTGTCAACCCTCCATGAAAAGTGGGAAAATAATGAAGGGAGGCAAATTGAGAGATCAATAGCAGTAAAGGAACTGACTTGGTGCATTGATATAAGTAGAAGAACCAGTATTGAAGAGAGAAAGGCTGTGATCAAAGAGCATACGCTTTACAGAGCAACCCCTACTATCAATATCAGCACTTCTCCAGAGAGGGATGATGTCCATTAAAGTCCTCCAGGATGAAAAAGGGAGACAGCAACTGTTCAATGAGAGCATCAAGGTCTGATTGATCATATGTCGCTTCAGGCGACAGGTAGAGTGAATAAACAGTGATGGTATGACTCAAAGAAACACAGATGGATAAGGCCTCCAAGGGTGTGTCGAGTGGCAAAGACAGAGTGGGAACATGTTGATCAACCAACAGTGCCACCCCTCCATGTACTCGTCCATCACACAGCCTATCATTTCTGCATAAAGAAAACCGCCGAAATATGACTGTATCAGCAGGTTTTAGAAACGTTTCCTGTAAGAAAAGACAAACAGGATGGTAGGAAGCAATCAGTGTTTTGATATCATCCAGACTATAATGTAAAGCTCGACAGTTCCATTGTATCAGGGTGGCCATTTTTTATTTATGTGTAGGTGAATTGGGGGGAGAACCCTTCTGTTTACGACCATGTCATTTTTCCTTTCTGTCCTTATTCGAATGAGGCCTATCAATCTCCATGGATCCTACCCTGGGTCGATTGGGCAGGTCTTTGCTGTTGGAAGTGGATTTAAGAGACTGAGAACATGAACGAATGATTGTTTTCCATATTGGGGTGGGAGAAGAAGATGTATCCGAGGAAATGCCTGTACCTGGAACTAAAGAATGTGGATCTTGGGATTTGGTGGAATGTATATAAGGGACAGAGATAGGTGTTGAAGTTGATTCATCAACTTTTATAACCATGGAGGTCAAAAGACTTTTCATTTGTTTGGAGAACGATTCTTTTGAAGGCACAGAGAGATCTGTCTGCACTCCCACTGTAGTTGTGGAACGAAATGCAGCAGCATACGTCCGAGATGAAGTGGTGGACAGCATTTTTCGAGCCTCAGAATAAGTAATGTTATGAATCATTTTGAAACGCTGCACCTCTTTTTTCTTCCAACCATTCAGGGGCAAGAACGAAATTAGGACGGGTGAGAGCCATTGCAATTGATGCAATGAGAGTCCGTTTCACACTCGTGGGCATCACGGTCCTTGCCACTGCAACGAGCACACGTTAAGGAACCACGACATGACGTCTTCGAGTGACCGAACCATTGATACTAGAAACATCAGAATTTATGGCCGTACTCTGCAATTAAGATAACCTGCCTTGATGGTGGAAGGCGGATGTGGTGAAGTAAATGTGGGAATGAAGACATTGGTCAGCACCATAATTCCATCTTTGCAAGTGGATATACGCCTCACTGCAGAAACTCCTTTGGTGGAGAAACCAGCGAGAATCTCCGACTCTGGGATGTTCTTTAAATCCTTCTCAACAATAACTCCTCGTGATGAATTCAAAGTAGCATGAGGTGTAACCTCAATAGGTATATCCCTAATTGCCTTTTAATGCAAGAGGAGTTCACTGTGTTGAGATGTGGATGTTTCCACTAATATGTCACCATATCGAGCTTCTTTACTGACTTTGGAGAGCCAGCAAGTCTCTCTAGTCTATTCTGAATGAAAAGGGAGACATTTACCCAAAAGGTTTGTCTGAAAGTAAATGCAATATAAGAAAATGAGGTACAACAGATGGGTACAAATGGTAAAGATTGCTGCTCAGAATCTTCAAAACGTGGTCGTTTACCTATAGACTGTTTATTTCACTATTTTATTAAGATTTTTAATTGGAGTATCCATAATAAAAAGGGAAATTTCGAGCCATGGAGCCGCAAAGGGACGCACCACAATGTCAAACATAAACACTGCAGCAACGCCAGGGTTCCGTGAACACTATACCCTAACACCAGCATCAGATACAATATCCATAACACCTGTTGAGAACTTCCAACACTGGTATTTGGTTGCCCTAGCCCAAGTGGACCAGCCAATTGACCCAAGGGGGCCACCCCATGGCCGCTCGTCTACAGGAATTCAAGGCCAAAGTGAAGTGTTAGAGTTGGACCCCTCAACCACCAGGATCCTCTCCTCCCCTTCACGGGTTGCCACGCACGGCAAACATGTGGATGGATGTTTAGATCCCACAGGAGGTAAACTGAAAGAACAGAACCTTCCCTGGGAGGTCCCCTCACCACGTACAGGAATTAACACCGATGGGAACACATTAGACTTATCTAATTTTATCAGAGATGACATCAAGAAGCTGCAAGCATTCTCCAGACGCATTTTGCTATGTATGTGGCCAATTTATGAAGACAAGAGCAAAACGTACTCTCTGACAGCATCTGCTAAACTTATGAAGCCTACAAGGCATACATGTATTTCGGCATGCCTGTCGGGGTCAAGACAAACCCTGGACACCTCATTTTACCTGCGAGCACTGCAAAAAAACTCTAGAAGATAAGACGGACAAGTTTCCCTGTTATATTTGCCTCTGGGACAGCAGGGACATCGTAGCGCACTACAACAGGTAATACTGGCCACAACGGACCGAGTTCTCTGTGGGGAGGTACAATATCAAGTGTGGGCCACTAGTGGACATCCAGAAGGTGTTGTTCCTACCATTGCACATAAAATTGGGTCTTATGAAACAATTTGTCACAGCTCTAGATAAGGAGTCTGCAGCCTTCAAGTACCTTTGAGACTTCTTCCCTAAGCTGTCTGAGGCAAAGGTCAAAGCTGGTGCCTTCGTTGGACCACAAGTAAATATTGTGATTACCCAAGAGGCTCCGAACCACTGCGACAAAGCTGCCACAAGCTTTTTTTGTCTTCCTACTGAGCTTCTTGAGTAATCACAAGGCCAAAAATTATGTGGAAGCTCTGAGTTGAGGCTCTGATGAAGAACCACGGCAAAATGGGCCTGCAGGATGTCCCTGAAAGTCCATATCTTTGACGTTCATATTGATAAATTCAAGGAGAACATGGGAGCATACTCAGAGGAGCAAGGCGAGCGCTTCCACCAAGATATACTGGACTTTGAACGCCGCTACCAAGGAGCGTATAAAGAAAACATGATGGGAGACTATATTTGGGGGCTGATTTACGTTACAGTCGCAAATCTCGATAAACTACTCACTTGTAAAAATTTTTGTTCATTTTTGTATAGCTTTAGAATAAATACATGTAAAGCTTGATTCATATGTTGCTTTATTCAGACCTTATGTAAATGAAAATGTGCAAATTTGCCCGTTTTTACATACAAAATAGTTAATTTCTAAATTTCATTATCCAGGTCACAAAAGTAAAATTTGAAGGGAATAATGGCCATTTTCTGTACATTTACAACATAAGCAATTAAGAAATAACACACATTATCCAGGAACAAAATTTGTGTTACATAGTGTTGTTTGTTTCAGTATCAATATTGCTTCTAGTACTTAACCAGGTAAAATCCACTATTAATTTTCTTGTGGAAAGCACGAAACATTTTGGGAAGTAAATTATATGTTTTCTTTATGCTCTGTCCATCATGTTTGACATATTTCAGCGTCATTCAGATGTGACGTTATAACAACAATCACAAGTTACATGGAGAACCCCTCACTGACTGCCCAATAACCGTTCAGATTTGAAGAGTAACTTCCTGTCAGTATATACCAGCCATCCTTTGTTACCTTAGTCGTAATTTTCAAATGGATGTTATCTCCCTTATATGAGATAGTTAGCGTTGTTTACAAGTGTTAATCTGACGCATTATCATCACATGCTGATAAAGTCGTCATATGACTATGATACTTATAGCTGAATATAAATACTTTAATTATACAAATCTATATGTAATTTCTGAGCATCACCTCGAAGATAAAAATTTAAAATAATCATTTATTTTAATTTATTTTCCAATTCCAAACTGATAAAACATCAATTCAAAGCATCCACTTCGGCCCAGCATGGCCAGGTGGGTTAAGGCGTTCGACTCGTAATCCGAAGGTCGCGGGTTCGAATCCCGGTTGCACGAAACATGCTCGCCCTTTCAGCCGTGGGGACGTTATAATGTGACGGTCAATCCCAGTACTCGTTGGTAAAAGAGTAACCCAAGGGTTGGCGGTGGGTGGTGATGACTAGCTGCCTTCCCTCTAGTCTTACACTGCTAAATTATGGACGGCTAGCGCAGATAACCTTTGAGTAGCTTTGCGCGAAATTCAATATAACAAATAGCATCCACTTCGGTGCTACAATAAAAAATATAACAACTCTCCGAGACAAAATTGCATGAAGAACTTTACTAAAGTTATTATGGGAAGTATTGTAGCCAAGATGAGATTGGGTAAAGATACTTGTTTGTTTGTTTTTGAATTTCGCACAAAGCTACTCGAGGGCTAGCTGTGCTAGCAGGCCCGTAAAGATATTAATGTGAGCTGTTAGCTTTATTGTCTTTCACCAGCAGAAGAAAGCGAATTAAAAGCAAACTCCCTAGCACAAGTTAATTATCTTTGTGAATTAAGACTAAAATAATGAGCTTTCCAAGTTTTATTTTTAACAACTTAAGCAATGGTTTCATGGAAGTGTGCCAACACTTTTTTGTAAGTTACCAATGAATTAATTTAAAATATGCTAAGACTGACGTAAGTACATGCTCCTGCTAACAAGCCATGTACGAATATGCAGTATTTAAGGCATATCGCCCCCTACCGGAAATAACAAGAACCAATTAGCATCAAGGACCTTGTGATCTTACCTACTGATTTTAAATTTCGTGAAAAGGCTGTTCCGTCGGGCGTTTAAAGGACACAAGTTATTGTACAAGTCTGATAATATGATACTTATGAAGACGAGATTAACGTGTCTCTTCATCTGGCCCACTTGATAACACCTTTACTCCAAGTTAATTTTAACAACCAAAATAGCGACTAATAAGATCGACCGTGACACGGAGATAAGGAAAATAGCCATATTTTGTTGACAAACGTTATTCAAGTATGAATCATTCCAACATGTTACAAGGCTAATCGTTAATAACGTAGCTATTTTTTTTTTACCGATGTAGAAAATTAAAACGTGTCCCCTTACAGATACAGGAAAGCGATATATATCATCGTCCTACATCCGTAAGAGAACATACATACATGTATCTAAAGTATGAAATATTTGCAAGCATCTAACTTCCTTGCATATAATAGATCAATATATGCATATATGTATGTTTATTTATTTGAATACACATTAAAAGTACCATCAGGTTCAAAGTATCATGTCTTTTATTATTTATATTTTAGTTTCGAAAGGTAGGCAGCGCTTTGTTAGTTTTAAGGTATAGAAGACAAACGAAGTCTTCCAGTTTTTGATATTAAATTTAACCCTAAGGTCTAATATATATATATTAACCCTAAAGTATATTGTACATATTAACCCTAAGGTATATTGTACATATCAACCGTAAGGTATATTATATATATTAACCCTAAAGTATATTGTACATATTAACCCTAAGGTATATTGTACCCTAAGGTATATTGTACATATTAACCCTAAGGTATATTGTACATATCAACCGTAAGGTATATTATATATATTAACCCTAAGGTATATTATATATATTAACCCCAAGGTATATTGTATATATTACCCCTAAGGTATATTGTATATATTACCCCTAAGGTATATTGTATATGTACAATAATGATTCCATTTCATGACCAAATATAATCGTTACCCATTCTTCACCCAGAAGCTCTTACCAATAATTACTAACGCAGTCTCTTGCCTGATCTGAGATATATAAAGCTTGCTTTCTGGTTCACCACTTCTCAGTGACGAGGACGTTAATTTTAAAATATCATAACAAATAAAATAATGACAAATAAGCGAAAATCAACACTGTAACAACAATATAACCAATTTCTGGTTTGTTGTGATATTAAAACAATTAATCGAACATTAAATGTTACCAACTTATCCAGTTCACATAGTAACAAGCAAATTCCCAGCCGGGGTCTGAAAAGAAATGGTATTGCAGGAAAGGTCTTATAAGTACTAGATATAACAGATACAATGTTTTTAACATCTAATTGCACAACTTTCTTTACTTCCACTTACAAATTCATATTGGTAATCTGATATAGGAAATGTAGTTTCCAATCAACAACATCGGCACCTCACAGGTTATAATTTCATTTAATGATTGGGTTCATAGGGAACCATTGAGTTATCCTCAAAAATAATCTGCAAGTCCTTGAATGTCCAGAATGGACTTTCATAAACAACACAAAACTGTAGACCGTGTCCCGCTTAAAGGTACGGAATTTAGCATGGGAATATAGAATAACCAATCTCTTTATAAAAA
The DNA here is from genome assembly GCF_004210375.1 of Tachypleus tridentatus. NCBI lineage: Eukaryota > Metazoa > Arthropoda > Merostomata > Xiphosura > Limulidae > Tachypleus > Tachypleus tridentatus. Next base: position 48,334,228 of record NC_134830.1, read on the forward strand.
CTATAACTGTACCACACGTTTACAGTGTAGGATAAAACTTTAATAAAAACTACAACTGTACCACACGTTTACAGTGTAGGATAAAACTTTAATAAAAACTATAACTGTACCACACGTTTACAGTGTAGGATAAAACTTTAATAAAAACTACAACTGTACCACACGTTTACAGTGTAGGATAAAACTTTAATAAAAACTATAACTGTACCACACGTTTACAGTGTAGGGTAAAACTTTAATAAAAACTACAACTGTACCACCCGTTTACAGTGTAGGGTAAAACTAATAAAAACTACAACAGTACTAAAGGTTTAAAGTGAAGAATAAACTTCAATAAAAGCTACAACTGTACTAAATGTTTACAGTGAAGGACAAACTTCAATAACAACTACAACTGTACTAAACGTTTACAGTGTTGGATAAACTTCAATAAAAACTACAACTGTACTTAACATTTAGTGTAGGATAAACTTCAATAAAAGCTACAACTGTATCACCCGTTTATAGTGTAAGGTAAGCGTCAATAAAAGTTACAACTGTACCATTCGTTTACAGTGTAGGATAAACTTCAATAAAACTACAACTGTACCACCCGTTTATAGAGTCGGGTGAAACTTCAATAAAAACTACAACTGTACCACCCGTTTATAGTGGAGAATAAACTTCAATAAAAACTACCACTGTACCACCCGTTTATAGTGGAGAATAAACTTCAATAAAATCTACAACTGTACCACCCGTTTATAGTGGAGAATAAACTTCAATAAAAACTACAACAGTACCACCCGTTTATAGTGGAGAATAAACTTCAATAAAAACTACAACTGTACCACCCGTTTATAGTGGAGAATAAACTTCAATAAAAAACTACAACTGTACCACACGTTTACCACAGTAGCTCATTTCACTGAAAACCGGGTTTGATACTCGTGGTGGGCATAGCACAAATAGCCCATTGTGTACCAGTGTGCGTAAAGGAAAACAACAAAAAAGGTATTAACTGGTCACCGAACATGCTCGCCCTTTTAACAGTGGGAGTATTATAGTGTACGGTCAATCTCATTATTCGTTCGCAAAAAAGTATCCCGGAAATTGGCGTGACTAGCTGCCTTCCGCCTAGTCTTTCACTGCTAAATTAGGGACGGTTAGGGCAGAGAGCCCTTGAGTAACTTTGCACGGAATTATAGTGTAATAAAAAAAAACAAAAAACAAAGAAGCAATGAATTAATATAGGATTTTCCATAAGAATTTACACTCCATATTGTTTAATTGTTCGTGACAGATTAATCACAGTACTTTTACCAACACATAAAACACTGTCAATACTTCCAATATTACCTCCTCTAATTACCCCTGTGTATCTTATACAGAAAATAAGCAATATAACCAACCCTTTTAACGAGTTCTTTACGTTACACATTGTAAGAGTAAATACAGTTAATATGATTGAACGTATCGAGCACTTCTGTAGTTTTTGTTTGTTGCTAAGCAGAAAGCTAGACAATATATTGTCTGTACCCACCACGGGTATCGAAACCCGGTTTTATGCGTTGTAAACATGTAGAATTACAGCTGGACCAGCGAGGTGGAGGGTGTATTTGTAAAGTATTACAAAACGGCTGTATTAAGGGTCACGTTAATGCCTATCGTTATCGCTATATGTATATTGTTCCCCGTGAAAGTACATTTACTGTATTCTGGCCGGTTTGGGCTCGTTATCTCTGTTTTAACTATTTTTCCGTCCTTGGGTTTACAGGTGCAGGACAAACCTTGTATATTCAACCATTTATCGACAGATACAACAAACTAGTACCTACACATAAGAGCAGCAATGGAAAGAAATTCTGGGAAAATTTCTATTATTCCACCACTTAGAATAATAACCAGTTTTTAATACATAAGCCTTCAGGAGACCATGACATTTGGCAAGTGTCACGGTCATCCAATATATATATGACGTCAAGAAGCACGATGCATTAATTTCCTCCTATAATGTTGTTAACATGAAAGCCAGCAATTTTTAAGTAAAAGAAAGTAAAACTAAACACAATATCCTTTATGGGCTGTAAAAACAAATTCTAAAAGCCATCTAACAACAAAATTCTGAGAATTTTTTCTTCATTAAAACGTGAATTTCAGTGAAGAAAAGGTATTAGGCCTAATCTATTCTTTGATTCAATTGAAAGTATTAAGCCTAATATAATTTTTATTACATTGAATGATTTCATCGAAATAAACTTGTGTGATAATTCTAAATAAAAAGATCTCAACTGTGTGAAAAACATAAAAATAAACTGAATAGTTTCAAACTAGAAAGGAGTGTTTTGTGCGAAAAACAACACGAGAAAGTTTACAAAAAATATCATAGAGGGCGTTAAACTTTATCATAACAACTCAAGTAACAATTAGTAAAAACGAGACGATTACAAAATTGTTGGTAAGAACAGTAAAAACTAACAGTTTGAGTTACACACTTACACATTAGTAAGGTTTCAGCAATTTTACGTCTTTTCCCATCAGACTAATTTCTATTGTTCTCGGTCGTGATGTGAAATGTTCTGGAAGAAGTAGGGGGGTTGTGCTCAAAAAGTTTAGGAACCCATGAATTAGCTGAAGTGTCTTTCAATGCATTAGGAAAATAGAAGCGCTTGGATGGTTATATATGGACGTCAGATCCAGAAGGTGACCCACTCCTACTCCACACACACAGCTGTGTCACTCATTTAGGTCCCAAAAAGTACACACCAAGTTTAATTACAATCGATCTGATACGTCGCCACTTATTAGCACATACGCACGTGCACTTCTGTAAACTAATTAAGATTGAAGGAACTGCACCCTCTAAATTTCTTAAATGTCTCCGTGATTTTGGTTCTCTGTGATTTCTTCCAGGCATGTTTCTAGTTTTGTATAATTAGCGACCATGGAATAATGATTGCAAGTAGTGTAGTTTCTTTTCGATTTGACGCTCGGTGCTTTCTTTTTCATTTTCCGATTATTTTGGTAGTGGCCACTGTCCGGATAACCTTTATTTTCAATAGCATCTCACTCCTTATGGACTGAAACGTTATTGTTTGCCATAAATATTTTGAATATATTTCATTATGTCGTGCATATGCTTGTAGTTACAAGTAAAACTATACAAGGGGTTAACTGTGCATCACAGATAACGAAACCCGCTTTTTTAGCGTTAAAAGTCCGCATACGTGCCACTGTGCCAAATGGGAGATGAGGCTTATCTCATGTAATGATAATGTATTTAATGTAAAGATGTAAATATATTTAAAGAAAGAGCAGGAGAGAATTTTACACGTTTTTAACGAAATAGGACAGATAAATATATAAACCTTCAGTTTGATAAGAGATTCAACACGTTTTCATCAATACTATTTTGTAGATCATTTTGTTTTGATCACCGTAAATCTGCTCAACATATAAAATACGTAAAACTCTCATACCTAAGCCAACATAACAGACCGATATCCTGGTTCTTCAGTGACGTAATCTTTCAACCACTAATCAGGCAAGAATATCGTATTGTGCCATTTCAAGAGAAACGTAAGACGCTGCATAAAGATCTAACTGCTGAGTTTACGCGCGAAATCTACGATGATAAAATACGTGATACAAATACCAAGTATTGCCCTGTTATACAGAGAATCGAAAATGCCTAGTCTCTCAGAACGAGTAACAGAAAATTGTTTATCTAAACGTTGTCACATTCCGAAAATAAATAAATAAAAAAACTTTCTACCGCCTAAAGACTTTCGTCAGCATGACGTCCAAACGACAGTGTTGCGTCAAACATAAACGTCTCAAAGCTCTTTCAACTGCTAAAGATTTGTTTGTTTGAATTAAGCACAAAGCTACAGAATGGACTATCTGCGCTATGCCCGCTATGGGTATCGAAACCCAGTTTATAATCCCCTTCCCATGTCCACACGTTGTCAAATACATGGAATTCTAAGGCCTCAATTAATCGACGTCTAAACAGTGTCAAACATATAGAACTGTGAGTCTATTGTTACTAACCACAATGAACCCGTATTTTTCGCCATGTCCACCAAAACGAACCAGTTTTACTTCCGTGTCTGTTTTACAACAGGATAGCGTGTAGCGTTCCACGACCACCAATTCCCGTTTTGTTCCGCTACAAGAGTGAGACAAACCACAGTAGTTCCCCCAAGGTGAAGAATACTGGAAGAGACTTCACCATAAACCTCATCGTACATAGTTCAGATAACCTCACGATGAGAAGAAACCGATGGAAGACAGTCACAACTCGTATATAACTCAATCTAAAATACAATACAGGTTTTACTACATTCCACTAACATTACCTACCCGTTTAGACTTTCCCCTCCCCACAAACGACCTCTAACTACTAAACCACGCGGTATCAGGTGAGTTCTGTTGCGTAACTTACCGAGCAACATTCACTGATGTTTTCTCTACCTAGATATTCCAGAATGATCGTAAACAAACGTCCCGAGATACAAAACAGATTTTTTTTTTTAAATACGCAATGGACTAAATATCCATCGTGGAATCAAACGATGTGCGAACCATGTAATAAGTGCAAGTAATTATTAAACTGAATTATTGTTTACATGAAACGACGTGCAACTGTTTTCACAACAGATTATTATTAACCATACAACGGTCTACGTAAGACTAAAATAATAAAAATAGATACATTCGTAACATGTTACAACGTGTTTTAATTTCAAACAAATGTACACGAGCCCTTTGGTTACCAATATAGATTTATTATGTACCGACACATTACTTACATTGTAACATATTTTATATCCATAAACCTCACTGGCTTCATACGTCAACAATCTTAGCAATAGAATGATTAAACGCATTCACACACTAAACACCACGAGTGGAGCATGGCCTAGTTGCTAAAGTGCCAGGTCTGTGAATACAATGGATCATTGTTCGCGTCCCGTTTCAGGAAATACACTCGTCCCGCGTGTTATTATTGTGGATATGTTAAAAGAGTGACAATCAAATAAGACACATGGAAATAGCTCAAGAATTGGTGGTGGGTGTTCTTGACAACTTGCCTTACCTGTAGTCTATTAGTTCAAAATTAGAAACGGCTGTGTAAACAACTAATCCTTTAGTACCTTTCTGTGAAAATAAAAACAGAAGCTAAACAGCATTATAAAAAAGTAGATGTTTTACTGGGATGATTTAGTTTTTATATACCTCTGAAGATCAGAGATATCATTATTACATCGTAAGATGCAAGTCTTGTTGGAACAAGTGAATTATTCACGTTATTTTATAAACAAAAAAATGTTAAAGAAAAATAACTATCAACAGATACAGTTTAATACTTTATCAGAGATCTGATAATAAAATACTTTATCAGAAACTTAATAATAACATACATTATCAAGAATCTGATAATAACATACTTTATCAGAGACCTAATAATAATTATCAGATATCTAATATCAGAGATTTAATAACATACTTTATCAGAGATCTAATAATAAAATACTTTATCAGAGATCTAATAATAATAAAAAATATCACAATTGTCTGTTAAGCTATACTGAGTTGTTTGATCTAATGTTTTTACACAGTCACACCAGATGTTTGATCTATTTTTACACAATCACACCAGTTGTTTGATCTATTGTTTTTTTACACAATCACGTCATTTGTTTGATTTATTGTTTTTTTACACAATCACATCAGTTGTTTGATCTATTGTTTTTACTATAGTAACACCAGTTGTTGGATCTATTGTTTTTACACAATCACACCAGTTGTTTGATCTATTGTTTTTACACAAACACGTCAGTTGTTTGATCTATTGTTTTTACACAATCACACCAGTTGTTTGATCTATTGTTTTTACATGGTAACACCAGTTATTTAATCAATTTTTTTACATAATCACGTCAGTTGTTTGATCTATTGTTTTTATACAATCACACCAGTTGTTTGATCTATTGTTTTTACTATAGTAACACCAGTTGTTGGATCTATTGTTTTTACACAATCACACCAGTTGTTTGATCTATTGTTTCTTTACACAATCACGTCAGTTGTTTGATCTTTTGTTTTTACACAATCACACCAGTTGTTTGATCTATTGTTTTTACACAAACACGTCAGTTGTTTGATCTATTGTTTTTACACAAACACGTCAGTTGTTTGATCTATTGTTTTTACACAAACACATCAGTTGTTTGATTTATTGTTTTTACACAATCACACCAGTTGTTTGATCTATTGTTTTTACATAGTAACACCAGTTATTTGATCTATTTTTTTTACATAATCATGTCAGTTGTTTGATCTATTGTTTTTATACAATCATACCAGTTGTTTGATCTATTGTTTTTACTATAGTAACACCAGTTGTTGGATCTATTGTTTTTACACAATCACACCAGTTGTTTGATCTATTGTTTCTTTACACAATCACGTCAGTTGTTTGATCTTTTGTTTCTTTACACAATCACGTCAGTTGTTTGATCTTTTGTTTTTACACAATCACACCAGTTGTTTGATCTATTGTTTTTACACAATCACACCAGTTGTTTGATCTATTGTTTTTACACAAACACGTCAGTTGTTTGATCTATTGTTTTTACACAAATACGTCAGTTGTTTGATCTATTGTTTTTACACAAACACATCAGTTGTTTGATTTATTGTTTTTACACAATCACACCAGTTGTTTGATCTATTGTTTTTACATAGTAACACCAGTTATTTGATCTATTTTTTTTACATAATCATGTCAGTTGTTTGATCTATTGTTTTTATACAATCATACCAGTTGTTTGATCTATTGTTTTTACTATAGTAACACCAGTTGTTGGATCTATTGTTTTTACACAATCACACCAGTTGTTTGATCTATTGTTTCTTTACACAATCACGTCAGTTGTTTGATCTTTTGTTTCTTTACACAATCACGTCAGTTGTTTGATCTTTTGTTTTTACACAATCACACCAGTTGTTTGATCTATTGTTTTTACACAATCACACCAGTTGTTTGATCTATTGTTTTTACACAAACACGTCAGTTGTTTGATCTATTGTTTTTACACAAACACATCAGTTGTTTGATCTATTGTTTTTACACAATCACACCAGTTGTTTGATCTATTCTTTTTACATAAACACGTCAGTTGTTTGATGTATTGTTTTTACTTACTGTGTTATTTGAAGTTATTGTTTATCACTGGTGTATGGTTATCTATGTTTTGTTTTGTCAGATGTTTCGTTGTACATCGTATTTACTTAGTTATCAGAGTAAAGAATGTATCCAGCAAGCGCGTGAGCTGTATTTAAAATAAATATGATTAGAAAATATTACCTAAATGTAAGTATGGGTTATGAGAATGTAACATATTCTTCAGTTAAAAACAACCATGAAGCTGCTTTATAAGTAAAAGATGATTCATCTACAAGTTGTTCACTCTTAAGGTTACAACTGATTACCAGAAAGTTTGTATGGTGAACGTTTCGATCTAGAAACGTTTCATTCTGATGTACTTTCTTCACTGTATAAAATTAAGCACACTTCCAAAATGAAGTAACATGTGTCTTACAAATTATCTTTATTAATTATTTACATAGGTAATTAGTTACGTTGCCTTACCGGCTTCGTGCTGATCTTACAGGGGGCTCTTCTGTGGCAAACATGGCGACCTCGAAATTCAAAATGTTCCTTTGATTTGGAATATTAATTTAAATTCATATACCAATTCTTAAGGGAAACATGAAACAGCAAGGGCAAAGTACACTACATTATTTAAGTTTTAAAAGGTCACTAATATGTAACCTTTGCGGATAAATGTAAACTTTAACTATTCGAGCACTGCAGTGTTTCACCCTAACATTTTATCAATTTTGGGCAACCAGAACAAACTGTTTATCGATACAAGATGGTCAGAATATCGCTGTTTCCAGCCCTGGTTCTGATCTGTTCAATGAAGCACTGATACGCATGCAATATTACAATCCTCTATTGGAAATACGAATCAAACAGAACTGTCGTAACGTTGGAAGATTTTTTCTATTTCTTGTCGATACATCTTTTTAAGTCGCGTGCGCTGAACACAGACGCAAGTTTCAAATATTATATTGGACTTGAGAATATAAGCGACCTACAACCTGTTTCTCTAATGACTACCAGGTGGAGTCACGTGGTCTTCAAACTCTCAGGCAGATATGTCAAGTTGACGAGATGCGCAGACAACAAGCAAAGATTAGAACATGAACGACAAAAGACAATCTTCGTCGTTTGTCGTGCAGGCAACTAGTTACTTAGCTCCGAGTCGCGAACTAGAGAGTCAAAGTAAAATGAAAACGACATTTCCTGAGGAAATACTATCAAACCCTAAACATAATCCCTTTAAAGAGATTGGCGTTGTTCCAATTTCTTGTCCGACAGAAGCCAGATACACAAACGGCCAGTAGGTTTATCATCTGAACTATATGTATATGTTTTAAAGCATTCCGCAGACTATAGCTTATATTCGTCCTTAACAGGCTGTGAAAACATCGGAGATTTAATCCTGGATGTCATATACAGTCAACAAATCTGAAATCACTCGTTATTTTTAAAAATTTTATAAGATTTAACAAAAACAACACGAACAACTCTCTAGTGTACGCTCGAAAAGACTCCTGGGAAATTAATTGTTTTCACAAAGCTACACAAGGGCTATATGCACATAGCCACCATGTAGAACTAGATGGAAGGTAGCTATCTGGTCAACAACACACACTTCCAACTCTTTTGAGGTGCTTTTATCTGACCGCTCCCAGTGATTCGGCGGCAAACCGGATTTCGATACTCGTAGTGGGCACAGCACAGATAGTCCATCTGCTTAACAACAAAAGAAACTTAGCTGATCAAGTATTGAGATTTGACCGTTACTTTTATAGCGCTCTCACAACCCACAAGTATGGAATGCATTTTTGCAATAACGGGACGAGATCCACGAACCATAGGATTCACAATTTTGGGATGCTAATCGCTGGGCACACTTAAACAAGAATGAAATATGCTAATTTCAACAATTTCGCAATTACCGTAACCAAACAAACGATTTATTGATTGTTTGTTTAGAATTAAACACAAAGCATCACAATGGGCTACCTGTGCTCTGCTTACCACGGGTATCAAACCACGGTTTTTAGTGGTGTGAGTCCGCAGACATACCGCTGTGCCATTGGGGAGCCCTGGTAGAGGAAGACATAGCGGTAAAGTCGGTGAATTGTTGAAACAGAAACTAGAGGTGGGCTTCTACCACCTAGGTGGATTATGGAAAGTATTCAGGGGTTAATAGTTTGTGTTTAATATGACAATCCTTCCGTTAGAGCATTTTGCACTGGAAACTGGATTAATAAAGAATGTGATTGGACAAGGCGACACAGACTGTTATGACGACGTGAGGCCCAAACGTAATCAACCTCTGTACTACTTACTAGCTTTAACAATATTGGAACGTAAAGCACTATTTGAATATGCAACAATATACTTTTATAAGCAACCTCAACAAAATTATAAAGTTGTAACACCAATGCTACATTGTAACTCTATTAAAATTATACATTCAATCACTGCTGTAAAACCTTTAACTGTATTTTCTACCAGTTTTCGAAGTTTGCTTCTTTCATCATGTCACTAATTTGTTTTTTCCAATATTGCTATATTAAAAAAGGAAGGTACACATATAGAAATTTTGAAAATCACTGCGTCATTTTTAAAGAACCTATTAACGTTTTAAAAACAAGTAACTTTGTTAGAGCTAGTTTTGTCGCAATATAATATTATACACACTTTCCAGCCGTGTTCTTTTAACAAAAAGCTACAAGTTATTAGAGACGCCATCTGTTGGATAATGTCAATACTTTTTATGAGTAAATGTTTTTCATATTCATTTACAGAGCTACAATAGTATGCGAGATCTCAAACACAGAACTTATATTCCTGGAATAACAAATTACTATAAATTAGAATAAATGAAAATTAAGATACACCGCCCGTTTTACCTATATTCGAATATCTATCTTTACCTGCTAATTACCAGCGGGCTCGTTTTACCAAATCTAACGGGGACATTTCTCACCGGAAGTTCAAAGAAACTCCAATTATATTTCGACTTAATTACACAGGGCACGAGATGTCTATAAGCCGATTGTTTCTTCGGGATATTAGTGTAACGAATTACAATGAATGTATCAATTTATTCATGTTTCATGAACTTTTCCCACAAGCTAGAAACCTGAGCTTGAAACATAAATTACTCAAGAACAATCTTGGACGATGTGTTAATAATGTACTTAGCATAGCCAGAAAAAAAAAAGATTTGATATAGCACATGAAAAGTGTTTTTAAAATCAGATGAAACGTTTAGCAACGTTATAACGGTCATTAAGTTAGCTATCACAATTTTTATCTTTTACTGCTCATAAAACGTGTGTTCTATCTTTCTTAACAGGAGTTTACAGATTTTAATCGACATGATAGGCGCTACCTAGCAGTAGTTACTTCAAACTGTAGAATAATAACTAATAACATTTTTTGTTCATATATCATACGCAAACATTGCATGACGTAACCGAAACAAACACACGCACAGAAATAACATGTAGCTATTGTGTGAAGAGACCAATTAGATGTTTAATTCTACTGGCCAACAATCAAAACGCAGCTAAGCAACAGAGCCTGACTCTAGCGTCTAACGACACAGTGTGGGGGGGGTGGGGTGAGAAGTTTGTTAAATCGGATGAAACAATAAAACTATGCACGGGGTGTAGAGAGAAACGTATTGACATGAAACTACGTGTATAAAAACAGCAAGAGAGAGACGTTATAGCAAAAGTTTCGAGAACAAATACTGGGAAATTTTCATTTTTCGTTAAATCTAATTGCGTGCCCTAGTCTACACTCTGATAACTATGTATTATCCAGTCTTAGTAGGTAGAAAAGAGGCTATGCAAATGCACTATGAGCATTAGACTAAATTTAATTACAAAGTGCTCATGTTCACAACCCACACGATCAGGAAGTGACGTCACCGAAATAAAACTAAAGATTACACATGCGTTGTGTGTCAAGAAAATGTTTGGTAAAGTTACGGGTTTTAAGGGAAAACAAAAAGGTAATTTATTCAAAAAGCACCAAAGATGTTATTTAATTCAGCGCCTTAGAAACAAAATTTGTTTTTTTAATTGTACTTTTTTACGAAGAAAAATATGAATGTGTCCTGACTTTGACTAAACAGTGTCGTCATTTCTGGGAGTAGGGAGTTTCAAAGCTGTTCTTGATGGCGAGAATCCCACTTGAAATAAAAATGTATCTCAGAACGGCTGGTATTAACCTGAAGATGACCTAGGAAGGTTGAAACTTTGTTTTCTGGTTGTCAATAAAAGTGTTAATACCAATATCAGCCGTTCTGAGATATGAGTTTCAAAGCAATTATAGCATTCTACGAATTGTACTTTTACTCATTTGTTGAATGGGGGGAGGGGTTATATCATCATGTGGGACATATATCCTGAGGACTCTGAAGGACAAATGGCAAAACCCAAGGTCTAAAGAGGAGGATCTGCCTCCTTTCTCCAGCAACAAATGACCTTCTATAGGTAAATAAAGGTCAACTGATTATAAATAACTGTATGGAAATCTCACGCACGCGCAAAACTTACAACTTAATCGTATTGTTGGCCATCACAACAGGAATGTTCGGCACGTGGGAGGGTCAGGTAACTACAATTGCGTCCGCTAGCATGTTACTAAGCTGTGGGTAATAATAACAGGTTCAAAATCGCACATTAAGGTTTCATTTTATCTTGGAACAAATACGTCCCTGGCGTGTTTTTATGTTACTTATAATTAACTGGTAGAAAAATGTTCTCTTCTACATTATATTTGCAAATATAAACAAAGTTCAAATTGAATTAACTAGTTTTTAGATTATCAAGTTAAATTAACAGTTAAGACTAACTTAGTACTGACAATTATTTAATGTCACGAAGGTCGCTCAATAGAGTAAATGGAATACTACGGTGTAACAGAAGTAAAAGTACTTATTTTAAGGAGTTATTTCGTAAACACTGGGTTCACAAAGTTTATCAAATATTTTAAGGTTTACTTCTAATAAAGATCATACCATCTCACTGGTATAGAAGCACAAATGACATCATGACGTCGTAACACTTGAATGATACCAGCGAGGATGACGTCACTAAACAGGATAAGTTTTCTCAACTGGTACAGATACCATCGAAGAACAAGAACAAAGACACAAATTTGGACGTTTCATAATTTTGTTCTAGTACTATCGTTTACCCTCATCTAGAGAACAAACGTACAACAAAAGTTTAGATTATATGAAAAATTATACAGAACCGATCATTTAGGTAAATTTGTGGGGTAAAAGACAGTTTCTACACTTCATTACACCACAATACCGCAACAAAAAAAGTATTAGAATTCTAACAAACGTAACAAATTTCTCCCAAAATAACATTTCCTGTTGTAATCACGCCCCCCCCCCTCCATAAAACACGCCTGGTACACATTTCTGTATTGGACTCATATTACTAAATATATATTTCGCAAGATATATTCAGTGTTACAAGATGCATATGCAGAATATGTCAATGCGTCACAAGATACGTACAGAATTTTTTTTTGTATGTGTTTAGAATAAAATCAACTATAGCAAAACAATAAGTATGTTCGCTTATTTCTCCTTTACATTCAAAATTCCATAAGCACTATGCACGTACATAAGCTGTACAGTTTCTTACAATGAATAGTAAATTAACAGTATTAGTAAGATACTTATATTTAGAGTATTTTTTGTTTGTTATTAAGCACGAAACTACACATTAGTTATTGAAACCCGGGTTTTAGTGGTGTGAGTCCGCAGGCATACCGCTGTACCACTGGGGGGGGGGCTATATTTAGAGTAATTATTTTGTGTATATAACATAAAGGCAGCGCTACTGTCCCTTACACAAAGTTGGTAACATGTTGCAAGTTGTATTTCACATTTCAACATTATCTCACATAGAGGCATGCCTGATGCGCATCCATGACTTCATAGCAAACTTTGTCAGCATATATATGAAGACATCAATCAATCTGCGATTTCCGATTATCATATTTGTAAATAAATAAAATTTTCTAGATATATAATATGAGCAAATATCGTCCTATTTAGTAAGATTAGGGTATATTAATGTGTCATAGGTTGGTTATATGAAAGTAAAGTGCGAGACTTATTCATGGTAATTGTATTTCCTCAAATTGTTTGTTTTGTTAAAATTTGTTCACAGATATTCGAGGGCTGTCTGTACTAGCCATCCCTAATTTGTAAATGATAGATTAGAAGAAAGACAGTTAGTCAACACCACCCACCGCTAACACCTAGGCTTTATCAAAGCTTAGTATGACTTACTGTTACCTTGAACGCCCCCGCGGCTCAAAGAGCGAAGGGTTTTGATCCCGTCACCCACAGATTGTGAGTCGAGCGCACTAATAACCAGGCTATGCGAAGCCAAGTTCTTAACGAACCGTGTGTGATGATTGTTTTCAGAACACAAAATTATTAAACCTAAATTCTCTAAAATGGAAGTTTCCTACCTGTTATCATCACCCCTGATGATTAAATTAATATTTTCAATCCTGGCATAACTTGGTGGTTAAAACGCTCGACTTGCATCTCGAGGTCATGATTTGAATTCTCATAACCAAGCATGCACGCCCTTTCAGCCGTAGGGGCGCTATGATGTTTCAATCAAACCCAGTCGTTTGGTAAAAAGAGTAGCCCAATAGTTGGCGGCGAGTGATGTTGACTAGATGCCTTCCCTCTAATCTATCACTGTTAAACTTGGGATGCCTAACGCAGCTAGCACTCATGTAACTTAAGTTATAAATTCACAGTTAAATACTTTAGCAAATACTACAGTTATCTATGATATGACAGTTGTGAAAAAATATATTATTTTATAATTAAATTTCAAATTGTTACTTACGTCAAATGTTTTCTTCATATATTTGTGTTGCTTTGTTGTTGTTTGTTCTTAAGCACAGAGCCCACCACGGGTATCAAAACCCGATTTATAGTAGTGCAAGTCCGCACACACTGGGGGCGTGTTGCAGGGATCATTTATCATGGTAAATATTACTACTACTAGTCCTGTTGTTTTAAGGTTTAATTACTTTTCTATAGGTTAGTTCAAAGCATTAGCACGATGTAGACTTTGGCCATGTGCTTATATTCCGCAACGTAATTAAGTCTAACATACATTTTGAAATTACATGGAAATTTGGAACGTTATTGTTGTATCGAGGAAATATTTTATTCGTGAATGTATAATTTTATTATTGTGAAACTTTAAAATTGTTTGTACTTTCTACGCCTAAAAAGCAAATATATGATCAATATTTCAACTATATATTCGACACCGCCCCCAAGGTGACAAAAACTTTTGTATATTTTACAAACTCTTGCGGTTTATTAAAGAATATCAGATTAATCTAATAAAACAACAAAAGTTTATTTCTATTGAACAGAAATGACATTTTATGGATGGTAATATCCGAAACTTACATGTAGAAAACTTCATTTTTCATAAATAGTTTATTTTTATCGAAGCCATCTACACTCATGTACACCACTCAGTACTGCCACCTGGTTATCACGACCTTGAACGGAATATAAACACCACGCTGCAACTTTTAAGATTATATAATATTACCTTCCACTTTCCTCTAAGATGGACATGGCTGGCACGTACAGCAATAATACATTAGCGGACGAACTACAAGGTCGTTATTTTATTTATTTATTTTTATGCGAGACTGGTTACTGTAATCAACTTGTAGGCGTGGGCTAGTTCAAAACAATGCTGTTTGATGGTCGCATGGTAACAGCAACAACTATTGTTTGGTAATACATGTATAAAGAAACTTCAAATAATATATTATAATCGAAGAAAGACGCCAATAACACGCAGAAAAGTTTGGCCATTAGGAGCTTCTGAGCTGCATAAAAAATACCAAAATCGCTGATCTCGACACGATACATCTTAAGAAAAGGGAAACAGCTATAGGAAATATTAACGATCCGCCAAACGACCTTCAGCTTTGAATACGTTTTCAAATTTATTAACATTACTCAACGTGTTTAGATTTTTCTCTCGTGAAAGGACGAACATAACCGTGACGTGGATCATTCAAGCCCAACTGAAATTAAAAAAAAATTTCTCAATTTGCATTTTTCTCAGAACTGTTTAGAGTCGCCAACACTAATCTGAACATTTATATATCACTAGCGCGCACGACAATGGCCGTCGTTTCTAAAAGATTCACCTTGTATATTTTACCTCTGAATGGAAAACTTGTCAAGTAACACTTACATTTTTACTTAATAGTATGGCAACTAGACAGTTTATATATTATTTCATTATAATTATTAATAAGGAGTTCTACGTGACAGAAGAATGTACAACTAGATGTAGTTCCACAGGGTCCCTGAGACGGTTCTGTTTCAAGAATTATAAATAAGACAAAAACTTCTTGCTTCTTAAGTTCATATGTCATGCTGTGTTGTAGCCTACAGAGCGTATAATTCTTCTAGTGATTCGTGGCATGCGCATAGTTTATAACGTCACGACAATAAAAATGGTAACGTTAAACTTTTCTTGTTTGACATCATTTTAGTGTTTACTGACTCACTGACAGACAACACACTACTGTATGTTGGTGCGAGTTAAAACAGGTAAACCCTCAAGGTGGTCTTAGAGGAAATGACATGTGAACCATTATATACCTATTATTATCTGAAAGGTGCTGACGAGACCTTGCATATAAAACTGGTGGGTGGTATGCGATAAACAGAGTAGTTGAAATACTGTTTATATTAAGAAATTGCTCGATGACAGCTGTTGCGGCGATAAATTAATTAATCATTAAAGTGGGGAAGTGTAACTGTTCATTAATTTTATTTACGTCATATTACATCACAATTGGACAAAGATTATTTGAAAATATAGTATTTAACAATATTAACATCATAGTATATATATACTAATCTTATCGTTATTCAGAAGTACTGGCAAAACAGCAAGCTAAGAGTATTTCATCCTGAAGCAGGTAAAGTGACCACAGGGTTTTGAACGACAACAATATAAATTCAAACGACTTGACGTTTCTCCAGTTTCCCACTCTACATGAATAAACACTACTGGATGACAATCAAGATTAAATACGCAAAAAATTGTATATAACAGTTATTTTAGGTTTAACCCAGACATACACACAAATACAACTTCCCAATCTGATATTTTAAGAAATTCTCAAGAGAAATGCCGCATTGACCCGACTAGAGAACGATCTCGAATATTCGGCGACCCCAATTTTCAGAAACCGCGGGAAAGATTTAACTAGTGTCATAATGTGCTTTATAAAATCAGCAGAATCAATACTATAGCAAAAAAACCTGCAACTTGATAAGTTGCAAGAACTAGGGATTAATTTGAGCGAATTAACATCTAACGCACATGCGTAGACGGATGCTAACTGGACATCCAAAAATGCAACAGGCTAGTATAGGAGAAAGCGTAATTATTAATGAAAAAACAACAACATAAACATCGCTTTACAATTGGGTCAATATTATAAATAGTTAAACAAACCTCTAATTATTTCGCTTTCATTAATTAGATAACAACTCTACCACGTTTGTTTTAAATTACAAAAATCTTTGCTCCAGCTTTGCTTAAATGATGAAGTAGGAGCGGGCCAGCTCTCCCACTTGTAATGTCCATATATCACATAATTAAAATTAAAAAGACGTGTTATAATGAAGAGTGAAGCCTAGGAAACATTTGTAAACATGTTTAACAGTTGAACATTTAGGAATTATACATATTTCATTGTCAGAAAATCTATGAGAATATTCAATAGGAACAATCTTCAATAATCAACTGGAAGTTATTAAATCAGGACAAGTTACGTTAATGTTTGTGAATATCAGATGTTGAATATCATTTTACACTGTTATCATGGGTGTAAAGAAAGAAAATTTTATGTTAGCAAGAAATGGGACACAGATAAAGTATTAACTATTCTGTACGGTAATTTAACAATCAAACATTTTTTTAGAAACTAGGTTATTTTTAACACAAATAATATAATCTTGACAGCTGAAAGCGAATGACATCGAACCTTGGTTTGATTGGTTAATTCAATGCTACAGTTTCGTTTTTTTGGTTTAGATGTTTATTGGGAAGAGAGTGTACGTTTTCTTTTAGCAAAGCCACACCGGGCTATCTACTGAGCCCACGAGGGAAATCGAACCCTTAATGTTAGCGTTGTAATGCTGAAGACTTACCGGTGTACTAGCGAGGGGCATTTGGAAGAGGGAGCTATTAACCATGATGATGTAATAGCTAGAGTGTTCATAAATATCAAAGATCGAAAACCATCGTGAAATATCCAGAAACAAGGGTGCATTGTTGTTGTTTTGAATTAAGCACAAAGATACACAATGAGCTATATGTGCTCTGGTCGTCATGGGTATCAAAACCCCCTTTTAGCGTTGTAAGTCCACAGACATGCCGCTGTGCCAGTGGGGGTAAACAAGGGTACATTATAAGCACGAGCAGTGAGTTGACTGTCAATGAGAAGTATATAAAGTGTTTCAATTAACTACCAGACAGTGACAGTTATTGTATCTATTCTACCATTTTGTTAACTGTTAAGTCACGTGACTGTTTATTGATCCAGCTTGTGGGCTAGGCGTAGATACTATTTGTGGGAATTTGTACTGAAATGTTATTTTTGAACTTAGAGCTACAACTTGTGACAAAGTGAAAATACCCCGTAGCTAATGCTGTAGAAGAAATAAACTAACTGATTATCGTTACGAGTACTAGACTTGTCATTATTTTCACCAAATAATTCACAAAATTCTACCCACCAAAGGAACAAGTTAAAACAACACTGTCACGTGCTCATTACGTACCCACCGAAAGATCAAGTTAAAACAACACTTTCACGTGGTCCTTACGTTCCCACTGAAAGATAAAGTTACAACAACACTGTCACGTGGTCCTTACTGTTTCAGTACATTTTCAGAACATTTTTTTTTCGTTTTTGATGTCTAAAATTTAATCAAAGTTGTGTTTCTCTTGAACATGGGTCTATATTTATTTAATTACTTTATTTATTAAACTGCTACAATCATTAAACAAATTTTGCATTTAAAAGTGAAGGTGTCTCATTAATATTAAATTTTTTCTTACCTTTCGATGTAAACTGCAGGTGAGTAAGTGGCGCTTCGTAAGCATGCATTCCCCATTACGTCAACGAAATATTATTTTAAAATCCACTAACAGATATATGTAATCCAACATTCACTTATGATAACGTCTACGTAGAAGTGAAACCCGTACGTTGCACCACGAGAAGACAATTGCCATGAAGAAGTGCATTAGTAAACAACAGCTGGTAATATAGAAACAGGTGTTGTAGCACTTGCGGGACTCCTTTCTCGCTGCAACATCGAAAAGCACTTGCAGTGTTGTCAGAGAAAAGAGAGCACATTAAAAAAGCACCCGACAACGCGACAGGAGTTCCAACCCCTCCCCCACATTCCAATTATTTCTAATATTCTATCTTCGATTGTTGCATTTCTCAGTGATTATAACTCTTCTCTCTTTCCATCGTTTCTCTCTATTATTAACCCTATATTTACACGCACAACCTTGTTTTACGTAAATATTACGGTTTCCAACGAACAAGGATTACGTCTTCTTACCGAGGACGTGACAACATTTCAAAACTTGTTCGTAGGCTGAACCAGACATCGTTATTAGATATGAATATAGTGACTGGCCGACAAGAATCCGCAATGAATTTTCTGGTAGCGTTCAGTGTACCTTCAACCAAGTAAGAAAGGGTTTGTTTTACACCTTAGCAACCTAGTCTCCTTGCCAACCTATCTTCCGCTTCACATCACCAGAGGTTACCACAGTGTTGCGATAGACCTATTAATCCAACAGTTCACATCACCTTATTCTGATAATCGCCACACTTGATTGATATCCTTGCATAGTGTACACCGTTCGCGTAAATTCATTACAAAGTGACTTTAACAAATATCCTCGAAGCAGGAACATTACCAGCTCCGTTTCAAAGCTAAAACTTTCTCTTCTTTTTTTTTTTTATTGCGAGTTGTTAATGTGAATAAGACATTTTCTGTTTCAACTTTATTGTTACACTGTGAGCAACCTAACGGAATGTATAGTCTTACACACCCTAGCGTCGGACATGAACTCTGACGTCTCTTAGAAAGATACACATTATTATGAATGCCAACATTAGAGAGATATATCATACGGTTCGTCTCACGGTGACGTGAAGATTCCAACCTGACATTGATCGAGATATTTTGTTTCGGGTTAGCACTTAAGGACGGAAGTGTACCGACTTCATCCGGTCATCTCCGCTTGTTCTGATTCGCTTTTCATTGAAACTGGAGTATAAATAGCTTCTTAATTATGAAGTAAACAGATTGAATATACTGAAGAGCAGCGAACGGATGAACGACAGCCAGTCCTCGCCTCCTCCACGGAACCATACACAGTGAAATAACGTGGATACGTGGCTAAAGCGACGGGAGATGCAGGAGGCCACGTTCTGCCTTAGGCTGATGCCACTGAACGCTCGTGCACTGCGCGCGGATCCTCTGTCAGAATGTCCGTGTTTCCAAGTTAAAGGCGAGGGATCGTTTCAGAAGTAACAGGAAGCTGTTGGGAAAAAATTTCGCACTGTAACGTACTCGCAACCTTTGCTCCTAATTATGGATTCCACAGATTTTAATGTTTCATTACATATATCTGTTAGAAAGAAAATCGTCCATCGATGAAATTCTGTTATTTGAGTGACATATTTAACATTTTATAAGATATACGATGCAACCAGAAATTTCCATTGTGATTTCGAGCGAAAATCACGTTTAGTGAAACTGAAGAGTAGCACGCTTTCTGAACTTTTGTGGAGATAGTCTGACCATTATGTTTGTTAAGTACTTATTATAACTACCTCTTTCATTATACTGAAATATCATTAATTCAGGCCTTAAGCGGAGTCGAAACCCGGTTTCTGTTTCTTCAACTCCAGAAACAGTTCTTCCCAAGTGAAAACACACATTTCATTCAACCGGATACGAAGGTCTTTAAATTAGGTCCGTTAAACCATTAACGAAAAAAAAAATAAGACTAGCGTAAGAAAGCCACAATAGGAGTAATCAGTAAGTCCATCCTATACGAGAAGAAGGACCCTCTTATAGTAATATTCACTTAATGAGTAGAGTGGTCATCACCCTCTATCCACGTATATTGGTCAGCATAATCTCTCCAATCGATAAAGATATATCAATGTTCATCATTCATAGTGATCAGCTTCCTCCTTCCACCCCATAACAACAACAACAACGATCAGCTTTTTCCTTCCATCCAACAACAACAACAGCGACCAGCTTATTCCTTCCACCCAATAATAAAAACAACAACGATCAGTTTATTCCTTCCACCCAATAATAAAAACAACAACGATCAGCTTCCTCCTTCCACCTAATAACAACAACAACGATCAGCTTTTAACTAGAGAACCTTTCTTTCATTATAAACCAGAGAGTTTTTATGTAAAAAATAGTCTTGTATCATAAAATAATAATAATATATCTGTGGAATATTTTTATATAAAATAATATAACAGTGGAATATTTTCATACTAAATAATATAACTGTGGAGTATTTTTATATAAAATAATGTATCTGTGGAATATTTTCATATAAAATAATATATCCGTGGAATATTTGTATATAGAATAATATATCTGTAGAATATTTTCATATAAAATAATTTATCTGTGGACTATTTTCATATAAAATAATATATTCGTGGAATATCTTTATATAAAATATCTGTGGAATATTTTCATATAGAATACTATAGCTGTGGAATATTTTAATATAGAATAATACATCTGTAGAATAATTTCATATAAAATAATATATCTGTGGAATATTTTCATATAGAATAAAGTAACTGTGGATTGTTTGTTTGTTTATTTTGAATTTCGCGCAAAGCTACTCGAGGGCTATCTGCGCTAGCCGTCCCTAATTTAGCATTAATTTAGTCTAGAGAGAAGGCAGCTAGTCATCACCACCCACCGCCAACTCTTGGGCTACTCTTTTACCAACGAATAGTGGGATTGACCGTAACATAATAACGCTCCACGGCTGAAAGGGCGAGCATGTTTGGTGCGACAGGGGTTAGAACCCGCGACCCTCGGATTGCAAGTCAAGCGCCTCAACCCACTTGGTCATGCCGGGCCGTACGTAACTGCGAAATATTTTCATATAGAATAATATATCTGTGGAATATTTTTATGTTGAATAATATTTGTGTAAAGTATTTTTATATAAAATAATATATCGTGAAATATTTTCATAAAAATAATATATCTATAGAATATTTTCATATAATATGTCATAATATGTAATTATATATTTGTTTTTGTATGGCCCAAAATGTGGCAACATAAATTTACAAATGTTCCATTTTTACTGTAACATCCATAAATTATTTCACTGAGTTTCAACGAGATGCCGTGACAAAAATAATACTGGTGTACATAATTGTACACAACACATTTGTTTATAAGAGAAATTATTTAGAAAGTCCCTGTAATGACGTCAAGAATAACCCACTCTGCCTGCGGGTGGACGAGACCAGCTGATGAGCAGCGACCTCTGCCGCCAAACACCTGTCTTCAAATCGCTGAGCTCCAGATGCCTTGAGGTTATGCTCGTACAACCTATTGTTATCTTTTTTTAACTGGTAGTCAAAAATGCTTCTTATGAATTAACGTGAGGGACTATGACAATTCATAAGTAGTATTCCAATGATATAAATGTTTATATATCACATAAAACATTCACTAAAACACAATATTAAAGATAAAGTCAACAACAACAACTGAGAAGATGAACTTGGTAGACTCGTTCTCAACAACTAGAAAATATTTGCACCTCCTTATTTGTTTCTTTAGAAAAAAACCCACATAGGGAATCGAACACCATATATTAGCGTTGTAAGTCCGTTGACGTACCAATGTCCCACAGGGGAGCAACACGACCTTAAAACGTCCTCGTGCCTGTACCATTTTCGATTTAACAGATTACGTGTCTAATCGGTGTAGTTCGAGAGCTTAAAACGCTAGACATCGCCATTCGATACCTGCAGTGGGCAGACCATCGATAGCCATTTGTATAGGTCTGCACTTGACAATAAACAAACAAATAGCATTACGTCACTATTTGTCTATAAGTACAAATATCCTTAATTTAAATGAAAACATGAATATAAGTCACCAATACTGATCAAGACATACAGCAGTATGTAACGCAGCCAAAACGACACGCTGTGTTACTAACAGGAATGATAGCTTAGCGATTTTCCACATTCTTTATTTTTGATTGTGATAATTCAAACTATCACATACTTTCACTAATGTGATCTAGTGGAATCTTACTTCACATACCAAATTTCAAAGCCATCATTAAGAAATACATGAGATATAAAATCTCTAAGTTTGGTTCAATATTTTTCTATTTTTTTTATTTACATCGAAAGTACGAAAACTTTATTTCTTAGAAAAACGTATCTATATCTAACATTTATGGATTTTTTTAACATTTGAAACACTAATAAGTCTTTACAGCCTACATTTAGGTGTCAAATTTGGTTTATGTATAAGCCGCGCGTGCAATGTTATTCACAAATACTGCTTACGTTTGATGAAAACTTTTGCGCACGAGTACATAAAAATTCACTTGAGCTATCGGGCTGCAATTCTTACTGTAGTTTTCCCTAAGAGTAATGGTGGACTTTTCTCAGTTTTTTTATCATTCAGATTAAACACGACTGATTTAAATCAGCAAAACTATAAGAAGAAAGCACGTGTAGATACACTACATAGTCAAATGTAGATGGACACCCGACCATCACACTCATATGTCCTTGTTGAACATCTCATTCCAAAATCATGGGCATTAATATGGAGTTGGTCCCCCCTTTGCTGCTATAACAGCCTCAACTCTTCTGGGAAGGCTTTTCACTAAATTTTGGAACACGGCTGCGGGGATTCGCTCCTATTCAACCAGGAGAGCATTAGTGAGGTCGGGGACTGATGTCAGGCGAGAAGGTCTGGCTCACAGTCGGAGTTCCAATTCATCCCAAAGGTGTTCGATGGGGTTTAAGTCAGGGCTTTGTGCAGGCCAATCAAGTTCTTCCCCACCAACCTCGGCAAACCATGTCTTTATGGACCTCGCTTTGTGCACGGGGGCATTGTCATGCCGAAATAAAAAAGGGCCTTTCCTAAACTATTGCCACAAAGT
The DNA here is from genome assembly GCF_004210375.1 of Tachypleus tridentatus. Taxonomy (NCBI): domain Eukaryota; kingdom Metazoa; phylum Arthropoda; class Merostomata; order Xiphosura; family Limulidae; genus Tachypleus; species Tachypleus tridentatus. The sequence goes on from NC_134830.1 coordinate 48,357,703, forward strand.
TGGAGACACACAATTCTCTAGAATGACATTGTGTGCTGTAGCATTGAGACTTCCCTTTACTGGAACTGAAGAGCCTAGCCTACATCATGAAAAACAGCCCCAGACTATTATTCCTCCTCCACAAAACTTTACACTTGACACTATGCATTCAGGCAGGTAGCGTTGTCCTGGCATTCGCCAAACCCAAATTCGTCCGTAAGACTGCCAGATAGTGATGCGTGATTCATCACTCCAGAGAACACGTTTCCACTGCTCCAGAGTCCAATGGCAGTGTGCTTTACACCACTACAGCCAACGCTTGGCATTGCGCATGGTGATCTTAGGCTTGTGTGCGGTTGCTCGGGTATGGAAACCCATTTTGTGAAGCTCCCGACGAACGGAGTTTGTGCTGACGTTGCTTCCAAAGGCAGTTTGGAACTTGATAGTGAATGTTGCAACTGTGGACAGACGATTTTTACGCGCTTCAGCACTCGGCGGTCCCGTTCTGTGAGCTTGTGTGGCCAACCGCTTCGTGATTGAGCTGTTGTTGCTCCTAGACGTTTCCACTTCACAATAACAGCACTTATAGTTGACCGAAACAGCTCTAGCAGGGCAGAAATTTGATAAACTGACTTGTTGGAAAGGTGTCATCCTGTGACAGTGTCGCGTTGAAAATCACTGAGCTCTTCAGTAGGATCCATTCTACTGCCAATTTTTGTCTATGAAGATTGCATGGCTGTGTGTTTGATTTTATGTATCTGTTAGCAATGGATGTGGCTGAAATAACCGAACCCACTAATTAGAAGGGATTTCCACATACTTTTGGCCATGTAGTATAGTTTGGTTAGGCAAGCAAACTACATTATCAGTTTGTGGCTCAAGTTTTCAAAATAAACATGCAGGTGGACCGATCTTATTCAAACATACAGGTGGACTGCTGTTATTCAAACATGCAGGTGGGCTTCTGTTATTCAAACATGCAGATCGACCACTATTATTCAAACATACAGATGAATTGTTCGTATTCAAACATACAGGTGAACGGCTGTTAGTCAATTATACAGGTGAACGGCTGTTATTCAAATATACAGGTGGACTGCTGTTATTCAAACATGCAGGTGAGCTTCTGTTTTTCAAACATGCAGATGGACCACTATTATTCAAACATACAGGTGGACCGCTCTTATTCAAACATACAGGTGGACCGCTCTTATTCAAACATACAGATGGATTGTTCGTATTCAAACATACAGGTGAACGGCTGTTAGTCAATTATACAGGTGAACAGCTGTTATTTAAACATACAGTTGTACTGCTGTTATTCAAATATACAGGTGGACTGCTGTTATTCAAACATGCAGGTGAGCTTCTGTTTTTCAAACATGCAGATGGACCACTATTATTCAAACATACAGGTGGACCGCTCTTATTCAAACATACAGATGGATTGTTCGTATTCAAACATGCAGGTGAACGGCTGTTAGTCAATTATACAGGTGAACAGCTGTTATTTAAACATACAGTTGTACTGCTGTTATTCAAATATACAGGTGGACTGCTGTTATTCAAACATGCAAGTGAGCTTCTGTTATTCAAACATGCAGATGGACCACTGTTATTCAAACATACAGGTGGACCGCTCTTATTCAAACATACAGATGGATTGTTCGTATTCAAACATACAGGTGAACGGCTGTTAGTCAATTATACAGGTGGACGGCTGTTATTTAAACATACAGTTGTACTGTTGTTATTCAATATACAGGTGGACTGCTCTTATTCAAGCATACAGGTGGACGGCTGTTATTTATTGATAACTTTCAAGCATAAATTTGCTAAATTTTATGAAATTCGCCTAATTAAAGAGCTTTTAGTATCACGTGATATTAGCTTAAGCAATTAGCATAAAAAATTATCATTGATATAGCTGTACTCAGTGCATGCGGTGATGATAAGAAACTGTTAATCTAGATGCCACAGCATTACTACCAAGGAAGTTGTTACCACTATTTTAGAGACGAAAAATTACCACCATATATTTCAAAAGAATATGGCTGATTCTGTAAAGTATAAATCTGTTACGAATAATAGGATTGCGATCTCAAAGCTAATGTTGGTTACTTTCAAGTGTCACTTTCTTATTTGTTGTGGTTTGTTGGTGTGCATTGACAAAAAAACCATGATCTCTAATAATAAACGCATTAAATGTAAAACTTAAAAAAGGGTGAGGGGTCAAAATAGGATTGAGCGTATGACTTAAAGGAATGAAATAATGGCGGCCACGCTGGTAGCTACAGGATTGGTAATAATTTTACTATAAATATTAATTCAATAGTTAGCTAGGCCTCGTTTTATGTTCAACTTTAAACATGATGATGGTAAAAACTCACTATGATTTTATTCCTTCAAGTAGCACGGTGAATCCTTTTTTTTTTACATCTAAAATGATTTTGATTAATTATCTAACACACGCAGTACAATGTCTGATGGTTATAATGTTTCACCACTATAACCTGGCACCATCAGATACAATAACTGTAATTATTATTATGTACCAACTGGTTCACTGTATCTTTCTTACACCAGGTCAAAGAATTCTGAGAAAGGTAGAACTCTATGCTGGTGACGTAACGTACAAGTTGGTTTCGATTGGCTTAAACAGATGTTTTCACACTTACCATCCTATCACTATAAGAGATGAACAAGCATAAATTTATGTCACATTACCTGACTTCAGATTTATTCCTTGGTAAACGTAATTCAGAATTTTTGAAGGGGAAGCAAATTTATGGCTTTTACACACGCAAAAGGAAATTGTTTTGGAATCAAAACTTAAACATCGAGTATAGAAGTAACAAACGAAATAGGAAAATTTATTTATTTTAATGAAATACAAATGTCGGTTTTCCCGATGTATGTGACCGTTTTTGTTTACATGACAATAAATAGGAAGATGCAAGTGAAATAAGACATTTGTCTTACAGTATTTCATTTAATCCAAAAAAGAGGGAATTCTCAATAGCCACGGCTGCAAATAGATCTCAAATTAGTCAACAGATGGAGCTATGAGCTTAAAGTAGTGTACTTGAATAAAAAAATATATAAAAATCCAGAACCATTCCATGCGTCACTATATCACGACTGATAAAAATAAAGAAACAAAACGTACACAACACAATTGACAATTCATAATTACAAAGACATCGTAGTAAGAAAACATACACATAAATTTCGCTTTCATGCCCTGGCACTCTGCCAATAAAATAGAACGAGTTTTTCTTGCACGTGCGATCTTTTCAACTGTTAATAGGTTTACAAAGTCATCACACGTGGCGAGTTTGAAGACATAAACTTGGGATGGACGTTTTCAATTAAATAAAATATTCAACACGAACAAAAGTGAAAATGAACTTAAAAGGTCTACAGTGAACGTAGAGAAGTTTTCCAGAACCTTCTACAACTTGAGTCTCGGCTGTTCTTTTCAGACAAAAATGAATTTATTTGAAACTGCAGTTTTTCTTCCTAAATAAAAGTATGGTTGAATACATAAATACATCAAACTAATTAGAGCTTGAGTCTGCAGACATATGAAAGAAATTTGTATCACGTGACGTAAGGTCACACGTAAAGATATTCAATTAGAGTTTCCGTTTAATAACGGAAGCTATTATGGCACATGCCATAAATACATAAACTAGAACACTGGGTTGAATGACATACATTTGTTTCGTGAGTACATTTTCACACAATTATTGAAACTATTAGAAATATAACAGATTACATTATATTGTTTGTGCTACTTACACAGGAGATTTACACTTTACGTAGGTTAAATGACCAGATCTCTAGGACACACGTAGAGGCGTCCTAATGTTAAGCAACTGACCGAGGAAAGGGGAAAAACAGGTCAGCCAGCAGTACCCTCTATCACAAGAGCTTTCTTTGAAGCTACACAATGGGCTAACTGTGCTCTACTCACCCCAGATATCGAATCCCGATTTCTAACGTTGTAAGCTCGCAGGCTTAGGAGAGTCAGCAGTGCATTGTAAAATTAAAAGTGTAAGTTTATTTTCTTAACAAAACTAAGTAATTACTAGAACACATATTGATGTGTGTTCGTGCAGTCCATCTCCTGACTCACATTCTCTCTTTCAATTATTTATATAAAAAGAATTGGGCATGCAATAGAACATTTATTAAACATGAGGATGTGTAAAAAAGAAACGTTTTGGAAACGCTGACGTACCCACAGCTAAGAATGCAGAATATGTTCAGCAATGTGACGTCTCGAACCTTTGGCCTTTTCACACGCAACGGTAAGCACTAGATCACGCTCAACCCATAAAACAAATTATTTTATAATAACGAATTTAAAATAAACGTTAAAACTTGTTGAATAAGGACTCGTTAAATACTAATTTAAATTAAATAATTATTTGATGTTTCTCACCCAGACACAACCGACAGATAACTTGTCATACACTGCTGGCCAAAATCTTAAGGCCAATGAGCATAAAGAAAAAAATATGCATTTTGCGTTGTTAGACTCAAACACTTATTTGAGTAGAGCTTCGAAAGATGAAAATAAGAAAAGGGAAAATAAAAATAAAAAAACTTTTTCAGCATTTAATATGGAAAATGTGAACACTGTGAAATTAGACTAAATACTGGCTGGTCAAAAGTTTAAGACCATACCAAAAAAAGGACTAAACAGGATAGGAAATGCCCAACAAGAGGTCTCAGTTGGCATGGTCGATATCAGCGTTTGCAGAAGGCTGGCTGGAATGTTATTCCAAGTGGTGAAGATGGCTTCACGAAGATCATGCACTGTTTGGAATTGACGTCCATTTCTATAGACTTCCCTTGCCAATCCGCCCCCAAAGATTTTCAATGGGGTTCAGTTCGGGCGAACACACTAGATGGTCCAAAAGAATTACGATATTCGCCATGAAAAAGTCCTTTGTCCTGCGGGCATTGTGGATTGCAGCGTTGTCCTGCTGAAAAATCCAGTCATTTACACACAAGCAAGGGCCTTCAGTCTATAAGGATGCTCTCTCCAACATGCCAATGTAGCCGGCTGCTGTTTGGCGCACCTGTATAACCTAAAGCTCCATTGTTCCATGGAAGAAGAAAGCACCCCAGATCATAATGGAACCTCCTCCCCTGTGTCGTGTACAAAATGTCTCCGGTGGCATATCCTTAACGTGCCAGTAACGTTGGAAGCCATCTGGACCATCCTGGGTAAATTTTTTCTCATCAGATAACAAAACCTTCGTCCACTTTTATACGTCCCATGTTTGGTGCTTCTCAGCAAAGTTTAACCGAGCTGTTTCGTGGTGTGGAAGGAGGCGTGGCCTTTGAAGACGTTTACGGTTTTTAAAGCCTTTCTCTCGTAGATGCCGTCTTATTGTTCTTGAGCTGCATTCTACGTCCATAAGGCCCTTAATCTGGTTCGACGATTGGCTGGTGTCTTGTCAGACAACCCGTCGAATCCTCCTGCTCAACGCCGGCGAAAATTTCTTGAGCCGACCACTTGAAATTTTCGTTCCGTATCCCTTAGGGTCTTTTAAGAAATTTACAACAGCAAGTTTACTACACCCAATCTAACCAGCGATGGCACGTTGAGAGAGACCTTGCTTTTGCAGTTCGACAATTCCGTCACGTTCAAACTCAGTTGGGCCCGGTATGGCCAAGCATGTTAAGGCTTGCGACTTGTAATCTGAGGGTCGCGGGTTCTGATCTCCGTCGCGCCAAACATGCTCGCCCTTTCAGCCGTGGGGGGCGTTATAATGTGACGGTCAATCCCACTCTTCGTTGGTAAAAGAGTAGCCCAAGAGTTGGCGGTGGGTAGTGATGACTAGCTGCCTTCCCTCTAGTCTTACACTGCTAAATTAGGAACGAGTAGCTTTGTGCGAAATTCAAAAAAATCAAACTCTGTCAACTTTTTATCCTTTACCATGCTTTTACCCAATGTAACAGAGGAGATGTCAATGGGAGATGTTGACAACGCTAATGCTTGAACACAAATGACTAAATTTCGTTACGTGTTTACCGATAAACGCTTCGTTTCAGTATGGTCTTAAACTTTTGACCAGCTAGTATTTAGGCTAATTTCATAGGGTTCACATCTTCCCTATTAAATGCTATTTTTTTTTATTTTCCCTTTTCTTATTTTCATCTTTCGAAGCTCCACTAAAATAAATGGTTGAGCCTAACAACGCAAAATGCATATTTTTTCTTTATGTTCATTGGCCTTAAGATTTTGGCCAGCAGTGTACATATAAGTAGAGACCACAGATTACTTTGCTAAAATATACAGCAATGTACAGAGTATGTACGGTTCTGCCATCTATTGGCTATATTCATTTGTATAATATTACAAATGGTTTAAAACTGACCAACGCGATCTATAGTACTGTTGTTTGTTTCTTTTTAGGACAAAGCTACACTGGGTCATCTGCTGTGTCCACCGCTGGGAATCGAACCCGAGATATTTGCTTTCGAAGTTTTTTAAACTTACCGCTGTTTCTCAGGATAACTGTGAGAAGTAAATAATGGTTATCGATTAGCTGTCTAAAAAATACAAATTGATAAATTAAAAGAAACAGTTGTAGAAGATCATTAAAAAATGTTACTTCTGAAAAAAAACCTGATTATAACGTTAACAGTTTACAAGGTGAATTGGTCAGAAGGAAGCGTACTTCTGATATGTAGCCACTTTAATAAAAGATAATCTGAAGAAATAACAATGGCAGAACTTTTAAAAGAAGTTAAAATGCTTAGCACTTCTGATAAACGGGATAACTAAAGGGACAATCATTCTGAAAAATAACAGATTAAATGATATAAAGAAGGAATAGTAATGAGTGAAAAAATTCTTTAACAGGTTGAGTTCTATTTGGTAAATCAGTTAAAAAGTTACTTTTCCTAGTAGTTATATAAACTAATTAATCCTTGCCAACTTCCGATGTACAAAGTAGTTACTTATTATACAGAGCACTGACATCAACAAAACACATTCAAATAGATCTGAGACAAATGGCTACCACATATCAGCTTCTCTTACCAGAAGACCCAGGCTCGAGTCTCCGTCAGTATCATTACATACAGTCCTTTTTAAGGCTTCCCTGAAGACCGCTGCAACTGAGCAGTTCAGATGTAGATAATCGTGGAATTAAGTGTTAGTTTATATTAATTGATAAAATAATTACTAATTAACTTAAGCTACTAACGGTGACAACTGTAGATAGTTGATCTCTCTAGCCTTATCTCAAGCATGTAATAAACCGGTTGTAACGTAAACATAACCTCATCACGTGATAGATAAGCTACAAGCGTTACCTAGCTTAAGTAGTTTTAACAGTGAGAGTTTAAGCCGAAACGATTTAACCACGTATAGATCTAGTCAGTTTAGTTATTAAAACGTCATACCTAGTCAACTAAATTGGAGAAAAGCTATGCCAGCGACTGTTCTATCTTCCAACATGCACGAGACCAACTAACTGGTCACCAATACAAGGGAAACAGTTGAGACTGGCAGTAACAAAAAGGACGGACACAATGTTAGAGGAACAGATATATTACAGAATATTTAATAAAATATTTAACGATCATAGCCTGGATATCTCACGCAAAGAAAACTTTATAGAATATAGATTACACAATTGAGGTATAAAACCATTTTGAAATGAAAGCCAACAACAAGTTGTTTAAAACAGTTCATGCAAATATAGTTAAGTCAACGGTGTCTCACAGAACTTAATACAGCTTTACATATGAGCACGTTTAAATCATTTTCTAGAAGTCTGAATAGATTTAGACCTTTTTGTCTTTAATTTCAATAGATCTTTCCCTTTAGCCGCAACATAGTACAAACGTTAATCTCATACTTCCATCTATTGACCGATTTCAAATCTAATTACAGCCGCGGCTATTGAGGGTTCCCTCGTTTGCCTTCAGTCCCTACTAGATTTAAATATTGTTTTGTCTTTAGCCCCATTAGATTTACATATTTTGTCTTTAGCCCCCACTACATTTAGAAATTTTGTTTTTAGCTCACCTAGATTTAGATATTGTTATTTCTTTAGCCCCCACTAGATTTGCATATTGTTTTGTCTTGAGCCCCACTAGATTTAAATATTGTTGTCTTTAGCCCTATTAGTTTTAGATATTGTTTTGCCTTTAGCCCTCACTAGTTTGATATTGTTTTGTCTTTAGCCCCATTAGATTTACATATTGTTTTGTCTTTAGCCTCCACTAGATTTACATAGTTTTGTATTTAGCCCCCACTAGATTTACATATTGTTATTTCTTTAGCCCCCACTAGATTTGCATATTGTTTTGTCTTGAGCCCCACTAGATTTAAATATTGTTGTCTTTAGCCCTATTGGTTTTAGATATTGTTTTGCCTTTATCCCCCACTAGAGTTAGATATTGTTTTGTCTTTAGCCCCATTAGATTTACATATTGTTTTGTCTTTAGCCTCCACTAGATTTAGATATTGTTTTGTCTTTAGTCCTCACTAGATTTACATAGTTTTGTCTTTAGCCTCCACTAGATTTACATAGTTTTGTCTTTAGTCCTCACTAGATTTACATATTGTTTTGTCTTTAGCCTCCACTAGATTTAGATATTGTTTTGTCTTTAGTCCTCACTAAACTTACATATTATTTTGTCTTTAGCCTCCACTAGATTTACATATTGTTTTGTCTTTAGTCCTCACTAGATTTAGATATTATTTTGTTTTTAGCCCCACTAGATTTAGATATTATTTTGTTTTTAGCCCCACTAGATTTAAATATTGGTCTGTCTTTAGCCCTCACTAGTTATATATTGTTTTGTCTTCTTTGAGTTGAGCGACTTGAATGCTTTTTTTTTATTACTCGAGGGCTACCTGCTCTAGCTGTCTCTAAATTTCAAATGACAGATCAGGAGGAGGTTAGAAACACCACCCATTCTTGATCTACTCTTTACCAACGAATGATGACTGAATGTGTGGCCAGGTTCGATCTCGCAGCCCACAAATTGTGAGTTGTTCGATTTAACCACCAGGCCATTTTAGTAAATAATCACACTAGGAAATATATACGAATGTCATTAATATCTTTTCCACGAATAAGTTGTTTCATTTATTACGTACAACATTTTGACAAACAACAAACATAAGTAGCATTCTGTTTATCACTGTAGCGTTTTTACCATCACAAAATTTCCATAACTTGATACAAATTTCTTTAAAATGCGCATCCGTAACTACTTGCATGAAAGTTGTACAAAAATTTCACCCACATAACGCTTCTAACACATGAACTGCATCCTACAAGGAACGTTAACCCTGACTCTCAGTAAGATCGTTTAGCCACACACTAAAATATATTACTCGCCATTTCCCGACATTCGAAATTTACTACCTGCTGAAAAGATATATCATGAGTACCATTCGCAAACTTTCACCAGTAAAAGATAGCCATACTCAGTATCGATGTCTCTGGAAAGAAAAATCACAATATTTTAAAGAAATGTATACGTTTTCAATACACAATAAACCCTTAACAGAGAAAGAACAGTTCTCTCATTTAAAGGGCATGCAAGTTTCGAATTAGGCCTAAAACACAATAAATTGCAGCTTATGGCGCTGAGTTTAGTACTTTGTAACATAAAACCAAGCGTTGTATTTATTTTGCGTAATTGATTCGAATCTCCGTCCCACCAAACATGCTTGCCCTTTAAGCTGTTGAGGCATTGAAATATTACAACCAATCTCACTATTTCTTGATAGTTTACAAACTTTCTTTGTTAACCTGAAGATGACCTAAGAAAGTTGAAACTTTGTTCTGTACTTTATATTAATTATTGTTTCAATACCCATACAAGCCATCTTGAGGATACATTCTAATAATTGATTTATTTTTATATGTCACGTACCTCTAGTAAACTTAGTAAATCACTTATCGAGTTAATTTTTAAATTCAGATCTATTTAAGTATTTTACTTTTATCAGAAGTTATTGATAATAGCTGATAATCGTTTCAAGGGTGTTGACATCTGGAGTGTTGTAGCACTCTTACATATTTGACTTATATATCAGCTGTAAAATATAGTATTATATTAATATTCATGTTCTGCTTTAAGCTGCTTCTTATACCTTCAATCTCTTATAGTAAAATCTGCAAGTCTAGTCAAGCTCTCCCCCACTTTGTGACATCTTCCAACACCACTACGTTTCAGTTCTCGGATGATTCATTATACGTGTTTGTTCTATGACAGGGGTGAACAACTTATTTTTCACAGTGGCCACAACTGTAATTAATGAAAACAACGTTGGCCACACTATTCAAAGGAAAAAAAGAAGAAAGATGTTAGTTTAATCAAAATAATTGCATTTCAACTAATCTTCAATGTGAAAATTTATGGGAGTTTTCATCAACAAGTTTCGTGAAATTTTTGCTTAATATCTATGTTCAATGAGCATCTTAGCCCTGCCTCTAAATTTATGTCAGTAAGCCGAGATATGTATCTGGACTTCAGAAAATCTAGCGTATAAAATGTTGACTCTCAAACCCATGTGGATCCAAACACGAAAAATAATTTTGAAATTGCTGTCTTCAAATTTGGAAGACTCTCATTTATCAGAATAGTGAGCCACATCTCTCTGATAGAACATTTTTGTTTACCTTTTATGTCTTCTACACTTTGCAGGGCAAGCATCTTGTCTTCAAATCCACACTTATCCAAAGACAAAAAAGATATAATTTCCTTATTGAAATTTCTAAGTCAAATTGAAATGGATCATGCAAAAATTCAAATATCAACTTCAATTTTTTTTTTAAATTTGGAGAAACGTGATTTAAATTTTTGAAATAGATTTTTGATCCAGTTTACACAAAGATCATCTTTAGCATCAGAGAAATCATAGTCCTTATTATTTTCTAGAAAGCTATTCAACTTTGCAAAATGTATCAAATCATTCTTTTGTAACTGTTCCGCAAGGAGATTTAGATTTACTTGAAATTCATAAATAGACTATGATTGCTCTCTTATTATTTTACCTCTTCCCTGAAACTTCGTATTCAAATTATTCAAGTGAGTCATCATATCACACAGAAAGTACAAATCACACTGCTATGACAAAGTTTCAATTTCAGGGAAATTTCCTATCTTACCTTTCTCAACAAGATACTCTTTAATTGGGGAAATAAGGAAGTAAATCGTTCCAAGGCTTTTCCTCTAAGTAACCATCTTACATTTGCAAAATCAGTAAGACCATCAAAAGTACTGTCACTGCTTTTCTTCATAGATTCAACAAACTGTCAATGGATGAGAGAGTATCCACTTCTAATATAATTTACAATTTTTATAACAGTGTCCATCAAATTTTTCAATTCATCACTTTTAAACATCTAAGCATATAAATTTTCCTGATACAAAATGCAATGGAAAGATGGCAGTGTGAACTTCATATTATTTTCAATTAAGTGCTGCTTCAAAAGAGAAACAAATCCTAATTTCGCCCCAGTCAATGATATTGTGACAGAAACCAGTTTTTTTTAATCCAGATTATTATTTTTTTACATTTCAAGAAATTTTTCAAAGATGTTTTTTCCACATGTTTGATCTCGTAATCCACAAAGGCCAAGCATTTTTTCCTCATTTGAAGATCTGAAGTAACATATCGAACTCAAAATATCAACTGTGCAGTGTCACTAACATCTATCGACTCATCTAGTGCTAGAGAAAAATACAAATAATCTTTCAGTTGTTCAAGCAATTCATTTTCTGTCTTTCGCTAACTCTTGCATTCTGCAGACAACTGTTATTCGGCTTAATCGCAAATCATTTACCTTTTAAAGAATATCATCTCTTATTTTTGAATCATAGTTCTCCAACAGAGTTTTAATGACGACAATCAATATTTCTTTCACTAGTTCAGCATCAGAAAATGATATATTTTTTTGAGCTATAATCCAAGCTACGTTATAGCTAGCTAACGTAACTAGTTCTATCGATGGTAAAAATCTTTCTTTGGCCTCCCATTTCGTTCATGAAATTGTGCTTTCAGACGGCTAATTTCATTCATACGATTTTTGCTGTCAAATGGAAATTTTACGTCAAATTCGTCGTGAAAATTGTTAAAGTGTTGCTTGAGGATGTATACTTTATTATTCCTAAAAAGTTTGTTACAAAAGAGACACCCTGGCTTATTATTTGCTTCAATCACTGCAAATTTCAACTCACAACTTTCAATTCTCGTTTCACGTTTTACCAGTCACGCGCCATTCTATTTTCGGCAATAATGCCAGAATCAATTAAATTGTCTTTATTTTGTGAGTGTTCACCAACATCTGAATTCTCTCATTTTCGAAATATTCACTTATTCATGTCATGAGATTAAAAATAAAATATATTTAAACACTTGAAAGTTTCACAATAAGAATATGTTTGCAAGCGCATGCAAAATAATGCACACTCAATAACAAACATCTAAACAAGACTTACGTTACAAAATGGGCGGAGTCTGTGACAGTGATGAAGCGCGCGACATCAGCGATGATGTGAGGCAATGCAGTTGCTGATTACAAAATTTGCGTTGAAAAATAAATGTTGGAAAAAGTTGATTCCTAAACTGGAGCTGGCCACATTTGTGTTATGAACTGGCCACGTGTGGCCAGTGGCCATGGAGTTGCCCACTCCTGTTCTATAACAATGTAGGTCCGTAATGATACCGGAATACTGAACTAGCTATTTTATTTACACAGTTAATTTTTAATTTTGTTGGATGACAAATTATTAATAATTCCATTAATTGTTGTTAACCGAATTTAATTCATGGTTTATGAAAAAAAAAAACATTATTACGCTTAGAAATACACAAGATATGCATAACAGTTTGAATGTCAAAATTTTTTTTTAAATTCTAGAAAGATACATCCATTTTCACGTGAAGAAATCCCTCTTCATTGAGGTCAGAAGTTTGCCTTACAAAAATTATTCTCAACTATGTTACTAGATTTTCCGCTAATAAAAGGTTTGAATTACAGAAAATTCTTCTAGTTGGCCTCAAATTTTTAAATGTATACACTGCCAGGCCTGGGAAACAAAATAGTAAGCATTTTATCTGGAACTGTTTTGTGCCTCAGAATTATGTAAGGTGAAAGAAAACCAAAATATTTAAATACATTTTACACTAAGAAAGGAAAATACTTTTAAAAATTGCACTTTAAACTTATGTTAAAATCACCAGAAAAATATAACACACATAACACCATAGCTTAAGTTACGAGATAAAATATGTTTATATTTACATAAGGTCATCCGACGGTTACAAAATTCTGTTCAAAACTACAAGTCTTTGTATGACATTTAAATTCGTTGGCGTGACGACCAGGACACCATTATCATTTTAAGAAGTTAAAGTCTTCAATGATAAACATTAACTGTACATTAACTCTACATTAACTTGTACATTAACTGTACGTTAATTGTACATTAATTGTACACTAACTTATATATACATTAACTTCTACATTAATTGTATATTACTTGTACACTAACTTATACATTAACTGTACGTTAATTGTACACTAACTTATACATTAACTTGTACATTAACTGTACGTTAATTGTACACTAACTTATACATTAACTTCTACGTTAATTGTATATTAATTGTACACTAACTTATACATTAACTTCTACATTAACTGTACATTAACTTGTATATTAACTATACGTTAACTTCTACATTAACTGTATATTAACTTGTATATTAACTGTACATTGACTGTACATTAACTTGTCCAGATCACTAAAATCAAACGAATCTCAAATCGTTAATGGATATTTCTAGAAAAGGCGAAATATATTGGACAAAAGACCTTCATCCGGAAATATTTTTTACTACAATGCTGACCACATCCCCACTCACCCCCTCTCCCCCATTACAACAATATCAACCGATTTTTTTAAAAAAAAGACCTAACACCCCAAAACAGACTTCCGACATAAAACAATGATATTGTAATCCATTTGTGATGTTATGGTTCCGTCTGCGCTAGCTTTGGCCGAATTGTTTTCATACGTACCATGTGGACACTTATGCTTGTGGTTTCTGAAAGCAGTCATATCCGTTAAAAGGCTCAGATAGTCTAGGAAATACACTAGTATTAAGAAATGCTGTCAAACAGATAACGGACTACTCCCGAATTTTTTCACCGACACCTGGTTTCCTGTTGATAACTACTGAATGTCCTACACTCCCAACAGACTACTTACTAAACCTCTTACTCTTAATCCACTGATAACAGTTTGTTACTTGTCTTACTGACTTCACTGCTCTAAGTCGCCAGTCAACCTGACGGCCAGGTATCTTTCTTAACTATTTGGCGTCTGCTAAAGGTCAAGTGACCAACTGTCGTTTCGCATGGCCAAAAACCCCACGATTTATTAGTTTTGAGAGAGAACAGGTAAATTCGAAAATGGCAGAGACTACAGTTCCTTCGTGCATAGTCATACAATACAGGTTATATACTTATAATACACTTCCAATTGTAACCATAATCGGAAATATTTGTTTTAGAACAAAGGTTTTTCTGCACCTAGACGTACCGAACTAACAGATTAGATGAAGTGAAGTTTATTAAAAGAATCCATCCTCAAGTTTTATATTATCCGACCAACTAGGTGGACATTCAGTTAAGTGTCACTCTTATAGCGCCTACATGGGCCCAAAGTTCAAAACTGCAACGGGACACAATTATTAAACTCTCAAGTTCACAGCCCAGACACACTAACCATCTAGCTACTCTCGGAAATACCCGACTTCATGTGTAATAAAAAAACAAAACAATCGTAGCTTGTCTTTAAGCTTACGTCAGAAATATGAGTAATTTCACAAGTTAGGTTAGGTTATTTAATAAAGAACTGAAAGCTAAACCTTTCTCGTACTGGGACTGTTTTCAGTATCGATCTATATACAATAAACCGCCCATTCCAAAAACGTTTTACTTTAAACCTTATTTTTATTTTTATATTTATTAATTACATTTTTATGACAGAAATTCAAGCCCAAAGAATGAACAGTTTCTGTAAAAAAGAAAAAAACAGTGGAATAGTTTTATCTGTTACTATAGTTTCTAATTTGTTTTAAGTATCCAGTAAACTGAGTTTATAATTTGACCAATGATTTTAAGCAACCAATAAACCATAGTTTAATAAATATTTTACAAGTCTAAATATTTACATAACTGAATATTCGGACTTTGAAACAGTACAGGAAAGTTTATAAACAGCACACAAAGGTTAATTTAAATTATCAAAACAAACAACTGTAATCTGAAAATATTCCAAAACAACAATCAGGAAAACGGGAGTTCTGTTTGTACTTACAAACACCCGCGGAAGACAAACGTTCTTCGTCTACCAACGCCTTTGAGGACAACTTATTGTGTTTGACTACATGCATAATAATGTGAAAGTGTATATGTCAACAATCTGCCAAACAAGGAAGAGAAAACACAAGGGCGAGGCTCTTTGGTTCCGCCTGCCTACTACGGGCCAAGTAGGCTTATATTTTTATTAGGTCGAGACCTAGGTTTAATACGCGAACTATCAACAGAAGTGTTTCAGGCCTAATCCATTTGAAGTGGACTGATGTCAAAATGTGCAAAATAAGCAAAAGTGTACACTTTGGTATGCTACATATTTTTAAAAAAATATCAACAATAAGAGACAATATTAACAAATTAGCTTAAGGCGCGTGTGTAGAAGACATGAATAAAACAAATTAGGAAAATAAGCTAGATAGGATACGACAGCCCAATTTAGTAAATTTCACGACAAAATCTAACCCTAACAGGTTTATAATAAAGAGACCAAAAAGAGAGTTGTATATGGTGGATCTAATTAAGTAAGCCTAAATCAAGTTTGATGACAAAGAACCCTCTTGAACTTGTCGTCATTAGGTGCTAAATTTATCGACAGGTTTTACATTTGTAATAAATGTATCTTTCAATACGTTTTCAAACCGTCTCCAAACTTGAAGTTAAAATCAGTTTCGTTACGCTAAAGTAGGAACACATTCTAAACAGGACTATATTTGTAAGTATATGGTGTGTAATCTAAGATAATTAAAATATCGTTTGTTCGTATCTTTCTGTTTATTATTCGCTTGAATCGTAAAACCAAAAACCTAGTTTTTCTCTTTACAGGAAATATCCGAAAGAAAACTCATTACTTCTGAGATCACGTTAAAATTAATCTTCGTGTAAAATTTATTCTGCCCAGCCATAGAGCGGACTTACAACGCTAGAAACAGGGTTTCGATACCTGTGGTGGGCAGAGCACAGATAACCCATTGTGTAGCTTTGTGCTTAATAACAAATAAGAGCAAAACAACACAAATATATGAAGAAAACATTTGACGGTAGTGATAACTTGAAATATAATTTGTGCTTAATCACACACAAAAAGTTTCATCGTAAATTTAATTTGTTTTGTCACTAACTGTAACAACAATTCTAAGACCATTTCCCACTTGATCGTGTTACTTTCTAATATAATCCTCATTTTATACTAGCCACGACCACATACTTCTGTCTGTCTGTCAGGTGACTTTTGTCTGCCCATAGCTGGTAGACTAGTCGTTAGAGGGAATTCCTGAAGATATTGCAAGTAGGTGATGAATGGAAGAATTCAGTTTAACCTAAAAGCATAGTTAAACCTTAAACGACGAGTATTCAACTTTGACACACACCTTAAGTTAATTTGAGTAGATAGAGTAGCATTATACAACAATAGTATATCTGCGAGTTATTCACAAACATAATTTCAATAAATAAAGTTAATATTAGCTTTACGGTATTGAGCTATTTTTAAATTATAATTGGGCAGTATTTACCACACTTTCTAATTTCAATGTTTTACAGTCATTTAAGTTTGTAATTCGTCTTTAAAAAACAACAACAACTGAAATATTGACTTTCAAGTAAAGAAAAAATATGCGATCGTTGAAATTTCAAACAACTAAGAATACAAAACACAAGACTGCGGTACAACCACGGGTCAAATACATCCGTCAGTACATACATACACGAGTTAATTAAGCGTATTTAAAAGCTGAATGTTGAAACTGTAACAACATTAAAAACTTATTAATATAGCACCGCTGTTGGGAACTAGTGTCCCCCGCTTGGAACAGCGGTAAGTCTACGGATTTACAACGCTAAAATCAGGGGTTCGATTCTCCTTGGTGGACACAGCAGATAGCTCGATGTGTCTTTGCTATAAGATAAACACACTCGGAAGCAGTCTAGATTCTTGAATGCAAACATATATTGACAAAAAGATCGTATATTAGGGTTATCTAAGAGTTTAACAATAGACCGTTACTGGGTTTCTACCCAAACACTTACCTTTCCAATGATATTAAATATTGTACAAGGAACAAATAAACAAGGGTAAAATATCTACTTCAGCTGTTACTACTCTTTGAAACCTCGATATTATTAGTAATTCAACACAGTAGTGGTAATAGTTATATTTTGTTTTTGGTACCGAAGATGGAATTTTTAGATTTACGAAACAGTCACCTGCGTCCCTTCTTCAAAGAACAACTTTGTGTTTTCTTAAAAATGCATCAATTGCTAATTAAACATACATCTAAAGTCTTGGTAACACCTATATTTATACCTGAACTACGTTGTCCTAAAAAGCTAATCCAAACTGTACAAAATTACAGACTCGGTGAGAAATCTTATCGTCAGTTAATCGCCTTGCTGAAAATTCACTAATATTGTCTAGCCAATTCTTTGGTTAAATCTTTAGAAATAAAGTTTGTTTGTTTATTTGTTTGTTTTGTAAAACATTAACGTATCTATGACGAAGGGTATCCTTACTTATTTATTTTCATAATAGATAAATTGACTTTTAACTTAAACTTAATGATTACCACCCTAACAACCTGGTGTATAGCATGCACACTACAACCAGTAAGAAATTAGTTCGTTTATGACTGTAAAAATTAAAATAAAAACGCACAAACACCCGTTATCACAACTATACTGTACAAACGTTGAAGTTCAAACTGTACTCACAGTATACTGTTCGTGTCAATACCGTCATTTAATTGCAACACTGTTTCTTTCACCATTTTCTTCAACTTGTTGCAAACAATCGTGACGAAATAATGACCTAAAGTTTCTAAACGCTCCTATAATACGTTTAAGGACGCCGGTAGAATATAAGTTAGGACTGACCATTACACTTAGTTGGCATTTCGTATATTGACAGGTTCACACTAAAGTATGATTCGAATTACATTCAACTTTAATTTAAAATATATTTACTTAAATTAAAAAAAAATTACCATCAGCTAGTACAATAAGTAACTGTTCTTTTAAATAAAAACCGAACTAATCACAAATCAGATCCACGATATTCCGCCCTGCGCTGGATACAGGTTCTTCTGCTAGTGCTAGGCTTTCTAAAACTCGTGGTTTAAGGTGCGGGAGTTTAGGTCTTCTTCATGACGTCACTAAAATGTACGCACTCACGTACGACATCATGCCTTGAGCTACAATCCACCTGCAATGATTCGAGTCTAACTGAACTGTCAATAAGCCTTCTAAGCCTACAAGTTCAATAGTAACGTGTGTTTGGCTACAGAAAGTTAAGCCGTTGTGTGTTCTCTTTCTCTAACTGTAACGCAGGTAAGTAAACATAAATTATAGTGCTGTACGAAGCGATAATTTGAACAAGATACTGTAATTTATAATAGAATACAATCAAACATTTAAAACAGAATTACACTTAAATAATGATTATAAAACATATCCCTTCTTCTCCACTAGCTCTTAGTAAGTCTAAAGGCTCCCATTGCTAAAAACATATTTCAATACTTGTGATGGGCACAGCACAAATAGCTCATTATGTAGCTCTGTGCTTAATAACAAACACACAAGTAAGAAACAGTCCTTTTTTTTTTACCAAATTGACTAACTACCACTGATGTTTTATTTTGCTTGGCCACTATCCACACCCGTGACTCAGCGGTAAGTTTGTAGACTTACGGTCCTAAAAACTGGGGGCCCGGCATGGCCAGGTGGGTTAAGGCGTGCGACTCCTAATCTGAGGGTCGTGGGTTCGCATCCCCGTCGCACCAAACATGCTCGCTTTTTCAACCTTTGGGGCGTTATAATGTGACGGTCAATTCCACTATTCGTTGGTAAAAGAGTAGCCCAAGAGTTGGCGGTGGGTGATGATGACTAGCTGCCTTCCCTCTAGTCTTACACTGCTAAATTAGGGACGGTTAGCACAGATAGCCCTCGAGTAGCTTTGTGCGAAATTCAAAACCAAATCAAACCTAAAAATTGGGTTTCGATACTCATGGTGAGCAGAGCCCAAATAGCCTATTGTGTAGCTATGCACTTAACAGCAATCAAATCAATAGACACCACCCTGCAATTTGTAACATAGTGATAATATCTTTCGACCATTACACAGTCACTACTTTGTTAATAATCACTGAATATTTTTATTACCATTAGCTATTCCTCCTTGACTTTTGTCATTCATTATTGATTGACCTTCTCTCGGTCACAATTTAATTGACCATTTAATTGGTGAGAAAGACAAGTTTTTTGGTTCTTCAGTTGTTTAGGTTGTTCATATAAATAGCATTTCAAGTCATTGGCTGTCGTATCTCATCCGACTTGAAGAGCCTGTGTGTTCACATGTGGTCTTCACACTTCTTTACTTTCACTCAGAACTTCTTACCAATCATATCTGTTTCCTTTGACCATTCCCGTGGAACTGTTTTCATTGAAATTTGTTACTTATACGTTTCACAACATATGGAGATCTTATGAGGTCATACGGGATTTGGGAATAGTTTGCTGGGCAAACCGGGTAACGTACGAAAAAAATATTTCACATACGTGCAAAAAGATTCATGGCAAGTACACTGTTTTCTGGAAATGACACTAGGGGAATCACCATATTAACCGTTCAATGTTGCTACCGTAATTTTCAGTTATTGTTTCCTTCCTGCCAAGGGTATTGAATATTACAAAAAGTAACCCCTCTCCCCAAAAACAAACAATCTTTGTTTCTTTGGAATTTCGCGCAAAGTTACACGATGGCCATCTGCGCTAGCCGTCCCTAATTTAGCATTGTGAGACTAGAGGGAAGGCATCTAGTCATCACCATCTACCGCCAACTCTTCTGCTACTCTTAACAACGAATAGTGGGATTGACCGTCCTATTATAACGCCCTCACGGCTGTAAAGGTGAACATGCTTGGTGTGACAGAAAGACGTAACACCTATTAAAGTAATTGTACAACTCTGATTACAGTCGTTACATTGTAAAACAGAAGTTATGTTTTCACCCTGTGTATGTTTGTTTGTCCGCGTGGTTTCTCTTAGACAAACTTGAATGAAAACTGGTATACATGTGGACTATGACTCAACTTAGAAGTAATTAGTTTTTGAGTGTATTTTTTTGAGTGTCGAATATGATGAACGCTGAGAGGCGGGGTGTGTGCTCAGCTGAGTACCCCTCTACTTTTATCGTATCGTTTTTACCATCGCTGGTATATGTCAACTTATTATACTCTTAAATCCCTCTCCCTCTCTTCTCAGTGGCTCAGCAGTAAGTCAAAGCTTATGACGCTAAAACCAAGTTTCAAGACCCGTGATGGGTACAAACAACCTCTTAAATAGCTTTTTGCTTTACAACAAACAAAACGTACACTCTTAGATATAAAGATCTTAGATTTACACAGATTTTAAATAGTGCGGTAATATCTGAGTAATGAAGAAACATATTTTCTTGGTGACAATAACAAAATTAACATGTTTCGTTCATTATCAATATTCACTTAAATAACATGAAATAAAGCGGAAACATATGGTTACTCAAGCTATAAACTTATAAGATCCTGTGTATCAATAGCATATAAATATTTTATGTCAATAAAGTATACATGTATTGTGTCAATGAGATATACATATAGGGGTCTAATAAAAAAATATAAATAGGGGCTCAATAAAGTATACTTTTGTTATTTTCTTTGGAATTAACCGACACAGTGGGCTATCGGTGCTCTGCCCGCCACTGGTATCGAAACCCGGTTTCTAGCGGTGTGAGTCTGCAGATATATCTCTATACCACTGGGGCGGGGAATAAGACATACATATTTTTCTGTCACAAAGTAAGTGATATTCAAGGAAAGCTGGGAAATGTAAAATCTGAAACTCAACAAAATTTAATAACTCGTGAACGTGCTCGTGCAAGAATATTTTCAGTTAGGTATCCATGAAGTGTGTGTTAGTGAGAAGTGTTTTACTGATTTAGGTAGGAGTGGAATTTACACAGTTCGTTTTCTTGAATATTTATGAATGTGTATTTTAATATCAAGTCAGCTAGTCACTGAATTATTCAAACCATCACTAAAATACCAGTTCACTAGCCACTGTCCAGTGGTGGTTGCGTAATAAAGAGCTGGTAACTAGAAGGTAGAGCTAACTGTGTAACGCTAAACCTTGTGAATGTTTACATTTAAACAAAACTTAACGTGTTTTTTTTCAAGAGTTCACTAACAAACACTTGAAACACAATAACCTGAACTCTTTTAGAGTCAGTGGGATTATACTTTCTCAAGAACCAGAAATCTGACCCGTTTCCCACAGTATGACATCTTGGAATAACATATTTCTTGTTCAGTTCTATCCAGGTTATTATGCCTCATTTCATATAGAAATGTGTATTTTTTCCAAATCAACATGTTTACAAAATAGGTCTCTGTGTCTTTGCATGGTCTGACCTACATGTTTTCAGGGGCCCATGTCGACTGTTTGTATATCAGCCGCACTTTGCCAAGGTCAATGAAAGCGCGCGCGTGATAAGTGCGAGGTGAGAAGCAGGTTCTTCGACTTTACAAGGTGGGTGACCACACGAGAAGGTTCGCGTACCTGAGTTGAGAGCAACGAACGCTGCTCCTTTCCAATATTGAAAAGTTTTGAGGGGATAGAGGAAACTACGTGCTTGTTAGACGCTTGACAAACTACAATGAAAAACAAAAGTCACTGTTTAAGGAACCGTGAACTAACTAGCTTGTGGAAAAATTTACAATATTCCACTTGCAAATGTATTTATTCTAAACAAAAACCAAAGAAACATGAACCATGGATTTCTTCTTCCCCACTTGAACGTTCAATGGACTTTAGCTGAAGGCTAGGTGTTTTATGATAACCCCAAACTCTAAAAATATAAGGAAAGAACTTTCCTTTTGCCACGCTCTGACCGCAAAAGGAACTGTGCAACACAATACAAGATTTGGTTGCTCAGAAAACGTTAAGTGTAGTACTGTATTTTCTAGGAATTAGTCGTTTCCTGATTATTCTACCATTAACAACTATAAGGCACATATGGCTTTATTAGGCTTAGTCTCAGAAAACTCATAGCCTTTATTAGGGTTAGTTTTAAGAAACTTAGCCTTTATTAGACTTAGTCTTAACAAACTCATAATCTTTATTAGACTCAGGTTTTGGGGAATTTTGATGTAGATGCTCAGGTTCTGAGGAATGTTTTTCTGTAAATAACGTCACTAAGTGATGGTATTTTCTTTCTTATGTTACATAAACAAAACCAACTGGCTAATGATGTTATTACTTAAGGTTGTTTGGTTTAGGATAGTTCAAGAAATGTGTTTAGTTAGGCCGTATATTAGTGTATTAGTCCAGGTAGATTTAGTGCTCGTGTCTCCACACCAGCCCAAGCTGAGTAGCCCAGATAAATCTAGCGTTGATATTTCCAAACAAACCCTAGTTAACTAGTCCAGGTAGATCTAGTGCTGGTGTTTCAACACAAACTCAAGCTGACTAGTCCAGGTAGATTTAGTGCTCGTGTCTCCACACCAGCCCAAGCTGAGTAGCCCAGATAAATCTAGTGTTGATATTTCCAAACAAACCCTAGTTAACTAGTCCAGGTAGATCTAGTGCTGGTGTTTCAACACAAACTCAAGCTGACTAGTCCAGGTAGATCTAATTCTCGTATCTCCACACCAGCCCAAGCTGACTAGTCCAGTTAGATCTAGTGCTCGTATCTCCGCACCAACCCAATCTGACTAGTGCACGTGTGGTATTTGTGTCACTGCTGCCCAAAGGACATTTATTACCATCCGATATAAAGGTTAAAGGAATGATTTTACAAAGAATAACTTGAACACAAAAAAGTAACGAAGTGAAAACTCATGTAAACAAACAAAAACTATTTACATACAAGACAGTAAATACATAGATCTCACCATGCTGGCCGACTTCTCTGTTTGAATAAATGATACAGAAACCAACAAGACTGTCCACTCGCGACAACACTGTACGACAAACCGTGCAATGTGTTATACATGCGTTATATCTAATGTGGACGAGGTATTTCGTCCAATACCAGAGGTTATTAGGCCAGGTGAGATATAACGGACATAATAATTCGATATCCGAGAAAGTCGCATTATTTACATCAGTAACCATTTTCATTAAAAGAAAATAGTAAATAAGGAAACTAAAGAAGCAGTTAAAATAAACCACGTGTTATTAACTCTTGCCCACAAAACCTGATTTGCAGAGAGTTTAAATGGAATTAATAATAATTATAATTCATTTGTTTAATCTGATTTCCATCCATACAATGATTGTTCATTAAAAGTTATCATATCGATAGCGTTTAGACTAATTATTTTTTATGTAGTGACTCAGCCGGCCTTTTGAGGACTGGTATTAAGCGAAAGATCTCGTCGGCACTATATTATAGTGTACGAAGTGTGGTTGACATATGATAACATGTCCTTGGTCATTCAACAAGATATTAACTCTCGTTTAGTACGAACTTATGAAAACATCTCTGCCGGTCATCTACTTTTGCCTGTGTTGCTCGTGAGGTTTGTGTTACGTGGTGCTGCTCACTTAGCCTACTAAATAGGATTTAATGTGAAATTATTTCAAGGGTTACATTGTTTGTGTGCTTTTGTAATTCGCGCAAATTCGCTCAAGAGTTCTTGATTTTCAACTGGTAGACTAGAGGGAAGAAAACTTAGCTAACACCAGCCCCTCTTGAACTACCCTTTAACAACAAATAGTACTATTGACCGTGACAATATCACGCCAACATAGTTGAAAGGACAAGCAATATGGGGACGAGATTCGAACCCTTAATCCTCAGACTGTTAACTAAAAAGTGTTAAATAAAAACCAAAATGAGTATCGTAAACGTACGGCTTAGTTGTCTGTCATTAGAGGGACACAACGTTGTCTTCTTTCTGATTAGTGTTCATTGTGACCTACTAGCGGTCAGAAGGTTCAACAATTGATAGTTAGCCCCATGATTCAGTTTAAAGCAGCAGCTGAAGTCAATATTAAAGATAGTTATGTCTAACCCTAGGTGTCTCTGATCTTGTTGGTCTAGTGTAGATTCGAGGGCCATGGTTCCCGTCTCACTCCGCAGTCTGTGTCCTTGGATACGTTATGAGGGAGAGATTAAATACAATTATCCGAATAGAGTAGTCCAAGATATGGCGGTGGGTGCTGTTGACTAACTACCTTCCTTCGGGTCTTTAGTTCAAAATTAGGGACGGCGAATACGGATTGTGCGTATGTAGTTTTTTACGAATATCCAGAACGACAAACAATAATGAATTGTCTATTCAGCTCTTACGTGCCTAAGGTCGTTAAACACGAGACTACACGATACGTTATTAGCGTACTGCCCACTATAGGTATCTAAACTTGATTCCCAGCGTTGTAAGCACGCAGACGTACAGCTGAGTCAATGCGGAAAGGGGGCAAATAAAGTTGTGTTTGTTTATATTAAACGTCGCACAAAGCTACACACCAACGGTAGTTCTTTTACCAACGAATACTGAGATTAACTTTCACGTTATAAAGTCTCTCCTCGTGTTTGGTGGGACGAGGATTCGAACTACTGACCTCCAGATTGGGTGTCAACTGCCCTAACCATTTAGCCATGTCGGATCTAGAATAAGGTTCAAATCGTGTATCGAATATTTAGTGTTTTTTTTTGTTTTCCTCAATAAAAAACACCACAGAAAAACTAAACATCACACTAAAGAAACAAAACTGTAAAGTAGAAGGAACAAAATATTCTTATTTTCACGTGGGATGACGAAGTATAATTGTTCTAACGTCCACTGAAGCTTATCGACAAAAAACAAGTACATAATTTATATCATAAGTTGGAAACTTTGGCCATAAACCGCAGCTCTGCGTTCACACGTTCAAGACATCTTTAACTACCAGAGTTAGACAAGTGAGCCGTGTAGGCGGAACTATGGAATTTTGACCACCTGAAAATCATTGCATCGTTAAATCATTTAACCATCAGAAGCCGTGTGTGTTAAAGAACGCCAGCAGCGTGATTTAACCAGTGAAATATTGTTTTATTTGTGTAGTTTCTTCAACACGATGAAATCACAAGTACATAAACGAGAAAAATCGTTATGATTTTGTTAGTTTCTTTTGTTGAAATGTACAATGAGCTATCTGAGCTGTACCTAACGTAAGGATCGAACTCCGAATTTCAAAATGTTATACCCTCAAGCTTACTACTTAGCTACAGTGGGGCCTCTTAGTAGCACAGCAGCGTGTCTGCGGGCTCACAGCGCTAGAAACCGGGTTTCGATACCTGTGATGGGCAGATCACAGATAGCCTATTGAGTAGCTTTGTGCTTAAATCTAAATAATCAATCAAAGTAATCAAGCTACAGTGGGGGGGATTCTGAATGGGGTAACACAGTAGAACTTCTAGGCTACCACTTTCTTTGAACATTGGATCACTTATTACAAACGGATTGGGTTTTATGAAATATTGTACTTACAGTTTCATGCTACGCTTTTGAACAAATAGTTTAGCTCTCAACTCTTGTAAGATTAGATATTGAGGCTTGATCCTTGCGACGGACGCTGTTTAAATAGCCCATTCTGTAGCATTGTGTTAATACTAAAATAATGAAATTTCAGTGTATATATACTGGAATATTTTCTTATTTTATTTGGTTATTTTTGTTTGGGTGGAATACAATATATCTCATTTAGAATATTGTTGTTAATGCAGGTTTTGGCGAGGGTGCTTTAATTCCCTTACTCTTTATCATATCCTAAACAAATTTCTTCGAAAATGCCAAAACTATTTTCACATATCTTTCCAAATTTTTGGGTCTTGTATTGGTAAAGTAGTTAAATGAAACAAGTTAATTACAAAATAAAAATGTATCTCAGATCCGTTGGTATGGGTATTAACAGTTTTATTAAAATTAAACAGAGAACTGCATTTCGACCTTCTTAGATCATCTTCAGGTTAACAAAGAGAGTTTGTAACTAATCGTTGTCGAGCACATTTCTAAGGGACAAGAGCGTAAACAGGTACGGGATTGTAGGGGACGTTGCAGTATATGTTAGGTTATTAATTATTATAAGTATAAAGGTGTTCCTTTATATTGGTTTAATTTTCGTTTTAATTGCTGTATAAGTAGGACTTCTTTGATTTTGCGTTTCTTTATATTTGTTTTCCTACTTAGTGTCCGAATGTTTTCTATGGTTAGGTTGTCGGTAACATATGGTATGCAGCAGTATAAGGTTTTGTAGTTTGTTATATCTTGGGATTTATTTTTGTTATTTTTTTCGTTATTGATTGTGTTGTTGATCTAGGTGTGCGGATATATTTTTTTCAACGTTACTTGTGTATTCTATTGATATAACAAAATCTAATAAAGGATTTTATCTTTTGCAGCAAATATCTAGACAATTCGTGAGAAAATTAAGTTTCAACTTCAAATCAGTTTTAATAATAAAGAAATGTATAGTTTTTGTATAAATACACCCATTGGAGGGTTTGATTTGAAATACAGAAACAGACTAAAACATCTTTTCGCGCTTCTACTTTGTGGAATAATGTTCCCAATTGTTGTATGTAACTTTTTCTGGAAAATATTAGATTCAGAAACTTTAATCCACCAGATATCTTTTGGACCTAATCATAATCTACTTTTATTAAACTTCTTTAACAGTTTTGTAATCATGATTTCCCTACAACTGAGAAGTATCTTCTTTTGTTAATTAGAAATTCATCAGAAATTGGTTTTCTTCTGAGTTTCAACCAAAGCTATACGAGGACTGTCTGCACTAGCCATCCCTAATTTAGCATTGAACAAACACATAAACAGTATTATTTCCTCTTCAGGTTATTTATACGAGGTATTGTATGTGTTTCATGAGGATTCAGAGAGGGTTGTGATTTAGTTGGTTTAATCTGTTTCATCATGAGTACACTGCCTGAATTATCAGTAGAGGAGAGTTTAGTAAGTAAAACAAGTAGGAAACAAACTCTGATGATCGAGCAAAGAGGACTGTTACATTGGTGCTTAAGAACTGTTACGTTTAAGTTTGTTTGTTTGTTTTTGAATTTCGCGAAAAGCTACACAAAGGCTATCTGCGTTAGACGTCCCTAATTTAGCAGTGTAAGACTAGAGGGAAGGCAGTTAGTCACCACGACCCACCGTTAACTCTTGAGCTACTCTTTCACTAACGAATAGTGGAATTGACTGTAACATTATGACGTCCCCATGGCTGAAAGAGAGACAATGTTTGGTGTGACGGGGATTCGAACCCGCGACCCTAGGATTACGATTTGAGCGCCCTAACCACCTAAAAAGGATAGACAAGTTTAATCCTGTTTCATACAATGATACCTAAAGGTCAACTAACATGATCCGGATTAAAAGTTTGGAATATTTTACACATTTTCAAATATGGTTTGAATTTTGCGCCAACTTTCACGGGTGTTATTCACCATAGCCAACCCTAACTTAACAGTAAAATACAGATGGTGTCATCCCTCTTTGCCAACGAATAGTAGAATTACCGGTAATATTATAACGTCCTCACAGCTGAAAGGGCGAGGATGCTTGTGCAAAGGGCATTTGAACACGTGACCCTTAAATTGCGCGTGAAATATTGTAACAACCTGGCCATGCCTGGCCTTCCACATATGATGTATACATATAGAAAAGTGAGAATATGTACTATATGCATGACACATCTGAATATCTAAACATGTACAGACTACAAGGAAAAGTAAATCATCTAACTGAGATTAAATGTATTCATTGAATGTATTATTTAACATTTCACTTAATTCGTGATAACAGATTTACCATTTTGTTTTCTTCTACAATCAGGAAAAGTTTGCAAGGATTTCATTTTGTATATTAAAGCCACAGTAGGCTATCTGATGAGTCCACCGCGGGGATTCGTATGTCGAATTTTAGCGTTGTAAGTCTGTCAACTTTCCACTACCCTACCGTGGATAAGGTTCTAAGGTTATTTGTTTTAACCTCTTTAAATTATGTTTTTAACTGTACAAAATCAAAATCATGTTTTCATTTCAGTCACGCTACTGTGTACAAAATCAAAATCATGTTTTCATTTCAGTCATGCTACTGTGTACAAAATCAAAATCATGTTTTCATTTCAGTCATGCTACTGTGTACAAAATCAAAATCATGTTTTCATTTCAGTCACGCTACTGTGTACAAAATCAAAATCATGTTTTCATTTCAGTCATGCTACTGTGTACAAAATCAAAATCATGTTTTCATTTCAGTCAAGCTACTGTGTACAAAATCAAAATCATGTTTTCATTTCAGTCATGCTACTGTGTACAAAATCAAAATCATGTTTTCATTTCAGTCATGCTACTGTGTACAAAATCAAAATCATGTTTTCATTTCAGTCACGCTACTGTGTACAAAATCAAAATCATGTTTTCATTTCAGTCATGCTACTGTGTACAAAATCAAAATCATGTTTTCATTTCAGTCATGCTACTGTGTACAAAATCAAAATAAAGTTTTCACTTCAGTCATGCTACTGTGTACAAAATCAAAATCATGTTTTCATTTCAGTCACGCTACTGTGTACAAAATCAAAATCATGTTTTCATTTCAGTCATGCTACTGTGTACAAAATCAAAATAATGTTTCCATTTCAGTCACGCTACTGTGTACAAAATCAAAATCATGTTTTCATTTCAGTCACGCTACTGTGTACAAAATCAAAATCATGTTTTTATTTCAGTCATGCTACTGTGTACAAAATCAAAATCATGTTTTCATTTCAGTCAAGCTACTGTGTACAAAATCAAAATCATGTTTTCATTTCAGTCACGCTACTGTGTACAAAATCAAAATCATGTTTTCATTTCTATCATGCTACTGTGTACAAAATCAAAATCATGTTTTCATTTCAGTCATGCTACTGTGTACAAAATCCGAAATTTCCGCTTTTTATACTCTTGCTTCGGCGTCAATTTCATTGAATTGTATTTCACTTCTAAAACCACATTGTACTGTAGTATCCGTACAGTAAACAAAACGTAATTAAATATGTATTATTTTAAACACTTCGAGACATCTAATTGAGCTAAAGTAGGTCGCAAGTTCCGTTTCATGTTTTTTTCGCAAAGGAACGTTTTTCATTTATTAGGCCCATCTTCCAGTAAATGATGAAAAATATAATTGAAATAAACCGGTCATGATGTTAACGGAAATAAAATATCGATAATAGCCGGCTTCTGATCAGAAGAAAAACAAAGACAAGGACGACCTAAATTTACAAATTAGCGGTTTATTAAGCTTCATTGAGATAGAGTCTTACCACGTACTAAAACTTCTTTCTATTTTATTTTGGTTTTCCTTTCCTTATAAATTCGACCGGCATGGCCAGGTGGTTAGGGCGTTCGACTCGTAATTTGAGAGTCGCGGATTCGAATCCCTGTCACACCAAATACACTTGCTCTTTCAGTTCTGGGGGCCTTATAAAGTCAATCCAACTATTCGTTGTTAAAAGGGTAGTCCAAAAGTTGGCGGTAGGTAGTGATGACTAGCTGCCTTCCCTCTAGTCTTTCAGTGCCAAAATGGGGAAGGCTAGTGCAGATAGCCCTCGAGTAGCTTTGGGTAAAATCCAAAACAAAACAGACCAATCTTTATAAATTCAGCGAGTGACGTAATTAAGAAGATATGGAAATAGTGGCTTCCTCTCCACCTGTGCAAATGTACAAAAATTCAGTGTAAAAGCTTTACAACTATTTATTTTACGTGTGATAAAATCGTCCAGTTAACCGTGCCGGACTGCGTCCTGATGATATGTGAGTTATATTAAAAAATCATTCGATAGCTGCTTCAGTTTTTATATTTTCCGTTTTTTTGTAACTTAGTGAGTGCAGTTTTTGAGTGAATACCATCAAATACAACTAAAGATTTTTTTTTGTTCATTTATGGTAAAGCGGAGTTTATATACGAACCAGAGGGAAGGAAACGGGCCAAAAACACCCACCGCTAACCCTTGGATTACGTTTTACAAACGAATAATTGGATTCATCATCACCTTTTAACATCCCCATGACCGATTTCGATCCCGTGATCCGCAAGTTGCGAGTAGCGTGCACTAACCACCAGGCTAATGGGTGCAAGTTTATTTATTTTAGCGCAAGGTTACACAATAGGGTATTTGTGGTCTGACCATCATGAGAAATCGAACCATGGATTTGAGTCTGGTTGTAAATCAGTGAACTTACTCGTGATCCAGGGAAAGACGTTACGTATGTAGGAGACAAGTGTTGAGAATAGTTCCATATATTTCCACCAGAAGGCCTTTTATAAGGTGTCAGAATAGATTCCCATGTTCTGATCAGAGAATACTACGACATGACCTTAGGTCATGAACATGTTGCTGACATCTAGGTCTCATTTGGCTCAAATAAGGGAAATGGAATTACTTCCTCCTAACTTTATTTGGACTTGTTGATAAGAGATACTTGAAGGTTTTGTAGACGAGGGTTCCTGTTCGATCGTTGTCCAGTAAAAGAATTCCTTACTTTATTTTATTTGGCAGTCAACTTCCTGGCTAACCTTCAAAGTTAAACGACATTTAAAAAAAGATAAAAACTAGATTTTTATGTGCTGCCAGTATATAATTAAAATTTTAAGTTTTAAAAGATCTATAAAGTTCGTTAATAATTGAAATATTTCAAGCACTGAAATACTTCACAGTTTATTCGTTTAACCGAACGACTATTAAATTATGGGAGCGTTATAAGAATGATAGTCAACCACCTTACGTGAATGATGTGTAAATAGTTAAAAAGCAGGGACAGCCACAAATAGTCTTTGCTATAAGTAGATATACTTACATTTCCTTATAAACAGGTAGAAAAGATCTTTAGCTGAGTAACTTTTCGTATTCAAGACTACTGACCTTCGAACTAAGGATTATAACGGCTATTCACAGTATGTTTATCGACTCGTTTGGAAGATATTTAGGCCTGGAGATTCATGGGATTCTTGGTTCAAAAAATAGCCACCGATATAGATTAATAGCATGTAATCACAACGTAAGAAAATCGAACAATAATTAACATTCTGTGGTCGTTCGTACATAACGATATTTTGAAAAGGATTCCGGAACTGAAAATAGCCTGGGGTCCCTGATTCAAACAAACAACACCAGGCTTAAATCTTCTGCTCGAAGCCAAAAGTTGGCGACATTTTGGTTCTGTACTGAGATCTTTATACGATTAGCAGCCAAATAGAATCGATCTCAATATAAACAATACATTTATTTTTGGTTTCTTAGTTTATAATGTAAGGTTGCATGAGGTGTCTTATATTTCTATATTACCAAAAGTCAACGAAAACAAATACTTTTTATTTGAAAATTAATATTATACGTAGGAAATACGAAATTTTAATATTTTTACGTTGAATATGAAATACATGTTAATACAATGTGTTTCAGAAGTGGTTTATTAGTTTATCGCGCTTAAACTCATATAGTGCGTTTGTTTGTTTGTTATTAACTATAAATATGTACGGTAGACTCGAACATCGAAATTTACTATTATAAGTTTTTAACTTATTACTGAGCCATTAGAGGTAACAACTTTGAATGCATTATAAGAATTTGGTTATTTGATTGTTTTAATGTAAAACTGCACGATGGGCTGTATGCGCTTTGTCCACTGCCAAGAATCGAACCATAGATTTTGTTATTGCAAATCCGTAAACTTCCGTTGACAAACCGGAGGACAACGGTAAGAAAAATTTGTGTTTGCTAATTATACAATGAGATTATTAATTTGGAATACGTTATATTTACGGAGCACATAAGAAACAAAACAAAACTCGTTGGCCAGTACTTGCGCGGGGCCTGGCATGGCCTAGCGCGTTAAGGCGTGCGCTTCGTAATCTGAGGGTCGCGGGTTCGCGCCCGAGTCGCGCCAAACATGCTCCCCCTCCCAGCCGTGGGGGCATTATAATGTAACGGTCAATCCCACTTTTCGTTGGTAAAAGAGTAGCCCAAGAGTTGGCGGTGGGTGGTGATGATTAGCTGCCTTCCCTCTAGTCTTACACTGCTAAATTAGGGACGGCTAGCACAGATAGTTCTCGAGTAGCTTTGTGCGAAATTCCAAAACAAACAAACAAACAGTACTTGCGCGCCCACCAGTAGCACAAACGTAAGTCAGTGGGCTTATAACGCTAAAAACAGGGCTTCGATGACCCTAATGGGCACAGCATAGATAGCCCATATGTAGCTTTTGCGCTTAACAACAAAATAAACAAACGTATGTGTCTATATTTAAATACAGGGAAGGTATTTACTTCTTTCTACTCGTTGCTAGTTTTAAATATTCGCATAACGAAGCCTTTTTCATAAAATTTTTATTAGTATAACTATTTACCAATATTTTCATTTCACATAAATATATTCCTATTGAAATTTAAAGAATGACTATAGGTTTCCATTTTATTTGTCTCTAAATACCTTTACACACATATATATATATTTCTTCTAATTGTATTTATGTGGATTGCAGATGGCGCTACAAAGTGCAGGAAAACAATATTCATTTCATCAGCTAAATGCACATCTTTAACCTATGGTAGTAAATTTGTTTACCAGTTAATAAGCTCAATGTTTCCATGATAATTTCTTCATGTGTTTTGTTGGAAATAGATACTTCTATAGAGTTACTATCAGGCCTAGCCTCAATCTTTGGAAAAAGAATAGTCACAGAGTTAATATCAGGCCAAGCGTAAGTGTCTGGAAAGTGGCTAGTCACCACAGTCAGCAGCAGTGGTAAAACTTTACATAAACAATATACAGCTACTCATCTTCACAAGGATCTGGTTCTGTAGAATATGAAGTGTTAAGATTTCTACAAGTCAACAATATTTCATTATGCACTATTTAAACTGAACTGCTGGAAAATACAACACTAATAATAAATGGACATCTACATAACTTTTTTAAAAGAAAAAAGTGGAAAGTAGTGCTCTACTGTGAATTCCAAAATAATGTAACTAGTACAGAGTTTCGGCGAATACCAACAGAGTTTGGTCCTTATTTAGCAGTTAATATTTTATGGAATTATGAAACTTATCGTGTATGGTATACGTGATGACAAGAAACCCACTTGAATTTAAAATGTATTATAGAACGGCTGACATGGGTATTAACACTTTTACTAATAAAGCAGAGAACAATGTTTCGACCTTCCTAGATCATCTTCAGGTTAACAAAGAGAGAGTTTACATGTCTTAGGACATATGTCTTAGGGACGAGAGTACAAATAGGTACTGGATTGTAGGGGACGTTACAGCTAGATGTTAGGTTATTAATTAGTATAGACATAAACGTGTTTCTTTATATTAGTTTAATTTTGGTTTTAGTTCTTGTATAAGTAAGGCTTCTTTGATTTTGCGTTTGTTTATATTTGTTTCCCTACTTAATATCTGGGTGTTTTTTATGGTTATGCTGTGGTTATTTGATTTGCAGTATTCAAAAATGTGTGAAGGTGTTTTTTGTTTTTTTATTCTTTGAATCTACTTTCCATTTTTTTGCTTGTTTCTCCAATATAGAAGTCGTGGCAGCTGTTGTATTGTATTTTATCAAACTGAATACGCAAGTTTCGAGCCCAATAATCTTTATTTTGAGATAAAGTACAAGATTAGAGATTGTGAAACGCTGTGTTACACTCTAGTTTTCTAATAACTTATATACAACTGTTGTAAACTTGGTATGATCTGGTGCTTGAGGCGCTTGACTCGGAATCTAAGGGTCGCGGGTTTGAATCTCCGTCACCGAAAATGCTTGCCCTTTCATCCACAAGACGTTATATGTGACGATTGGTCCCACTATTTGCTAGTAAAAGACTAGTCCAAGAGTTGTTGGTGGATGGTGTTTAGCTGTCTCCCCTCTAGTTTATTGCTGCTAAATTATGAAGAGCAAGTAGAGATAGCCATCTTGCTGCTTTGCACAAAATTCAAACCAAAGCAATACGTCTGCGGATTTACAACGCTAGAAACCAGGTGTCGATACCCGTGGTGGGCAGAGTACGGACAGCTTATTGTGCAGTTTTGTGCTTAACTTCAACCATTTCAAACCATATTTTATGTGTGCTCTATCCACCGCTAGGGGTGAATTTTGCAAACTTACCACTGATGGGGTAAAATTATGTCTAGTTATATCGTACTAATAGAGTAACTGGCGTTGCTCTCATGAAAATGTCTTTAAACATGGCTAGTTATTTTCATTATATGAACCATATTAATAATTATTTACCTAACTCAATAATTTGAGTAAAATCAATGAAAATAGCAATGTACGATACAAAAATAAAAATTTGCTAAAGCTATTTTAGTCAAAGAAAAAACAAACACATTTTTCCTGCTTCTTGCATGTGCTTTGCGTGACATATCAAGTTTCCAAAACAAAATTTCCTACCTTTTAGTGTCCTGATTTCTGACGTGTAGTAAAGTGCCGTTTGCTACTTCTGCTTTTATTATTATTCCATTTAATGAAGAATTGATTTATTATTTTTCTTATTTATATCTTACTTATTATTATTTGCAACACAAGGTAAAAGAAAATTTGCTGATACCAAACGTTTTTGATATAGCTGATTCTTGCAAGTAAATGCAAGCAAAGCATAAGATATGAGTGAAGCAAGTCTAGTTTGCAAAAATATAATATTCTGTGGGTTAAGATTGACCTAGTGGTTTACATATGAACAGTGCATCTAAAACTTCATGGTTCGCGTCTCACTTCTCTAAATAAAAGCGCGCAAATAATTGTAAGAGTGACAGTGAAATACCAGAATTCGAATGGAGCAACTCAGAAGTGCTGCTCGTATCTAGTCTATCAGTTTAAAATTAGGGACAGCTAGCATAGAGACCTCTTGTGTACTCATGTTCAAATATCCGAGTTAAAACAAAAGTTCGTTTTGTCACGTTCTTAATAGTTCAGCAGACTTGCAACACACTAAACTCAGGGTTTCGATTTCTCTCAGTAGACAGAAGGCAGATGGCGAAATATGTAGCTTTGTGCTAATCTAAAAAAACAAACAAACACTCGTTTCGTTATATTTCTCTGTCGACACCGTATTGTTCAAAATAATTACAAACCATATTCCCAGGAACAACACTCAAACCCAAAACATTGTTATTAGTTATCGTATTTTTCGGTGTATAAGACGCACCTTTGTGAAATACGCACCTCTATTTTCAAGTCTATCTTCAGGGGAAAAATATTTTTCACAGTTATCATTTATTTACGTGTTCAACATCAGTATAATCTTTTATTATTCTTTAGAATACTTCAAAAGTAGTGTCCATAATAAAATAAAATATGGTTGTTTCATACATTTGCATCAAAACATTCATTATGAAAACTTTCAAAATCTTCTTCTGCATCATCGAAAACAAGTTCTGAAAGTTCACTCTCACTTGTTCTCAAACAATATCGTCTTTGGTGCCTGATGATGACCTAGGCAGGTCGAAACATTGTTCTCTCCTTATTAATAAAAGTGTTAATACCTATACCAGCCATTCTGAGATACATTTTTGTTTGAAGTGGGTTTCTCGTCATCAAGAAAGATGAAATCATAGTAAACTCACAAATTCACTGCGACTTTAATTATTAAGTCACTGTTGCCTTTGCGATTTTTTTCTGAGTTGTTTAAAGTTTTGAAATTAATCAGTAGATTTGCCATTTTTTGTTCTTCTGTTTTGTAGCTGGAATAAGAAACCGTGTATTTTAATATATTAATCGAGCTGTACTTTTTTTTCGATTGGAATAACAGCGCTTCAATCTCAACTGAGAAACCAACCCATTACATATAATTTCCCATTACTGATTTTTTGTTAAAGTCGCCATCTAGCGGTAGGTTAAAACAACATATTTTTATCACTGTTTTTCTTGTATCGGTTCAAACGATTGGTTTAATTTATTTCAAATTTCGCTCAAAGCTACTCGAAAGCTGTCTGCGTTAGCCGTCCTTAATTTATCAGTGATAGACTAGAGGAAAAGCAACGACTTAACATCACCCATCGCCAACTCCTAGCTTACTCTTTTACCAACGAAGTGGGATTGACTAACTCTTTATAATGTCCCCACAGGTGAAAGGACGAGTATGTTCGACGACGGTTAAAAAGAAATCTTCAAATGGAATTACAACTTAGGAGACAAATGTCGAAGCATTACATAATTTTCTCTGATACTGTTATGTAGTTAGGGCGAAGTCTAGTGACGACTTTAAACAAGTTACTTTTATAAAAACATTAAACAAAGTTTTTTTTCATACATTCATATCTCAATAAAAAATGCACATAAAAATATTTAAAACAGCATCCCTAAGACAATTACTCGCAACACAAAAGTCTTTCGAATGTGAAATATACAACAGAGTTCGAAAAAGTATACACAACTGGCCAAAATCTTAAGGTTAATGAACATAAAGAAAAATTATGCATTTTGCTTTGTTAGACTCAACCACTTATTTGAATAGAGCTTGAAAGATGAAAATAAGAAAAGGGAAAATAAAAATAAAAACTTTTTTAGCATTTAATAGGGAAAATGTAAACACTATGAAATTAGCCTAAATACTAGCTGGTCAAAAGTTTAAAACCATACCAAAAAGAAGTCCTAAACAGGGTAGGAAATACCCAACAAGAGATCTCAGTAGTGAGTTGCACGGCCATCATAACTTCAAACATTCGCTTTGGCATGGTCGATATAAGCGTTTGCAGAAGGCTGGCTGGAATGTTATTCCAAGTGGTGAAGCTGGCTTCACGAAGATCATGCACTTTTTGGAATTGACGTCCATTTCTATCCGCCCCAAAGATTTTCAATGGGGTTCAGTTCGAGTGAACACGCTGGATGATCCAAAGGAATCACGTTATTCGCCATAAATAAGTCCTTTGTCCTGCCGACACTGTGGATTGCAGTGTTGTCCTGCTGAAAGATCCAGTCATTTCCACACAAGCAAGGGCCTTCAGTCAATAAGGGTGCTCTCTCCAATATGTCAATGTAGCCAGCTGCTGTTTGACACCCCTGTGTAACCTGAAGCTCTATTGTTCCATGGAAGGAGAAAGCACCCCAGGTCATAATGGAACCTCCTCCACTGTGTCGTGTAGAAAATGTCTCTGGTGGGATATTCTTATCGTGCCAGTAACGTTGGAAGCCATCTGGACCATCCAGGTTAATTTTTTCCTCATTAGATGACAAAACCTTCGTCGACTTTTCTACGTCCCATGTTTGGTGCTTCTCAGCAAAGTTTAACCGAGCTGTTTCGTGGTGTGGAAGGAGGCGTGGCCTTTGAAGACGTTTACGGTTTTTAAAGCCTTTCTCTCGTAGATGCCGTCTTATTGTTCTTGAGCTGCATTCTGCGTCTGTAAGGGCCTTAATCTGATTTGACGATCGGCTGGTGTCTTGTCAGACAACCCGTCGAATCCTCCTGCTCAACGCCAGCGAAATTTTCTTGAGCTGACCACTTGAATTTCTCGTTCCGTATCCCTAAGGATCTTTTAAGAAATTTGCAATAGCAGTTTTACTACGCCCAATCTCACCAGAGATGGCACGTTGAGAGAGACCTTGCTTTTGCAGCCCAACAATTCTGCTACGTTCACACTCTGTCAACTTTTTAGCCTTTGCCATGTTTTTACCCAATGTAACACAGGAGATGTCAGTGGGAGATGCTGACAACGTTGATGCTTGAACACAAATGACTAAATTTTGTTACATGTTTACCGATTAACGCTTCGTTTTAGTATGGTCTTAAACTTTTGACTAGTTAGTATTTAGGCTAATTTCATAGTGTTCACATTTTCCGTATAAAATGCTAAAAAGTTTTTAATTTTATGTTCCCTTTTCTTATTTTCATCTTTCGAAGCTCTACTCGAATAAGTGGTTGAGTCTAACAACGCAAAATGCATATTTTTTTCTATGTTCATTGGCCTTAAAATTTTGGCCAGCATTGAATGTTTGAAAACATATCTTATAGTGTTTGAGCATACTTCTAGAGATCAATTTTCATACGCTCAACTGGTATGTTCACAGGTCTTCGAATTATATCATAGTATTTGAGGTGTTTTTATGTGTATTATGGTATGCAATATGAAAGCAATTTATTGTTGCACATGGTCTCTTCGTTCTCAGGTTCTTTTAGCTTTCCGGTGAAAATAATCGAAGTCCAGTCCCACATAGCATGATGACCAAGTTTATTTCCTCGTTTAAAGATCATACACGCATGAACAATACCAGTAAAATCAAAACTTGACGTTTAGTACAATAATACAGACATTCGTGAACACTACCAGTAAAATCAAAATTTGACGTTTTGAAATAGAATACACATTACACATTACATTATTTTGTAAAACCAAAACTTGACGTTTAGTACTTGAATTCAGACATACGCGATCACTACCAGTAAAACCAAAACTTGACGTTTTGGACTAGAATACAGACACATGTGAACACTACTAATAAAACCAGAACTTGACGTTTTGGACAAGAATACAGACATATGTGAACACTACTAATAAAACCAAAACTTGACATTTTGAACTAGAATAGAAACATATGTAAACACAACCAGTAAAACCAAAACTTGACATACGTGAACACAACCAGTAAAATCAAAATGTGACGTTTTGAACTGGAATACACACACATTCACAATACCAGTAAAACCAAAACTTGACGCTTAGTACTTGAATTCAGACATACGCGATCACTACCAGTAAAACCAAAACTTGACGTTTTGGACTAGAATACAGACACATGTGAACACTACTAATAAAACCAGAACTTGACGTTTTGGACAAGAATACAGACATATGTGAACACTACTAATAAAACCAAAACTTGACGTTTAGTATTAGAATACAGAGATACGTGAACATTACCAGTAAAACCAAAACTTGACGATTTGGACTAGAATACAGACATACGTGACCACTACCAGTGAAACCAGAATCTGACGTTTTGGACAAGAATACAGACATATGTGAACACTACTAATAAAACCAAAACTTGACGATTTGGACTAGAATACAGACATACGTGACCACTACCAGTGAAACCAGAATCTGACGTTTTAGACTAGAATGTAGTCATACGTGAACACTACCAGTACAACAAAAACTCCTTGTGTCATACATTATGAAAGCCTTTTAAATGTTCTATTTAATGATATGTAACACTTCTTGACACAAACAGTTTGTTACACCGATGTTAAACACTAAATATATCTCACTCATTCGTCAACAAATCAAACTGCATTAATCTATTATTAGGCCACACATTTGCGAAAATAAGGTAAGGTTCTATTTCAAGGTATATAACACTTCTTGGCAGAAACAGTCTCTGATGCCGAAATTAATCATTTAATATCATGGTAACCTGGCATGTCAATATTTGAAGTTTCAGCCAGTTATGAAGCAGTCTTTATGTCATAAATCACAAAACAGGTCTTTAATGTGTAGTAATCGATTTGTAAAGAGATAGAAATGTCTGTTTTACTTAAATCAGTCAAAGGATATCACGTGAACTTCATCATTTGAAGTTTGTATTTGTCTATGGTCATTAAGACCCTGTAATACTGTCCAATGGCTAGTACTATCGAATGGTAGCTCAGCTCATATCTCTAAAACTTACAGGACTTACAATTATACTTTTATAGCGAGAAACAAGAATTAAATTCAGACACTTTGTACAAACATATATTTTAGGCAGCTCTTCAAAATTCTCTCCAATACACACTAAGTGATACCAGACTTGACATTCCCCTTCACAAACTGTTTTATAAGTATGTTTACAGAAATTGTTTGTACAGCACAGTTTGAATGTTTATTTAATAAGGTTTATAAGTAGAAAGGTAATAAATTAAACTGTTTATCAGTGGGGGATTTCCTTTAGATTCTTAACCTACTTGATGTAAATCTCACAGTCTTTTTCCCTCTGGTGTCAGTAATTTGAAACAAATTTGATCGTTTTTATTCGCACTAAATTTCCAGGTAGTTGATAATTTTGTAGACTATCCAGGCTTAAATAGGTTCTGACTGTGATATATCATAAGGAGAGTGGCTACCTGTACACAGGATCAGTGTGTAGAAACAAACAAAAATGTCACAATCAAAGGACATTTTTTGATGAGAAATGTCAGTTGGAGTAAAAAAAAATTAATCTTTCACAGTCAAAGACTGGTGAATGGAGAAGAAAAACGTATAAATTAGACTCTACAGTTGTATGTGCTCTATAATCTAAGATAATCAATATTTAGTTATATAATTTTATCTTATATAACCTCTGTTTCAAATTCTAAAGTTGTATTTCAGTATTCATATATTTCATCTTTTCTATGTTCAAGAACATTTTATAACAAAATACAGACAGACTAGCTTAATCTATCGAGAAAAAAAATCCCATGACCTGAGCACTTTCCAAAGTACTGGGAAGACAGATCAATCTTTTGAAGGTCCTAGGGTTATGGAGTTTCGTAGTTTTGTTTTCAATGGATTTTTTTATTATTTTTATTTTTCTATTTTCTTAACATGATGAATTGATATATGGAAAGTAACATAACATATTTTATAATTATACTATGAACGATATATTATTGTATTAGGGGTACGTTTGAAAAAAACATGTGAAACAAAAGAAGAAATAGATTATTTTTGAACAACTGAAGTAAAAAGACATAGATGATAAACAAATCAAACTGCACTATTCAACAGAATGTACTTCATCTTATTTAGTTTACTATAATGAAAAGTTATTTAGATCTATAAAACTAACGTTTTTACGTCGTTTTATATTTTGACACTGAAACAGGTGACTAGTCAGGCACTCTAACAACATACAAGTCCTATTGATAAAAAAACCTTATTTCGATTTGTTTATTGATACTGTTGAAACAGACACACTAACATCCATTGATATGTTTGTAAATACACGTTACATGGAATAAGATATAGTTTTTAAAGTTTTAAGTGTGAAAAAGTTGTTTTGAAGTCACATATTTATATAATAATAATAAAAAAAATGCGACAACAAAAATATGTTATAATCGCGCGTACAAAGAAAATAAAATGGTTAGAAAAGACAACCTCTATATTGCAGGGAAGGCAGCTAGTCACCGCCATCTCTTTGGCTACTCTTTTACTAACGAATAGTGGAATTGACCGTCACTTATAATGCTCCCATAACTGAAAGGGAGAGCATATTTGGTGTGACGGGAATTCGAACCCGCGACCCTCAGATTAAGAGTCGAGTGCCTTAACCACCTGGCCCTACCAGGCCATTAAAGTAAAATTAGAAAACGTGATGTAAATAATGCTTTATATTGAATTTATCAAAACAAATAATACTAACTTTAACATTATATATAATGATACAAAATATTGTTAATGCATAGCATATAGTGTTCTGTTGTATTATTAATTAACTTCATTTTAGTTCGTGAGTTTAGAGAAATTTTGATAATTATGTCTATAACAACTATAGTAGCAACTTAATATACTGTGCTGGTTTACCTTTTGTCGTCTCGTCAGTCAAATATCAAGGACACATTTATTTCAAAGTTCTTCCAGGTATCTTTGAAAGGTTTTCTCACGTTGGATGGTAACCAGTTAAGAGGCATTGATAACACTTTTAAATGTGGTAGTTTTCCAGAATAACCAAAAATTTGGTCAAGTAGTCATTTTACTTAAGCGTGTTCGAATTCCGGTCGCACCAAACATACTCGCCCTTTCAGCTATGGGGGCGTTATAAAGTGACGGTAAATCCCACTATTCATTTGTAAGAGTTAGTCTTTGTATAGCTTTGCGCAAAATTTAAAAATAAATAAACAAAACAAACATTTTAGTGAATAACAACAATGGTACTTTCGGACGATGTAACATGAATATTTTTATTTAGTGACAGTTCTTTTAAAAGATTTCTTCAGGGCTTCGATGGTTAAGACGAGTCTTGGACTTAAATTTATAAAAGGAGAAAAGACAGAATTTTTGATAAAGGAAGAATAGTGGTTAATCAATGTTTCTCTCTGCTTTAATGAATAATCCCATATTTCATTAGCTCTAACTACTAGATGGCGTTTGGTTTTGTCAGTTCTACAGGCCGCACAATCTTCACAGGCGTAAATATATACAAGTCATGAACAAAGAGAAATTCGGATATCTTTAACCAAAAGAAATCATGTGTGTATGATGTGGGGTTAAACCTAATCTGGATGGAAAACATAATTTGTGAGTTGTAAAAAAGCAATTACCTATTACCATATTGATCTGTTTGTTTGTTGTTTTTAACCTGTGCTTTTTTTAACATACCTGTTGCTGTTTTTTTCGTACTGCCGCGACTTGTAACTTTCAGATGTTGAATACAAACCCACATATCAAGTTATAAACTTTAAGTAAAAAGTAATTCGAAATTTGTACAAATATTTTTACTGAGAAATAATTTATAATTTATCACTTTCTAACTTTCATTCAGTTAAGTCACAAATAAGAATGAAAAACCGATCCAGACTTTCATGTTTGTTTACATGTGAACTCAGACAACTTTCTCCAGCAGACAATCTACCTATTGATTTTCAACTCCTAATCCCAAATCCTATGACTGTAATTAATTTTCATTTCTTCACATACTAGTTATTCATGTCTCGTTTTTCGTACATTTTTCTCAATGGTTTACTTACTACAACTTTTCATTTTACCCTTTTATGATATTATAGGATTCGATCTGAACAACTAACAAAGAAAGTCGGCTTTGAAAGTAGCTGTATACAACATTTGAATGTAATTGGACAGAGAACATTATCTACTACTTGTTTTATATATATCGTGAACCGTGGCCTGTCCGTCCATTCATCTGTCTCATGTTTATCACGACCACTTCTCTTGTTGAGTATTGAAAGCTGCGGATGAAGTCAAAGTTTAACATTAATTATTTAAATAACGGTAGAACAGGTACGAATAATGTTGACAACAAACACGATATTGTACACTAACTTGTTATGAATTAATAACATCATTCACATATCAACATGTGACGTAACGGTAGGTTATTGTTGAGTGGTCCTTAGCAGAACACTTCCTATGCAAACATGGAACATCAAACATAGAAATCCAACATACTTTAAGACTATCACACAATCTTACAATTTGTTTTTATCACAGCTTGTAAATTGTGTATTGATTAAACTTTAAAATACACACATAGATGCTGCTAAAAACAATCTAATAATAAAACAGTTTGTGGTTCACTCTATTTTCATATTTCATATAATACAAACATATGATATATATATAAATCCGCACACCACAAGTATGACTTCTCACATCTCAAACTTGTTGCTCAGAGATCCATACCAACAAACTGTTATACACGTGATCGCGAAGAACGACCCTTTATTTATACTCTAGGTACAATTTCTTAACTGAGTTTAGAAGATAAATTTTCTTTTTTATAACTTTACTTTTAATATCTTCTGACTTTTCTCACTGTTAACCCTCACTTATCAGTTTTATATTTCTGCAATTTTCCTTCTCTTTCATTTACGTCATTTCGTTACGACTGATTCATCAGTGTTGTTACACTTTCGACCAATACAAACTGTAAAAGACAAGATTAAAAACAAACCATAATATTATTGAATATTTGCATGTAGTAACTAAGGTGACAAGATATTAAAGCAGAAACCGAACTAGGAAGAAAAAACAACAAAATTTTATAGTCGAAAGTTTCTCACCTTACATTCCGTGGATACTTCGGCCTGTACAACTTGTAGGTATGACGTTTTGTATAAATATTTCAATTGTATATTCACATAAAGTCATTTTCTAAATCTGAATTAAATTATGGAAACGAAAAACAGAAGTTAGACAATTAGTAAGTAACATTCACGTTACTCTAAAACCTGTGAGTAGCTTAGTAATTAGTGCTAGGAAAGAGTGGGCTGTTTTAGATAGCGTCGTATTGAAAAAATTAGAAAAAGTGAACATTTTCTGTGAAAAAAAAGGATTATTTTTACAGCAAGTATTGCAGGGGAAAAGTGTTTGGATTGTGCTGACGCAAACTTTTTATCTATAAATGTGGTATCGTTTATTGAAAAAATAATTTTTCTTTTAAACTCCATTTCTAAAAACTATTTTTATGCACTGAGTTCAAATGGTGGAAGAGAGAGACGAAAACCTTTAGCTAGGACTGATTATTTATGTTACAATTACTTAGGTTAACAATCTAGTCACCAGGATAAAACTAGGAATAAGCACTCTTAGTTAGCCAATTCAGCCTCACATTTTGACAAGGCGTGTGACTCAATCCGAGGGTCGCGGGTTCGCGCCCGCGTCGCGCTAGCTCGCCCTCCCAGCCGTGGGGTGTATAATGTGACGGTCAATCCCACTATTCGTTGGTAAAGAGTAGCCCAAGAGTTGGCGGTGGGTGGTGATGACTAGCTGCCTGAAATTACGGCTAGCACAGATAGCCCTCGAGTAGCTTTGTGCGAAATTCCCAAACAAACAAACAAACAAATCCATTGATTACACCGATGTTAACGACGGTTCTAAGGTTAGAATAGCACACGTTGA
This sequence comes from Tachypleus tridentatus, assembly GCF_004210375.1. Taxonomy (NCBI): domain Eukaryota; kingdom Metazoa; phylum Arthropoda; class Merostomata; order Xiphosura; family Limulidae; genus Tachypleus; species Tachypleus tridentatus. The sequence continues at coordinate 48,402,674 of NC_134830.1, forward strand.
AATTTTTCAGTAAATTGTCTGTTCTGTCTTTGTTTCGTTTGAAATGCTTGATCAACTTAATGAAATTTCATTCGTAAGTAAAAAAAAAAAAAAAACTGAGATTGTCGAACCAATCAAGTTCTTCCATAAGTACACATTCACCCCAAAGTTTTAGATTACGTTGAAGCGCTTTCATTTTACTCTGAGCTTTGAAGTACGTTATCCTGGTACCCTGCATTGTAGCATTCATTTTTTTTAAATAGGCAAATACGTCCGAAAGGTAAGCCAATTTCTGTATCCAGCATTTGTCCCTTAATTTGTATACAAGTTCAAAATGGCATACAGAGAAAAAGAAACCAATCTCCTCACGCAGTTCGTAAAACCGAGCAAGTACTTTTTCCCGAGAAAGCCATCAGACTTCAGTGTGAAGCAGCAAATTTTTATACAAGTTTCCCATATCCTTACAGAGTAAATTGAACATCCTCGCATTGAATGGTCTTGATTTAAAAAAATTAATTATTTTTTATGGCATCAACCAATATCTCTTTTAAGTCTTCTGGCATTCGTTTCATTGCAAGTGCATGATGATGGAGAGAGCAATGTATACTCTCGATGTCCGGGTTTTTCCTTTTTATGCGTGCCACTGCGCCTGAAAACTTTCCACTCCTAGCTGCAGCCCCATCAGTGCAAATACTTGAGTGAAGTTGCGATTGGATTTGATGTTCTTCCATAAATAAATAAATCAGTTTAAATATTTCTACGCCTGTTGTTTGAGTAGGCAAAGGTTTTGCAAATTAGCGCGTCTTCTTGAAAACTAGCTACGTAAATATAGCAAACAAACACAAGCAACATCGCATAAACATCTGTTGATTGATCCATCTGAAACGAAAAAGTTGAACTCGCTTTATTAACTCTGTCAAGCAATTTACTGACATATCCTTGACTCTTCGAGAAAGTGAGTTATCAGAAAGGGGCACAGGGCTAATGTTTTTAAAAACTTTTTCATCACTCGTGCACTCCACCTTATCTTTTGCTTCATCTGCTTTTGCAGTACGGTAACTAACATGATATGAAGCAATAAGAGCACCTGATGGACAAACGAACGAAATGTAGCTTTCCTTGCATTTACTTGTAAACACTCTCTTTTGAAATACTCGAAAATTAGATTTTTTAATTGAGGGTGTTTGGTTTCTAGATGCTGTTTTAACTTTGCTGGATGCAAACTACTGTTATTCAACACTGTTCTACATTCAACATACAACCCACTAGATCTATCTTCATTACCTGTCCATGTAAAACTATATTCAATAAAACTTTCATCATACTTTCTTATCTTTCTTGTTTTGGTACTTGTTGAATCATCATACGTTGAAGTGTTTGCACACGACAATAACGCCGATGAATTCGTATTAGGCCTAGAAAGCGTTTTACTTGTATAAGATTAATTACTGATATTCAGCCACTAATCCATTATAACGGTGACAGCTAATTATTATTTTGTCTAAAAATGTATTCTTATATCCTTGGCACTTCAAAAGTATTTAACGGACACAAAATAGCTTCTTAATGAAAACTCATCCAAGCGCTTGAGTTTTATTATCATAAAATCACATGCTGATCTAAGATCAGTGTTGCCATAAGGAAGTCAGAAATAAAGATTTGTGGGGAAAGGGTAGGCCACAAGAATAATATATTTTTCTACAGGAAAAGGACAACCTATTGTTTTCACAAATTTTTAACAGAAACTTTCAACCCAAATAACAAAATATTAAGCCAGAATTGAAGTGCGTCTAAATCTCAAACGAAATGAAACATGGCTTTATGCGGGCGTATGACGTCATACAGCTCATTGGTACCAAGTTTGTCAAATTAAACTACAACGAATCAAACCTAACCTAACAATTACCAATTATAATCGTCATAAATATAATTATACTTCATATAAATATACTTGAAAATTAAAACAATTGATACTGCATCTAACTAAATCACAATGTTTCAAACTTGGATAAGTTTCAGCTCTGACGTCACGTGGCCTGGCATGGCCAAGCGCGTAAGGCGTGCGACTCGTAATCAGAGGGTCGCGGGTTCGCGCCCGCGTCGCGCTAAACATGCTCGCCCTCCCAGCCGTGGGGGCGTATAATGTGACGCTCAATCCCACTATTCATTGGTAAAAGAGTAGCCCAAGAGTTGGCGGTGGGTGGTGATGACTAGCTGCCTTCCCTCTAGTTTTACACTGCTAAATTAGGGAACGGCTAGCGCAGATAGCCCTCTAGTAGCTTTGCGCGAAATTCAAAACAAAACAAACAAACTCACCTTCCATTCCACGGGTACTTCGACCAGTACAAATTTTTATATAAATATTTCAATTGTATATTCACATCCGTACATTCTATAAATCTGAATTAAATTCTTGAAATGAAAAACAGAAGTTAGACAATTAGTAAGTAATATTCACGTTACTCTAAAACCTGCGAGAGAGCCAGCAAACCCTGGGCTGTTTTAGATAGCGTCTTACGGAAAAAAATTCTTTTACGGCACGTACTGCAGCGGAAAAATGTTCAGATTGTGTTGATACAAACAGTAACTTTTTATATATTAAATGTGGTACCGCTTATTGGAAAAATAAATTTTTTAAACTCCATTAGTCCTAGTGATAGTCGGGTCCTTGGTACACGAAGAGTGCTTAATATTCTTTTCTATGACAAACAAAAGCTTGTTGTTCGTATCGTAGTTATTTTTACAACTGTCTGAATTTATAATACCAAAGTGGGAATTTTTTATAGATTTTTGTTTGTGGTGTCATTTAATAGATAGTGACGCAGTGTATTTATTATTTCGGTCACATTGACACAAGTATACACGCCGTGTCCTTTATGTAATTGTGAGATTAGAAAATACGACGTAATTAATTCTTTATATTGTATTTACCAAAAATACATATCATGAATATTATATAATGCTGCAATTGTTAATACCTAGTCTATACAATGTTGTTGTATTATTCATTAATTTTGCTATTAGTTCGTGATTTTAGTAAATTTTGGATAATTTTATCTATAATGTATAACCCACATTAGCTTGTTTGTTTGGTTTGAATTTCGCGCAAAGCTACTTGAGGGCTATCTGCGCTAGCAGTCCCTAATTTAGCAATGTAAGACTAGAGGGAAGGCAGCTAGTCATCACCACCCACCGCTAACTCTTGGGCTACTCTTTTACCAATACATAGTGGGATTAACCGTCACATTATAACGCCCCACGGCTGAAAGGGCGAGCATGTTTGGTGCTACCAGGATTCGAACCCGCGACCCTCGGATTACGAGTCGAACGCCTTAACACACTTGGCCATGTTGGACCTCCAACGGTAACAACTTAATATACTATGATGGTTTACCAGGAGTCGTCTCGTCATTAGTTAAATGTCTCAAGACATTTTTATTTCTTAGTTCTCTCAGGTAACATTTTGAATGCTTCTCACGTTGAATGATAATTAATTAAGAGACATTGATAATGTGGTAGAGTTATCAAGAATAATCAATATTTTGATCAAACAGTCATTTTATTTACATTGTCAGACAATGTAACATGAATATTTTTATTTAGTGATAGTTCTTTTAAAATATTTCTTCAGGGTTTAGGTGGTAAGGACGAATATTAGACGAAAATTTATAAAAAGTAGAAAATTCCTTATTTTCGTGATGAAAAAAGTTACTGAATCGATAAAGTTCTTTTTATCTTTCATAAGAAGGTTCTTCAGGTATTTGTACAGTGATTTGAAAGTGTAAACTAAATTAGGAACACTGAGTTTACGTTGTGAAAGAGAGAAGTGAAGACCTTCAGTTAGAACTGATTTACACTGATTATTTATGTTATAATTACATATTTTGATAATCTGGTCACCAGGATGAAATGAGGAATAAATGCTGTTAGTCAATCAATTCAGCCTCAAATTTTGGACATGTTCACGTCGAGCAATTTGTATTCGTTCCATTAGTTCCACTTGGTTAGTACATCGGTGTAATCAACACTGGTAACTACTATTCTAAGGTTAGTAAAGTACATTGAACTTTTTCAGTAAGTTTTCTGTTTTGTCGATGTTTCGTTGCAAGTTCTTGATCCAACGTTTGCTCCACCAAACGTGCTAGCCCTTTATGACGTGAGTCGGGGAAGGGGAAAAAAGTCACGGTCAATCCCACTATTCGTTTGTGAACGAGGGGTTGATGGATGTCTTTCCTCTAGTCTTTCTTGATGACGAGAAACCCACTTGAAATAAAAATATATCTCAGAACAGCTGGTACGGGTATTAACACTTATTTATAAGATTTGAACCAAATTCGAAACAAACCAATAGTCTCTTTTGACAAATCTGATAAGCTAACGAATTTTGCAAATTACGGTTTGGTTTTTTAAAGTTCAGGAACTTTGGAATGAAGTGTCGAAGCTTTTATTCTGAAGGAAAGGAAGTGTCAAGATTGATTTTTTAAGTCCCATTTTTCAGAGGCACAGCATGCAGGCTACAGTTCATTTACACGTAATATCAAGACATTAGCTGTTTGTTTTTTTAATTTGGCACAAAGCTACTCGAGGGCTATCTGTGCTAGCCGTCCCTAATTTAACAGTGTAAGACTAGAGGGAAGGCAGCTAGTCATCACCACCCACCGCCAACTCTTGGGCTACTCTTTTACCAACGAATAGTGGGATTGACCGTCACATTATACGCCCCCACGGCTGGGAGGGCGAGCATGTTTAGCGCGACGCGGGCGCGAACCCGCGACCCTCTGATTACGAGTCGCACGCCTTACGCGCTAGGCAAGACATTAGCAATCGGTATGTTCGACGGAGAACGATGTTTGACGAGTAATAGGATGACTATATTGAAGATGAAGAAACAGTTTCATATAACAGCATGAACAAGGATAAAATTTTCGAAATTGTACTGATTCTATCTTCAGTATTTAAAGCAAAATTTAAAAAACACATTATTTCTAACTAAATAACTAAAATACATTGCTGAAATAACGATAATTTAATCAAAACTAAAATACATGGAAAGTAAATTGTTAACAATAAAAATGTTGTACGTATTTTAAATGTTACAATTTTAATGAAGACTATATGGTATTCAGTGTTGGTTAAAGTTGTTTGATGTGGATGGTTTCTTTAAGTACTAATTCCAGATCAGTGTTAGCCTTACAAAGAGTATTTATGTTTTACAGTTCGTGTTCAGTGTCTTCACTATGTTGGTGTATAAACGAGAACCATGGTTTACTCAACTTTTCTGTGTATTTTCATGAACAATCCCATATTTTATTAGCTCTTGCTACCAGATGGGGTTCGGTTTTGTCAATACAACAGGACTTGCAGTCTTATGTGAAAATATGGACAAGCCACCAACAAAGATAAATTCAGATGTCTTTAGTCAGAAAAAATCCCACGTGTATGATATGGGGCTAAAACTAACCTAGACCTAAAACATAATTTGTGAGTTATAAAACACCAATTGCCTATGACCGTATTGATCTGTGCTTTTTGTTTTTTAACCTGTCTTTTTTACTTACCTGTTTTTTTGTTATCCTACAACGACTTGTGAGCTCCTTTCAGATGTTAAACGCTCATCCACATATCATATTATAAACTTTAAATAAAACATAATTCTAAATGTATATTAACAGTTTTACTCAGAAATACTTTAGACTTTATAAGTTTGTAATATTCATTCAGTGTCTGTCACAAATAAGAATGAAAACCAATTCAGACTTTCATTTTTGTTTACATGCAAACTCTGACGAGTTTCTCCAGTAAGCAGTCTATCTATTGAATTTTAACTGCTAATTCCAAATCCTATGATTGTATTTGTTAACTAATTATCATTTCTTCACATACTAATTACTCGTATCTCGTTTTTATCAAATTTTTCTTAGTGGTTTACTTACTTCAAATATTTTATCTTATTCTTTCATGATATTACAGAATTTGATCTGAACAACAACCACGACTTTCAGATGTTAAGTGCAGACCTTTATATTAAATGTTAAATTTTAAACAAGAAATAATTCTAAATTTGTACGAACAATTTTCATCAGAAATACTTTATAATTTATAATTTTGTGGCATTCATTCAGTGTTAAGTAACAAAGAAGAATGAAATCCAATCAAAATTGAATAGAGAACATTATGTACTAATTGTTTTATATATATCATCAACCGTGGTGTCTGTCCGTCCGTTCATCTGTCTCCTGTCTATGACGGCCATTTCTCGTGTTGAGTATGAAAAACTATGGATTAAGTGAAAGTTCAAGGTTAACTATTTAAACAGGTATGAATAATGTTGACAACAAACAGGATATTCTTCACCCACGTGTCAGGAATTTATAACACTGTGATTCACTTATCAAAATGTTTCTAACCTTACATTCCGTGGGTACTTCGACCAGTACAATTTCTAGATATAAAGTTTTGAATAAATATTTTAATTGTATATTCACATAAGGTAATTCTATAAATCCGAATTAAATTCTTCAAGTGAGAGACAAATGTTAGACAATTAGTAAGTAAAATTCACGTTACTCTAAAACCTGTGAGAGGCTTAGCAATTAGTGTTAGCAAACGCTCGCCTGTTTTAGACAGCGTCATACTGAAAATTTTTTTAAAAGTGTACATTTTGTAAGAAAAAAAGATTTTTTTTACAAGTATTACAGGGGAAAAGTGTTCGGATTCTGTTGGTTCAAACTATAATTTTTTATCTATTAAATGTGGTACCGTTTATTGATAAAAAAAGTTTTGTAAACTCCATTTATTAAAACTGTATTTAAAATTACATCAATAAAGATATAATCAAACCTTCAGGCTTAGTTTTAGTGTGTGTGTTTTCTTATTGCAAAGCCACATGGGCTATCTACTGAGCCCACCGAGGGGAATTGAACCACTGATTTTAGCTTTGTAAATCCGGAGACATATCACTGTACTAGCGGGGTGCATAGTTCTATTGAGAGACAGGTTATTGGTACACGAAGATAATATTCTTTTCTATGATAAACAAAAGCTTGTTGTTAGTATCGTAGATTTTTATAATTATCTGAATTTAGAATACCAAAGCTGGATTTTTTTGTAGATTTTTGTTTGTGGTGTCATTTAATAGATAGTGACACAGAGTATTTATTATTTCGGTCGTATAGACACAGATATACACGTCGTGTCCTTTACGTAATAGTGAGATTAGAAAATATGGCGTAATTAATTCTTTATATTGGATTTACCAAAAATATATATCTTCAACATTATATAATGCTGCAGTTGTTAATACATAGCCTTACTATGTTGTTGTATTATAAATTAACTGCTTTTATTTCGTCATTTTAGTGAATTTTGGATAATTATATATACAAAACACACAATAGCAACTTATATACTATGATGGTTTACCAGGTGTCGTCTCATCATCAGTAAAATGTGTTAAGACATTTTTATTTCTAAGATCTCTCAAATAACTTTGAAATGTTTCCTCTCTTTGGGTGATAATTAATTAAGGGACATTGATAATGTGGTAGAGTTATCAAGGATAACTAATATTTTGATCAAGTAGTCATTTTATTTAAAATAAGAGTTTTAGCTAGGACTAATTTACACTGATTCTTTATGTTATAATTATATAGGTTAATAATTTTGTCACCAGGATGAAACTAGGAATGAATGCTATTAGTAATTCATTTCAGCCTCAGACCTGAGATATGTTTACGTCGAGAAATGTATTTTCGTTCCATTGGCTCCACTTGTTTAGTACATGGGTGTAAGCAACGCTGTTAACAACGATTATAAGGCAAGTAGTGTACACATTGAACTTTTTTCAATAAGTTGTCTGTTCTGTTGATGTTTCGTTCGAAGTTCTTGAGCCAACGTTTACTCCGCCAAAAATGGTCACCCTTTATGACTTGTGACTGGTGATATATTGTACACACCTTTATATTAAATATTAAACTTTAAGTGAAACATAATTCTAAATGTATATTAACAGTTTTCTTTAGAAATACTTTGTAATTTATAATTTTGTGACATTCATTCAGTGTTAAATTACAAAGAAAAATGAAATTCAATCCAGATTGAACAAAGAACGTTATGTACCACTTGATTTATATATATCGTGAACCGTAGTGTCTGTTCGTCCGTTCACCAATCTCCTGTTTGTGACGGCCACTTCTTGTGTTGAGTGTGAAAAGCTACGGATGAAGTCAAAGTTTAACATTAACCATTTAAATAACGGTAGAACAGGTATGAATAATGTTGACAACAAACAAGATATTATACACTAACTTGTTATTAATTAATAACACTATCATTCACATATCAAAATGTGACGTAACGGTATGTTATTGTTGAGTGATCCTTAGTAATGACTGTAATACTGAATTATTACTTCTTGTAGTGGTTGTTGTAAGTAGGTTTGTGTCTGAGAGAAACATAATTAATAATATAAATAACTTAATATGTTTGATTAACTTATAAACTTTTCCCGTTATGAGAAATGAAAGTTTCTATATAATAGAAACTAAGTAAGGAATACAGGTTTAGAAAGTTTGATAAATAACAGCAAAATATACTAGTTATTCAATTTCATATTTATTGAATTTTGTTAAGTTTAGTAAAAACTATATTTGTCTTTACTACAAAACTACCACACACATAATAACGTTTAATTTTATTTAATGTTATACTTGTAAAAATGTTTATTTCTCAATATATATTTTTAATAAATTATTTATTGGCATTTTTATTAAGATATTTTGTACTTGATATAAAGTTGTTATTCCTGATTGATTTTAAATATTATATACATTATCATTTGCCATGTTAAACGTTGAGTTTTATTTACATACTTACATTTAATGGTTTGTTTTGATTTACAGAATTCTATCGAATGTACTACAACGTAATTAGATAAAATAACTTGAAATTTACCTGCTGAAGTGTTAGTGGAAACTATAACAAGAGACAGTGTTGAAAACGGATTTCTGTTCGTCTGCCAGTTTAACTGGATGAATTCAGAATATTGGAAATATTTGATTATTTGACACAAACTTTATTTTGGAAAAAACAATGTAATAAGATTCCCAAAACTGCTTGTTGGGCACCGTTTTGATACAAAATTAAGACTATACACACATGGAAAGTTATATCAGATTGTTGTATTTCATATAAAACATCTGGTTTCATACTATTTTCGATAGAATATTTTTTGTTCTCATATAACAGCTATTCTTGTTAAATATGTAAAAATATTTTTGCTCGCACAAGCCTTGAAACTCTCACCCATGTTTCAACTTGGTTCAGCTGCGTTGTAGCATGTAAATAAGCAAGCACAACGCTTCACTAAAACATACTCTACTGTAACAGTTGGCAGCTGGCTTCCTATTTAAAGTAGAACACAGTCTTCACAGTTGACAGAAAAGAAGCACCAGAAACAGGTAGTGTGAGGAGAGTAAAGTATCTATCGGAAATATATTTTCAATGTAAGGAAATATTAACATTGACACGATATCTTACCCAAAAACACATAATAACAGGAATCACATTGAGAATCTCACATTGACTTGGTGGAGGAACTTAGACGAGCACTTCTCTAAAAGTGTCCTCAGGATGTGTTTGGAGTGTGACTTCTCTTCTTGGAGGAACACACTAGTGAGATAACGCACAAACTAGGTGCACTCTTTTCCAATCTTGAAAGTACGGGTCACTAAGTTGGGTGTAAAAATGACATTCTTAACTGTAGATATGGTGGTCGGTCCACCTTCTTTCCCATGTTGGGGGAGGGACATCTTAGGAAACACAATACATATAAATTAGTCCACCTTCTTTCCCAGGATAGGGTGGGGAGCATCCTTGCCAACACAATTTATCTATACTGGACAACCTTCTTTCCGATAATAGGGTGGGGAGCATCTTAGCAAACAAAATACATTTAAATAGGTCCACATTTTTACCATGATAGGGTGGGGAACATCCTTGCCAACACAATACACCTAAACTGGTCCACTTTCTTTCCCATGATTGGGTGGGGGGCATCCCAGCCAACACAGTTCATCTAAACTGTTCCATCTCCTTTCTATACCAGATCTCCAACAAAGAAACCTGCAGGAGATGGTATGAAAGGAGTTTCTCAGCCGACTGGTATATTCTTTGGTTGCTACATCTCCTTCTGAAACAAGACAAACCTTTTAACACAGACAAGTTATCTTCTCTGTTCGTTTGCCTTAGACATTTGGTCTATAGGCAATTGTTGTCTTAACTCATGAGATTTCTTGTAATACAGCATATGTATTCCAATAATTTGAGAAGACACCAACTTCCTGTTTTCTCGCTCTCTCTGTAGTTTTGCGCTCGTGAAACTAAAAAAATTGTTTTGGAAATTTACTAGTTTTTAATTTGAAAGATTTGCTTTGTTTTTCAACTTATATTTTTTACAAGCTAATATTACTATTTCTCTATCTTTTGTGAGAGAAGAATTTCTTGAATTAGTGAAAACTCAACAACAATGTCGAGAAAAGGAAAGTTACGTGTTGATGACATGACAGCCACTTCTCATATATTAGTGAACACCATTATGTAGTCTGCGACTTCACTACCATCTATTTTACTCTCTTTCATCCCTTCGATTTCAATAGGAAATTTAGCAGTAGGCCAGCTTGTTTGTTTATGTCCATCTACTTCTTAGGCTTTGTAAACTTCCCATTGAGGACAGTATTCGACCATCCTCTCATTATGCAGGCAAAATGTCTCATGTATGTTCCATTCCAACTCTTTTGTATAAATGTAATCCTGATGCATTTGTTATTTTCCTCTTTTATTTACATTTTCAAACATACTGATTTAGTTTCAGACCAACCACATTCCCAGAACATTCTGGTCCTCGTAGTCCTACTCATTCCTTCATTGTGAATTATAATTATTGTCACTTGCACTGTCTAGATTCAGAAACTGTAGCATAAATTTTTAATGTTTGAGAAGCTGACCAACTTAGTCCAGTTCAACTATCCAGCAAACAATTACCCTGTCTATTACTGATCCCTCTTTGATTACTTCCTTACATTTTATGTCTTCATCTCATGTCAAAAGTACTTCATATAGATGTTGATTATTTTTGTAATGATTCTTGTTCCATACTATTTTCTACTGTGACTTATTCTATACATTCATTATTATTTCTACTCATTTGACTAAATTGTAACTGGGACTTTTATTTTGTTGCTGAGATCTTTTGACTCGCCACATTTCTGTACAATGATATTTTGGGGCGTTCTAGATACTGTTGAATTTAGGGAAGAAGCTATATGTCAACAATCTTATCTTACCACAATCAACTTTTAGCTTTCTCAAACCCACCGTTTCTCCACGGTACTTAGATCTGTTCCCAATATTTTTCTTGTGTAGCCTTGAGCAAAATTAAAAAAAAACAAATAAAAACTTCTTAATTCCAAACTTCTTCACATCCAAGTTTTTGTCAGACGTTTGTTTGTCAGTCTCTTTTGTGACAACCCGAATGCATCACATCCTGTAAATACGTGTTTGTCTTGGTTTTCACACCTCTAGTCCCATATGTGAACGAACGGATTGATTACCGTTATTCTTACATATGGATTTCCCTTCACTTCTATTCTACTTTTCTCTCAGTTCTCAACCAATTCAGTTTCATCCTCTTTAGAATCTGTTCTATCTTCTTTAGATGTGAAGAAAATTATCAGCACTTCTAGAAGGTTTTGTGACCCCTAAAAAGAACAGGGAGGTCGTTTAGTTATTTTTAGTTGGAAAAGTTCTCTTCCCTGGCCAGTAACTCCAAAATCAGGTCAAAATCTCAAATGCTTTTTTCCCATATTCCCATTGCAGAGTCCTCTAGATGCTTTCTTTTCTTCATCAATTAGTGTTATATTTTCATGTTTTAAACACTACAATGACTCCTATGATTTCAGTCATGTGGTCAGAGCCTTTGCTCTGCATCTCCATTGACTTGGTCTATAGTTTTATTACATGCAAGATGACCTTTTCTTTTCATACTCATGGAAAGAGTCCTCCAGTCATATCTTCATTCTTCTGTTCGTGGCAACCTATCTTGGGTGAATTGACAAAATGTTCAAATCCTTACCCATTCTTACCCAATACTTTATCCTCTTGACCCAACCATTTTCCTTGTCTCCTACTGTGCTCGAGAAACTTATTTGGTGGCTAGATCAATCCATTACCGTTATTGTGGTTCCCCTACTTCGAACCTACACCACTTCAAAAATGTTTATTTTTACTGGTTGGGATACATCATTGAACAACAATCTCATTTCAGACATACGTACCAACATAAGCATTTCCTCCACACTAATGTGCCCGGTCTCTGTTCTGTTCATTGGACATGCTTGTATTTCTTGTGGACTGTTTGATTATGATCCATTCTGACAATTCCGTGGTAATCTCATATATCAATCATAGAGCAGGTATCAGATATTTAACTCTGTTTTTAACACTCGACCATCATTATTGAGCATCTGTCCAATGGATTTGCTGTACAGATTCTCATGTATTTCTTTGTCGATAATGAAATTTTATGAGTGGAACAGCATAGAGGGAGCTAGTAAACAGTTAGTTGATGTCGCTGTTCTATTGATAGAGAGCTTTTACTCCACTATAATATCATTACCCACTAATAGGAATCACGTGAGTTTAGGTTGGAGTTTCCTACAAACTAGTGTCATGCAGATACTCAAGAAAGATATTCACAGAATATATAATCTTTGTGTGAAATGTTAAGTATTTAATGGAAACATTTTCATGTAGGAGAATGTTAACTTTCCAAAACCGGGATGACTTGTGAACTAACCAGTAGGAGATAATAGAATAGGGGTTCCTATATAAATCTCTACATTTGACACAATAGTTTTATAATGTGTTAAAATTTTCCTTCCTGCTTTTAATTTAACGTTTTTCATGCTGTTTATTACTTTTTATTTTGTACAGTTATTAAGTAACTGTAGTTTCAAAATTCACTCTAGTTGAACACAGATCTTAAATTTCTTATTACTTTTCATATCTTTTTCACCTGGGAGTACTTTTTAACACATTTCTTAACCCGTTTGAATTGTTTTTTTCAGTGGAACCTTATATGTATTCCTTAATGCCTATAAGATACTTTGTACAGTGTGTTCTTTCAATATCCAAGTGTTCTGATAGTTATCCAATCAGTGAAATACTCAGCATCTGAACACATTTGCCACCCATCTCAGCAAGAACAGTCACACGTTTTTCATCCCCAGTACCACATCGTTCTTCTTAGATAGTAAATTAATTCTATCAAGATTGGACCAAGTCACCTATATATCTACATGTTTCCTTCCCAATGTTTTATCCGTTACTCAGTACACACCAACATGTCCTTCTGATAACACCTTTATGGTCAGCTAGCTAACACTTAATTTCCAGTCTTTATCCTTCTTCAGAAAATACCCCCTTGGTACTTACTCTTTAAATATCACTCATTAATCAGATTCAGTATCAAATTATCATCCCGCTATTGCCACTCTCTGGGTTCAAACGTGGCTTTTGGAGTAACTGCACATATAACTTATTTCCTTTTCATTTCCACATATAATTTTTCCTTTGTAATATACCAGATAACGTTAAAACTGGTGGGTAAAATCTCCTGCTGGTTATTTTGTGATGGAACTGGTTTTAGAAAGGTATTGGACCAACCAAGTAATATTAGTTGGTTAAGAAACCCCGTCATGTCTTCTTCAAAAGGTTATTTTCCAGGAGGTCTGGTATGGAAAAGAGATAGACTTGTCTAGATGTACTGGGTTCGCTAGGATATCACATTATCATTGGAAAGGTGGACCAACCAACATATCTACAATTAAGGATGCCATTCTCTTTTTAATACCCAGTTTAGTGAGCTATACTGTCAAAATGGACAAAGACTGTACCTGGTTTATGAGTATTGTGTTCTCTCACGTTTGTGTTCCTCTAACTAGAGATGTCACACTCCACAGAGATGAATTTGGACACTTTCCGAAGGGTGCTCATCTAAATAAACAGTGCTGTGAGTTTAGGCAAGATATCGTAATAATTTCTTACACTGATACCTCAACTCGCACTTGCCACCCTTCCTTTCCACTTCTGGTACTTCTTTTTCTTTGAAGCAGCTGTGACAGAAGAAGTAAGGGTAGGTGGGACTTTCAGGACTAGTGGCTGGAACAAACTGAAAAAAAACAACATCATATGAGAAGAGGTATCTATCGGAAATATATTTACCGTGTATGAAAATATTAAGTTTTACAAATTCACAATCAACCTACAACAATCTTTTGTTTTACCTGTAAAGGCAGATTACAGTTATAATAACACATTTCAATGATGTAACAGTAATATCTGATTCCATGTAGCCCAAAACATCAATTATGGTAAAGATATTGTTTAAACATTTTATTCAGAGGAGATTCAAAGACATTTTATTCACATGTTCAGATTATTTATTAATATGCATAACTGAAATCATGCATATGTTTTGCAATAAAATTTTATCAAAACTGTAGGTATGCTGTATAAAAAAGTTATAAAATACGACAACTAAAGACTGAATTCTTTAAACACTTAGCAGACAGTTTGTCATTACAATGGTTCATTAGCAATATGAAGAATGTCTTTAGATTTGTTAATTTAAATACAACCATGTAATAAATGTAAAAAGTAATGAATAATTCACATTTGATCGTCTCTCTGTGTAGTTCTACTTTCATTAGATAGGCTTATTTAAAATATTCTGACAAACAGGTTTTTAAATCTTCATATTACCTTTATCAAAGCTACATTTCAACATTATTTAGTATTTAGTTTGATGTCATTAAGACTTTGTCACATTTGTGCAGTATGTGAAAACATGAAAACTAATCATTTACATGGATTATGAAGATGTGTTCAGATGAAGGACTTTTCAAGATGGAGATAGTCTTTAAACTTAGTTGAATTAAGAAACAAAGCAACATACATCAACATCAGAACCATTATTAAAGTTGTTTCTATATGAACTATTACATTGACTTCCAGTTGTTAATTATCACATATTGGTTTATATGATATATATTACTTTCACTAACACTGTATCACTGGTATACCTTTATTAACACTATATTAGTCCTGCATGACCAGATGAGTAGGGCACTTGACTCCCAATTTGAGGGGACCAGGTTCGAATCCCCACCCTACCAAACATATTTGCCCTTTCTGTCATTGGGGTGTTGTAAAGTGACAGTTAGTGGTGGTAGTGATAAATAGCTGTCTCTCATCTAGTCTTACACTGCTAAATTAGAGACGGCTAGCGCAAATATACCTTGTGTAGGTTTGCCGAAATTAAAAAACAAACAAACTTGCTTAGCAGTGTTTTATATGTGCAAGACGATTGATGCCATCCTAAAACTTAAAGAGAATCAACTTGTTTGTTAGGTTTTTTGATAACATTTATCAAATTTATTTATATTAGGTGAAGATTGTTTCTTCATTTGTTGTTTTGCCTTTTTTAAATTTCGCCAAAACTACACCAGGGTTATCCACGCTAGCTCTCCCTAATTTATTAGTTTAAGACTAGAGGGAAGACAGATAATCATCACCACCCACCGCCAAATCTTGGGATACTCTTTTTACCAATGAATACTGTGATTAACCGCTCATTACAATGTCCCCACTGCTGAAAGAGCGAGCATGTTTGGTGTGACGGAGATTCGAAACCATGATCCTCAGATTACAAGTCAAGTACACTAACCACCTGGCTATGCCTGGACGTTAGACCTGGAATCTGGATCTAAGTATTTATCTACACAACGCTTGGATTCTAACATGACGTTACATCTACATTTGTATCTTATAGACCATATACTAGTAGTTTTTAATGTATGATTCTATTCAAATATTCACATTTCTTATAAAACAAGCACCACCTACAGGCTACTAATTATCCTTCAAGTTTCTGAGATAATGTGTTGCTGATATATGTGTAATTAATTTGTTAAAATTACTCAACACTTATAAGTTATACTGAAAGTTATATTTTCCTATTAATGAATTACTGATCCTGTTTGATAATAAAATAGTAAAAACATTAGGACCAACACCGTTATAAGTACCAGTAGTTGACGTATTAACAAGAGTTATATATTAATGCTATATTTCATGTGCTAGCTTATAAACATAATCATACCTTTGGGCTGGGGTGGAGTTTTGTTTTAAATGGACTTGACCGTGTCTGTATCAAAAAATGTTTCCTGTTCTTGAAGCTTCGGGGTTCTATTATTAATTTTCATGATTTCCTCTGGTGAGACAGTTGTACATTTTGTCCAATTTTAGGTTCAGAAAAAGAGAAAGGACTTCAAACGTTTTTAATGTTATTTAATCAATAATGTCTGTTCCATTATTATTAATTACTTCCTACCAACGATTCGCAAGCTTCTGAATGCCACTTCTATAAAATTCTTGGGTTTGGAGGAAAAGAATTAAGAGAAGGTAGTTTTGACATCTTCATGTGTTCCAAGCTCTTTTCCATCAAGATAGTTCTGCAAACTTTGGAATAGATGATAATAAGATGGGGCAAGGTCTGGAGAATAAAGAGGATGTGGAAGTTTTTCCCAGTCAACACTTCAATCTTTGCAGATGTGATCAGAGCATGCCTCGTTTCTTTCAGTGCAACATTTAAGCGCTCTAACTGTTGACAATAGAAGTCTGATGTAATCGTTACATTGAGTGGCAGCAACTCAAAGTGGATCACACCAACAAACTAACACCCGACGCTTAACAAGATTTTTCTTGGGTGGAAGTTCATTTTAGACTGTGCTTTAGCCAGTTTACCTGCACTGGGCCATTATCTGCGGTGCTTGACATTTTTACAAAATATGTATTTTTTACCTTCAGTCACTAACCTGTTCAAAAAAAGTAAGTTACGTTCAAGAGAGTGTATAGAAGTGCAAATGTCCGCTCTTGGTCTATGGTTGGCTTCTGTCAAATCAAGAGGGGCCCATTTTTCAAATTTTGACACCTTTCCAAGTTGTTGCCGATAGCGGTGATCTGTTGAATGGGTTGAATTAAGCTTCTGCGCTAGTTCTTCAACTGTTACGGCACAATCTTCATCAAGTGCAGCCAGCAGCAAGTCATCATTAAACTCAACAGGACGACCTGAACGCGGTGCATCACTTAAGCTGTAGTCACCTGATCTGAATTTCTGAAACCACCATCAACATTTTCATTGAGAGACTCCGCATCATAAATACTTTGAATGTTTCGTGTAGTTTCTGCTGCATTGTTGCTTTTTTAAAACTCGTAAAGCATTATATGCCTAATGTGGTCCTCAGACACGTCTATCTTCATAAAGGTTTATTTGATCAATGATCAGAAAAAGTGGAGTTGGGTTCGTTTCTTTTACTTGTTTGAACATTTTTATACACGTCCTACTACATATTTTAGTCATTAAAGCCTTCTACAAAGATGAAAATGATGATTCACTTTTTGTATTAAATTTTCGGACATTACTTGTGGGATGACCTGATACATCTCTAAAATCAGGGGCTCGATTCCCGTTGGTATAAGATAGCCCATGATAATTTCATTCTCCGAAAAAAAATACTTTAAATACGTTAAGAATATGTTTGTAACTACGTCAGTCTCAACGACTGTCTGACAGCCCCATGTATGGGTTGTAGTTTAACGAGAGGGCCAGGACATGACTGTTCATTGCACGTGTATAAGAGGAATATGATGTTACTCACGTGCAGGAGACACGTTATTTTGCATGGAGACATCAACAAAGATGACCAAAGGTCAACCCTGTACTTTGTTCAACCAACAGTATCACAACCAACTGGTATTATTATACGATTCAGTTTTAAGTATTTAACTGAAAATAGGGTCATCGTTACTTCACTAATTTGTTATTAGGTCCCAATATGGCGGAATAAACAAAGCAGGCCAAGTGCATGACGTCACGTGCATAACCTCTATAACGGTCTCGTACACGTTACTCTGACACCTATATATATACTCAAGCCAGTCACAGTGACATCTATAACAGTTTCAGTAATGTTGATATTCATAACGGTCTCGTACAAGCCATTGAAACCCACAAAACTAGTAAAACCAGTCACGTTGACGAATGTAACAGTTAGTCACACTGACGCCTATAATAGTTTCTCAACAGTCATTCTCACACCAGTTATACTGACATAATATATTCAACCCTAGTTACACTGATACTCATAATACTCTCACAACAGTCACATTAACTCTAATTTAAACACTAAACAGTAGATGAGGTTACTGTTATATTTTTATTAATTAAAATAATATTAAACACAAGCTTATTGATTCCGAAATCATCTTTTACCAATAAATAACTTTCTAATCATTTGGAAAAATGGATTGGCCGTCACATTACATAGTGCCTTCACAGTAGAAAAAACAAACATGTTTGACGATAGGTTTCGATCCAGTGATCTGCAAATTACGAGACAAGCACCATAATCGGAATTATGTTTGAACATTTACTTTCTTAATCTAAAAGTTATTGTTTTGGAAGATCAGTTCCACTATTTCGTTAAGTAAAAAGATTATTTTTAATTACCCATGGCGCCAGTGCATTACTTCCACGTGTGACGTCACATCTGCATCCTGAAAATGGAAATAATAAACGTTCTCCGTGGCGGCAAACTGAGGCGAAACGGGAAAATAGTGACTTCTATTACAAATCTACATGCACACAGGATAAATTTTTCGCAAAGTTGTGGGTTGCAAATCACGTAATAAAAAGATTTTCTATATCATATGAGCAAGAGTTCCATTATAGTATGATTCGTTCCCACTCGGTATTTTACACTTAAGAAAAAACAGCCAATTTATTTGCTACAATGGGTCCGGCGTGGGCAAGCGTGTTAAGACGTGCGACTCGTAATCTGAGGGTGGCGGGTTCGCATCCCGGTCGCGCCAAACATGCTTGCCCTTTCAGCCGTGAGGGCGTTATAATGTGACGGTCAATCCCACTATTCGTTGGTAAAGAGTAGCCCAAGAATTGACGGTGGGTGGTGATGACTAGCTGCCTTCCCTCTAGTCTTACACTGCTAAATTAAGGACGGCTAGCACAGATAGCCCTCGAGTAGCTTTGTGCGAAATTCCAAAACAAAACAAACAAACAAACATGTACTACATCTGCTGTCATTTCAGGTTTGCCTTCCTGATACTTGAAGGAAATCAGTTTTATTTGATAGTACCACATAATAAAGTTAGTCTTTGAAAATCTTACTGACTGGTCCATGAACCAATGTCAATACACAGAGAGATCTCAGCAGGTCCAAAAAAGTTGAAAAAAAATTGTTAAAGTAAATGTGATGAAATATGTTGTTTTACAATGTAACATAAAGGTGCTTTAATAAGTTAGTATTAGTGAAGTGGTAAATGAAATGTTCGATCACACTAGTTGTTAGGAAAAGTTGGGAACTACACTAGACTAGACGATCTGAAAAACCCGATAAAGATTTACTAATCCTTTCAAATCAATTATGCAATTAATACAGACCTCATCAGTGAAGTTTTAGTATTCATTTAGTTAGTTCAAACAAATGTACATAAAGAGAATAACAGGTGGTTCAGAAAGTCATTGAGGTTGTTTATAATAAGTAAATCTATTCTGCTTAAAGAGATATTGCAGTGACATATAGCATCCATGCCAAAAGGATTAATGACTAACATCTTTTGTTGGCTCAACTGATCATGGTTGTGTATTATAGCCGATCACTGCTGTGAAAAAAAGGGGGGATAATGGGGTGATGCTATTAAATGGACAAAGAAACTGAGTCTACCTGTAGAAAATAAAATGCGTTTTTTAGTTTAATTATAGCTGGAGTTTTATGAGTAAATATATATATACATACACTTTAATATACGTAAATTTAATTCAAAGAAGTCTTATCCTTCCAGAAGTTTGTGGATATAATCATAATCCAACGGAAATTACTGTTTTTGCCCGCACAAGTCTATATGCTGTGTTTTTTTTTCTTTTTCTGATAAATATTGTGTTCATTTAGTCAAAGTTCAATTTCATTATTTCACGAACGAAGAAAGCTCAGTTATCAAACCAAGCCTACTTCTCTTATATTCTGATAGAAATGGCTATTAAGTAAAGACTAACCAAAGGTGAAACTTTGGTGATACTCAGTTACACAATACTAAGTACTGGGTCTTATTTGAGTTGCTTTGTCATTTTTTTTTATACTCACACTTAGATTTAGATTTTCTTTTTCAAAAACAGGTATATTTCACCCACCTGAGTATCTCAACTTCATTTTTGAAAATCTCACCTTTGAATCTAACTAACTGATACTTGTAGGGAAATCATTTAACTTGAAAATATCACAAGTGAAAGGAAAGGAGAAATTATGATGTCATGACAATAGAATTTATCGTGAAGTTTGTCTTCATAATGTTCATACTAGTAGCTGTTTAACATTTTGAGTTTAAAGAACACTTTTATGACTTTAAATGGCTTATTCTGACTATAGAAGTAATCACTACAGGAAGGTATAATTTGATAGAGAAAGACGGCTGTAAAAGAGATGCCCTAGTTCAAGAAGTCTATTCATGAGCAGGAATTTTGTTTATGATAAAAAAAATACCCGACACCAATCAGCCTGCAATTACAGACTTACAAGGATTTCCTTACACCTAAAGTAAACAAACCATGGTAGCTTTGAGGATCAATCTCAGAGGAAGGGAAGAACAGATGACTGAGGCTCATCAGTGAGAAAGGTTGAATGATGAATTCAAGAATACGTGCAGGGGTCTCTATACAACTAATCATAACATTATTGCTATAGCTCTATTTCAGATCACTGGCAACCAATAAAAAGAGGTTGGTCATGTTGCCAGTGGATGATATGCACCAGTCAGAGTAATTTCTTCAGCAGATGAGTCAATGTGCATTCACAGATTAAAACAGCAACATGGAGTGAGGTACTTTTCAGGGTTCCCTGTGAGATTGACAGCAGCTTGTGATGCCTAGGGCTCTAGACCAAAAACTGACTATCAATCTGGGTGTTGGAGTTCCCATGAGTAGTTTCTAGCTGGAGTTGATTATATTGGTGGCACCTCCCTCTGGCATTTATAGGGATCCTATGAAGGAGAATTTAGCCAACTGCACAAGTTATTGTGAGTAAAGCAAGAGAAATTGTGCCCCTGATGTTCAAGAGGATATCAAAGGAGGCCGAAATTTGATCTCAAAAGTTCATACAGAATACTGCCTAGAATGGATGGACTTGGGAACAGCCTGTGCAATTTTAAAGATAGTCCAGCCCTCAATGCTACAGAACATGTGGACATAGAAAACACTCATGTAGAGTTTGTTGTATGCAAGATAAATCCCCAATTCGAACCAGTTCAAAGTTCCAGTATTAGATAATCACTGGTGTGTTGTCAATTGAAAGTTTCATTATTGAATAATCACTGCTGCATTATCAATTGAAAGTTTCATTACTGGACAATCACCGCTGCATTATCAATTGAAAGTTTCAGTGTTGGACAATCACTGCTGTGTTATCAGTTGAAAGTTACAGTTTCCTACAATCACTACTGTTTTCATTTCAAAGTTTTGGCTGATATCAAACATCTGGTACAGTTTATTTTCAAAGCCCCGATTAATGTACAACACTTGGAATGTTTAGTTTAAAAGTCATGACCAATGTTCAATATTTGATACGTTTTAAATCCAAAGATTTACACACTGTTTTGCAGTTTCTAACCATAAAAAACTCTGAATTGTGCATGGTCCACAATAAATTATCAGCATTCAGTGTTATTTTTAGTGATTTCCAGTAGTCTTACACAGTAAAAACACCACTTATCCACATCGTTTCCTTAATTCTTAAGAGTCTAGCAATTGTTTGTATATTATCTTCACTGATGTTGGACAACTGATTTAGAACTCTTGAAATTCCGAAAGCACTTGTAGCAAGTTAAGTGTAGGAAAGATGTAATTTGGTAGATATAAACTAATAGCACAATTCCTTTTCTTTAATATTCAAGAGATGCAGCAAGTATCTGATAAACTTTGACAACCAGATCTTGAGGTCCAAAAAGTTAAGCCATCAAACAGCACTTAACTGGTCTACCATACATTGTTTTATATCCATGTGACAATTTACACAACTTATTTTACATTTTATAATCTTGACTGGTCCCTCACAGATGATGTAATGTCCTTATAAAAGTTTAGGAAGTAACAAACTAACAAAAGTTAAATTAGAAACTCTATAAACTGACAACTAACTTTTGGTTCACAAGTTTTGTGAATAAAAAACTTAAGCACCGACTTAAAGCTGAATCATTTCTCAAAAAATATATGTAGTAATGTTTCAAATATATTAAACAGATAAGTGATGTTCATATTTTATATTACAGGTGACCAAAATGTGCAAGTAAAACATCTACAATTTTAAAAGATATCTAAAACACTGAGCTATTATCCTTTCATATTCACTGGAAATGTTTGTCTAATTTGAAAGAAATTAGCTAATATAATTATGGTTTAGAAAATAACCTTCCAACAAACAATATTACCAATTTGTCTTCACTGTTCTCAGTACTAAAGACATCATTCAGGAAGTTTTGTTTGTTTCATTAACTATCCAACATCACATTTTTTTTTCTCCACAGATTTGACAGCTTCCACCAAACCACCCTCTGAAGATGGCACAACTGGGAGGTACAGGTTTAATTACAAGGCATCATGTATGTTAAGCTTATATTTATGGGCATATCTTTATGTTATAAAGTTCAAATATTAAAAAAAGCTAAACAAAGCAAGATTTCTGTCTAGATGTTTTACAATAAATTTAAGTGTATTTCAATATCATAAGTTCAATCTTCAAATACACAACATCACAGAAGTCACTAACCAGAGATATCCTGGATCCATTCAAACTATTCAATCAAGTAAACTTACACCCTTTGGTATTCCTAGCAGTTATACAGCAAAAAAAGAAACTGGAATTCCCTTCCCTCAGTCTTGTTGGTAAAGAAACAAATTCTCTTAGCTTAGCTCTGCTAGCAGAGAAACAAGAATTCCCTTTGCTCAGTCCTGCTAGTAAAGAAAGAGGAATTCCCTTTCCTCAGTCCTTGCAAGTAAAGAAACAAATTCCTTTCCCTCAGCCCTGCTGGTGAAAAAACATGAAATCCTTTTGCTCAGCCCTCCTGGCAAAGAAACAAATGCCCTTAGTCAGTTCTTGCTAGTAAACAGTAGGAATTCCCATGACTCAGTCTAGCTAGGAAAGAAACAGGAATGCTCTTAGCTCAATCCTGCTTATAAAGTAACTATAATACCCTTATTTCAGTCCTGCTGGTAAAGAAATATGAATTACCTTAGTATTTCTACTTATTTTTTTAAAACACACTAAAAAAAATTTCCACAACTGTGCATTTTTATGAAACCCAATCACTTTTCAGCTGAAACAGCCTAGACCTATTTAAGTACTTCATGATTATTTAAATATCAATATTCCCTTTTACGTCCATGTTAGAAGCAATATGCAGTATACATTAATTCTGTGTTATCAGACACAGTACTTCATTCAGATGTCTGTTTTTAAGGTTATTTACAATAAAATAAAACTGAAAATGATAATAAAATACATCACAAACCACAGTTTACTAAGTTTTAAAGTATATTGCTTTATGCTCTCTGTCAAAAACAGTTTTTATAAATTGTTTTTTTTTTAAATATACTCAAGCAGATGTGTGAAGGTAATATATGCTGGAATGTTTCTAGTTTTAAAAACTGTGTTAAGGAAAACAACTTCTGAAATATTCAAAGCTAGAAATGGTTTAAATACTTCATTAAGTTAACCAAATGTGTTGAATTTAACAGTAAAAACTGACCAAGGTGGTGAAATGGAAACTGAATTCTGTATTTTATTTCAACAAAGGTACAAGCATTTCAGAAGATACACAGATTGATGCATAATATTCTAAACGTCTCAACAGTGACATTTTTCAGTGAAAATATTATCAGTAATAAAGAATTTTCTCCTCAGGAGGAAGAGGTTTCTGGTAAGTTACCAAACATTTCCACAGTAACTTAATATATGCCCTTATAACAAAAAACAAAACTGAAACCTTGTTTGTTCATTCTAGCCTTTATCAGTTTATTTTGCAACTGTAATAAGCTACAAACAGATAATTTCCCTGTCATTTGATGGGTTATTAAAACAGGACATTGAGCTCTATTTTTGATCTAAGTCACCATGTTGTCAAAGAGCAGTTTATTTTAGATTTTTAAAATATTCATGATATATATAAGAAAACATTAAAATATTTTCCACAGCCCAACAATGACTTGTTACAATTGTTCGACATTGACTGGAAAATACTTTATATCAAGTATTATGAAAACAACAAAGCCTGAATACAATATTATTGAGAAAGCTTGAAATTCTCTTCAAATTCAATTCCTATATTATTTCTTTGACCCATGATAAATAACACCATTCAGTGGCCATTAAAACCAGTTATTTATCAGTGACATGAAGCATATTGGTGCAAAAGGAAGAGGGATAACTATCAACTTTAAAACAACTGTGTGTGTGTGTGTGTGTGTGTGTGTGTGTGTGTGTGTGTGTGTGTCACAAATAAAAGTTGTTCAAAACACCTCATTACAATCAGTGTCTTCTCATGACAACACTAACAATACTTATCATTTTCTTCTCTAAGACATAAAATTACAGTTAATTAATGATACGTGGAAACTTGATCACTGAAGTTATAACAGGTTTAAATATGTACAAAAACTACAAACTTGCCTTAAAAATACTATACTTTCTAAAATGCATGGTAGTGTAAATTAGCATGTTTCAGTACAAATCTCAATATTTTACACTGAAGAAACGTTATTCTCACTTTATTGACAGATATCCAAACCTCCAATAACAGTAAGTTAATATTATTACTAGGCTTATAATTCTACATGACCAACAGAACGTAGTACAAGATACAATAACAAGAAATGAATGAAGAAAAACACACACACACTTATATATATTTATTTCATTAGCTAATGGAAAATTATTTCATGGTAAAATCTGGTTTTTCCACAAACATAACTGAAAACACGAGTAACTTGAGAAATTGCAGGATATCATTAAAATCACAGATTAAAACCTTACAGAACTGATTATACAGACAAAACAAGTTGTTTAACAGGATATAATTTACAAATATTAATTTTCATGGTCATGGTAATTTCATAACATTACACTTTTATTAAAATGTATGAATTTCTTGATAAACCATTCACCAACAAATTGACAGAAAAAAACTTTATGCTATGAACATTTGCTAATGTTACCAAGTAAAACCCTTCAATGAAGTAAAAATGTCATAACCTACAACTTCACTTTCCGGTCAAACACAGCACCTAAAGCTACTTGGGATGACCCAACAAACGTGGATTGCAAATTGGTCCTCAGAGTCAAAACCTTTATGACAAGTTGCACAAATTAACTGGATTAATTCTCTGTCCTTTAGTTGCTTCTGTTCTCCCTCAAGGGTGGGGCTGCATGATTCATCTGTAACTGACTGTTTTTCTTCTGCTGCAGCACATGCTTCTAGGCCTGATGGGGTAAGGATTTAATAATTACAACATAGCAAGAAATATCAACAAGAAACATTTTAATATTAAAGAGCCTAACATACCTGAATTTAATGTAATGCACAATTCTACACAAACTACACAGAGTAATCTAACAAAGAACTCTGTTTTATAAATTTTATATCAAACAATACAGCCAAAGTTTATGATAAAGATTATCATATCAAAGGGAAAAGGCCAAATGTATTCTTAATGATTCAATAAGTACCCAAAAACAATGAACAGGTTCAAGCACATGATAGGAACATGTGAATAAATAAACCAAGAATCACAATAACTTAAATAATTGTAATAAAGTGTACAACTATCCCTACTTATCAACACCAAAATAAGTATTTTACATAAATTTTAATAGTATAACATATTTACTATAAAAGTACATTCCAACATTCTGTAAATGAAGACAATTTTCTCAATCAATAATTCCAAATAAAAATGGGGAGAAACAGAATAAATCAAGTATGTGAAACAGTAGTGGTACAAGATGTATACAAAGCAATTGTAATTAAATACACAAGTGTTTTATCCATATTAGAACCAATTATGTAAATCTAAATATGTGAATCATTTTAATAACTAATTTACAAAGTTAAAATTATTAAATAATAATCTTACTAAATGCAACTTGTTCATTTACGGTTTCTCGTTCGTGCTCTTCCAAGTGTTTCTCAAGCTGCTGTTTCTTAAAAAAAGCTGTTACAATACAAAAACAAAATCCATTATGAAACATGTATCAGTTCTAATGACTTCATTGTTACCCTTACAGTATAAAACTATTTTAACCTTTAAAAAAAAACTACTCACCTCCAAAGATAAAGCTTTGAAAAAAACACTAAAACAAATAAGATTCCTTTAACTCCTAAACAAACAAGTGACTTACAAATAGTAAGCTACTTCAAACCCTAACAAACAACTGTTAGCCTACAAAAATGAGACTGCTCTAAATTTTATAACACCAGAGTTCTCATGACTGAACTATGACCTCAGAATATTGGTCAACAGACTCTTTTACAGAGAGTAAGTAGAACTGTTTTATTAATGTACTAAAGCTGCAGATTAATCACATGTATTCATTACTGATTGTAAATATGACTGTTTTATCAACATACTAAAACTACGGAATAATGAGTATTCATTAGTAATACTGATTGTAAATGAGACTGTTTTATCAATGTACTAAAACCATACATTAATATGTATTCAGTGGTAATACTTATAGTAAATAGAACTGTTTTATTCACATACTAAAAACTACAGAATAATAATGTATATTCAGTAGTAATACTGATAGTAAATAGAACTGTTTTATCAACATACTAAAAACTACAGAATAATAATGTGTATTCAGTAGTAATACTGATAGTAAATAGAACTGTTTTATCAACATACTAAAAACTACAGAATAATAATGTGTATTCAGTGGTAATGCTGATAGTAAATAGAACTGTTTTATTGACATACTAAAAACTACAGAATAATAATGTGTATTCAGTAGTAATACTGATAGTAAATAGAACTGTTTTATCAACATACTAAAAACTACAGAATAATAATGTGTATCCAGTAGTAATACTGATAGTAAATAGAACTGTTTTATCAACATACTAAAACTACAGAATAATAATGTGTATTCAGTAGTAATACTGATAGTAAATAGAACTGTTTTATCAACATACTAAAACTACAGAATAATAATGTGTATTCAGTAGTAATACTGATAGTAAATAGAACTGTTTTATCAACATACTAAAACAACAGAATAATAATGTGTATTCAGTGGTAATGCTGATAGTAAATAGAACTGTTTTATTGACATACTAAAAACTACAGAATAATAATGTATATTCAGTAGTAATACTGATAGTAAATAGAACTGTTTTATCAACATACTAAAAACTACAGAATACTAATGTGTATTCAGTATTACTACTGAATTATTACACATTATTGTGTAGTAATACTGATAGTAAATAGAACTGTTCTGACATACTAAAAACTACAGAATAATAATGTGTATCCAGTAGTAATACTGATAGTAAATAGAACTGTTTTATCAACATACTAAAACTACAGAATAATAATGTGTATTCAGTAGTAATACTGATAGTAAATAGAACTGTTTTATCAACATACTAAAACTACAGAATAATAATGTGTATTCAGTAGTAATACTGATAGTAAATAGAACTGTTTTATCAACATACTAAAAACTACAGAATACTAATGTGTAATCAGTATTACTACTAAATTACACATTATTATGTAGTAATACTGATAGTAAATAGAACTGTTTTATCAACTTACTAAAAAACTACAGAATAATAATTAATTATTCAGTATTACCACTCAATTATTACACATTATTGTGTAGTAATACTGATAGTAAATAGAACTGTTTTATCAACTTACTAAAAACTACAGAATAATAGTAATTATTCTGTAATAGTAGTAATACTGATAGTAAATAGAACTGTTTTATCAACTTACTAAAAACTACAGAATAATAGTGTATTCAGTAGTAATAGTGATAGTAAATAGAACTGTTTTATCAACATTAAAACTACAGAATGTGTATTCAGTACTAATACTAATAGTAAATAGAACTGTTTTATCAACATACTAAAAACAGAATAATAATGTATTCAGTTGTAATACTGATAGTAAATAGAACTGTTTTATCAACATACTAAAACTACAGAATAATAATGTGTATTCAGTAGTAATACTGATAGTAAATAGAACTGTTTTATCAACATACTAAAACTACAGAATAATAATGTGTATTCAGTAGTAATACTGATAGTAAATAGAACTGTTTTATCAACATACTAAAAACTACAGAATACTAATGTGTAATCAGTATTACTACTAAATTACACATTATTATGTAGTAATACTGATAGTAAATAGAACTGTTTTATCAACTTACTAAAAACTACAGAATAATAGTAGTGTATAAATAGAACTGTTTTATCAACTTACTAAAAACTACAGAATCAGTATACCACTCAATTATTACACATTATTGTGTAGTAATACTGATAGTAAATAGAACTGTTTTATCAACTTACTAAAAACTACAGAATAATAGTAATTATTCTGTAATAGTAGTAATACTGATAGTAAATAGAACTGTTTTATCAACATATTAAAACTACAGAATGTGTATTCAGTACTAATACTAATAGTAAATAGAACTGTTTTATCAACATACTAAAAACAGAATAATAATGTATTCAGTTGTAATACTGATAGTAAATAGAACTGTTTTATCAACATACTAAAACTACAGAATAGTGTATTCAGTAGTAATACTGATAGTAAATAGAACTGTTTTATCAACATACTAAAAACTACAGAATACTAATGTGTATTCAGTATTACTACTGAATTATTACACATTATTGTGTAGTAATACTGATAGTAAATAGAACTGTTTTATCAACATACTAAAACTACAGAATAATAATGTGTATTCAGTTGTAGTAATAGTAAATAGAACTGTTTTATCAACGTACTAAATCTACAGATTAATAATGTGTATTCAGTTGTAATACTGATAAAATATTTTTTAAAATGTGTTGAATTTTAAAGTTTTCTGAAACTAACATCTTTGTTTCAGAAGAAATAATTCAACAATCACACCAATAGGTGCCAC
The DNA here is from genome assembly GCF_004210375.1 of Tachypleus tridentatus. Lineage (NCBI taxonomy): Eukaryota > Metazoa > Arthropoda > Merostomata > Xiphosura > Limulidae > Tachypleus > Tachypleus tridentatus. The sequence continues at coordinate 48,432,007 of NC_134830.1, forward strand.
AATATTGTTTTCATTTCAATTAACCTTTATTGCAAATCAAACATCACACAAACCAAAACTCTTATGTTAAGTGTTTGTTTCAACCTACCTTTACCACACTGTGAGCAATCAAAATCACGTTTTTCTTGATGAGATTTCATGTGGTTGTATAGTCCCATTTTGGACGATAACTTCTTGTTGCATCCTTCCCACGGGCAGGTTACTGGGGGACTGTAAGATTACATTATGTTCATTCTAAGTTACAAATGTCTTCCACTTACTAAGCAAGTTGCCCAGAAATATTAATGTTTGGAACATGGGTAGTTAATATTTTATGAAAGAAAACACAAGTAGCAGTAACACTTTATTGTCTTCGTAAAGTGAAGGATTAAAAGGTTTCTATATTTGTACCAAAATCATCACAGAAGTTCTTGTCACTGATATCACATAAAAACCACAAAGTTCACTTTTTTAAAAGTGCAAAGCTAAAACAGTACTTCAGAAGTGTAGCTGTTTAAAACAATTTTTACTGAAAAGTTACAAGAACCTGAAGTATTTGGTGAAAAAAACCCTCTGAGATAATGCCAGAAAAATGGTTCTTAGGTCTAAATAAAACTTTTCATTCACAGGACTCTACACATGGAGTCTCCTTGGTGTGATCCTTGAGTTATTTAGCAGTTAAACATTTATTTAATATTTCAGGAGTTTCTGAATGTGTATACATTTTTCCATGTGACATATAAGATGCCCAAAATATGAGATGTACTACATCTAGTTGCTGTAGAACAAGGAAAAATAAAATCAGTGAAGGGAAACTGCCACTAAAGATGTATTTTTTTAAACAGGTTTCTACGAGTATTAGTTTTACCATCAGTTTCACAATAGTTACACAGGGATACCACATATATTTCTCTGGACAGATATAATTAGAAATCTTTCTGAATTTACTTACAGTAATTACATTTATGTACACTATAGACTTAACTTACTTCTAACTTGGCCTTCACTAGCCTGCTTTAAAAACAAAAGAGGTTGTGATGAAAAACTTAAAATAATACATTTTTTGTTTTCATTGAATATCCCAATATGTATCTGGCACTTAGAGAGTTTATCTATAAGAGTTAAAGTATAAACTACAGGAAAACAAAAACTCTAACACGAGATTTTGAGATTCATTCTATAAAAGTTAGCATTCTGATAAACTTTTCCCTGGTCTAATAAAAACTCTAACACGAGATTTTGAGATTCATTCTATAAAAGTTAGCATTCTGATAAACTTTTCCCTGGTCTAATAAATGCAACATTTATTTCAGGTTCATTCTATGAAAGTTTGTGTTCCGATAAATGTTTACCTGGTCAAAAAAATGGAATATTTACCACAATACTGAGACATAAGAAAGACCCCAATATTCCAGTAATCTTTATCAGCTCATAAGTGTAAGGATGTTATAGAAACACTGTGATAACTAGTCTCTATACAGTACTTACTTTCTATACAATCAGTGGGCACATTTTATTAGCCCACACTTCATATAATAACCTCACATAACTATTCTCATCTCAAATTAAAATTAGTAACAAAAGTTCACAGCTATGAGACTACTATTCTTAGTACAATAATTATAAACCTTAGAGTGAAGTTTGAGTGAATAATGAAGAACATAAACACACAAGTATGTTAAATGTTGAGACTCTTTACAAACATGCTCTTCCTCATTATTTCTTACACTTTTACTAAGAAAAAACTGGGAAGGGTGTACAGTTCTCTGTATATTTTACTGAGAATACACATGAAAATGGGAAAGCAAAAAGTAATCTGACAAGTCCTGGTCTCCTAATGGGCCTGACACTTCTCTTAATAAAATAAAATATGATTCAATTTCACAACTCACTAATGTTTCAGTTTAATAAGTACTGAAAAAGGTAAGTGTGGCTTTATTAGTGTAAAACAAACTTACTAACATCTCAGCTTAACAACTACTGAAAAGGCAGGTATGGTTTTGAGAACCCAGGTTAAACAACTTACTCGTGCACTTCCATGTGGGCACTAAGTTGTTCTTTCTGTAAGAAACGTCTCCGACACTTCGGACACTCATGAACAATCTTATGACCTGACAAGTGGCTCCACAATGCCTGTGAACTGTCCATCTTTATTCCACAAATCTAATTTAACATATATATATGTATTACAAGTGAACAAAATACCCACAAGGAAATAAATACTTCCTAAAGCAGTAACTAATTTCTGTATAACTTTTATTTAAAAATAACAACTAATACAGTACTAAGATAAAAAATCCTATAACCTGAATACTTTTGAAAGGTCCACCTTTAGAAAACACTCAGGTTACAGGGTTTTGTGGAAAGCACCCTGGTCACTGGGTTTCATAACTATATTAAACTGATTTCTTGAATCTATGCATTTCCCTAACATCATGAATTTAACAAACCACAAAAATGTTAAAACCTTTCACAAGTTAAGAAAATATACCAACACAACAAAATTCCCAAACCACGAGTAACTTATTCTGAGAAGTCATAACAGTAATATCTAATTCTCTGCACTAAGATAATTTTTCAATACACATTTTCTGTATATTTTTAAATATGGCACAGCAGCTGATAGAACCATTCCATTTTTTTTTTTTTTTAAATTCAAACTTTTAACTCATTTGAGACAACTACAGTTTTGGACTCAATTGGTAAAACCTTTACAATTGATGTATTTGACAAAGTCCAAGGTTTCATGGATTAATTTACTGTAATCCTGCCTAAAAGAACTTCAATTTGAGGGTAGAAAGGTAGAGGTCCTGATGAGTAATAAAATCAAATTGAGTATAGGAGCACCTAATACTTGGTATTGCTGGCATACAAAAATATAACTGGTAAAAAGGTCTCATAAATTAGTTTACTCTGATCCTGCCTAACAGAATTTCAAGAATTTGTCATGATATTGGTGATTCCTTCTTGTTTCAATCCAGAGTTGTTTAACTCTACAGATAAATTTTAAAAATTAAATATAAAACTTTAATGTGTTTTGTTTTTCATTATGTCCATGATGTGTTCCTCCATTATGAAAATATCCACTGTGTAACATGCTGCTCTGTTACTCAGGGGTTTTCTCATACCATCTATCTATTATTTAGTAGTTGGTGAGGTGGTGCACAAGAACTGTATTGTTTAATGAATTATACTACATAGTACACGTGAATTGTATAATAAAGTTTACTACACAGTACACATGAATTGTATCGTTTAACGAATTTACTACATAGCAGACAAATGAATTATATTGTTTAATGAATTTACTATATACCAGACTAATTGCATTGTTTAATGAATTTTACTACATAGTAGACACATACCTCGCAAACATTGGCTACTTCTGGATGAACACTCTGGATGTGATTTCTTCGAGGCCCAGGTTGGACAAAGCTCAGGCCACAATACTTACATCTGTATTGATGGCTCTCAGTTTCCATGTGTTTAACATATATAGCAAACAATCCAAACCAAGTGAGACACACTTTACAGCGATAGTTTCGAGGTTCGCTATGAAAGTATTTCTCCTAAAAGGATTTAAAATTTAGATATCACAACCACTTCTATCACAGTGTTTTTGAACTATGACTTTATTAAACTTAATGGACTATTTTCCAGTCAGGATCACAAATAAAAACAACAATAAATAATGTAGACAAGTTAATTACATCCATGAGTTGTGACATTAATAAAGGCTCAGAGACATTTACATATTGCTCAACTACACAGCTCTGGTTATAGAGTTTTGACCTATTTTTCAGGTTGTCTTCCCTTAAAGTCACAGATGTTTACATACCATCACGATAAAAACCTTCATTATATAGACTCACATTCAAAACAACATGATGATCTTGAAACTACACTGATGGATGTATTATCAAATAATAAAAAAACTAAACATTGTTTTAACTTTGGAAAATATGATGTGGCACAGATTGTTATTACAAATGAAAAAAACAAAGACTACATGAAATTAAAGTTCAGTTACTATAGTCAGACAGTTTCTGTTAACTCTCTAAGTTGACCAACAGCACCAATTACAATGAAACAAAATACCAAAATATCAGTTTTCACAAGGTTTCCACTGATACTTAAGAGATAACCTTTACTTCTTACATCTTTAAGCATGAAGGTCATCAAATCAACCTACACTTGTGGTCAAGAAACTATGTGATCTATAAATATGAATATATTAAGTGTATCTTCAAGACATCTGCCAAGTTTTTAGTAAACATTAAAAGTCTGTTACAGAAAAAAAATAATCAATATCTTAATAATGTATTATTATTGTAGATTATTCTGTGTAATTATAAAGCCTTGATTAAGTTGGTCTAAGTAAAGAGTGAGTTTCATGTTAAAAACACAACTCATCTCACAGTTTTTACATTCTATTTTACACATCCTCTTGAACCTTCCAAATGGATATTAAACCTATTTTGTTTTATAAGACTTTATATCTTATCGCTTATTTTCTTTACCCCAACAATAAATGTAGTAAAAACATCATCGTACAGTGAAATGAAAAAGGTTAACAGTAACTTTTACTTCTGTCAAACACATAAATTCAATAAGTTTTCACACAACTGTCTCTAGCACCAAATATGAATGTGATAACAGGAAACATAAACTAAAGGTTGAAAACAAAACAAACAATATTAGTAATTACAACAAAATAAATACATAAGACTAAACAAACTGAATATACAAATGTAACATGAGAAAATAAGCATGTGGAACAAATGTAGTTAAAATAGGCTTAAATCAAGTAAAGACTGTTACTTAAGGATAGAAGGAGTGTTTTTATGTATAATGTTACCTTCATAAGAAGTTCACTATCATGTTTGGCTGTTTAGAGAACTTTAAAGTTAGAGAGAGGAATCAATGTCCTGTTTCTGTATTATGTTGATAGATAGTGGAGTTGGGAGAGGTTGTAACCTTATGTACACTTTATATAGACATATCTACATGTTAATATGCTTGTACTTTAAGGTGTCATTTGGTTTCACTAATATACGACACCTTATGGTCTCTGGAAATTTATAATTAGATGAAATGTGAACAATGGGTAAAAATGATCTTTGTAAGGAAAAATCTTTACCCTGAAATTGGGTTTCATAGCAAATTTTAGGTCATTTTGGAAATAATAAGTGTTAAAATGTTGGGAAGTGTAGAGCCCCCCATGAAAACCCATAGCAATGCTATCTGTCTGTTCATATAGAGTATTGTTAAAGAAAAGAATTCCCTCTATACAGTTCACCCATGCAAGAGAATAATAACTATTTCCTTTCCAGACCTTCTTGTTGACCATGATGCTAACAGCTTTTCTACTTTTTTCTGTCATAAAATCACACTTACTGGTCTCTTCATTTACTTTAACAGTTGTATACCCTTCTCTTTCAATTACAGCCTACAAACTCAGCTCATCTTATCTAGCCCTCCACAAAGAAATTACTTCCTTACAAAACATTATCTTTTCGAACAGCTACTGTAAACATTTCTTGGAGAAGATAACTTACTCTTTCTGAACTAAGTTGTCTGTTAAACCATCTAAGATACATACTGTATCCAAACTTCCCTTCTACACCATCTCAGATACCCAGTGTACCCAAACTTCCCTTATACACAACTTTAGACACCCACTGCACCTAAACTTCCCTTATACACAACTTTATACACCCACTGCACCTAAACTTCCCTTATACACAACCTTAGATACCCAATGTACCCAAACTTCCCTTATACACAACTTTAGACACCCACTGTATCTAAACTTCCCTTATACACAACTTTATACACCCACTGCACCCAAACTTCCCTTATACACAACTTTATACACCCACTGCACCCAAACTTCCCTTATACACAAATTTAAACACCCACTGTACCCAAACTTCCCTATACACAACTTTAGACACCCACTGTACACAAACTTCTGTCGTACACAACCTAAAACACTCACTATACCAAAACTTCCCTTATACACCTGCTAACCATATCTTCGAAAACAGTTTCTTTATCACAAAACAGTTTAAAAATTATTGAACACTTACTATTTCCAAACTGACCTAAAATCTGCTATGAAACCCAATTTTAGAGTAAATTTTTTCCTCTAGAAAGATTGTTCTTACCCATTGTTCACATTTCATCTAATTATACACGTGCAGAAACTATATGGCCTCGTATACTGGTGAAACCAAATGACACCTTAAAGTACAAGCATGTCAACATGTAGATATATCTATATAAACTGGATGTAATGTTAGAAACTTCAAAATTCTCATAACAGCCAAACATGACAGTAAACTTCTTATAAAAGAAACATTATACATAAAAATACTCCTTCTGTCCTTAACACTCCTACGAAAAGACGTTTCTAGTCCTGATTTCTCCAAGCCCGTTCCCCTGGCTGTGGTTTCGCTAGATAGTAGATAGGGACAGTGGGAATCTCGTTAATCTATTCATTAATGGATTTAAATGGCAATTTCATTTAAATACAAAATTATTAGCCTAATATTAATAACCTTTCAAGTTGCTCTGGGGCCTATTAGGCCCCACTTTTCGTAGGAGTGTTAAGTAACACACAGTCTTTGCTTAATTTAAACCTATTTTAACTGCATTTGTTCCACATGTTTATTTTCTTGTGTTACATTTGTATATTCAGTTTATTTAGTCTTATGTATATATTCTGTTGTAATTACAAATAGTTTGTTTTTCCACCTCTGATTACTGAGGATCTTGAAACATTTAATAAATGATCTTTATTATCATGTTCACATTTTCTTTTGTCATTAAGTTTTTTAAAAAATGCCAATTATTTCATATAGGTGTTTTGGCCTGGCTCGTGCCACAATAATGTATCCATCCATTAAAAGCAGTAAACCACAGAAGGAACACATTAGCAGTTTCGTTGACACCTCACAACATTTATTGCACGTCAGTTGTGCACTAAGCCTTTTTTTTTTCCTGCAGTTTATTTAACATAAAACAGTATTTAATGTACCTTTAAAATATGTACTTTAGAACACATTAGTCACCAGAACAGTGTGTCTTCAAATAATTATTCCCTACTTTTCAAATCAAGTCATAAATGGGATAAAAAATTATGTTACTGCTAAGAGCAACAGCTCTATTCAACAGAAATCATAACTATTTTCTCAACTACCAACTTTTACAAGTAGAGGATCAGAAGATTTATATAATTATCTCTAATGACACAGAATAATGGGATGGGCACCTGTTGTAGGTGAGACATATTAAGAAAATCAAGTGGGAAGTTTGAATTTTAAAATCTTGCTTGTAATTATGTGTAGTTTGTGTTTCCAATTGGACAGGTACTACATTACATCTTTTATAGGTTAACTAAATGAATTTCTGAACATTATTTACAAGATACCAGTGAGCAATATTTTGAAGTAACATACAAATGTCAAATGTCTGAACTTTGAAACCTTCTAAATGTATTCAAAATTAAGCCTCTGCCCTCACCTGAGTCTTTATGTATTTTTCCCCATGCTGTGGGCTAAAAATATGATCTTGCAAGCTTCTGCTATCTTCAAAAACCATGTCACACAAGCTGCAGAAACTCTCAGACTTTTGGTTGTGTTTCTGGGCATGATACTGAAATGCTGCTGCATTGCAAAAGGTATGTTTACAGTCACTAATTATACACTGGAATCTTTTCTCCAGACTATGAACATTGTACATGTGCATGTAGTACAGAGGATAGCTTTGAATTACTGTGTCACACAGGTGACAATAATGGCCAACTTTTGATGGGAAACCAAGTTCAGCTAACTGTTTGTCAGATGGCACTTCACTCATCACAATCAAGTCAGTTCTTGAAGTGTCTTGTCTGAAGCTTTCAGTTGTTTCTTCGAGTCCATTTTGTTGTGTTTTAAGAACATCAGTAGAATTTTCATTTAATACTTGACTGTGGGATTTATCAGAGTTACACTTCACATCTTCACCAGAGGACTCTGTGTATGTTGCTGATATTTCATTTACTTTATTCACAGTAGTTTCTAAATCTCCAAGAGACGAAGTTTCATTTCGTCTGTCATCATCTTCATCCTCTACTTCTGAACTTACCACAGTACTGGGTTCTGGTTTCTTTTCTTTGTCAGTAGGAATTTTCTCCTTGTTTGCTGTTAATTTTAGTAAATGATTAAAAGAGTTCATTTTTTTTTCAGTAAAATTATTTGGAACTAAAAATATCAATAATAGTACAACTATATTTTGTTAATTAATTCCATCACAAGATAAAACTTTCTAAATCAAAGCACAACATTATAAACTCCACTACTGGTTTACCACACAAGTTTTCTACATCAGGTAAGTTGCCAAAAGAGCCATAGAAATAATAGGAAATAAGATCCACCAATCAGATAAGTAAAGCTTCCTCTCCTGGAGGACACACTTGTAACTCCTTTCTACCCTAATTTGTTGTTTAATACAGTGAGTACTGTATCTAAGTAGTTATTTATTATTGAAACTTAAGTTTAAGAAAACTTTTGCAATGGCTAGAGTGATAACTAAACAAAAACTACAACAGAAATCACACATACTTCATTTTAGATTCAAAATACAATAAATCAATACTTAATACAAGGTTATGTAACTTGACTGAGTTTAGAAAGTCTTAAAAAAGCAACCTCCTGATAGAATTTGTCAAATTGTGGATACATTTTAGCACTTGGTAATAAATATAGAAAGAGACAGTTACTGAGAAACAAAAGATAAAACACTGAAATATGAGGCTACACTTGATTTGAACATGTTTCTCTTTCAAAAATAAAATGTTCATAAATTAAAGAATCTTAACAGAATCTAAATATAAGCAGAAAGATATCAAGTTATTTGAATAAAAAAAATGTATTAGTATTCCAATACAGTTACAACTGAAATTACATTAAAAACCAAACATTTGTGTTTTTATTATATAAATATGGTATTTTGTTAATCAAGGGTATGACAACGAGTTCTTACACACTATGGGATTTTTTAACAGTGGGAGGACTATTACAATTCTAACATAACAAAGTAGCATCTGCTACCAGCATGAGTTCTTGGTAGCCTGCAACAAAAAACACCTGTAATAGAATTTAAAATAAATGAAAACATTTCTCAGATATGCTTAACTAATATTGGTCTTTTTTAAAATAGGTCATAATTGAATGGCACCTTACATGTAAGTGCACTAAATAACTAGGTTTGAGTACTGCCATCTATAATTTTGAACATTTCATGAAATGGAAGGTCATACTGTCACCATCCAATAATGAGATTGCCTGGCAGATAAAACTATGAAGAATGTTTTGTCACATAATATTTCAAACCATTCAACCTGTAGAGTAAAAACTTGATACAAGTAGGCCAGTTTTTTTTTTCCTGGACAAATTTCCGGATTTTTCTCTAGCTTCACATGGGATATATATACACACACATTAGTACACTTCCTTAAATTTGACTTGTATTTAAATATATATACAATAGTAAAAAATTGTGAAAATAGTGACTTCAAACTATATTATCACAGAGAAAGATCTTCAAACAAGAGCATTATATCTTTGTTTTTCTGTCATCAAATGTAATGAACTAGATAATTGTTTTTACTTTTCCAGCTAAGTGGCCATTCTTTAGTTAAGTGTGTTTAGTAAGTGTAATTTTCCTAAGAATCAGTTATAGTAGTGTTATTATATACATGACTACAATCACACTGCACAGTTACTTTCTAGCCAGAAAAGTGATTTCACAGAAACAAACATTTCTTAAACTCATTCTAAGACAGATAAAAATTTATTTCAGGGGCTTCTTTCCCATAAAAAATTATTCATTTGTTAACTATAAATTCACTAGTCCTAGCACTGTGCAGGAAAATATGAAAATCATAATTATGTGGTCCAACAAAAGAACACCTTTGTAAAAAACCTTAAAGCTCACCAAGCATAATTAAATGTAATGAAAACTTTGCAATAACTACTGGATTAAGCATTTGTGAGAATGCCATGACATAAAAGACTGTTTAGTGTAGATATTAATTAGTATGATTGTTTAGTGTATTTTTTATTGCAAGAGAGTTAAAAGCAGATGATTACTGGATGTTGTATTTGTAATTTGATGATGTTGAGAATATAGCAAGCAGACAATGTAGTAATAACCATAAACAGTACGAGATGAGCAGGAAACAGCAGACAAAGACAGTACCAGAAGAAAGTAATGTCACTGACAAGGAAATGTTTGGCACAAAGTTATCTAGAGTAGAAGTGACAGGACTAATATTTAATACATTAGAAAACTAACATTAGAAAAAGAATTTCTTCTGGCAAAGTGTGGTTTTAAAGCAACTAAATTACCCTGAGTGCATTTTGACAACAGGAATAGGGGATATTTTGAAGATCAAACAACTACTGAAAGAGCAGTATACAGCTGTGGTTACTCACACCACATTTGTAAGTGAATGATAGAATACTAGAGCTATAGAAATAGGAAAAGGTAGTTTGGCTTATAAACTGAAATTGAAAACAAGTAAAGTGCATGTTGTACTGTTTATTTATTCTTGAATTTATCACCAACAAATCACAGACACCTACTGTAGAAGAATTCTAAGCCCAACAACAACACAGTGTATATTTAGACTATTAAGAAGTATAAGTAAAAGCCTTTAACAAATAATTGGCAAGCTTAATGCAACCTTTAACACATGATGGTTTGATGACTTCTAATTGAAGTCAGTTTTAAATGAACAGAATTTTGCACTTTTGTTTCTTTACAAATTGTAAGATTGTTCAAAACATGAATGACAATGCTTAATTACAGGATCTGAACAGAAAACTGTATCAAATTGAAGGTCTTCACAAATTTCCCCTATGTTTTTTAACAGCTTGCATTTGAGGTATAATTTAGCAAAAGACAGTATTAAGCTAAATTCAACAACTACAAAGAGTATTTAAATCCAGTCATTGAAACTGCACAGTTAAGAAAAAAGATTGAGAAAATTTTAATGCAAATATTCTGTGAACAAACATACAGAATAATAAAAAAGAAAATACCATTAAGTTTCTTTTATTACAATAATCTACAAATTTTTGCAACTAGTATACCAGCCCAAGTAAGACTAAATCAACAGTTTTTTTTTTTAGAAACTGAGTGTGTGCATCATTTTAATCCACTCTCCTATAACAAGTTGAGCTATCCAATTATAGGAAATTCATTATGTTTCATACTGCCATTATTGAGTAAGAAAGGTAACCAACTACACATTAGGTACAGAAAGACTTACATGACAATTCTTCATGTGAATGATCTGAAAGCATTCGGTCAACCCAACGCATGTGTACATGTTTCTGATGTTCGTGACACATGTCCACTGTAGAAAACCTCATACAGCACACAAAACATGTGCTTTCAGCCGTACCACTGCCTGGTGATTTACCTGGACTATTGAGGTACCAGGTTTCATTCATTTCTGTGTTACCCTGTGAAAGGTGTGCTCCTTCTTCCATATGTTTCTAGAAGAAAATTAACAAATATTCTAATGCAATAAAAGGGTAGTTTTTAATACTGAACCATGTCCATTATTTTGGATTCTCACTTTCCTGAAGTCAAAGAAATGATAACATAATGTACAAATAATTAAGGTGTATGTAATTTAAATACCTTAAAACAATACACAACTATGTTTTATATTAAACAATCTAGCACATGGACTATACAGAATGTACAACACACAAAAAATAGTAATCTTGCCATAAGGTCAGCCGAACAGACCAATTTTGTCATCATTCTGTATTTGTTACAGTTTTCTTACTACAGGTTTTAATACAGTATGTGTATCTTCAAAAGCTTGGAAAACATTTAGTAAAGATTACGATTTTTGAACACAAAAATAAGATTTCTTTATATGAAGTATTTTAAATAAAAATTTGTCTATGAATATAGTTTTTTTTACTTGTCTAAATGCAAAGTAATTTCCATGCTAAGATTAAAATTTTTTTGTTTAAAAAACTCAAATCGAAATAAATCTAAATTAACTTTTTTCTTTTTGAATGACTTCAAATTGCAACATTAAATTACCTTTGTTCATCCCAAACAGCTTTAACATCATAGCAGTATACATCTTATTGTACTTAAGTTTTGTTTTATTGCCCTTTTAACTGTCTCTTACTGGTACTTGCACCATACAAGTTGTAAATAAAGTGGAAAAGTTCAACTCACATTATGGTATCAAATTACATAATGTTCAGACTATGTGCATACCTCATAAAAATTATTATTAATCTTTATTTTATCTCAACTAACCTCGAAAAGGCTTTCAATTTTTACATGTTACTTTTACAATGATAAATAAAAATAATTCAGATGAAAAACAAAAAAAATAGAGTAATTATTCATTTTTCATTTTTATGTCTTCAACTGCTAATGATACTTAACCCTATTTCTGTTTTTAATACTAATGGTACTATTGCACTAAGTAATTCTTTATGTAATTAAACAATACACCTAAGAACTCAGAATAATCATATGCAAAAAAGCAGGCAATGTCTCATAATTATCAAAAGTTTCCTAGCTCTCTAACTATACAACAAGAGCCATTAAACATTCAGCTATGTTTGTCAATCTAGCTTTTGTGTATAGCATCATTACTCATCACAATGAACAATGTTCAACACATACCACTTTAAAAACCCTCTCATCAGATTTCTGTAGTCTCAAACTGTTATGATTAACTGACAGTTTGACCTTTAATTCATGTATATTATTTACAGTTGGGCCTTTAATTCATGTGTATTCTGTCTTGAACAATGAAGACTACATTTATAATGAACTAAATTTGAAACTTAAACTACTGAAGCAATGAAGCTGAGAACCTGTATTTATAAAATATATAATATTCAAACTTATAAATAAATCATTTGTGTTAATATCCCTTAAGTAATTTTTTTTTTTAATTTTACAAAACTAAAAGATTCAGTAAATATTTTCTTTAAATAATTACTTAAGAGGCAATAAATCAAATTGTACTGACCAGGAAATCATTCCCTAGTTAATCTGTAGGAAATTGTTTACAAATAACAGGTTCTCATCTAGCCCTATGAAAACCTATTCAAATTCCCTAGGCAAACCAATGTCAAGATATCACTGTGATCCAATCCAATAATTTAATCCTGAAGAAATTAAACTACTCTATAAATAAAACATTATCCAACTTATACCAGTCACTTCAAAAAAAAGTAAAACTGAAGCATATTTTCTAGAATCTTGTTTGTTAAATAAAGCTTCTTCATGAAAGACTTGATTAATAAATAAAACATACCTTCACATCCTCCTCAGCAGTGAATGTCAGAGAACAGCAGTTACACTTATAGAAAACTGTTCCTATGGCAGTACTAGGTGTACCTTGAAGATCTGTCTCTGGTTTAGTTGTGGGTGTTACTTCTTGGGAGTTTTCACACTGGGCAAGGTGAATGGCCAGTTGATTTTCATCCTCACATGGAGAGTAACATTTACTACATGACCATACAGAGGGAGCTAAGGAAAAGAAAGAAGATGCTCAAGAACATACCTTATTAATCCACCAAAATCATGATTAATCTTATAAGTTTAAAACTGAATTAAAATGCAAATATAAATATCAGTATATGAGAAATTTCTCCTGTATGACAAACTAAATATAAAAGTCTAGAGTCTAGAAAAGTTTTAGATTATAAAGAAATGTTTCTTACCAGTAAACAACAAGATATTAATTAAATAGTTACATTTCCACATTTTCCAGGCTGCTGAATATAGCAACACAACACATTTCTGAGAAAATCTAAGGATAAACTGTCATTTTCAAGAATGCATTGATTTTAACAAAATGTCATAAAAAAACCATTAGAAGATATTCTAAAACCTCTCTCATTAATGAATGAAGCAACAATTCTATTACAGTCCCCTAAAAGCATATTTCTATTTCTCCAACTTTAGTTTAGAATGTACTTACATTTTTGCCCTCAAATACTGTGCTATAACCTCCAAAGTGAAGTAATATTTCCTGAACATGTTATTTCAACCTTCCAAAACAAGTCAACTTGCACCTTTACTGTCTGCTGAATGTGCTTCATGACACAAAATGGGCCAGCAAGTTTTCTTATAAATAACACATTTACACAAGTATTTCTAATAACTGTAATCAATTTCATGTTTATTGTTCATCACAGAGTTTAACAGTGATCAGAAGTAAAATTATGAACCAGTTTATTAGAAGAATTTTGTCCATTTTATATCTAAAAAAAAGAAGAAATATCATTCTTCACAATATTGTATCTATAATCCTAACTGTACTTCAGAAATAAAATATTGTTTATAAAATGTCATTAAAATATCACAGCCTAAAAAGAAAGTGTGCATAAGCTGATGGGTTATATCTAATAGTAAAAATATGACAAGTTCAAGCACAATAGATAGATTTGTGACACATTATATTAGATTGCTGCAATGTAGATAGGAGTCTGCAAACTTAGGCTACAACTGTTTATACTGAAGATAGAATTAGGAAATTCAGAAACAGCCATGTTTTTTGTAATATAAATAGTTTTATGATTTTAGAATTCTGGAAATACTGAGCTTAATTTATACTAAAAATATTTCAACAACAGTCATGTGACACCTGCCCACAAGCAGACAGACACAGCTCAACAGTCATGCGACACCTTTCCGCAAGCAAACAGACACAGTTCAACAGTCATGTGACACCTGTTCACTGACAATCATGCACAGTTTAATAGTCATGTGACACCTGTTCAACAGCAGACAATTCAATAGTCATGTGACACCTGTCGACAAGGAGACAAATACATAGTTTAATAGTCATGTGACACTTGTTCACCAGCAGACGGATAGTGTAATAGTAATGTGACACCTGTTCACCAGCAGAAGGTTGGTTGGTTGATTTCATGTTTTATGGCACAAAGCAGCTAGGCTATCTGCGCCAAAGGTCCGTTAAAAAGGTAAAAATAAAAGGAAATGAAAGTAAAACAAAACATCATTGAAAAACAGAAAATGCATAAAACCAATGTTGACACCTAGTCTACAATGTTAAGAGAGAAAGCAGAGGAAGAGAAGTTGTAAAGGACTTTCTCTGGCAAATGGTAATGATCATAACCCACCAGGAAGACTAACGGGTAAGTACGAGAACCACCGTCAGTCACCTGAAGTTGACCTTTCCAGTCCTGGTTCCAGGTTGTGTGTCAAAACAGCCATTATCAAAAGGTAAAGTAATTAAAATTTTAAAAGACATGTAGCAAAATTGTAATAATAATTAGCCAAATGTCCAGTAAAAAGGTAAAAGTAAAGTAAATGAAGTAAAATACATAAAAGGAAATGAAGGTAAAAACAAAACAGCAAGTAAAAACATAAAATGGCATAAAACCAATGTTGACATCCAGTTTACAAAGTTGTAAAGGACTTTCTGTAGCATAATGGTAATGATCATAACCTGCCAGGAAGACTAACAGGTAAGTACAAAAACCACCACCAGTCACCTGAAGTTGGTCTTTCCAGTCCTGGTTCTGGGTTATGTGTCATTATGGCCAGTACCAAAAGGTAAAGTAATAAAAGTGGAAAAAGACATGCAGCAAAATTGTAATAATAACTCACCAGGATGACTAACAGGTAGTTCAAACAGCAGAGTTAGTCACCTGAAGTTGGCCTTTCTAGTCCTGGTGTCGAGTTATTTAATGTTCTGGCCATTTTCCAATTTCAAATTGAACTGGAGAGATTGAGACTCTTAAAAGGAAACCACAACTAAAAAGGTGTAATGAATAAATATCAAACACTTAAATGAGATTAAAAAGATTATTGGCCATTAAAAAACTAAAAACATTATCAAGGTGGACAGTGTCACCATCACCAATAACACTGTCCAATGTTACAGACAATCCTGGGGACGGAACATGTTTCAAATAGTGCCGTCATTGAGAGTCGTAACAATGGCAAGAGAGTAAAATGTGGCTTACAGTGATTTGAGTGTTAAACAAACTACACACTGGTGCAACAGTTCCAGAAAAAAGAAAACGATGAGTTATAAAACTGTGAGCAATGCGTAGTCTAGTTAGAACAACTTCCTCCTTCCAAACTTTACAAAAGCTAGATGGCCAAAGCCCAACATAGGGTTTTATTTGGAAAAGCTTTTGTCGCGTTGCTCACTCCAAGTGGACTGCCAGCTGGCATGGAGCCGAGCCTTAATTACAGAAACATAGTCCATGTACGGAATAGGCACAGTGGTGATAGTGCCAGAGCAGATAGATTTAGCTGCCGTGTCTGCAATCTCGTTCCCGCAAATACCAATGTAGCCTGGTATCCAGAAAAACTGGATAGAAGTAGATGTTAATGAGAAATGGGCCAGTCAATTTTGAATATCAGCGAGAACAGAGTGTGAGCCAATGTGAAGCGATTCCAGGGCCAGTAGAGAACTAAGCAAGTCAGTATAAATAGTGCAGTTGGAGTACTGCTTAGCTTCAATATGATCCAGGGCAAGAGATATGGCATACAGTTCATCAGTGAACACAGAAGCTGTAAAGGGGATTCTGCGCGCAACCACCGAAACGCAACAAACCATGGCAGAGCCCACAGAGTCACCTGATTTGGAACCATCCGTATAAATTGGAATGGAAAAATTGTTCAAGATGTTCAGTAAATAAAAGATGTACTTCCAATCGGGAGTATCTGCCTTTCTCAGATGACTTAAAGAAAGGTCACATTTGGGGACTGTAATAAGCCATGGTGGGATGGACTGACCAGTGGATTCTGCAATGTTATCCAAAGACAGACCCAATTCATCCAATTGCGCCTGGATGCGAAGGCCAAAAGGAGCAATGGCAAAAAGTCTGTTCTGAAAACGTATGGCCCACTGAAGAAGGAAAACACATCCCCGGGTGGGATGCTTTGGTAAGGAATGAAGTTTCGAACAATATAGTAAAGAGAGTTGCAAACAGCAAAGATGCAGAGAAGGTTCATGAGATTCTACGTATGAGCTTTGAACAAAGGAGGTGCGGAAAGCCCCAGTGCAGAGTTGAAGTCCTAGATATTAAATGGGGTCCAGCATCTTTAAGGCTGAGGGTCTGGCAGATCCATAGACCACTGATCCATAGTCGAGTTTCAATCGAATAAGAGCACGATATATCTTTAACATAGAACATCGATCCGCTTCCAAACTGGTGGTACAGAGGACACAGAGGATGTTCAGTGCTCTTGTGCATTTGACCCGTAGCTGCTTTAAGTGTAGTATAAAGGTCAGCTTACAGTCAAAGATAAGCCCCAAGAACTTGGTCTCAGGGACCACTGGCAGTGAAACTTCACCGATACGGAGTTCAAGATCAGGGTGAATACACTGTTGGCAGCAAAAGTGTATGCAACCGGTTTAAGAAAGAGAGAAATTAAAACCGTTTGCCATGGTCCACTTCAGTACACGATTGAGGGCAGTTTGTAGTTGCCACTCAATATATCTCATGTTCGACAACTAACATGAGATGTGAAAGTCGTTGACATGGAGCCCATTTGCAACAGTGAGAGGGAGTTGTTCAGTGATGGCATTTATCTTTATACTGAAAAGTATGACACTCAAAACACAGACCTGAGAGACCCCAAGTTCCTGTAGAAAAGAGCGGGAAAGTGTCAAACCCACACGAACTTGGAATCTCCTGTCCATTAAAAAATTTTAATAAACATGGGTAAATGGCCATGTAACCCATATATATGGAGGTCTCACAAATTGCCATACCTCCATGTTGTGTCATAAGCCTTATCAATGTCAAAGAATATTGATACAAGATGTTGTCGTTTGAGAAAGGCTTCTCTGATTGATGTTTCAAGTTGAATTACATGGTCCGTGGTGGAGTGCTGTCGTCAGAACCCACACTGGGTGGGCGAGAAGAGGTTGTTTGATTCGAGGAACCAAACAAGATGAGCATCACCAGCAGACAGGTACACAGTTTAAGTCACATGATACCCATTCATCAGCAGACATGTATTATTTAATAATCATGTTACACCTGTTCACTGACAAACATACACAGTTTAATAGTCATGTGACACCTCTTCACTGACAAACATGTACAGTTTAATAGTCATGTGACACCCACTCAACAGCAGACAGTTCAACATTCATGTGATACCTGTCCACAATGAGATATACATAGTTTAATAGTCATGTGACACTTGTTCACCAGCAGACAGATAGTGTAATAGTAATGTTACACCTGTTCACTAGCAGACAGATACACAGTTTAATAGTTATGTGATACCATTCACCAGCAGACATATATTATTTAGTAATCATGTTACACTTGTTTACTGACAAACATGCATAGTGTAATAGTCATGTGACACCCGTTCACTGACAAACAAACAGTTTAATATAAAATCATGTTACAAAACATCAAAATTGAAAAAACTTCCAGCTGGAGGTGAAAGCTTGTTAACCAAAAATAACTGTTTTTATTGCAAGTAACAATCCAAACTCTTCCTTTAACCCTTTTATTACAGGTTGGGTGGAATACACCCAGCTCGTAAACTACGAAGGTATCCATGAGAGGAATTATACTACAATTTGTGATGATATATGCATGTGTTTACAAAGTTTTGTAGGTTATTAGTAAACATTACATGGCTTTCACACACAAAATATCAGGTTTAGAAACTAAGTATTAAAATATTTCAAGATTTTTGCATAATGTTTTTCTTTCAGAAATATTGGCTAGAGTAATTTTCATTTTAAGATTAAAAACACTTATGCCTGAGAAAAATTTCAAATTTCACATATAAAATCTTTATAACCTCTGCCTAATTATCAAGTTTTTTACAAAAAAAAAAACTTTTATCCATTATTTTCACTATCAAATTGGAATCTGTACATATCTGATAAGGTTTATCCAATCTTGAAATGATCAGATAGTTTTTATTTCATAATCTAGCTTTTAAACATCAATAGTCTGAATTTCTAATTCGAAGCAGTGCTACATTCAACATAACACATGACACAAAATCATTGTTTAGGTGTTTTTTAAATATTTGCTTTTAAACTAAATAATTAAATAATGTATATTAAAATTGTATTATAATCTACAGTTTGATAACAAACTTACTGACATAAGTTCATGAAATATTAGTTGAATAAATTATTTTTAATACAAGTCAACAACTGCAACGACATGGCCTTTACCAATAGGATTAACCCTCACACTACAGGCAAGTCAAACTATGCATGTAACCACCTTTATTCATTACATTCAAAATTTAAACTTACCAAAATACTACATTTTGTATTAATAACTTTTCTCCTGGATATATTTCTGAAACATAGTACATGCAACATAAAATTGACTTGTTAAACAAAGTGTTCAATACTAAACTCTTTGACTAAATATGACGTACAAGTCTATGTACACAGTGAAGACCCCCATCTGGAACTGTCAGTATAATGCAATATTTTCTGTGAATTTCTGAGAAGCACACAAAACTTTACAGGAAACCAGGACACTAACAGAGAAATAATTTTTAATTAGATGTGTAAGTTATAATTATCTTATTCGGCTATCATACTGTGTGTTTTGAAATAAATAACTGCCTGCTTTTGAGCAGTTGATTTTAATTCTGAAAAAATGTTTACTGCAGATATAAATTCATATAGATAAATGCATTTTTACCAAAACTTGTAATAATATGTTTAAATATCCTTTCTTCAAATCCTTCCCTTGGATAATTTGTTTAACCCTTTCACAACAGATCATGGGTCAAAAGTCACATCACTGTTTGTTTTATTGATCAACTATTTTTATGAACTTATGTCAGTATGTTTGGAATCAAACTGTAAATTATAATTCAAACCTTAATGTTATATATGTTAATTTAAAAGGAAATATTAAAAGAACCCATCTAAATACAGAATTTAGTGAGTCACATGTGTTCAATTCAGTAGTTTAAAATTACATCTGTGATGTAAAAATATTAAGTATATATTTTAGTGCTAATTAAGAACTAATATTCACAAGCTAGAATAGAAAATAAGAACCTCATATCTTCTTATTTTACTGAGAGATGGATTATGTGCTAAATCAAACAGCAGTCCTGTTCAACTCTTTCCAATTTTTCAAACAGTCCCTTGTATACTCTTACTACAATATATGACATGTGAATAACCAATCAACAGCTTAGAATATCTCCAGAGTGGTTTTCTCAGCCATTTTAATCTATTAAAACTACCACATTCTCTCAAACCATAACTTGTCATAGATAGATTTTCACTTTAGTCTGTCATTTTTGTTTTTTAAGACCAAAGAAACAACTTAGTCACTAGGTTTAATAAATTATAATGAAATTTTATGGTATCAGCATAGTTATTTATGATTTTTTGGTTATTCAACTGCATATATAAAACAAAATTTTGTTTGATATCTTCCATGCACGAAATTTTAAAAGGCTTAGTGACCTATTTCCAGCTACAACCAAGTTCACAAAGGTTGCAGCTAGAAGAGATCATTGTTTCCTTTACTTTTAGATTTATTATTTATATTTTAAGAAAAATAAAATTAATAATTTATTTCTAAATAGTAATAATCTATATACATAATGTGTAATACTTTAAATGTGACTGTATATTACAAAATACTAGTCCACCAAAACACAGCCAAGACAGGGTCACTTTATAAAGACTAAAGGTCAGTTTCATATTACTAAATATGGTAATATGAATGCATGTGCACCACATCAAGTACAAGTTAAGTAATGTTAGCGCAGACATGACTGTAAGGTCAATGTAATAAAAATAAATATATATAAATATACAACATTAAGATACTTAAACTACTCAAACTAAACTTTTATATTTTTGTGTTATATGTAAGCCATCTTAGCATGAAAAAAAAAACCAAAACCAAAAACAATTTACATTTATTGCCTAATTTTTCATGATGGTTACCAGGTCAGTCAGTTGACACACTCCAGATATAATATAGAAAATAAGAAATATAATATAAAGTCTTACTGAAAAGAAGCATTTGAAATGTATTTATGACATTTAGAGATTACACAAATAATATTCAAAATATTTTTAACCATAACACAAAATCATTTCGCATTTGCACCAACACTCAAACAAACTCAACATTTTGACAAACAAATCTTAAGCAAAAGATACTTCATTAGAGAATCTGACTTTTTTGTGTAAAATTTTTTTAATCTTTACTAAAGTCTACCAAAAGTTATCATATAAATACTTAACATGTGCAAATATGTAGACAAACTTGTGTATATTATACAGAGCTCTTTACAAAAGGATTAAACAGATAAAATCAGTTCAAAACTGAAAACAAACTGAATTATTCTGAAAGTAAATTGCATGGTTTGGAATTTTCCAGTTTTTGATGAAATTGTAAATAACAGCAATAAAATATCTTTCTTGACACAAAGTTGATACATTAGATTTTTTCATATAAAAGACAGGTAGTGCAAGAAATAAAACTTACCAGTCTGAACAGCGTGGGCCTGTTTCATATGTTTAACCAATTCTCCTTTGAAGTTTAACTGGCAAGCAGGACACTTGGAATCTACAATGGTTGTAAAATGATTCTGTCTAACATGAACCCTCAACTTGTAAGGGTGAGGTGTGCAGAAATTACAATGACGGCATACAAATGTTTTCATACTATGAACGGTTTTCATGTGATCAAGGTGTGATACAATGGTTGATGATGGATATGAACATATACTACAGTAGAAAAATCTACCCAAAAATGAAATCTGGGACTCTGGAATATTGCGCACAACTTTTCCATGCACGGACGAATAATGTTCCTGAACTTGAGTGACATTTCTTAGGAGTGCTTGACAAAAGCGGCACTTAGATTTCAAAACAGTTTTTTCATTCACATTAGAGGGCATGCATACAAACACGTGATTCTCATTATACTGAGCCTTTTTGATCATGGAAGATAGGTCATGAACCTTGCTGTAATGTTTCTCTAGATCTCGGACGGTTTTCAGGTGAATTTTTTCAGGACAAATCATACACCTTTGTAATTTTTCAGTGGGTGAAAAAACTTGAGAAAAAAGATATATTCCCTCAAATGTGTCTCTGTTTTCTGCTTCTTCCACTGGTAATTCACTTTTGATTAAGAGAACAGTGTTAGGTAATACAGATGTGCAATTATCCTCAGGAGGATAACGGGTACATTCTTCAAGTTTAGGTAAACCAAGAGTACTGCAATCCTGGTCAAAGAACAATACCAACTTTATTTTAGAAGAACACTCAAGATTACCATCCTATATCATAAAACCTTTTACACAGAATTTAATTAAGTAAGATCTGTTTTTATCACTGATCTATACATTTTACATATAAAATATACATTAATACACACAAAAAAACAGTATTCAAAGTTTTTCACACGTGTAGCAGGTGAATAATTATAGAAGGTTAGCAGTCTAGGGAATGTCAAGGATCCCAAAGGTTATAGAGGAATATTCCTGCTAACAGATCTCAGATAGAAAGTACAGCCCCCAGGTGAAAACTGCATTTCTTTTGCTCTGGGTGGTAAATAACAAGTTTTCTTGCACTTAAAACTGCCTGTGAATATATTTCTGCTGTATAATACATAACATAAGTTTAAGATAAATAACTATGAAAGAATCACTACATTTGTACCCATTTCACAATGAATTTATGTTCAGGTTATTTCCATGGTTGTTTAGAAAAATTGTTTTCTGAAAGATAAAACAATTGTTAGTGTTTCTTAAAAACACATTATCATTATAGTTGACTGCCTTATGTATGTTTTTAAATATAAAACTCACTTAAAATCAAAATCCTTCTTTCAGAGAATTAATATAAAAACTGTACTTTTAGTTCAAGCTGTCTTTCTGGTAAGTGTGATTGAGCTGCCATTTACCATGATGATGCAGCTAAATCACATTTTCTACAGTTTCATGGAAACAGTAACCTGTAACTCAAAAACTTCTAAGGGAGTCACTTTTTAAAATTACATAATAACAACTGTAGGTTAACAGTTCAGTTTTCATTTCAAAACAAAATATTTTTAAAGTCAAATTTCTCTTTATTAGCCACTGTAAATACAAAGACACTGGTTACTATCCATCTTGTCGCATTCATTTGAAAAGACTTACTAAACTCAAATCCATGAACCAGAGAACTGTTAAACTAGAATCCTAAACCAGAGGCCTATTAAACAAAAATCCATTAACCAAGCTCTTACAGTATTTGAATGTAGAAACCATGGAAATAATAACCAATGAATAATTTTTTCCATGTATCCAACTAGATAGTATCATAACACGTTTCAAGCACAACACTATAACAGAAAAATAATGTTTGTTTTAACATTGATAGGTATAATGCATGTACACAAGTATGCATTTTTTAGTAGGTCTACATTTTCTCTTGTGCAGGAACCAAACTCTTGTTTCTACAAAAGTCCTGATCTTTAAACCTCAAAATTACTAGGGTTATTTACCATCCCAAAGAAGGTGATTAATACCAGCTCTTTAAGAAACTACTTTTCACATAAAAGTCAAATTGCTATTTCTTGATATGGTGACCTTTAACCTCATAATGAACATGGATGCTTGCCTCAAGGTGACTTACAAGAGAAAAATGTCCAGTTACTTTGCAAGAAGTAGATGCTTGAAAAGGATGTAACTCACTGGTACTGTCTATGGGGTGTACATGTGATAAAACTTACATCCTTGTTAATTCCAATATCATTTATGTAAATTTACACTTCTCAGAATTTGATAAAGGTTTAACAAAAATAATTATGTAGTTGGTCAAAATGTAGTTGTACAATAGCTTTCAAAGGTCACCGAGATGCAGACATCCAGAAAAGATATCCATCAGGAAAAAACTGGAAACTAAAGTTTTATACAGAGATTTTGCAAATCAAAACTTTTGACTTACAGGTTTATGCATGAAGGTCACAATTCACTTTTTAAAAATAGACGATATATATATATCAATACTCTGGAGCAAACAAACTATAGATTTTTAAAGCTCACAACTTCAAGAAATGAAGTAATTTACAGAAAGCTAAGAACTCTGTGATTTATAGCCAAATACAGTTGTTTTTTTATATTAAAATTAAAATATCAATTTTTCTATTCCTACCAAACTGAAGGTTCTTCAGACTTAAATATCACTCAGCTTGAGGTACATTAGTTAGTGTTCTCTAGTGTATTCGTAAATTTTCCTCAGTCAACATCATTAGGGGGCCATAGCACTGTTTGAAAAATGTACATTTAACCACAATAAATTGTTGATCACAAAATTATCTAAATTTTTAGGAGTTATCAAAATCACATTACCAAACTCATAGTTTTTGATTTAGCTATTTATGACTTAGTTCATTTCTTGATGTTTGGCCAGTGGTCTCTGGTGACCAAACAGCATGATAAACATCTTATCAAAACTCTAAACTCTGAAAGAGCATTTGTTGTTATTTTACCTAAAATAAATGTTAAATTGCCACTGGAAATTAAATTGCATTAAGTATGAGAAATAGTTCCTTATATATTACTATTTTAAGCTGTTTTTACTTTGGGTAAGGGTTGAAATAATTTTACTTTCCGACACGTAATCAATGCATAATTTTAATTTTTTTTACATAGATAATTAAATAAGCTTCTATCCCATACCTGATTCAGGTTTGAACTTGCAAGAGCTTTCAACTTGGACTCAGCTTTCATCAGAACTTTTTGTCGATCAGAACAACTGACTTCCACAACTGTTTTATCAGGCAATGACACAAAAACCCGATTTTTTGGTTGAATTAGAGAAGTTTCCTTCCCAGGAAATTCTTCTGGTGGAGGAGGTCCTTCTAAATGAGGTGGTAAGCCAAGCTGACTAACCAATACAGAAGAGTCTTCATCAGTACTCTTTCTTGATGATCTACCAGTTTTTTTTACTTTTAACTGATAAAGATTATCACCAGACAGTACTTTTGGCTCAACAAAACCTAAACGTTGTTTCGGATTGCATGGAAATTTTTTCCCTCGAGTCTTTTTGAGTGAATAAAATGATTTTAATCCATACTTTCCGTTTTTCTTCACTATATCACCCTTTTTGTTTTTCTCAGTTTTGGAAGTTCTTTTATTTCTGTCATTCTTTCTGATACCCTGACCTTTTTTTGGGCTCTGAACTTGTGACCCCAGAACAGGAGTTAATGTTTCTGTTGAAAATGTTATTCCTACTGTTGAATCATTGACATCTTGTTTAGAATCTTGTTTGCTGTTAAATACTTCATTAGGTTGTTCAGTTCGTCTATTACAAATTGCATTTTTAGGTTTTACTTTACGTCGCGACTGACCACAAAGTGATTCACGATCCACTACTTGGTAAAAATTTGAAACATGGCTGTTGAGAAAGCTAAGCTCGTCTGCTTCTTGACAGTGCTCTTTCCCACGATACTTGTCATTACGGGATAGAAAATAGGATCTCCGAGAATACAGAAGAAATGAAAAATACTTCCTATGGGAATAAAATCTTGAGCCTACATTTTCTGAGAACAACTTAGGAATAAAAATAGTTGAAGAATCACTATCACTGTTATTTTCTATCTCTGATAGCTTTTTCTCTAGCACCTTTTTCTGGACAACCTTGTTTTACCTTCTTCACCAGACTTCTGACCACTTTTTCCATGGTAGAGCTTTTGACAAACAGACTTTATAAAATTCCTGGCAGCAACACTAGTTGAGCGCCTACTACGGGTTTGCCCTTCTGGAGTGGCTTGTTCGTGCCCAACCAGTTTTATTTGGGAAGAATCAGGTTCAACATCAGGCTGAAGGGGAGCTTCTTTCTTTAGGGTTTTATCATCCTTGCTAATTTTTTTACAGTCATTTTGTTCTAACATGAAAGTACACTTATCTTTACTTTTCTGAGTTGTTTTTGGTGTTTTAGAAACATCTTTGTTATCTTTCTTATTATTTGACTTTTTTTTAACTTGTCCAGTTAATTCATCTTTGCTAATTTTTCTGCTATTATTTTGTCCGAACACAGATGTATGTTTTTTTGGTGTCTTACAAACATCCTCGTTGTCTTTCTTTTTGGTATTAAACTTTTTTTGAGGAGACATAAAAGATTTATCTTCTTTCAGCAGTTGCTCATAAGGAATTTTTGAACAATCCTATGTGAAATGAAAGACATACATATTAATTTATTATAAAGTGGTATAACTTGTAGTTTCAAGACAAAATTCTTAGATTTCACGTTCAGTTCAAAACAGAAATTGGCTAGTATGACATACAATCTGCTTATATATAACATTTGTGATTTTTGTTACACAAATAGTTTGATACATATTTTATGGTATAAGCTGCTATATTTCAAAATGGTGATGAAAGAAGTACGGTCTCAGACTTACTTGTGTTCCAGAAGCTTGCTCTAACTGAAAATGTAATTTAAGGTTAATAAAATCAGTTGATTTTATAGTACAATGTTACAAGTGGATCCTTCATTTACACAAAAACATACACACTGTACTAAATCTAATTGAAGTTGTACGACAACTTACCATGCTGTACCATTAAATTGTACCACAAGACAGCTATACTGATTTCAGCAACAACAAAGAAAAATGATAAAACAGTAACTTTGTATTTTCTAGATAAGACTAACATTAGTTGTTCCATTAGTATAAAAAAACAGAACGCCAACAAATTTAAGTACAACAGCTACATTAGCAAGCTAACTTTTTGGGCTCTGAACTCATGACCCCAGAACAGTAGGAGTTAATGTTTCTGTTGAAAATGTTATTCCTACTTCTGAATCATCAACATCTTGTTTAGAATCTTGTTTGCTGTTAAATACTTCATTGGGTTGTTCAGTTCGTCTATTACAAATTGCATTTTTAGGTTTTACTTTACGTCGTAAAATGAGAAAGCCAATTTCAGTGCACAATAAAAAGAAAGGTGTTTGCAAAAATAAACAAACTAATTGATAAAAATAGAAAAACATTTGTTTATAGTTGCCAGATTTCACCTAGCACCCAATCATTGAAAGGATCCATTAACTGAAATTTATGTCTGTGAATAAAACAAGAAGGAATCCTCAACAGGTGTGGCACTTAAAACTATTTCAGACACGATTAAATTAATCTACAAGATTTTTTTTTTTTTACCTACTGAGTCCAAACTTTAATTAGATCTCAAATTTGTCAAGAAATGACAGAGTTATGAGCTAAAGCTATACTTCACAAAAACGTGGAGCCGTTCTATGAGCTGCTACGTTGCAACTAAAAGTGTCACAACTTACTTCATATTTTAGTTATTTCTACATTATTTACTCAAATGATATTACACCCCCTTGGCTGGTGGACTTGCATGTTCCTGAATTCAGATACAATTATAGAATATACACACAATCTGCTAAGTTTCAATCTGGCCTATCACAATTAGTGTAAATACAGATTTGGGAATGGAGGGCTGGAAACTGAAAGCTGGATTCTTAATCATGCCTTCGTTTGTTTGTTTAGAATTAAGCACAAAGCTACTCAATGGGCTATTTGTGCTCTGCCCACCACAGGT
The DNA here is from genome assembly GCF_004210375.1 of Tachypleus tridentatus. Taxonomy (NCBI): domain Eukaryota; kingdom Metazoa; phylum Arthropoda; class Merostomata; order Xiphosura; family Limulidae; genus Tachypleus; species Tachypleus tridentatus. Next base: position 48,459,595 of record NC_134830.1, read on the forward strand.
ATTGAAACCCAGTTTTTCGTGGTGCGAGTCCACAGATATACTGCTGTCCCACTGGAGAGCTAATCATACCTTAAAGAATAGAAATAAAAAATTAAGTTTGTTTTTTTATGAGAAACATATCCAAAATGACCACAAACAAGGTTCCAAGTATACCTCTTGAACAGCACTATATCTCATACTGAGACAATGAACTGCAAAAGATGTCATTATAGGAATAACCTAAAACATTAAAAATTATATTTAGGTACAAAATAAATTTAAATACTAAATGTACATATATGACCTTTAAAAATAAACTTTTATACCTCAAGTTCCAACTTAATTTTCTTCAATTCCACATTTTCGGTGTCAAAGGTCTGAATTTTTCTCTTTTTTTTGGAAGATTTAAGTATCGCACTTTCTTCATACTCTTTTATCAGACTCTTACTCAAGATGTTATCTTCTGGCTCCCAGCAGTTTTCAGAGCTTCAGTAAAGAAACAAGTCAATTCTTTATTGTTACTAAAAAATTGTTGTTCTACACTCATTTTCAGTTCTAACACCTTTTAAACTTTAGCTTCTTATAAAGTTGTCACTATAAACTATTTAGTTCATAATAATAAATATCAATCATATGTGATCTGAGATTGACCTATCTTTGACTTATACATAACAGAGATCAATAAAAAAAATCAAACAAGATCAGTACAGACAAATAATACAAGATTAACACTTAAAGTAAATAGTTAGTAATTATAGTTAATATCTTTGCAGTATATACTATTAATAGCAGCAAAAAATACTAATGTGAAATACAATAGCAGAATTTATCGGAACAAACAATAAACATTAAATAAGAATTAGATATAATGCTTGATACAATACCAGAAAATAAGTAACTTTATGTAACTCATGAACTGAACATGTGTTTGAAAAATAATTGCAATAAGGTTTCAAAATTTCTCTTTCTGTCCATAATAGGAAGAAGTGAAGTAATGATCCAGTAGTTATGACAATTGTGAAGTATTCCTAAAGTGTATGAGCATGTAACAAGGTGACAAACCTTGGGTAATTTTTCCATTTGATAAGATACTCAGTCTTGTCTTTGTTTTTTCGCTTGTTCAGGATCTTTTCTACTGTGAATATTCTGACCTATTTGAACAGAAAACACAATTAATAGTTTTGAAAATAACATTAATTACTGCAAATAATATTTATTTAAAATTCTTAATTGTAGCTATGATTTGGGTTTGAAAAATGGATGAAGGCTGTTAGTTGGTTTTGTTTTCCCCCCACTTGTAATTTCTACAAGGTATAGAATTTTAGAAGAGAGATATGCAGTGTAAGTAACAAAATGACCATTTGGCCATTCTTGCAAAACAATGTCATTTTGACACAAGTACATCATGGTTAATGTTTCTGAAAGACATCATGAAAGTATCAGGTTATACATTTCTTATTTCAAATGTATAAGGTATCATAACATTTTCTTCAAATGATATCAGTAGAATGTTTATAATGAACTATACGATACCATAGACAAATATATGTAGCTGAAGGGATCAAGGGACCAATCAAAGTAGTGTATGTACACATACCAATATTACCTCCAACATGCAATGCTATACTTATTACTTGCACTGTTCCTAAATCTCTCCTCAGATGAAAGCACAAGACTTGGTATATTTACTGGTAAGAGCTGTAAAAGAAACACAAATTAGCACTTGCAAATGGCTGAAGTGAAACTGAAACCATCAGAACAGAAACACTTCTACAGTGTTAAGCATTTGACTTACAAAATAAAAATTTTCCTTCCACATCCAAACAGACACTCTTCACATGAAGCTTCAAAAAGAACATACTTCTTTTTACCAATTCGATAATAAATACAAATAAACTGTACTAAATGTAATTGAAATTCTAATACATAATACTATCCCATAGCTTTATAACTTACTACCAGATAACTATAACAAGTTTATGATTTCAGTAATGAGAAAAGTGTCTAAATATAAAATGTGAAAATTTATTTAAAAAACTCTCTCAAACTTCCTCTTAGGTTTCTCACTATAGAACTAAATAAAAACTTTTAGATTCAAACAGTTTTCAGTTGTAGGCACTCAAAAATACAAACGTAAGCAGCTGAGATGACCAGTTAGTTGACTTAAGAACTGCCTGTGTACCTTATCTACTGAGTATGTTAACTAGCTGGATAGAAGAAAGTAGCAAAGGGTTTGACCTCCTGATTTTAGGAAAGACACTGAATTGTTGGAAAAGGCTAAGAGGAGGGTAATTAAAATGGATGGGTTGTCATATGAGGAGAGATTAAAATCCTTAAAATTGTTTTCTGATGACAAACTTACATGACAACAAACAAATTCATTAAAGCACTGTATTCGTACTCAGTTATCTTTGTATTGCAAAGTAATATATGAGCAGCAAAAGTTAAATTTAGGTTGATGATCATGTTTTGATCAAAAAAAAATAAAATATATCATTAAGACAATCTTAAGGCTTTACAATGATATTAATACAAAACAAGAATATTACATAGGAAATTACACTCATAATGCAATTGTGGGTTGATTGGTTGATTTGGTATTTTATAGCACAAAGCAGCTAGGTTATCTACACCAAACACCAAGTGAAAAGTTAAAATTAACGTAAATTTAGTAAAATTCATAAAAGGAAATTAAGGCAAAACAAAGTTTTAAAAACACTTATAAAACCAATGTGTACATCTAGTCTACAGCATTAAAAGAAAAACCACAGTAATTCAAGTTGTAAAGGACTTTCTGTAGTATAACTGTAATTATCATAACTCCCCAGGCAGACTAACAGGTAAATAGAAACACCACCGTCAGTCACCTGAAGTTGGCCTTTCCAGTCCCGGTTCAGAGTTATCTGATGTTATGGCCATTTGTAAAAAGTAATAAAAGTTTTAAAAGACTTGTACCAAAATTTTAATAATAACTCGCCAGTATGACTAACAGGTAGTTCAAACAGCAGCGTTAGTCACCTGAAGTTGGCCTTTCCAGTCCTGGTTTTGAGTTATTTGATGTTATGGCCATTTTCTAATTTCAAATCGAACTAGATGGTCTGTGATGCTTAAAAGAAAATCACATTAAAAAATCTCATGTATAAACTAAAAAACTTAAATGGCATTAAAAAGATTGATGGTCTTTAAAAAACTAAAAACATTTCCAAGGTGGACAGCATCACCATCACCAATAACAGTCTAACGTTATGGACAAATCTTGGAACAAAATGTGTTTAAAATAATGTAGTCGTTGAGAGTCATAACAATGATAAGAAAGTAAAATGTGGTTTACTGTAACCTGAGTGTTACACAGATCACACGCTGGTGCATCAGTTCCAGGTAAAAGAAAATGATGAGTTAAAAAACTGTGACCAATGTGTAATCTAGTTAGAACAACTTCCTCTTTCCAATCTTTACAGAAACAAGACGGCCAAAGTCCAATATAGGGTTTTATTTGGAAAAGCTTGTTTTCACGTTGCTCACTCCAAGTCGACTGCCAACTCGCACAGAGCCAAACCTTAAATACAGGACCATAGACGATGTATGGAACAGGCACAGCAGTGATAGTGCCAGAGCAGATAGATTTAGCTGTAGTGTCAGCACACTCGTTCCCATGAATACCAAAGTGGGCTGGTATCCAGAAAAACTGGTGTAATTATGGGATTATATGTGACCAGAACAGTGTTTCTCAAGCACTAGTCCATGAACCAGAAGTAGTTCATCACAATCATCTTACAATCTGTGGGATTTCATTTGGCAAGGACAGTGTTTTTCAACCATTAGTCCATGGACCAGTAGCAGTTTCACAAAACCTGACATAATACTCATATGCAATGCATAATGTTTTGTTATACCATACATTTTAGTAGTCTGTGACAGAATAGAGGAAGAAAGCCAGTCCCTAGTGTCAATAAGGTTGACAAATGCTGTGTTAAAACACGCACACACACACACACACACATACACATTGAAAAATTTAGAATCTAAGTACTTCAAAACATGTTATGATGGACTGTATTTCTAAGATTAAAAAACTGAAGTTATGTTGAATCAGATAACTTTGCTTTTCCAAGGGAGTAAGTTCTAAGAGCCTTGATTTTATACAATTCTGGTATCAAGTACTCTACAATAAATATCATGAGTAATTAATTCTTTTCTAACATTTAACAAATAGCCTTGGGAAATATATTGATCAAGTTACCCACATCTTAACTGAACTTAACAGCACCAAAGAATTACCATAACAATTAATGAAGTTATTTACATAAAATAATCCTAATTACTTAGATATAAAAAAATATTTCTAATTTAAAGGAAGTTACAGTTTATTTTAAAGCACATACTGTAATCCTAAACAGTCCAAAACTAAAATGGTGAAATGCTGACTAACATTACTAACATATGGTCCAAAACCTGGAGAAAAAACTTTGTTACCACTCATGATTTTTAACACCAAAAGCCAAATCATTCTTTAACTTTCAGGAAGAGAAAAAGGTACATTTTTATTCTTCTCAGTACCAGACAGGCACTAATTAAAAGATCTGAAAATAGAACAGAAATTCAATGGTAATCATATCTACACAAAATAGTGTTAACTGAATGTTATAATGTGGGTTACACTGAGGATTGTAGAAGCTTCAAAGGATACAGAAATAAGCTACAGGTACCATGCTCAGATTTATTTTAAGCATAATAAATATCTTGTGTGAAGTATGTGATGGTTACCAGTACAGTAGTTCTTTTCATCAATGTTTTTTTTTTTTTTCACACAGCAACTGCACACTTTTTTCCAAAAACAAACAGTGTTTAGCATTGATCTTTTAAGCATAAATGATTTGATCATAAATTGAATTTTTCTTCAAGAATTACAAACCTCAATTTCTATACTCACTTTAAAAAGTGTTTGAACTAAACTTGTTTAAGATAAATATTTGTTCATTAAAACACAAAAAAATAATCATAACAAATAATTTAACTCTTTCTCCCCAACATCCTTTAATATGTATGACAAGGTTTTAGTGTCTTACATTCAAAATTTGATTAAACTAGTTATGTTATGCCAATTAGAACAGCAAAAAATGTAAGCTAATAATCCATACTTTAATAGCATATCAGTTTTAAGTTCCTAATTCTCAAATGAAATATTTTTTAAAATCCTGAATTTCCTCTAATATGAAACATGTATTTTCTCCAGGAATCTTTCCTATTTTTCCACCACTCTTTTTTCAAAAGTAAAAAATCAAACAAATTACTTGCTATAGCATCACCATTACTTAGACAAACCATAATTTTACAGCCTTCAATTCTGTTTGGTTACAAACCTATTAAATATAAATCACTCTTCCTGCCACACCCACCTGTCACATCCTCTTTTTAAAGATATGTTAATTCCTTCTTACATTTCATTATAACCAATAGAAAGTCAAGGTTTTACTCTATTAAATGAGGTATTACATCATGTTCTGAACAGATAATAGTAAACTTCACTCAGAGTACAAGCTATGTTCCAGTGAGAAACTTTAGTAGTAGAATAAATTTACAATAGCTCTTGTCACATAGAAAAGAAAGAAGAAAAAATAATATTAAGAATTAAGGGAAGTTATCTACTTTTTGCATGTTATTAGTCTATGTTCTTCAGTGTGTTATTTAATTAAACAAGAACTATTTAGTGCATAACTGCCATCAGCATGTCCTTGATAATCGACAGAAAAAAGATGTTTGGGTAAGTGCTCTAATTCTCGTTTATTTATTTATTATTATAAAAATAATAAATGTAAAAATAGGGATCTTTTTAGTAAAATAAATAATAATATAATAAAAACATTTCACAAAGCACATACATGAGTTGCACTTGCCTAAAGTGATTTGAAGCTTATAGTTAGTCCCATGCTCTATGGGCAATAAAACAAAATTTAATTATAAATAGATGTATACTCTTACAAGCTTAAAGCTACTTGGGATAAATGAATGTAGTTTCGTGTTATATCTGAATTCATTCTAGAAAGGAATAAAAAAGGTAATTTAGAGATTTTTTTTTGGGTGGTTAACAAGTCGGTCAAATTGACCATTCCATTTTTAAATTAGAAAAGAGAAAACAACAGATAAAATGTAAATGTTTACTGAAAAAAAAACAGTTGAAGTATATTTAGAAGGTTTTTAGGGATTACACAAAGGATCAAGAAAAGCTTTCTGAATATTAACATTAAAATTACTTCGCACATGAACTATTCAAGCCAAATATTCAATATTAGTGAACAAATCTTTATTTTATTAAAAATACTTCACTAAAAAGAAAGATTTTGTGTATATGAAAGACTTATAATGTTAACTGAACACCAAATTTTGTGACAGTCTTTCAGTTCATTTAACTGTAATGCAAGTTAGAAATGTTGAATTTATAAACACCTTAAATGAGTACAGAGGTCTTGTGATCAGTTGAATTGACTGAGCCCATGTTGAGAGTTGAGCTGTATTCATTTTGATCTCTGTGCATTGCTATATATAGGAGTGTATAACAAAAATGGTTTGTTAAGTCTGTGAAACAAGGCTTCCTTTTCATTAATTCCTGCAAGTCCACCATCTGTGGATTATTTTTAGAAAACATATAATTTCATCCCAAATAATTTAAAACACAATGGGCACAGACTGGATGGTTTGACTATAAAGAATCCACTCTGAGAATAATGAAGTTTGAAGTTACTTTTCAAACTTTATGTACTGAATAGAACTAAAGGAATAGAAATTGTAAAAAATAGTGAATGAAATAAAAGAAAGGAAAAATAAATAAATAAAACCTTTTGGAAACACTGTTTTTCAGAAACTTTAGACAAGTGCAACAATAGGATACACAACATTTTTTTTTATAGTTAAACATGGTGCTACCTACTTTTGATACTTTACTTGGTAGAACAATAGTTGGATTTGACCTGTTTGTTCCTTTCTTAGGAGAAGGTGACTGATGACCTTTGTCCTTGGATGCTGTTACACTTGCAACATTTCCCAAACCTCTTGAAATTGATTTGGATAATTTTGTAGGTGATGGTGTTTGTTGCTTTCCTTTTTGTTTGGAAGCTGTTATACTTAAATTTGATTTGGATACTTTCTTGTATAATGGTGTTTGCTGCTTTCCTTTCTGGTTAGAAGCTGTTGTACCCAAAATACTCAAGCTTGCCTTGGATAGTTTCTTCGATGTTGGCATTTGCAGCTTTCCTTTCTGTTTGAAACCTGCCAAATTTACAAGAGCACATGAAACAGTTGAACTTGATTTTGATACTTTTTTCACTGATGGTGTTTGCAGCTTTCCTTTTTGTTTGGATGATATATTTTTCGAAGCATGTGAAAGAATTGCATTTGATTTGAATATCTTTTTTTTTGGAGATGGTGTCTGCTGTTTTCCTTTTTGTTTGGAAATTTTCACACTTGAAACAACTGAAATTTTTGAACCTATTTTGGACACTTTCTTGAATGGTGAAATTTGCTGTTTTCCTTTCTGCTTGGAAGTTGTACTTGATTCACTTATATTTGATTTGGATATTTTCTTGGGTGATAGTGTTTGCTTCACTCCTTTCTGTTTGGAAAGTGTGGTAATTCTTATTATACCCAGCTCATTTGAATTTGATTTGGATACTTTCCTGGGTGATGGTGTTTGCTTTCCTTTTTGTTTTGAAACCTTGGAATTTTCTACAGTATCTGGATTACATGAAACTATTTTTGACACTTTCTTGGATACAGGTGTTTGCTTGGAAGGTATTCCTTTTTCATGAGTATCTGATGTAGGTACACTAGATTTTTGTTGTGGCTGATCCTGAGAAAGATGTTGTGTGAAATAAGCAGGAAAACATTCTGGTTCACAGTAATCATTGATATAGTCTGCAAACAAACACATTAAAGTGTCAGTGAAGAATGTATAAAACATGTATGAAAAAATTTAAAACTAACCTAACGTTTTCCATACATAACCATTTTGACAATCATGTGTAATATCAAAAAGTAAAAATACCTTAGGAATGGTACAAAATTTGACATTATAAACTGTAGTACTTTGCTTCATTTCAATAATCATACTAAATACATTTCAAAGTAATATCCAACCAAACATTAAGTAAAAAAGTGGTACTTGTGTTTACTGTTTTCCAGCATTTTTCAGTTAAATCATTAGTATCTCAGTTTAAAGGACATCCTGATATTGGCACAATAACACCAAACTCCTAATAATTATACAAGCATTGGTTCTTTGGTCCTTAAAACAAAACTCTGCTCACTGTCAAACTGAACTATTATTCATTATTGTTAGTTATGAAAACCTAACTTACAGTGAATTTGTAAGAATGAAACATTTTAGCTCTATTATGTAGAAGCTACTTACACAAAATATACATCTCATTTTTCTCACCTACATGTTGATTCACACTCCCAATATAATCCAATCATATTCTTTGACATGCATAACAGCAATGATTTTCACTCACTACGAGTAACCACTGTTCAATGACTAATAATGAACATATATAAAGTATAACAACTTACAGCCATGTTTTTAAGCATTCACTGTTTAACACCAGTAATGTCTAACTTCAAACAATTACATAACTGGCTGGACTAGTAATTAACAATCTTAGTTCACAGTGTGTGTACACACTTATCCAGTATAAAGTAATAAATCATGGTAGTATGAAACAAATAATACCATGGCTCTACCAATTGTGAAATAAGAGATCCTCTTTTATTTAAAAACTTAAATTTTTAAACTAGTGGACCATGGCAGTCACCTAAAACCCAGCCACATGTGAAATGTGGTTCACTAGCTGGGAAGTCCAGCTTCATACATTACTTCACATACAATAAACACCAAAAAAATTTGCTGAAAATAAGTTGATTCCTGCTTCCAAGAAATGTATACACACAGCATAGTTTATTAACTTGCTTACAATTAATTCTCAAGCTAGACTTCTTTTTACCACTGGGATCCACACAGTTTTTTACAATATTCTATGTAAAAATAAAAACAACTTGGTTAAATGCTTCTTTTTATGTAAAATATATTACTATTTAAAAAATAATGTTTAAAACTTTATGGAATACTTGCAGACCCCATCAATAATTATACATTACAATACTGTAAAGTTAAAACATGTCCACTAATTTAATAATAATGGGTTTTGATTGTGTTTCAAATCATAACATAAAAACACTACTTTCTTCTATACATTTCCTATAACCAACACACAAACTTTTTTTTTACAATTTACAATTTTTAAACCACTTATGATAAAATAATTCTTAGAGAACAGCTAAGGAGTAGGATGTAGTCAGTGTTTAATAACATGAATACTGTATAGTGTAAAGTACAGTTTTGTAGTGGTTATACTACATTCAGAATTATCTGAACACACTAAACTTTCACCTTAGGTTTTAAACCCCTAGAGTATAGATATAACATAACAACTATAGATTTCAAATTCTCAAACACCTCGGGTGTTTTGACAAGATTTCTATTTTCTTCAGAAGATGGTCTCATATTCTGCTGAAACATAGCAAGTTATCTACATGCTACAATTTCTATCAGATCTGTAAATCACTTTTTGCCACTTTACTACTGACTCACTCTACACAAATATGATGATCACAAATAATCATCCTATGTTGAATTTTAATATTGGCATTTGGCAGGAAATGAAAACATAAAAAGAACTAAAAACCAATATGCCAGAGGATCAAGAATGTAGAAAATAGATCGGGTACTGCTTGAAACTTGGTCAAAATAGATCGAGTACTGCTTGAAACTTGGTCAAACTAGATTGGGTACTGCTTGAAACTTGGTCAAAATAGATTGGGTACTGCTTAAAACTTGGTCAAAATAGATTGGATACTGCTTGAAACTTGGTCAAAATAGATTGGATACTGCTTGAAACTTGGTCAAAAGTGTTTAGAATTTCAGTGATTTCTACATTTGCATTAAACATATCTTTGGGTTGTTTGTAATTATTTTTCTTATGTTCTTGAATCATAAAGTATGAAATTGTTTCACAAGTATTTTATCAAGTTGTATATTATTTGAAATTTAAATATATATTTTGTAAATGTATAGGACCAGAATTTTTTTTAAAGTTGTTCCTACACTTGAAAATTCAAATACATTATTTTGTTTTAAAATTCCTATTATCAAAGTTTTGATTATTCTTGCTGTAAAAAATTTGTTAGAAATGCATTTGAATATCTTGACACAATATATCACTTGCAATGTGTATGGGGATGAGTTACAACAACTTTATGATGTTGTAACTTTTACATAACAAGTACATTCATTTTAAATAGTACATCTAAAGAATTAATGTCAGTCAAAAACCAGAGTAGCTAACAGCAAGGTGAAAATCTAAGTACTATAGAGTTATGAATAATTGCACATCCACTATTATTTATTTTCAGGCACTTTTCCATGCCATATGGTACTTATTTTGAACTGTGCAATTATTACATTTTATCAGGCAAGATAGGGAAATCTGCTAATTTCACTTACTTGAGAGAAATCTTGTCCACCTCACATCCTCGGTGATTCAACAAACAAGCACTCACATTAGTCATTGCAAGTCAAGCAAGTGTGGATTAAACCATTTAATTATAGCACAATGTAACCTGTTGAGAGCCATATCATAAAGCAGCACATAGGTTTTGGTCTATTCAAAACTCAAAGTAGAAACACTTCCATTGAGCATAAGGGAAGCTGGCTGTAACTAGCCAGATTGATAAGATGGTTGATAAAATTAACATTATAGCATATTTATTTTATTACCAGTGAAGATACAGTTTATAAAGTGTGTGCACATTTATTACTTCCTTGCTTTTGATAGCCAACCACCTGGAAGATCACGACAAAGTATGGAAGAAATAAACTCTATTTTCCATTCTGTACTATGATTAGAAATTTGCAATTTGTCCACCCTGTACTATTATTCACAACTGTATAGTAGCTAGTAGCAATGTCGAAAGCCTACATAGTTGAGGACAAGGTTGTAAGTTTTAGTAGTAGATATTACATTTGATATTACAAGATATCATCAGAACACGAATTACAACAGTTATGTACAAAAATAACTATTTTTTACTACTAAAAGTACCTTTACTTGTCTACAAATCATTAGATAGTCTTGTTAGTACAAGTAAAATCCCAATTAGAAAAGGTATGATGTTATTACTAAATCATAACACAAACCCTGTCAGAAAAACACAGGTCCAAGATGTCTTGATAGAAAATTATGAAAACAAACTGTTTGAAAGCACTTGGATTACAAGGTTTTTATCATTTTCTATCAACCATATCATATAGATATTCTGCTTGAAAGAACAGAAGTTATTTTTTACATATTAATATATAAAAACAAACATCACTTCATAAACTATTTACTAAAAATACTCTTTCAACAATTAATTCAAAGTAACGTATTAAACATTATATTACTTTTAAAAAACCTGCTACTGTAGAGGAAACATTATAATTATCAAAGCAGTACAATAAGCAATACAAAACACTATATAAAACAAATTTTACCTTTTCCATCTGGTAAAGCACCCTCCAATGACATGCATGCTGATGTTTTGTGATCGATGAAATGATGTATGTTATTAAAAACTGCACTACATTTCCCACACGCCAACACATCTGCTCAAGGAAAATTAACATAGAATGTATACGTTGTATCCAGTTTTCATAATAATTATCAGATACATTACAATGGAATTACCAAATTTAACTTTTATATATTAAAAAATACACCCCAATTCTTCAAGTAATATTTCTCAATTCAGAGTCACAACACATACCCACCTAAATTTCCCTTTTCCAAACAGTTTCATGATGTTAGAAAAAACACAGGTTCAGGAAATCAATTTAGCACAAAAATGCAATACCCTACAATCTAATGCCTTTGAAAGCTCCTGAGTTATAGGGTATCCCAATAGTCAAAGCAATTATTCTCCTTCCCAACCAACCAAAAGTTCTCATTAGCTCCATTTTTAATATTTCAGTTTAGGCTAAGATTAGCAGTCATTGCCAGAAGAATCCTCATCAGTTTCTAAATCTTGAAGCCTACATCTACTGAGAATTCGAGTGCAAAATATTACCAACTGTTCCAGAAATTTCAAAATTTGCATACAACTTGGTTATCCTGTACTTCAGTTTGTATTCAATACTCATGATATGGCCAGTATTAACAGGCTAATCTGCATGACCAGAGAATATTAGCAGAGCATTTGTGGTATGTCATTTTTGTCAGACATTTACCACAAACTATAAACACACACTATCAAAAGACAGGATTGTATGGTTCACTTCATCACAAATATTTTCATTTTGGATTGATGTTAGTCATATTGTTCTAACATTAGATTTGGTAAAGTGATATAGTGCCTGAGTGCTGAATGAGAAATACTCATACATGGCAGAGCCCACACAGTCACCTGATTTCAAACCATTTGTATGAACAGGAATAGAAGGATAGTTCAAAAGATGTTCAGCAAATAACAGACAGTATTTCCAATTGGGAGTGTCTGCTTTTCTCAGATGACTTACAGATAGGTCACATTCAGAGACTAAGAAACCATGGTGGGATGGGCTGACCAGTGGATACAGCAATGTTATTCAAGGACAGACCCAATTTATCCAACTGCACTTGGATAAAAAGGCCAAAAGGAGCAATGGCAGATCATCTGTTCTGAAAAAGTATGGCCCACCAAGGAAGGAAAACACAACCCAAGGTGGGATGCCTTGGTAAGGAATGAAGTTTCTAAGCATATAGTAAAGACAGCTGCAAATGGGAGAGGTGCAAAAAGGTGCATGAGACTGTGTACAAGCTCTAAACTGGGGAAGTGTGGAAATGCCCCGGTGCAGAATCAAAGTCCTTGATGATGAACGGGGTCTGGCATCTTTAAGGCTAAGATCCTGGCAAAGCCATAGACCAGTGATCTGTAGTCTAGTTTCGATCAAATGAGAGCACAGTATATCTTTAACACATAACATCGATCCAATCCAAGTGGTGGAAGTGAAAACATGGAGGATGTTCAGTGCTCTTGTACATTTGACTCGTAGATGCTTGATGTGTGGTATAAAGGTCAACTTACAGTCAAAGATAAGCACCAAGAACTTTGTCTTAAAGACCACACAGGCAGCACAACTCCACCAATAAAGTGTTCAGGATAGAAGTGAATACCCCACTGGGGGCAAAAGTGCATGTAAATGATTTTAGAGAGAGAGAAGTTAAAGCCATCTGCTGTGGTCCACTTCACTAAACGATTGAGAGCAGTCTGTAGCTGCTGCTCAGTATACCTCACATTTGAGGACTGACAGACACGATGTAAATGCTGTTGACATAGAGCTCATTTGGGGTGGGAGAAGATGGATCCAAGGAAATCTCCGTACCCAGAACCAAAGGAAGTGGATCTCTGGATTTGCTAAAATGTATGTTAGGGACAGAGATGGGCGTTTAAGTTGATTCATCAACTTTTTTAACTATGGAGGTCAAAATACTTTTCATTTGATTTGAGAATGATTATCTTGGAGGCACAGAGACATCCGTCTGCACTCCCACTGTAGTATTGGAACAAACTGCAGCAGCATACATCTGAGATGAAGTGGTGGATAACAACTTGTGAGTCTCAGGGTAAGTAATGTTTTGAATCATTTTCAAACACTGAACATCATTTTCTTCCAATCATTTAGGGCAAAAATGAAAGTAGGATGAGTGAGAACCATTACAATTGATGTAATGAGGGTCCATTTCACACTCAGGCATCGTGGCCAACACAACGAGCACATGTCAAGGAACCACGAAATGGCATCTTTGAGTGACCAAACTGCTGACACTGGAAACATCAGAGAGGGTTTGGAACTTACGGCCGTAACCTGCCTTGATGGTGGCAGGTAAATGAGGTGATGTAAATGTCAGAATGAGGACACTGGTCAGCATCATAATCCCATCTTGTGAGTGGAGATACGCCTCACTGTGGAAATTCCTTGGGTGGAGAAACCAGTGAGAATCTCCAACTTGGGGATGTTCTTCAAATCCCTCTCAACAATAACTCCTCATGATGAATTCAAAGTAGTATGAGGTGTAACCTCAATAGGTATATCCCCAATCACCTTTGAATGTAGTAGGAGTTCACTGTGTTGAGATGTGGAATGTTCCACCAATGTGTCACCAGATCAAAGCTTCTTTACTGACTTTGGAGAGCCAGCAAGTCCCTCTAGTCCCCATTCTGAATGAAAAAGAGAGACATTTGCACAAAAGGTTTGTCTGAAAGAAAATGTAGTGTAAGAAAACGAGGTACAGGTGTTACAAATGTTGAAAATTGTTGCTCAGAATCTTAAGACGTGGTTGTTTACCTATGGACTGTTTTTTCCACTATTTTATTTAAGTTTTTATTTGGAGGATTCATAATAAAAAAAGGAATATTTTGGCACCCACTGACCCCACCCATCATGGAGCCCTATGAGGGGAAGCACTACGATGCCAAACAAAGACAATGCAGCAACACTAGGGTTTTGTGAGCACTATACCCAAACACCAGCATCAGTTACAATGTTCACACACCTGTTGAGAACATGAAACACTAGTACTTAGTTGATCCTAGCCAAAGTGGACCAGCCAATTGACCTAAGGGGGGCCACCCCAAGGCTGCCCATCTACGGGAATTTTCAAGACCAAAGTGGTGTGTTAGGGTTGGACCCATCAACCAGCAGGATCCTCTCCTCCCCTTCACAGGTCACCATGCATGGCAAACACATGGGTGGATATTTAAATCCCAGAGGAGGTAAACTGAAAGAACAGAACCTTCCCTGGAAGATCCCCTCACCACATACAGGAATCCACAATGATGGGCTGATCAATTGGGAAAAACACGTATCACATATATTTCCTGCACAGCCCCAGAAATAATTGCAATATTAATAACTGACAATTTACTGGTTAACACTGACTTAAAAATAAAACAAATATCTCGTTCTTGGCATGATCACAAGAGAAACTTTTTTCCTACCTTCATCCATTACTTCATCCATCTGAATTTCCTCTTCTACACTAGTATAACTTTTATCCTTCCCAGATAATTCTTTGGACTTTCTTATCTGACCAGTTTTCTTAGAGGTAGAAGATAATGGCAATCTCTTCTGTGTATCTTGTTTTTTCAGTTTTGGTGATGGTTTGCTTCGAGAACTCACCATGCTTAGAAAACTGAAAATGTTTCCCATTTTAAAACATGGTAATAACTTGCAAAAGTACATATGAAAATACAAACATTTTGCTACTTAAGTTATGTTTGATAACTCAGAAATGTTTGTCAACATAAAAACAAATACTGACATTGTATTTATTACATTGTTTTTGCTACTGTAAAAGATTTACTGTTGGATGTGTATTACTCAAGTCCTGCCTGTTCTCTAAATTTGAAGAAGATTCTTGAGAGCAAGAATCAACAATTTCTTAGAAAAACACAAGTGTGACTTTCAATATTCAAGAATCTTGTCTTAGAGTATATAAGCCACCTCACCAAGACAAGAACAGAATATTTTTTGGTTGTTACAGTCAGTATACTATAAGCATTGGAAGTTATAATTGTGATAAACGCTTACTACTCGAAAAACTACAGATATCTGACCAGGAACGTTTACAGATTTCAAACATTACAAACTTCGGTGAATTAACTTAGGACATTGGTATTTCTATGACATAAATTTCTTCATTGGTAAAATGTCAGCTTGTAAGCTATGCAAGGTTAGCCAATAAAAGATACTAGCTAGCTTAAACAAGATGTAACAATATAAACTCAATTTGTTCATTGTGGATCTGGACCATTTATAAAATATTCAGTTGTTGTTGTTCTGAATTAAGCACAAAGCTACACAATGGGCTATCTGTGCTCTGCCCACCACAGATATCGAAACCCAGTTTTTTATATGCAAAAACGGCTCGTTTGGGTTGAGAAAATATTTTACATAGAAGAGCAAACAATGTTTCGACCTTCTTCGGTCATCGTCAGGTTCACAAAGAAAGAGGTAACTGACCGGAAGCTGACCACATGTTTGAAAGGGGTTATCTAACTGTGTGTCGAAATGTAGAGGGCGGTATTAGATGTTTGAATATATAATTTTATTTATTATATTAATATAGGTATAAAGACGTTCCTTTATATTGGTTTATTTTGGGTTTAAGTTGTTGTATAAGTAAGGCTTCTTTAATTTTGCATTTGTTTATGTTTGTTTCTTTATTTAGTATTTGAGTGTTTTCTATGGTTATGTTGTGGTTATTTGACTTGCAGTGTTCGAAAACGTGTGAAGGTGACTTTTTATGTTCTTTGAATCTGGTTTCCATTTTTCTACTTGTTTCTCCAATATAGAAGTCGTGGCAGTTATCACATTGTATTTTATAAATAATGTTGGTGTGGTGTTTGTCAGTGTAGTTTTTACATAGTATAGACCTCAGTTTTGTGCCTGGTTTTTGAATAAATTTGGTATTAACTGGAATGTCATATTTTGTTACTAATTTTTGCCACATGTTGGTTATTTGTTTGCTGATGTCAGGAATATATGGTATACAGCAGTATATGGTTTCGTGGTTTTTTGATTCGTGAGCTGTATTTACTTTAGTTGGTTGATTTTGCTTTCTGTCTAGGTGTGTGTGTATAATGTTTTCTACGGTTTGTGGAGGAAACTTATTGATGTTGATGAAGTATTGTTTTATCACTGTTTTAACACTGCAAGTCAAATAAACACAACATAACCATAGAAAACACTCAAATACTAAATAAAGAAACAAACATAAACAAACGCAAAATTAAAGAAGCCTTACTTATACAACAACTTAAACCCAAAATAAACCAATATAAAGGAACGTCTTTATACCTATATTAATATAATAAATAAAATTATATATTCAAACATCTAATACCGCCCTCTACATTTCGACACACAGTTACATAACCCCTTTCAAACATGTGATCAGCTTCCGGTCAGTTACCTCTTTCTTTGTGAACCTGACGATGACAGAAGAAGGTCGAAACGTTGTTCGCTCTTCTATGTAAAATATTTTCTCAACCCAAATGAGCGTTTTTGCATATAAATTTCTCAACAAGTGGGTTTCTTGACATCACTGAAACCCGTTTTAGCGCAAGTCCATGAGACATACCGCTGAGCCACTAGGGGCTAAAATATTCAGTTCTAGACCAGATAGAAGACTCAGTGTAGCTCATAAGTTTGTAAAACTGTTGTACATAAATCAATATTTGTAATTAAAAACATTATTATAAATTGTATTGTTGTTTCTATAGAACATTTGTGTTAAGAATTAACATTAAGTTAATTTCTAAATCAAAATTTCTGGCTATTTTAAATCTTTATATGTAGTATACCTAACACAACAAATCAGAGACTACTCCAAGATTAATTCTAGCACATAACTACACAATACTAAAACTCCACAATCACATGTAGGGATAACAGTTCAGACTGAAAAAATCTGAAAATTAACAACAAACAGACAAATCCCTTATTTGTTGAAAGGTAAAATATTTTTGAAGAAAATGTAATGCATTTCAAGTTCATATTAACATCAATGCTTCTATGTTGTGTATATAATAAAGAAAACCAACTTTCCACAACAGAACATTACTCACTTCAGAAAAAATTGCAGTTTACACACAATTATTCCACTACCATGTTTTAGTTCAAGTACCAATATTTTCGAGTTTGCACTCTCACCTTGTGTGCATTTTCAAAGTCAACCTTCAGCAATATTTTTATCTTGAAACAAACATGAAAAAACAAAACATACTAATTCTCATACACAATATGTAAGATTAGAAAACTGGAAAATGATGAACCACTCAGCATTACCAGGAGAGTGACAGATATAATTAACACTCCTACGAAAAGACGTTTCTAGTCCTGATTTTTCCAAGCCCGTTACCCTGGCTGTGGTTTCGCTAGGTAGTAGATAGGGACAGTGGGAATCTCGTTAATCCATTCATTAATGGATTTAAATGGCAATTTCATTTAAATACAAAATTATTAGCCTAATATTAATAACCTTTCAAGTTGCTCTGGGGCCTATTAGACCCCACTTTTCGTAGGAGTGTTAACCAACATTTTACCTAGTGAGTAATAGGAATGATGGACTACTTAATATTACAAGGAGAGTGACAGATATAATGAACCAAATGTTTACCAAGAGAATGACAGGAGTGATGAAACACTTAACTTCACCCATAGAATGACAGAAATAATGAACCAAATTTTTTATTTAGTGTGACAAGTTTAAATTCAAACTGAGTGTAAAAGTTTGCTGCTCTGATTATAACAAAACTATATGAATATGTACTTCTATATTTACAGACATAATTTTAATAAAAGATGCACAAAACTTTCAAACATGTCAGTTAAATATTAAAAATGTTTGGTTTCATTGGCCATAACAAGGCTAAAAACATCACAGCAAATATTTTTCTCATACATGTAATTAGGAATTACATGATGAATTTAGCCGTACTAAAAGGTACAAGTAACAAAACTAAATTGTATTCTTTATTTACACAGTTAAACAAAATAATTGTCAACAAAATACAATGGCATTAGTGTTTCCAGCATGGTTCAAATTCTCCACGAAAAGAACTTTTTGTAAAGATATTCTTTGTTTTGTAATCACACCTGTATATGATGATGACATGAAGATACTACATCTGCAATTTTCACAAATTTATAGTAGTATATCAATTGTTTTGAGGACAGCAAAAATTACACACCCAAACAGCAAATAAGGTAGCACATCTTGAAACTGAACTTCATAACACATCAAGCTTACTTACATTTACATACACAACTTGTAACACCAATTTTTTCAATGTATATGGAAGAGAATTTAGTTCTCACACACTATCTAAAATTACCTTTACAGTATGGCAGATTTCTCATCAGATTTGCATCAATATCATGAATATCCATTAGTGTCTAAAACAGCATGAAACTGCCAATTGATGTGAATTGCTCATCCCTGCACATGCCTCAAAATTTACTATTACTTATACAGCATCTTAAGCAAAAACAAATTTACTAAATAAAGTTTAAAATTCATAAAACATAATAACCAATTTATTAAGTAATAAATCATGGGAATTATGTTAATTGTCAATCATGTAACAAATACTTTAATAATTTGTAAATAATGTTAAAAAATGTATATTATCTAATAATTGATAAATATTTTAGTTTACTTCTTTACTTTTACTCTATATAACTGCCAATACAGTTAGAAGTCCAGGCAAATTATAGTTCTCAACCACAGAAGCATGTGAATGTGAAATCATGGCTGTGAATATCTAGAGTTTACAAAATAAAATATTAATGACTGTATACCAAACAAGTTGATGACATCTACAGTACTATCACACATTGAATTGGCATGATTTATTTTAAAAACAACCATACTTTCACAAGTATGAAATTGGCTTTAACAACTGTCCACCATTTGTCAAAGACCAGCAAGCAAATATTAAAAGCAAAACCAGAACGTCAGTTTGAATTGGCCAGACCAATAATAACCAGTGATATATAATGGCTCTCTCCATTCTTAACTCTGGTCTGGCCAGTTTCACTGGATTCTGAAGTATTTACTAGTTGAAAACAAAATTATATTTAGTCATTGAATCAATAGAAACAAAGGTATACAGTAAACTTGGTCTTGTGAATTACATTACGCATGAACCAATACACAGATGTATCTTCCCAAACTGAATTGACAGCATGACAAATAAGTGATGAACAGGGATTGTAAACAGCCTGTTACCCAGGTAACATGTTGCTTTATGTCATATTGGTAGTCATAAGCAGACTGATGTCCTGACAACAGTTTAAGTTACACCATTGAGTTTGACTATAGAGAAAGAGTGCTGCAATTATTTATGATAAAAGTGACATGAACAATAGCAGTATCATTTGTATATTAAATAAGTAATTTATATGCAATCAATAATTAGAAATCACATAAGACTAGCTTAGGGAGTTATGCAATCAATATATGTATTACATGGAAATGAAGTACCCCACAAAACCATACATACACTATATCCTTAATGCATTCCATACATATTTGGAAATAATTATATAACTTTAAGGAAGGAACGATAACAGCCTTTGAAAGTTTTTCACTTCTTTTAAAATGAATAAAATTATCATCAACATACTATCATAAAATTGAAACGTCCATTCTACATAATGAAGGCAACAGTGAGTAACAGACAAAATGTAGGAATGTAGTTACCAAAACACACTGGCTTTTCTATATATTAGAAGCTGCTAATCAAACTACTTTTATCACTTTAACTGATGCCCTTAAATAATAGCATAGTATATCAGTGCTTATTATTAATTTAAGACAAGTACTTGTTTTCTCACCTTTTGAGTTGCAATTACATGGCACAGAACAGGCGAGGTTTACAACTTCTATATACCTGTCAATCACAGTAATTCAAATTTTCAACTAATGCTATCATAAAATCTCTGTTTAAATGTCACAAGTACACAGGTAAGTTTATACTTTAACATCTGGTAGTTGAAAATGTTCATTCATCAATGTGTTTCCATTTATACCAAGTTTGATTTTCTTGAGTTTACATCTTATCTTGCCTTTATACAGTATGAGGTTACCAGGTAAAGCAATAAATCACTAACATTTTGTTAATGTTATTCCAATAAAAAGGTGGCATGGAACAACAAGTCAATTTCTAGGTACAGTATCCACTAATTTGTGTCTTGAATGCATTGTTGTGCGATTTTTTTTCTCCTTAATAATTAAAAATCACCAAAACCCCCCTACAATAGGTTACCCAGTAAATAACCAACATATTTTTTTAATATTGTAAACTGTACCAATTCAAAATCTTCTTTATTATTAATAAAATATAATGTACAAATAAAATATTAACCTTACTTCTACTCTTAGTTCATGCTTAAAAATTAGAAACATTCAAAACTTCCATTTCTAAATTTCATTCTCCCCTACCTTAAGTCAGGTAAACATCGATTTTTAGAAAAGTTAATATTTATTATATTAATAATAATACACCTACCATTCAACTTCCACAGCTAAAAATTTCAAGTGAAATAGGTTAAATATATCATTTGCAACTGCACATTTTCATGTTCTTACCCGTGCCAATTACCCTCATTAACACTTTCGATGACATTTAACACTGAAACTAGTACTATCACAGTGGTCAAATAAAGACTTGAAATACCATATATTATACATATTTAACTATAGCAAAGATACTCTTAATTTAATGTTATATTATGGTTAACGAATGTTAAACCTAACATCAAACATAGGGCCTACAATGACGCTCAGGTTAAGCAACGTTGAACGTTAACGGTTAAGCCTAATAATAAATTAAATATGGGCAAAGCACCCAGCAAAGCATATTATATTGAACAAAGAAATTACCACAACTCAATTAAGCTTAAATATTTTTTATATTGTCCTGTGATACATATTTACTTATTGGACGTAAAACATATAAGATATCAAACCTAAACTGAAAACTCACAAATATAATTATTTCTATAACACCACAAGTCGAACTCCGCGTCACTACCAGAAAATATTGCCCGCCTTGCGAGAATAAGTGCGTTTCGTTTCTTTACCACTCGTGAATATTTTAGTTTCCAAAAGGTAGCGCTTTCAAAATCTTAAATCAATTGTGATTTTAAAGTATTATTATCATTCAAGAGGATGTTTGTTTTTTTGAATTTCGCACAAAGCTACTCGAGGGCTATCTGCGCTAGCCGTCCCTAATTTAGCAGTGTAAGACTAGAGGGAAGGCAGCTAGTCATCACCACCCACCGCCAACTCTTGGGCTACTCTTTTACCAACGAATAATGGGATTGACCGTCACGGCTGGGAGGGCGAGTATGTTTGGTGCGATCAGGATTCGAAACCGCAACCCTCGGATTACGAGTCGAACTCCTTAACACGCTTGGCTATGCCGGGCTTTCGATGATAAGTTAAAAAAAATTAAAATAGGTAAAAAGCCAGGATACGACAAGGTTGTTTTCCTTGAGATTTAGATGATGTTGCATATCAGATATGTAAGCCTCTTTGTTTCATTTTTTGAAAGGTCAATAAGCAATAAGCATGTATCTGAAGATTGATGGGTTGTTTATGTTATGTGTTATTTTCAGACAGAAATAGATTTCTCGACAAGTATTAGACAGTAAGACCGGATAATAACATCACTTGGTACAAATGAAAATGAAATAATTATTTATGTTGTGAAACACATAAAAAGAAAACAAGCATCATAGAACTTGCGCAGTGAAAAGACAGTCGTTTCTACTTATTTTTCATAGTGGCTACAACTGTAATTAATGAAAACAACGTTGGCCACACTATTCAAAGGAAAAAAAAAAGAAAGATGTTAGTCTAATCAAAATAATTGCATTTCAACTAATCTTCAATGTGAAAATTGATGGGAGTTGTCATCAACAAGTTTCGTGAAATTTTTGCTTAATATCTATGCTCAATGAGTATCTTAGCTCTGCCTCTAAATTTATGTCAGTAAGCCGAGATATGTATCTAGACTTCAGAAAATCTAGCGTATAAAATGTTGACTCTCAAACCCATGTGGATCCAAACACGAAAAATAATTTTGAAATTGCTGTCTTCAAATTTGGAAGACTCTCATTTATCAGAATAGTGAGCCACATCTCTCTGATAGAACATTTTTGTTTACCTTTTATGTCTTCTACACTTTGCAGGGCAAGCATCTTGTCTTCAAATCCACACTTATCCAAAGACAAAAAAGATGTAATTTCCTTACTGAAATTTCTAAGTCAAATTGAAATGGATCATGCAAAAATTCAAATATCAACTTCAATTTTTTTTAAATTTGGAGAAACGTGATTTAAATTTTTGAGATAGATTTTTTGGTCCAGTTTACACAAAGATCATCTTTAGCATCAGAGAAATCATAGTCCTTATTACTTTCTAGAAAACTATCCAACTTTGCAAAATGTGTCAAGTCATTCTTTTGTAACTGTTCCGAAAGGAAATTTAGCTTTACTTGAAATTCATAAATAGACTGTGAGGGCTCTCTTATTATTTTACCTCTTTCCTGAAACTTCGTATTTAAATTATTCAAGTGAGCCATCATGTCGCACAGAAAGTGCAAATTTGTTCGACTTTACTGTGCATTGTTAAATTTTTTTTCTTTGGCTCGGTGAGTGACTAAAGTTTCAAGAAACTACTAAAGTATGTATCTGAAGTAAGAAGCCATTGATTTGCGAAAGATTAGTGTAAAGAGCAGCACAAAATGTTGATAAATTCAGGTAAAAGATGATCGTACGTTATGATGTTTGACCTTGAAGATGAAATATTTTTCTCAATTATTCTTTTTGTTGTGGCTATTTATAAGAAATTATAGGCAGTGAAACTTTTGTTTTGCCTTTTACTGCTTTATTCAGTCACATCTACGGAAATATAATAGCATAATACCACAGAAATATAGATCAAACGAAATGGTGACAGATGTGTACAGAGACGTGGCTACTTTTATGGGGTTTTTTCGGCTTCAGTTTTCGTACGTTATATTTGGGTTATTGTTGTTGTTTTGAATTAAGCACAAAGCTACACAATGGGCTATATGTGCTCTGCCCGGGCATCGAAACCCGATTTTTAGCGTTGTTAGTCCGCAGACATACCGCTGAGCCAGTGGGGGCTTGGGTTATTGTCTTGTTTGTTTTAGTTTTATTTGCTTTAGTACTGCATTATTAATGTGTATTTTGTAATATTTTTATAAGTGGGTTTCTCGCTGAAGCTTTTCTGAGCCGTTATTTTTTGGCTTCAAACATCTTTCTGTAAACAAAAAACAAAAAAAAAAACTCCTTTGTGTGTGAGTACATGTTTTGAAATTTATTATACCAAGAAAAAATTTAGAAAGAAATACCACTGTATGAATTCCACCGTTCATAGATTACGTGTAACCTGTAAGAGTATTTGGGCGTGTATGTATTCCCTTGTGATTATGTAATAATATAAACATATCTGAAGTTGGGATTTACTTAAGGGATAAATAACCACCAATGTTTGTCAAATATGCCATTTTAAGACCCAAAATGGAGAACACAATTATATTCTCCTAACTTCTTCCTTGATCCTATCATGACATCATAATGCCCCAACCCAGCTCGGCCCTCTGGTGATATCTTTTATGAGACGAACGAATAATCCGAGACAGAAACACAGAGACAACGACGAAAACTTTTAGGTGTAATTCAACTATTTTGCGACTATAAATTAGATAAGTGTGTGTTCTATCACATTTCTGAAAAGCTGGGAAAACAATTGACTGATCGGAGCAGTTTAAAGGCGATAATTCGACCTTTATGTAAGACTTTGACATGTACGACAAAATGATTCTTAACGTTATGTATACGCTATATTACTAATAGTAGTTCAGTACTGTGGCACCGTGGTCATACAAAGATACTGTAAAGAACCGACAAATCAACAAAATCAATTTAGGATTGTCTGAAAAAGTGCATGAGTTGAACAAGTTTAAATGAGCAAGGTTAGTACTGAATACTAGGCTTAACGTTAGTGGCCTCAGTTGCAATGTATTAGCGTTAGGCTTAATGTTAATGTTGTAATCTGAGAACCGAGTGACAATACTGTCAGGCCTAAATACTGTAACTAGTTTAGTGTAAGTACACTAGAAACTATACTGTAGCCTGGAATAATGAAGTGGATTATTCCCAATTTAAAGCCATTGTTTCGAATTTGCTTTCGCAAAATTGAGCTCAGAGATGAGGTTACAGCTCATTCTTCAGATATTAGGATTAAGGTACTTTAGCCTAGGCATAACCCAGTATTTTGTAGTTCAGAGCGCAGTTCAGTTTACAATTGATTATATGTTACGTATGTGTACCAATACAGAGTGATCGCTGTGTATATAGGCTACTACAGTATGTGTTATTGATCACAAATTGTTTTGGAATACCTTTTGGCTCACAATGGATTTGCATATTACCACTGACATTGCTTCTTGCATACAGCTACCATAGCAACAACTTCAGTGAAACTTTTGCAATGACTGAAAACTAATTCTCCTAAAATGGACTGAAGACAGTCTCGAATGGTTTTCAACCAATCAGAATACATCAAATCAATAAAGGTATTTATGAAATCATGTTTATGTGCTGATAACTTCTGACAACCTTTGTCTAAATGTAGACCTATAGTTTAGTATCTTGAACTGTCTTATTAACGGTTTTCTTTATGAATTTTAGTGTTTTTTCTAATCATTATAATTATATATGATCCATATTCTTTTGTTTTTTATTTTTATTTCTGTATTTTTTCAAACTGCATGATGAAACGTGTTCAATTAAGTGGTGCACAGAAGAGAAAACTAAAAAAAAGAACCAACAAAAGGCTTTGGATTTAGTGGCTAAGACTGGAAAGCTGACTAATTTTTTTCACTCAACTTACACAACATGATTTTCCAAATCAAAACCCATCTCCGCCATCAGAAGTCACTTGTTCTGCATCTGACTCTGACAAGACTCAAGTTGAACCAAGCTCTACACCTACAAGTACCACTTTGTCCATTTCATGGTCAGAACATCATGATGACGTCGAGGTGTCACAGGCTGGCTCAACTGGCACAATTATCATAACTGATCTCACTTTGTCTGTAAATTCTTCTAATATCTCTAGTGTTAATGTTGATGCAAGTTGCTCTGCAAAACAGTCTGAATTTGAAAGAATTGCTGAAAATCTACTGGACCATGGTAAAATGCTTCAGTCTACAAAAGGTGAAGAAACTAAAGCAAAAGATCCAGGGTTGTGGCTCGACTTCTCTGTTAATGATATGGCTTATTGGATTGCCTGTGGACCCACTGACTGCTAACACCACAATGGGCCATTTGGCAAATCTTGCCAGACTTTCAATAGTGAAAAATGCGAGGAAAATTTAGGGGCAAAAAGTTTACAAACAAAGCAGTAAATTGACCCTGTTGGTAGTGAGTACAATAACCACTCTCTTTTGTATTGCTCACCATTGACTTTTATCCCAAAGAAAAGTTTTTGCGAACAGTATCTCTTTCAATGACTGTGGAAATAATATTGTAATTAATCACTATGAAAAAAGCACTACTCACCGAGACTCTATGCCAACAAACTTAACTCGCAGATAAGGTTTAGGCTTGCGACAAGAGTTGGAAAAATAAATTAAAGAAGAGTGCAGTTACTGTAAACATGTCTTGGAGCGAGTAATAGCTGTTATTCGTACGTTAGCTGAACGTGGCCTAACTTTTCGAGGAACAAATGAAAAATTTGGTTCACTGCAGAATGGGAATTTTTTAGGGTTGCTTGAACTCATAAGTCAGTTTGATCCATTTTTAGCAGGGCACATTTTGAAATATGGAAATTCTTGAAAAGGAAATCCTTCTTACCTGTCCAAAACCACCTGTGAAAAACTCGTTTAACCAATGGCTCAGAAGGTCCACGCGTTCATTGTTGATGAAGTAAATTATTTTGGTTATTTTAGCTTGTCAGTTGACTCGACGCCAGATCTGTCACATATAGATCAGTTAAATGTTGTACTTCGATACTTAAAAGATGGGCAGCCTATTGAACGCTTTTTAACCATTCTGGAACTGAAAAGCCGTTCCAGTGAGGAAATGGCAAACCAGGTATTGCAGTACTTACGTGAAGTTTGCAAGCTTAATTTTTCAGAATGTAGGGGTCAGTCTTATGACAATTCTGCTAATATGTCTGGGCATTATAAGGGGATGCAGGAAAAGATTTTAGAAGAAAATAAGTTTGCCATATATGTGCCCTGTGCAGCCCATTCACTAAATCTGGTAGGCTGAAGTGCTGTTGACTGCTGTCAAGTGGCATTTAATTTTTTCTCTACAATGCATTTGATCTGTACATTTTTTTCAGCCTCAATCAGCCGGTGGAAAATTCGTAAAACTTGTCTTGAAAATGAAAGTGTTAAAATCCCTCTCTGATACCAGATTGAAGGCACATACTATGGTAACAACAGCAGTTTTGAAGTTTTTCTTTAAGATTTTGGAAGCTTTAGAATCTATAGTTGGAGACCAGTCACAAAAGGGAGCCACTGGAAGAGAAGCAGACAATATTACAAGTAAGATGCAAGAGCTAGAATATGTTTTTATGTTGATCATGTGGGATGAGATTTTGCAAAAGTTTCATAAAGCAAGTCAAGTTTTGCAAAATGAGGATGTGTACTTAAAACGTGCAGATTTGTACGGGTCATTAGCTGACCAACTACTCACTTTAAGGGATGACTTTAAAATATTTGAAGCAATTGCAAAGGAAATACTACCAGATGTTGATTACAATGCAGCTCAAACTCGCAAACTTGTCAGAAAGAAGGTACTCAATGATGGAGATGCACAAGAAGTAGATCTGAATGCCAGAGATAAATTTTGTATCACCACTTCTACACAATTGTTGACAAACTAGAAACCCATATGAGAAGAAGAGGAGAGGTGTACAAAGAAATAGCAAACACGTTTTGTTTCCTAAGTGATGTGACAAATGATGTCACTTCATCTGCTGAAACTGAAAGGTACACTCAATGTTCCCAAAAGCTAATTGATGCTTACCAAGAGAACCTAGACATGAATCTCTCTGTCGAGCTTCAGCAGTTTCACTCATATGTGCGCCATAAGTTCAGTGCAACAAAAACTGTAAAATTCAGTCATGCTGAACCTTATAAAATAATTTCAGAAGACAAAATTGAGTGTGCGTTTCCAAACGTAAACATTGCATTGCGTATATTTTTAACATTAATGGTCACAAATTGCACAGCTGAGCGTTCATTTTCTCAACTCAAGCATATTAAAAATGCCAACAGAACAACTATGCGACAAGACAGGCTGGATGCTTTGTCTCTGCTAAGTATAGAAGCAGATTTGTTACGCCAAATTAGTTTTGAGGACTTGATCAAAGACTTTGCAGTTAAAAAATCTAGAATAATTTTTTTTAAATTTAAATAAATATTAAGGTATAAGTAAATAATTTGCTTACAGGGTTTTAAGTTCGAAGAGAGAAATTGTTAACATCAAAGTGAGAATTTTTTGAATAAAAGGGTTTAGAGTAAATTTTTCGTTTTTGTTAACATCAAAAGGAGAATTGTTAACTCAGAGTGAAAACAAATATACAGTAAAAATAATTCTTTTTAATTATCACTAATCAAAGAAGTGATTTCCCTCATCATTTCTAAATAAAAGGCCTTAGTCATTACTTGATTTTGATCCATGCCCAATCTGTTAAATAAGTAAAATAAAGTTTTTATTTAATATAGTTGTGGGGCCTGACCTGGAACAAAACTGAAGAAGGGTTATAAATTTTCAAACTTTTATTTCACTTTCAGCACTTTTTGAGTCTTAATGTCTTGTCAGTTAAGTAATGGAGGGGCATTGTTGGGTTGTGCTTAGGGCATCAGTTGCCCATAATCCGGCCCTGTGTGAGAGAAACCAGTTTTTTAAAATCCATATTGAATTTTTTTGACATTTCAAGAAATTTTTCAAAGATGTTTTTTCCACATGTTCGATCAGGTAATCTACGAAAGCCAAGCATTTCTTCCCTCACTTGAAGATCTGAAGTTACATATCGAACTCAAAATATCAACTGTGCAGTGTCACTAACATCTGTTGACTTATCTAGAGAAAAATACAAACAATATTTTAGTTGTTCAAGCAACTGATTTTCTGTCTTTCGCTAACTCTAGCATTCTGCAGACAATTATTCTTCGACTTAATTGCAAATGATTTATCTTTTGAAGAATATCTTCTTTTATTTTTGAATCATAATTCTCCAACAGAGTTTCAATGACGACAATCAATATTTCTTTTACAAGTTCAGCATCAGAAAATTAATTCTTTTTTTTTAGCTATAATTCAAGCTACTTTATAACTAGTTAACGTAACTAGCTCTATCGATGATAAACATCTTTTTAGGCCTCCATTTTGTTCATGAAGTTGTGCTTTTAGACAGCTAATTTCATTCATTTCTTTGGTTTGTTTCGAATTTTGCGCAAAGCTACTTGAGGGCTATCTGCGTTAGCCGTCCCTAATTTAGCAGTTTAAGACTAGAGGGAAAACAGCTAGTTGTCGGCGCCCACCGCCAACTCTTGGGCTACTCTTTTGTTAGTGAATAGTGGGATTGACCGTCACTTTATAACTTCCCCACGGTTGAAAGGCAAGCATGTTTGGTGTGACGAGGATTTGAACGAGGATTAATCGATCATCGGATTACGAGTAGAGCACCTTAACCACCTGGCCATGCCAGGCCGAATTTCATTCATACGATTGTTTGCTATCAACTGGAAATTTTACATCAAATTCGTTGTGAAAATTGTTAAAGTGTTGCTTAAGGTTGTATACTTTATTATTCCTAAAACCTTTGTCATACAAAAGACACACGGGCTTATTATTCCTTCAATCACTGCAACTTTCAACTTCCAACTTTCATTAAATTATCGTTTCACGTTTTTCCAGTCACGCGCCATTTTCTTTTCGACAGTAATGACAGAATTAATTAAATGGTCTTTATTTTCTGAGTATTTACCATCATCTGGATTATTTCGTTTTCGAATTATCCACTTATCTTGTTATGGGATTAAAATATATTTAAACACTTGAAAGTTGAACAATAAAAATATGTTTGCAAGCGCATGCAACACAACGCAACTCGGTAACAAACATCTAAACCAGACTGACATTACAAAATGTGCGGAGTCTGTGGCAGTGATGAAGCGCGCGACATTAGCGATGACGCGAGACAGTGCAGTTGCTGATTGCTGAACTTGCGATAAAAAATAAGTGTTGATAAAAGTTGATTCCTAAACTCGAGCTGGCCACAATTGTGCAATCCACTGGCCAGATGGAGTTGCCGACCCCTGCACTAGAGTGTGTTTAGCTCCACAGATTTCTTTTTCCTGAAATCAACTTCTGTTGAACAAAACATGATAATCTTGTAATAGAGATGAACCGAGAAAGCGCGTTTGGATTACAAATCAGCTGTCTTTCTTTGTCTATTTGATATCATTACCTTGTAACCCTTGTTATCTCACAACATTGGTTCTACAACACATTGATTTTGGTTTGGTATGGTTTGAACTTCGCGCAAAGCCACACGAGGGCTATCTGCGCTAGCCGTCTCTCATTTAGCAGTGTGAGACTATAGGAATGACAGCTAGTCATCACCACCCACTTCTAACTCTTGGGCTACTCTTTTACCAACTAATAGTGGGATTGGCCGTCACATTATAACGCTCCCACAGCTGAAAGGGCGAGTATGTTTGATGCGATGGGGATTCAAACTCGCGACTCTTAGATTACGAGTCGAAAGCCCTACCACCTGGCTATGCCGAGCCTCAACACATTGATATCGTCAATATGGTCTGCATAAGATGTGACAGTCGTCCTTTAAACACAATTTCTACTTGTTATTGCAATATTACCTTAGACAGAATATACATTATCTTCTATAGAAAATAGTAAATAATGTGTATTACACTCGAAATAATATTGTAGTAACACGTAGAATATACATTATCTAATGTAGGAAATAAAAAATATAAGGCAACTCTCACGATTTTCTGGACCAGATGTTTATATTAAAACTACATAGAAACCAAATAAACAACAAAAATCCTCTATACCTAAAGCAAATAGAACTACTAAGAGCAAAGTGAAAACTTTATTTAAAATACATTATTAATTGGGTGAAATAAACTTCTGTAAATTAAACTAATACCTTCGCGCTTAAAACAAAAGTGAAACCCGAAAGTTAATATATTAAATGAGAGTCAAGAGTTAAGTCTATACATTTTAGATCAAAACAACGCATATCGTCTTTAAGAAAACACTATGCAAATAAATATGAACTGAAAACAATGTTCACTTACTATAAGCCCCACAGTGGTAAGTTTGTGGACTTAGGACGCTGTAAATACTGTTTCAAGACACACGATGGACACAGCACAGTAGTCCATTGTGTAGCTCCGTGTTTAACGACAAATAAACTTATTAAAATGTCAAACTCAAGTAAAGGTGATGCAAAAGGTGTTATTACAAAAAGTCCAAAGTTAAACAAGAAAAAATGAATAAATGTCACACAGATTTCAGCAGATCAGAGTAAAGAGTCTAAAGTTTGAAGAAGAATGAGATTAACACATGGAATATATCTTTGTAATATTGTATGTATTGAATCTCTGTACAGATCTCCTAATAATCTCAAAATATCCTTGATATCTGTCTTACGAAGCAAACACGGCTTTATATATAAAAAATACACATACAAAGCTAAGTTTGTAAATAAAACAAACTCCTTATTCAAGATCTATCTCCACTAATATTCAGGCACTGTTTGTTGCTTCTAATCCTTATCCTGGTCCGGCATGGCCAAGCGCGTTAAGGCGTGCGACTCGTAATCTGAGGAGATAATAGGATTATCAGAGATGCCAATCATTACGATTTGAGCATAATCATTACAATTTTGGTGTATACATTACGACTATACGCTCACACAGACAAATATTACGACTTGTTGCAACTCCCAAATTATTAAATATTATATAGGCCTATACAATAAAGTGATAAATTGTTCCCCCAGGGCTTGAAAATTTCCAGTGAGATACAAATAAATTTTGATAATAAATAAAAGACATAGTCCAAATTGCTACTTGCGATAATCATGTTTGTGCTTGAAATAATAAAAACTATTTTTATCTCCGACGTCTACCAATAGTTTGAGTGCGGTGCTTCTCCATACTGGGTACGTGGGGAAATCCATAGTTACGTCATCAGTGCTTGTCAGACAATCAGCGCTTGCGTAGATGGATATTTCTCGTCTTCTAAGCAGCGTAAAACACCAATGCGATCGTTCACAAGATGGAAAAAAGAGGCCTCGTTCACCAGACTGTCTTGTTTCTGGCAAATCTAAAAGGACTAAAACTGTGAATCAAAAATTTAGGAAAGAGTATGGTGCAAAATATCTGGTCATTGCATCAAAAGTCAGTGACAGTCATGCATTTTGTACAGTTTGTCACATCGATTTTTCTGTGGCGCATGGGATAAACAATTGTTCCAGACATACAAAATTGGCATCTCACCAACAAAAGGCTGAGGCGAAGACAAAAACGATGCAGATAACGACATTTATGAATAAGAATTCAGAATATGAAACCATAAATTAGAAGTGATGTTCACGCAATTTGTCACTGCTCATAATTTACCCCTAGCTGTAGCCGACCATGCAGGACATCTATTCAGAAAAATTATTCCAGACTCTGGTATAGCGAAAAAATATGGCTGTACTAGAACCAAAACTACAGCTATTGTACAAATGTTGGGTTGTGAAGATGACAAAATGATTTCAAGCATACTTACTAACAGTGTTTACAGTTTAGCCACAGATGGATCTAGAGACATGGATGACTCAAAACTGTATCCAGTGGTTGTACGATATCTTGATCCTTTGCTTGGAAAAATTATTTGTTCTCTTTTGACAATGGTGGAATAGAAAGAAGCTACAACGGGAGAGAAAATTTTCAAGCTTTTGGACCACAAACTGACAAAGAGGAAAATTCCATTGGAAAACTGTCTTAGTTTTTCTTCAGACAATACCTCAGTTATGTCTGGTGTTGGTAAAGGTGTGATGGGACACATTTCAAGACGACAGCCTAGAATTTACTTCATGGGCTATCCCTGTCACCTCATGAATATTGCTGCCCAGAAAGTTTCCAGAGAACTGCCCTGCCCAATTTCTGATATATCGATAGATATCTACTATTTTCTAGACAAAAGTGCTAGCAGAAAACAACATTTGAAAGAGTTTCAAGGATTGTATGACAAAGAAACAAGAAAAATTCTACAACTTCTTAACACAAGATGGCTATCACTTGGGGTGTGCCTCAACAGAATATTGGACATGTGGAAGCCATTGAAGAAGTATTTTCACTGTGAAAAGGAACAACTATATTCAAAAGAATCTAAACGTCCAGCTCAGTCAGACAGCAAGACTGTAACAGTCAAGACACCCTCCCAACCACACAGGGACACACTCAAGATATCCTTTGTGTAGGGTTATGCTTGGAATTCTTACAATCTTCCATTCTTATGCCGACAGTGAAAGGATATTTAGTTTAGTGACTAAAAACAAAAGCAAGTTCAGACCAAACTTGGGCACCTGAGTTTTGAGTAGTATTATAACACACATGATGTGTATGCAGTTA
Organism: Tachypleus tridentatus; assembly: GCF_004210375.1. Taxonomy (NCBI): domain Eukaryota; kingdom Metazoa; phylum Arthropoda; class Merostomata; order Xiphosura; family Limulidae; genus Tachypleus; species Tachypleus tridentatus. The sequence goes on from NC_134830.1 coordinate 48,492,919, forward strand.
AATGGACAATGTTGTTATAACTCCCAACCATTTATAGACATTCTCATGAAAGCAAAGGCTGCAACAGCTGCAAAACTATTACAATAAGTGTCATAAACATGATATAAACTAGTCCTTACACAAAGGCTTTTTCCTCTTACTGTTTGTGCATGTTCAATATTGTTTTACCAGTATGTTTGTTATTCTGAACTAAATAAAAGGCATAATTTCAAAAGAATTTTTTAAAATTTATTTATTAGATACACAAAACACAGTCATAAATGAGCAATCTATAGCAGTAATAAATAATACTAGTTATAATAATAATATAAGAATAAACAGCTTAGACACATTGGTCAGGCCTAGTAACCGCAAATGATAAAGGGTTCTGTCTACAATCATTACGCTCAGTCATTTGAAATAGTTGGCATCTCTGCATTATCTGTGAAACACTAGAAACCTTCTTCAACATGGTATGCAAGTTCCTAAGACACTTACAGCTCATATGGAAACCCAGGAAACTTTTCAGTTTGAGATATCATTGTTCTACTTCGGTAATATCAGGATCAAGGATTCATGCTGTTGGTACGAATAGCAAATATATCTCTTTTATAATTTGCAAATGGACAGCCAAGGAATACCTGGACTGTTTATTACAAAGGTTTAGACAACTGATCGCATTGAATCACTGGACTAGGAAGTAGATAATGCAATTCTTATTTCACAATCTGAATAGCGAGCACATGATGCAGTTGAGTACTTAATAGAGGTACAACTGGTTGAAGGGGATAAAGTTGTGCATAAGTTATCTAAGAAGTTTGCTTCAGTAGAGAACTGAGTTAGTCACTGGGATGAATTCATAGTTAATAAGAGAGGTTCTTTAACTGGTGATTTTACCACATGCATCTAAAGCTTACTTTGCAATGGTGGTTGTAAATTATGAGGATATCCTTGTCAATGACTATCTAAAGACTTCCAAGTGGAGTAATAAGTCATCATCTGGAACAAGGGACATTAACACGCTACCAGAAATGTGGTAGTTCCCATGGATCGATTTCGAGAAAGGAAGAAGTCGGAAGTTGCAACTGTTTTTCTTCACGCCCCATGCTGTCCTATCCAAACAGGTATTCCTTATCAAGATTGTAGGTTCTCGTCGTCTGTCAATGCATCAAACCAACCAGACTGGTTGCCCATAAATGTACCAGACTATCCAAGGTCCTCCCATAGTCTTTGTGTTGCAACCAATGTAGCCACTGTCTCCACCTAAAGTTCGGTCTGGACAAGAGGGCCAGATTCAGTGCTATGTTTGTGAGTTGATTAAGCATTTCTGACCAAACTTATTTTACCTTGCTGGACATAAAGACTGTTAAGCCATAAGTTTTGCCCAGCTGTTAAGCAGATGCTGTTACTGCTTCAACTTTAGGAAAGTAAGTCGGACCTGGTCAATGAAAAGTTAAAGAGGTGGTGATCAGTTTTCCTATAAATGGTCTGGTTGGAGCTTGGTATGTGACAGATCGTGTATTTTATTAGAATGTTGATGGGTGTCGTTACATAAATGTTTCCCCTCAAGTCTATTAGTTCAAAATTAGATATGACAAGCATAAGTAGTCCTTATATATTTTTTGCAAATATCTGAAACAAAAATCAGTTTTTATTCGTTATAATGAACATTCTTTCTAGTTTATTCTATTTCCGTTGCTTATGCTACATTGAATAAAAATCCTAGATATGTCAAACAAAACATCGGAATTGTGATACATGAATTATTTTACGAACTTTACCTTTCTATAGCTAGTTTAGGATAAGTAATGGTAGATTATTTATACAGAGTATTCATGATTAATAAACCGAAATGGAGAGTGAAAACAAAAGTGTAGAAAACAATGTTTTAAAAGTGTTACGTCACCAATTAATATGGTGGAGGTGTTGTGATGGCATTGGAATATTTTGTTGGAATAGTTTAGGACCTGTGATCTCGCTCGAACTTAAAGTGACAGCAAATGGTTAAATTCGCGATGACGATAAACCCACATGAACTAAAAATGTATCTCAAGATGGTTGGTATAGGTATTAAACTTAAAACTTTTATTAAAATAAAGTAGAGAACAACTAAGTAGAGGTTAACTTGAACATGATCTAAGAAGGTCGAAATGTTGTTTTCTATTTTAATATAAGTTTTAATACCCATACCAGCCGTTTTGAGATACACTTTTACAAATGGTTAAATGTTTTTGTTTTTTTTAATTGCAGACAAATATGTCATCGTTTGATTAACATTTTATTCTCTAACAGAACTAATCTGTTCGAAGAAAAGCACACACCAACTTACACCATTGAAGTGGTTAAAGATTGTTTTAACCATGCCAGGCCTCAACACGTTCATAAAGCAGAAGTGGAAATTATAAGAACATTTTAACGAAAGTAAACAAACTGTACGATAATATGTCAACCACGTCGTGTCTGTTGTATCCAAAGCCAGGTGGTTAAGGCACTCGATTCGTAATCTGAGGGTCGGGCATTCGAATCCCCTTCACACCAAACATGCTCGCCCTTTCAGCCGTGGAGGCATTATAATGTGACGGTCAATCCAACTATTCTTTGGTAAAAGAGGAGTCCAAGAGTTGGCGGGAGATGGTGATGGTTAGCTGCCTTTCCTCTAGTCTTACACTGCAAAATTAGGGACGGCTAACGCAAAAACCCCTATGTGGCTTTGCACGAAATTTAAACAATAAATAAAATATATTTGCACCAATTCAAATAAGTTTCAAGTAAATGTACTGTTATCCACAAAGTATAAATGTGTAGATATGGGATTATAAAGTCATTAACTCTCTACATAGGGATATACATTAATAAAACCTTACAGACCTTGAGGTCGCGTAGGACATAAGAAACTCCCTAGATAGTAAGTCATTTAAAAAAAGTGAGGCAAACATATATATCTCTTGAATATAATGTCAGAATGACCTGTGTAGAGATGTAAAGTCTGGATGTCTATATGTCGGGAGTAGTTCATCGAACTAGGGCACTGTGTTAAATAATTTATTTCGAAAGGAGTTAATGAAATGGCTTGACAGTATAGAAATAGTCTGGAGGCAGGACTTTGAGAATCTCCGAGTTATATTTTAGCATTGTACAAGTTATTTCATTGAGACGTTTTTAATACTAGCTGGATTAACCGTTCTCTGGGTGGAAGTTAGGTAAATCCATGATCAATGAAAGGTTTGTTATCTCAGGACATGAAAAGTTACTTCTCTTATATGTAGTAGTATAAAACGCCCATAAAAACTGCAAAACACATGATGTTTAATCGCAAATTTGTTTCTCTTTATGGAACTAACAAACTTTCATGCCTAATTTGGTAAAAGTCCACTGACAGGGCGCGAGGTAATGGTAAAAAACAAACAAACCCCAAAATACCCATTAAAGTCCCACATAATAAAACTGAAAAAAATTGTATGCATTTTTCCATGAACCCAATGAATCACAATACCAAATTTGATAAATATCCATCCACACCGTGCGAATTAATCGCGTGGACATACAACAGACAGCACTATTGCAGTATAATCAGTACAAATCGTTTACATTTTTCTGTGAACTATTTATCGCATCTTGAGATTTATTGAGTGTATTTTGCTCATTCACACTATACACATACGGTGGCGTTGGAAGCGAGTAGTGCACACTTTTAATTTTGGCACAGTAAAATTAGGAAAATTACTCTAGGAAAAATATGATAGTGTATAAAATTTACCCCGCAGAAGAAAAACGCTTCAAAGGATCTTAGACGAGTTCTGGATTCCTTTGGGTCTGTGGGTCTCATTTTTTGGCTTCACTCGGTCGAATAAAACTTGTCCCCCCCCCTTCCCCAACTTCATTTTTAATCTGCTGGCTACATCTCTGACAAATTTGTCACTGAACTTGTTTTTTTTTTTGTATACAAGTGAAGATTTACAAAAATACTTGTTTACGCTACTAGATGGCAGTACACATAGATGCGACAACTTAACTACTGCAGGTAATGATCTGCTCAATTCAGTGACGTTTTTGTTCGAGTAATTTCATTTCCCAAGATGCTTTACTGTAGTACATTTGGTGAGGTAATATCAGGGTAGAATATATGAAGCATTACACATTGAAAACTTATAAACTGTACCAGCTGCATATGTTAACGTTACGATTTGACGTAGTTGACAGGCATGTAATACTGCTTTAAGGTTTAAATGTTTTTTGCTATGAATTTCTTACGAACCGCATTGGCGATACAGTGCGCCTGAGCAGTGTTGTTTTCGTGTTGAAATTTTATTTTCAGATCATATCGCCGGCAGGCGGACTTTAATTTAAGTTAGACTCGAAAATCGAATCTCCGGTCAAATACATCTGTCTTCAATTTTCAAAGGGGCCGGTAAGGTTGCAGATTATAATTATATACATCTAATTCTAAGTTATTTTACTTATAAAGTATAGTTATTACATTTCAGTTGAAAAAATAGTTGAAATATTTCGAAAATAAGTTTGAATTAGTATAACGTTATGAATAGTTATTTTTATTTTACATTTATAATTATATATAATTAAATTAAATGTCTTTGTGGAAAAGACCCAAAAATGACTGAAAACCATCAGAATGCAGTATTAAAGTGGTGTGCCGTTTCCGGCCTCTCAACAATTCAGAAGAAAAGACGGGAAGCAAATTCATCGTAAAGTTTCCATCAAATACAGAAGATTGTGTATCCATTAAGGTAAAATTATATTTTTGACTTAGCAAGAATGTTTCAGTATTATAATATACAGCAATAAAATATTAAAGCTGGGTTAATCTAATAAACGGGGGGATGCCAAGGCGTGATGTTTGTTTCTAAGGGCTAAAATTCCTAGCGGCCAAAATAATGAAACTGATATAGTGAGATATTGATTTTATGAATTCTAATTCTATTTATTTGCATCTGTTTGAAGATGGAAGAAAATAATTTTATTTTTGAAAAGTTTTGAGAAAATGTGAAATGAGTGTGTGTTTTTTCTTTCAATTTTACCTCGGGCCTTCTTAACCATTTATTGAAATAAACGATTGTGATGCAGCTTTTTTGTGTTTTTTATGTTGTAGATGTAACGGGAATAACTGATTACTGAAGGACTATTTGGAAAATCATTGTTTTGCGGAATGGGGGTTTTGTGTGGGCTTTTCTTTAGTCATATTATAGGAAAATATTATCCCTATAGTAACATGGCCAAGTTTTCCCTATGTACAATTGGTTAATATAAAATAATCCATATTTTTGAGGGATCGAAATAAAGAGAGCCATTTTCTAGTTGGCTCGCATTTTGTATGGAATTTCTAATCTATTGTTAGAAATGGAAGATTGACAGTTGAAATATGTGTGATTTGGAATTATAGATAAAAAGCGTGAGAGCTTGAAGAAAGATTGATTACTAAGTTGGTTAATAAAGGTTTACTAGATGCTGGAGTTCAACAATCATCCTAGAAAGGTTGAGAGCTGGAAGAAAGGCTGGATACTAGGTAATGTAATGAAGATTTACCAGATGGTGCAGGTCAACAGTCATTTTGAAATTATTTTATAACCAGTGCATTTGGTAACAAAGTTTCTATATAATTGTATCAGTGAATACTGTTCATAAAATAATGTTTTTGAGAACCTGATTGATAAATAATTTCAAAATGACTACATTTTTAACAATTAGATATAATTTATTGAAATGGTATTGGAATATAACTTAACAGTGTACAACTTGAATCTCATGGCTGTTTAAATGAAGAGTGAGGACTGCTGAATAACTTGAATATATTAGCTGTTTAGCTGAAGAGGGAGGACCATTGGACAACTCGAATCTTGCACATGTTGAACTGAAGTGTGAGGACTAGTGTACAAGTTGGATCTCACAGCTGTTCAACTGAAGAGTGAGGGCTACTGGATAACTTGAATCTTACACCTGTATAACTGAAGAGTGAGGACCACCAAATAACTTGAATCTAATGGCTTTTTAACTGAAAAGTGAGGACCACCAAATAACTTGAAGCTTGCAGCTGCTTAATTGAAAATCGAGAACCATCAAATAACTTGAATCTTACATCTGTATAACTGAAAAGTGAGGAACACTGGATAATTTGAATTCTGCAGCTGCTTAATTGAGAAGTGAGGATCATCAAATAACTTGAATCTTAAATCTGTATAACTGAAGAGTGAGGACAGTTGGGTAACTTGAATCTTAAATCTGTATAACTGAAGAATGATGTCCACCGAGTAACTTGAATTTCAGAACTGTTTAACTGGAGAGTGAAGACCACTGAATAACTTGAATCTGTTTAACTAAACAGCAGATCACTAGATAATTTACATAAAACAGCTGTTTAATTTAATAGTGGGGATGACTGGATAAGCTGAAATTAATCTTGATTTTTTTTCATTACGGTAATCTTTTCTGCTACAAGAATAAAAGTATTTTATAAACAGGTGTAAGCTAGATAAAATCAATGATGATAATAAAACTAGAACAAACTTTAAAATATGGTGATCTTTTTTAATTGATGTATATCTAAATGTAAATCATATATTCAAGAGCACAGAAATGTATTTTTTGCATTGATGATAAATTTTTGTTTTGTAAGGAAAGTGTTGAAATTTTGCTTATTTGTGGTACCTCTTTATTTTATAATGAAATTGTTGTAGTTTTGCTTAATTGTGGTGCACCTCTGTTTTGCAATGAGACTGATGTAGTTTTGCTCAATTGTGGTGCACCTCTGTTTTGCAATGAGACTTGTAGTTTTGCTCAATTGTGGTGCACTTCTGTTTTGCTATGAGACTGTTTTGGTTTTGCTCAGTTGCGGTGCACCTCTGTTTTGCAATGAGACTGTTTTGGTTTTGCTCAATTGCGGTGCACCTCTGTTTTGCTATGAGACTGTTTTGGTTTTGCTCAAATGTGCACCTCTGTTTTGCTATGAGACTGTTTTGTTTTGCTCAAATGTGCACCTCTGTTTTGCTATGAGACTGTTTTGGTTTTGCTCAATTGTGGTGCACCTCTGTTTTGCTATGAGACTGTTTTGGTTTTGCTCAATTGTGGTGCACCTCTGTTTTGCAATGAGACTGTTTTGGTTTTGCTCAATTGCGGTGCACCTCTGTTTTGCAATGAGACTGTTGTAGTTTTGCTCAATTGTGGTGCACCTCTGTTTTGCAATGAGACTGTTGTAGTTTTGCTCAATTGTGGTGCACCTCTGTTTTGCAATGAGACTGTTGTAGTTTTGCTCAATTGTGGTGCACCTCTGTTTTGCAATGAGACTGTTTTGGTTTTGCTCAATTGTGGTGCACCTCTGTTTTGCTATGAGACTGTTTTGGTTTTGCTCAATTGCGGTGCACCTCTGTTTTGCTATGAGACTGTTTTGGTTTTGCTCAATTGCGGTGCACCTCTGTTTTGCTATGAGACTGTTTTGGTTTTGCTCAATTGCGGTGCACCTCTGTTTTGCTATGAGACTGTTTTGGTTTTGCTCAGTTGCGGTGCACCTCTGTTTTGCTATGAGACTGTTTTGGTTTTGCTCAGTTGCGGTGCACCTCTGTTTTGCTATGAGACTGTTTTGGTTTTGCTCAGTTGCGGTGCACCTCTGTTTTGCTATGAGACTGTTTTGGTTTTGCTCAGTTGCGGTGCACCTCTGTTTTGCTATGAGACTGTTTTGGTTTTGCTCAATTGCGGTGCACCTCTGTTTTGCTATGAGACTGTTTTGGTTTTGCTCAATTGCGGTGCACCTCTGTTTTGCTATGAGACTGTTTTGGTTTTGCTCAATTGCGGTGCACCTCTGTTTTGCTATGAGACTGTTTTGGTTTTGCTCAATTGCGGTGCACCTCTGTTTTGCTATGAGACTGTTTTGGTTTTGCTCAATTGCGGTGCACCTCTGTTTTGCTATGAGACTGTTTTGGTTTTGCTCAATTGCGGTGCACCTCTGTTTTGCTATGAGACTGTTTTGGTTTTGCTCAATTGCGTGCACCTCTGTTTTGCTATGAGACTGTTTTGATTTTGCTCAATTGCGGTGCACCTCTGTTTTGCTATGAGACTGTTTTGGTTTTGCTCAATTGCGGTGCACCTCTGTTTTGCTATGAGACTGTTTTGATTTTGCTCAATTGTGGTGCACCTCTGTTTTGCTATGAGACTGTTTTGGTTTTGCTCAATTGCGGTGCACCTCTGTTTTGCTATGAGACTGTTTTGGTTTTGCTCAATTGCGGTGCACCTCTGTTTTGCTATGAGACTGTTTTGGTTTTGCTCAATTGCGTGCACCTTTGTTTTGCTATGAGACTGTTTTGGTTTTGCTCAATTGTGGTGCACCTCTGTTTTGCTATGAGACTGTTTTGGTTTTGCTCAATTGCGGTGCACCTCTGTTTTGTAATATTTTTTTATTCCTTTAAGGATCAAAATTTGTTTTGTTCTTTTTATTACATTTTCTTGGTTGAAGATCTAGTGTAAGCATACTCATCTTCTAGTGAAAAGCTAGTTTTGCCAAGAGATTACAGCATTTTAAGTCTGAATTCTTTCCAGAAATGGAGGATGATGCTTGAACTTGTTGCTAATAGGCTAAGAAAACCAGAAGGAAATGTACTTGCCCTCATGCCTTTAGTAACTATGAATATGACAGTTACATAAATGTATTGATAATTGATGGTAGTATTCATTGTAAACATTTAAAATTCAAGTTGGACTTTCTACTGACATCAGTTAATTTATTCCCTTGTGATGTAGAATAAAGTGTACATGTTTGACAAGGTAATTAAACCAAATGCCACACAAGAAAAGGTCTACAATGAAGCAGCAAAGCCCATTGTTTCAGGTAATCATGCATTTATTCAACCTTAACTCCTTCACAAAGAAAGCTCTTTTGCTGTTGATTTGTGGTAGCTACTTATCTTGTTGGTGTCTTTCATATATGCTATGTTTTCTCAAGTGTTTTATTGAAAGAAAAATGAATCATTACATTAAAATTGTACTGTGTAATGTTTTATAAGAAAATTGGTGTATCTAATGTTTTAGTTTTGATGCAGATCTGTATTTAAAACTTGTAAAATGTTTACATTGCTAAAGAATTTAGTATGTCTTAAGTTTATATTAACAGTATATTACTTTAATTAAAAAAATTTATTTTTTTGTTTCTAGACTTATAACATGAAAATAATGTATCTTTGTATTAAGACAAAGTTTCCTTATGTATACTTGCACAAACAGACTTTGTTTTTGAAGTACATACGAACACTGTAACAGTTTTGTATTATACCTGTATAAACAGTTGTGTGAAACCTGCCATTTATGATCTTCCCTCTCTCTTGACAAAGAATAATTCATCTGTTTTTCTTACTTTCTGTTAATGTTCCTTCAGTGTACTGTTGTCATGGTTATGTTCTAGATGTTTTTATAAAAACTTCAGTGAGTGCTGGCAGACATGTATGAAGCTTGCCAGTAATTATTTCACCTCTGAACTCTCTTCCTAAGAATGATGAGCACACTGTAATGTAGACATTTGTTATCTGTTTCTCCACGCACGTAATGTAAATGTGTTATCCTATTTTGCTCTCTGTAGTAACATGCCATAGCGTAGATATGTGCTATCCATACCCTGCTCCCTGTAGGAATGTGCTGTAGCATAGACGTGTGTTATACTTATGGTTTTTACTTTAGCCAGTTGTTAACTCTTAAATGTTCAGTTTCCAGATTTCATTCAAAGAAGTCAAAATGCTTATGGATTATGATAACTTTGGCCAAAATTTGTATGTTCACTCATAGCTACATGTTTTGAAATTATACGTTAATTTTGGAATAGTTGCTAAATTGGAAACTAACCATTGAGTAGTACTGGAGTAAGCACCACCTCCACTCCCAACAAAATAGTCCCCTATTGTAATTATATGATTTTTTAATCAAGACCTTTATCAGTGATCAATTTTATGATAAAAGTTTTGTGTGAGAAAATCAATGATAAAACTGGAAAGAAATGCTAGAAGCTTCACACTAGGCCTACATGTTAAACTTTTAAAATAGTGCTTGATTAAATATTTCATTACAAAAGGTAAAAAGTTTTTGTGTGATGAAAAAATAATTTAAAGTTAATTAATATAATGAAACTGAATCACAGTACAAAAAAACTTTAAAAATTTATGATTTTTTAGAATTGTGATTGTCAAATTTATGGTAAGGTAAAAAAACAAAAACATTTATGTAACAATGTTAATGAAACTCAAATTGTGTCTGGGCTCAATGAATCTTGTGACCATACCATTTGGAAGAAGCCAGGCTAAAGAGAATTCTGTTCAGAGTTTTGAGTTATATGTTAAAATCTTAGTTCTCTCCATGTGTTGATGAATTCAGTAATAAGATGAGATGGAAAATGTAACTTCTTATTGGTAAGTACAACAGACAATTTCATCATCCATTTCTGTTTGGATGTTTATTTTCCAAAGCAGGCATCAAGAAAGAGGGACAAATCTTGGCCCCACAGAACATCAATATGCTCATATTCTTACATTCGGACATGCAGGAATAGCATTTTTATTTTTGCATTTCACTAATTTTGTGAGGACCAAAACAGAAATAATGTTTGTTTTGTTTAAAGTACTTGAGTTAAAGTAAGTGGCCCAAATTAAGACATCCTCTTAAAAAACAAAAAAATTTTAGCATGTTAAGTAAATAAATATTTCTAAAGTGTATAAACTTGATATTAATCTAGATATTTCAGTACTTGATGGCATTCATTGAAGTTTTTGTATTATCCAAAATAATACATAGCAGTAAACTTTATTTAATTTAATAACTTAAGATTAGAACAAACTTATCACCAACCTCCATGTATAGGAAAAAAAATTCTTGTTTCCTTGCTGAAAATAATTTTGCTTTTGATATCGAATTTGTAATCTATCTATCATCCTACTACTCGTAACAACCTAACCTGCTCATGTTATCAGTTTTACTTAACTCTTGATTTAGTTTTTGATTTTTACTAAATAGGTTAATATTGTTTATTTTGTTATTTCTGATTATACTTTTGTGGATTTTAATTTTAAGAGTTTGATTTTGATGCTATATTTTCTGATAGTCCATTTTTGTTTTAATAGTCGTGTGAATCTTATTTTCTGTTTCTTCTTCCCTCATAATGTTAATAAACTTTATGTATTTGTCCAAATATTTTTCTATTCACTGTTATTTCTATCTTAATACACACATTTGACATAAATAATTGACCTAGTTTAATTGCAAAATAACTAAAAACCTAATGTCAAACTTGAAGTATAAACATAAAATGAAGAAGAAAGTAGTTACTTAAGATAGATACAATCCAAGCTTTCTATAACAGGATCAGTATGTGATTGGTATGTGATACAAGCCTGCTATAAAGAGGATCGGAAATTATTGGTTTACGACACAAGCCTGCTATAAAGAGGATCGGAAATTATTGGTTTACGACACAAGCCCGCTATAAAGAGGATCGGAAATTATTGGTTTACGACACAAGCCCGCTATAAAGAGGATCGGAAATTATTGGTTTACGATACAAGCCCGCTATAAACAGGATCGGAAATTATTGGTTTACGATACAAGCCCGCTATAAACAGGATCGGAATTATTGGTTTACTTATACAAGGCTATAAACAGGATCGGAAATTATTGGTTTACGCTATAAACAGGATCGAACAAGATACAAGCGCTATAAACAGGATCGAAATTAAATTTATTGGTTATAAACAGGATCGAAATTATTGGTTTATGATGCAAGCCCGCTATAAACAGGATCGGAAATTATTGGTTTACGACGCAAGCCTGCTATAAACAGGATCGGAAATTATTGGTTTACGACGCAAGCCTGCTATAAACAGGATCGGAAATTATTGGTTTACCCCAGCTATAAACAGGATCGGAAATTATTGGTTTACGATACAAGCCCGCTATAAACAGGATCGGAAATTATTGGTTTACGACACAAGCCTATAAACAGGATCGGAAATTATTGGTTTACGATACAAGCCTGCTATAAACAGGATCAAGCCTGCTATAAACAGGATCGGAAATTATTGGTTTACGATACAAGCCTGCTATAAACAGGATCGGAAATTATTGGTTTACGATACAAGCCTGCTATAAACAGGATCGGAAATTATTGGTTTATGATACAAGCCTGCTGTAGCAATATCAATGTTGTATTGTTCCAAATATCTTTTGTAGCTTTAGCAAATTGCTATGGGTTTTATTTCTTTCGTTATAATCCAATCTTGGCTATTCATGTATTGTTAATAGTGAGAGTGTATGTTTGAAGAATAAAAAGTAATATTAATAGATCTGTGATACAATGTAACACTAAAAAATAAATGTTTTGATGAGAGCAGCATATTTTAAGGTAATAACAGGTTGTGGACCTAGAGTAACACCATCACATGAAATGTAAATATTTTCACTCAACAGATAATGTGGCACTTCATTAGCAAATTTAAGAAGTTTGTTGAAACTAGATTTAATTAATTGACAATTTAATATTTGTTAAAACTTTGTTTGACTTTATAATTTCTGAAGGAATATTGGTGTAAAACAATTTTTTTTACCAGTTAACAGGTTCATATTAATATTCTTTCACATTAGGAAATATAAAGTATTTTTTCCTTAAAATTAATTTTTAATAAAATTTTTCTAAAATATCTTATATTTGGATTACTGTATTTTGTTCAAAGATGAAAACATGATACTATAATGTTTATTATTTATGGAAATTTTTAACACATATTCCTGTAATATTTTATTTATAATCTATTTATTTATTGTTCATATTAAGAGCTAAATTGAGTTTGCTTGTTTTTCACTTTCTACTGATAGAATAAAATACACCTACATTCTTATGATGTTAAGGATTCATGGAATATAAATTTTATTGTATGAGTCATGCTGCTCTCGTCCATGCACATAATTTATTTGAAGTTGCCAGCCAGGTTGTGTGACTCAACAGAAATATATGTAACATACTTGATGTCCTTCACACAGATACGTCTAGGATCTTTTGTTATGGTGGTGAAAGTGTGAGTGGTATTTATTAATAACTCCAGATCAACTGACAGTAACTCCAGCTATCCCATACCATGTAACATTAAATGTTGTTACTCCAAATCAGCTAACAGTAACTCCAGCTGTCCCAGATCATGTAACTGTAACTAAGTGTAGTTAGTCCAAATAAACTAATATACTCTGTTTTGTATTTGAACCTTTCTTCATTATTATACTAGTATACCCCATGTTCTATATATGGACATTTCTTCATCATTATACTAGTATACCCTATGTTCTATATTTCGACATTTTTTCATCATTATGCTTGTACATCCCATGTTCTATATTTGGACTTTTTTTTTTTATTATTTTACTAGTGTATATCATGTTTTCTATGTGAAAGTTTTTGTTCATTATGCTAATACATTTCGTGTTTTCTTTGTGGACTTGTTATGATAATTTTTCTAGTATTCTTTGTTTTCTGTGTGAACTTTTCTTGATTATAATATTATAGTTCACATTTTCTCTGAAGTTCTGTCTCATTTTGTCTTAACTGTATGCAGTAAATTACTTTTATCCTTTTGACAGAATTGTGTGTGAAAAAATGTTTCAATAAAAAAAAACTTTCTTTAACTATTGACTCGGACCGATATCAGACTGAAAAAAACCATAATTGTAAAAATTAACAACCTTCTCTTGTCATAGGGAGAAATAATATTACACAAACATATAAACAATGATAATATAATACAAAATGTAATATAAACTTCTGACATTCTGTTTTTGTTTAGATGTCCTTATGGGCTACAATGGGACGATTTTTGCATATGGCCAGACTTCTAGTGGAAAGACACACACTATGGAGGTAAGATATATGTTATTGTAAGTTATATTTTCAATTTTGTAATTTGGTTGTTAGCTAGAGGTAACTTCAGGACTTAATACTTAGATCAAATAGTTTAAAAGGATATGCCTAAAAACTTCTTTGGGTGATGAGGAAATTTTATCTAATACTTTCTAAGCAAGGTTATAAATACAGAATAGTTGTAAAGTATGTACAGTTGTTTTGGAATGGTTGAGTGTATCAGTCAGTGTGCTGATATATTTAGTTATATTTTGCAATCATACTTGTTTGATTTTACATTATTTCTAGTATTTTCAGACTTTTAAATACCATTTGTAATGTAGGCCTACAACAGTTTAGACAACATAGAAGTGATCAGGTTTGTGAAATCACTAGAGGAAATAATAATGTAATTTGCTCTCTTCATATAGACTTGAATGTTGAATTATTTTAACCGAATAGTTTTGAAGAAGCTGTTCACAAAAGAACAATGTCTTAACAATATGTAGAAGATATATAATGTTTTGTTTAGGGTTTAACATAATGTGAAAACTCAAATGTAAATGAACATGAGATAATATTTACATAAACATAATGTCTCTACCAGTCTTTCACATTATTTGACTTGTTCTCAATATATTTTCATTTATACAGTGAGCTTAATTCCTGTTCTTAAACAATTTTTATGGAATTATTTCAAACAAACTATAACTGGTACAATGGGATATAACTAAATATAGGATAGGATGTATTTGTTTTGAAATAATGTTTTTTTAATCAAATTCTTTCTGCAACTTGGGATCAGGGTTTAATGATTTGTTTATATCAGGCTCAAAAAGGGTTTTGAGCCATTCTAATCTTCTGTTCATTGACATAGGAATTCATTTGTATAGTATTCTAAATCCATAATTTAATCTGTTGAGTGCAATGTTGACATTTTTATTAAGTAAATCAAGTGCAAATATAACTAGTGCTAATACATTGCAGAAACATTAATTGGTAATATTTTAAACTTATCTTCATCTGTTTGAAGTCGTCTTCTTGATAGCTGGATTTCTTTATAATAGAATTTAACAAAATGACATTTAAGTAGAAGCTCAAACAATGATGACAAAGACATCAGATACATGTACAAGAAACTTAGCCACATGTCATAAGAAAGAAGACATGTACATGTAGAAATCTGACTAAATGTCACAGCATTAGGTAGTTGAAATGTGATTAAATATTGAAGAAACTTGAATACATGTCATAAGAATAGGACATAAAGTTGAATTCTGACTATATGTCAGTTATAAGACACAAGATGGGTAAAGAAGCAAGTGTGAATAGTTAGTTGTATGTCTTTTTTTATGAACCATTTATTGTCAGCAGACATTTTCTATCATTGTTATATTTAACCTTTTGATTTACTTGTATTTAAAGACTTCTGTTGTAAAGGACTTTGAAATGTGAAAACATTTTAATATAGTTATTAGAGACATTCCTGTCAAATAAGATACTAAACCCTAGCAAATGAATAATAAACATACTCATTTTATAACAGCCTTCTGTAAAATACATTCCCAGAGATAAAGACTTGTTTACTTTCTATTTTAGGGTATTCTGGATAGTTCTGTATTACAAGGTATCATTCCAAGAATTGTCAATGACATCTTTAATTATATTTACACAATGGAGGAAAATGTTGAATTTCACATCAAAGTAAGAACATATTTTAAATTTAGGTTAGTGCTTCTTGATATGCAAGTGATTTTATTTGTGTGAGTGCTGTGAGGAGACATTTTCTTGACTTCTTTGTTTTCTGGTTGAGATCGTGATGTATTCAGTGTAATTGGGTTATCTTTGTTTCTGTGATCTGAAGTGTTAATACCCATACCAGCTGTTCTGAGATATATTTTGTGCTATAATCAGTACAGTTATTAGAGATATCTTTTTACTAATCTCCTGTTTACATCCAAAGCTTATTTTCTAAGAGTTCTTCAAAATTGTAAGAGTTGTTGAAATACAGCTCGGAGCAAGTGACATGTATTAAATAAGTGTAAATATATATTCAGTTTAAACTTGATGTGATACCAAGGTTTAACTAGTTTTCAATTTTTTTAATGCTTCCTTGAGTGTTGACGGGTGTTCTGAAGGTGTGTGTGTGAATGTTTTGTTTTTCTTGTTCCTTTCTATCTTGTGTGAAATCACTGACTAAGTCAATTTGAGTACTTTAAATATGTTTAATGTGATGGGGTGTTAAAAATTATTTGAATCAAGTGATTTAAAATGCTAAAACATTATTTTTCTGCACCATTTAAATTATTCTTTCTTACAGGTGTCATATTTTGAGATATATATGGAAAAAATCAGGGATCTTCTAGACAGTAAGTATGGTATCTCAGAGACTCGTTGTAGTATGTTAGACAGTTAGTATATTATTTTAGAAAGTAAGTATAGCTTAAACAGTCAATGTGTAGTACCTTAGACAGTCAGTGTATTTGTATCTTATCAAGTGTAGTATCTCAGTCACTGTACTATCACAGACAGTAAGCATTGTATCTTAGACAATGTACTATCATGTACAGTCAGTGTGTATCTTAGAGAATCAGTGTACTTATTGTAGACAGTAAGTTTAATAACTTAGCTGTGTTTTTCAACTGTTAGTGTTTGTGTGAAGAGTGACTTATGTTCCTGCATTGTTTGTCGATACCATAAACTTCAAATTCATAAAATTTCATTATACCACAGAATTATGGATAAATAAACTTTAATGTTAGATTGTTTGTGTTAAACAAGAAACTAATTTAGAATAAACAATAATTTTCCCAACTATTTAAGTGCTGTTTTTGTTCTAAGGGAATACACAGTGTGAAAAACAATTGTCTATTCCTTAACTTGTAAACAGTAACTGTATGTTAACTTGTCCAAGTGAGAAAACACCTTAATGTAATTTTGGTGAAAATGAGTTAAAGCCTGGTTTTCCACAGAAGCCAGAAACATCTTTGTTAGTATTTAGAAGAAAAGTAAATGAAATGTTAACAAAACAAATATTTTATCTAAATACAAACTAAATGTACATACTACCAGAAAGACAATTATATATTACTTTGTTATTCTGCAAAGACTGTTAGTTTACTTTGTATCAAGTAATTGACAGAATTTATAATATCTTTAGATAAATAAAGAATACTACAAATAAAGTGAAAGTCTTCTTACATTTTTAGCATAAAACAATGCCTGAAGGAATATTTTAATAAATAATAAGGCTCAAATTTTGAAACAAAAAAGGGAATTCATTTAAAAAGATAGTGAGAGAGTAACTGAAAATTATCAGATGCTAAAGTTATCTATTTAATGACATGAAGCAGGAGTTAAATGATTTTAGACTATAAAAGGAATTTTTTAAACTAAAAATGAAAATTAAAAGCCAGAGGTAACACTGGCTGGACAGACTGTTTATATTGTAGTATAAAAAAATTAAAACAGAAGAAAAGCCAGAGGTAGCACTGGCTGGACAGACTGTGTATATTGTAGTATGACAAACTAAAACAGAAGAAAAGCCAGAGGTAGCACTGGCTGGACAGACTGTTTATATTGTAGTATAAAAAAATTAAAACAGAAGAAAAGCCAGAGGTAGCAATGGCTGGACAGACTGTTTATATTGTAGTATAACAAACTTAAACAGAAGAAAAGCCAGACAGACTTATTTTCTTCTACTTTTGATTACCGTATTTTCCGGTTAATAAGCCGAGGCCAATTTTCAGCTCTGAAAATGAGGGTTTTTGCTTATTACCGCCCAATAAGCTGAAGCCATTTTTAAGAAGTGACAAGTTTCTTCAAAATGATTTCTTAGTCTCGTTTCAGCGTCAGCATGCATGTTGTGTGTGATCATTGGCGTTCTGTAGTAAAGCAGAACGTGTCGTATTGAGACAGAGATGGAATCAATATGTCATTCGTTATTGGCTCCACTCACTGTAATTAGGTAACCAATGAAATTCCAGAAACAACCTTTCACTGTAGTCTTAACGTGCTTTGCTGATGGGACAAAATTACCGCCTATGGTAATTTTCAAAAGAAAAACATTTCCTAAGAAGATGAAATTTCCGAAAGGAGTGATCGGCCAATAAGCCGACCCCCAAAAATCAGGTCCAAAATTTAGGGCCAGAAATTCGGCTTATTAGGCAGAAAATACGGTAGTTTGATGCATTTTTATCATGCTTTAAGAATTCCTAAAAAAAATATTATAACAATAGGAATAGCAGGTTTTAATATTTGTTAATATTTTCTATTTTAAGCATTTCACTTTTGTTTGATTATTTATATCTGAGATATTTATATGAAAGTTTTGTATAGGTTTAGGTAACATTGTTTAGGAAAGACAGCAAAATTGGTTGAGTAAGGTTAGGGTAATTAGTCTTCTCTAAAACAATTTTTTTTTCTTCTTTTGGAATTTTTTTTTAATTTGCTTGAAGGCTAAATGTTTCTTTTCATTCAGTTTCCAAGACCAATCTCTCAGTTCATGAAGATAAAAATCGTGTTCCATATGTCAAGGTATGTTTTCCAACTTGTAAACAAGTATTTATATATCATACTTTGCAGATGGATCTTAGGGCCTACAACATTATTAAAATGGTAAGGTTAGGGTTAAAAATAATCTGTCTACAGAACCAGGATGTGGAGTTAATATTTTGTTGTACAAGTTCTTCAATCAGACAAGACATTAACTAGTCCAAAATGGGCTCTTAGTAGCCTGAACTGTGAAATGAATGAGCTTCAAGCCTGGTTGAATTAAATGTGTTCTAATCATTGCTGTGTAATAGTGTGATATGCAAGCATATCTTCTGCGTACTTGTATAGGAAATTTTTGAAGTTTTCTTTCATTTATCTAATTCCCAGGCAGTTGCATCATAAGTACATGGTCCAGGAAACCTGGAGTTTCCTTACTCTAACTGCTTTGTTTCATTGTTCGCTATAGCAAATAATATTTATTATGCTTATGGTAATGTTGAAGTAATATTTACATCCATTTTGAAAGAGGTATATTATTTGCTGACTGAATAGTTAATATCTGTATGTTAAAGGCTGCAAGTACTGTGCAAGAGAGCAAGAATCACATGGTAATGTCTTTGACTGTTACCTGTTAAATTAAAATGTTGTTTGTTAGTTTGGGTCTACCTAGAGATTTACAAATGCAGTTCGTTTTGGACATCAGCATGTTTAGTTTAGAGAGAGCTGCAGACCTAATGCACATGCTGCATTTTTGTTTTGTTTAGTTGCAATAGAGATTTTTTTTAAATGTTCATTCTTATTGTTTCTGACACACATATTTCAAAACTTGATTGAGTTTACAGTTAACTTTACCAATTTCCAGTCAACTCCAGTGTGATTATATCATCTATCTATCTGGTACTTGTATGTGAATCAGTGTTTATTGTCATTAGAGGATCTGTCTGGTGCTTGTATGTGAATCAGTTTTTATTGTCATTAGAGGATCTGTCTGGTGCTTGTATGTACTCAACAAATCAGAATTTTTTTAATGAAGCATTTTTACGAAAGATTTATTTGTGAATATATTGAGTTTGTTTTGTTACTTGTCTGAGTACAAAGTGATTTCAAGTTATGATTAAGAAAACTATTCTTTGTCCCAAAAATCTCAAATATTTTTTGTGTAATTCATAAAACCTCCTGAATACATTTTAAATGTTTGTTTTTAGCAAAACTTTATATTTTGTTATTTGTTTACTCTAGCTACATGGGGTTTGTCACTTTGACCAACGTCATAACCACTGTAAAAAAATTAACAAATATAAATTATTCTATTTTTGTTTCAGAATGACAACAGATTATAATGCTAAAATAGAAGTGTTTGGTCTAAATAGCTTAAATCTTGTAACATAATTCATTTATATACATTTATTATTTTTATTACATTAACCTTTCATTGTTGCCTGGTTAACAATACATAAACTACAATCGTGTGGTGCATGTGTCTTCATGTTACCTTATTCAATAATATAAAACTGTCTTTTAGTTGTTAGAAAGTGACTTATCTTGGCGTGGATTTTTGTGAACTAGTATTTGGTAAAATAGTCACATTTTAATTATTATAAATTGTATGTATATACATTATTACTATTTACAAATAAGTTTTTAAACTTTTTTCTTAAAATGTAAATAGTAAATAAATGAATATATCAAACAATTATTTCTTCTAGTTACAATCGTGTGGTGCATGTGTCTTCATGTTACCTTATTCAATAATATAAAACTGTCTTTTAGTTGTTAGAAAGTGACTTATCTTGGCGTGGATTTTTGTGAACTAGTATTTGGTAAAATAGTCACATTTTAATTATTATAAATTGTATGTATATACATTATTACTATTTACAAATAAGTTTTTAAACTTTTTTCTTAAAATGTAAATAGTAAATAAATGAATATATCAAACAATTATTTCTTCTAGTTACAACGAACTTTATACTCTCTTGCTGCTTGCCATAGGTTGCTAAGCCTTTTCAAGTTTCACATATGGAGGATGTGAAACAAAATAGTTTTTTAGGTTTAATGGATACATCTGAAATAACCAAATAATAATAAATTACTATATCAGTACCATACCATTCCACTACAATTTATCAAGCTCAGTAATTTAACTGTAATTTGTCGAATTTTAAGTTGAAATCTTGGTTCTAAAGAATGAGATGGCTTCCTTACACTTTAAAAATTGCTGAGAGAGCCACTAGTGGGACATTCTGGGCTTTTGATTGGTTATTCACATGTCACATATTGTAAATCACAGAAAAGTGCAGAAAAGGGATTCTTTCCAGGAATGGAAAGAAGTAAGCAGGGTCAGTGTTTCAGTACATAATCCATATCTCAACAAGTATAAATGATACGAGGCTTCTGTTTTATATTCTTGTATATCAGTATTGATAATTTGAGTTCCTAATTCGTGTAAAACTATAGACTTTGTACTTGGACATCACAAACATCTATTTTTAGCCAAGGCTCCATTCATCATCCATGTGACTCATTAAAATCATCATTTTAATATTAACGTTTAAATTATGAAATTAACTAATATGTAATATTAAAATCTAAATTAGAACCTACAGTTTGATATCAAACGTATTGCATAAACATTTAAAAAAAAATTTAATGAAACTTTGAATGCAAGTCAACAAATGAGATATGACCTTTGACCTATGGCCCAATGAGATAGTGTTAATACACACTTATATACTATTGTATTTTGTTGTTACATGTTTCTGTTTAGCACTAGACAAAAAGTGTTGTGTATAATGCTAGTTCTATCTTTTATATATAAAACCTTCTATGGAGTATCATAGTGCTACATAAAAAGTGTTGTTATATCTACTACCAGTGATATGGTTTATTAAAAAAAAAAATTCTTATAGGGAGTAACGGAACGTTTCGTCACCACTCCTGAAGAAGTAATGGAAGTGATTGATGAGGGAAAATCTAACAGGCACATTGCTGTGACTAGTAAGTCCAGTTTGATATCTTTATTGGGAGACATCAATTACTTTTTGTTGTACTGCATTGACCCTTCAGAGCCCAGAATCATGTTTTACAAATCAAAATACTTGCACAATCAGAGTAGCTTATGTTGTACAACCAAGCTTGCATATACATCAAAACAGTCAAGGGGTAATAGGTTTTATAGCTGTGACCAGCTCGGTTGTTACTGTCAGTGGCAACTCTTGATCAACAAAACAAGTACCAGATAACTGATCATGTGTTAGTGTCAATGACATAAAAGTGAAAGACAGTATTTTATCATTTATCAGGTTTGTCAGAAATAGTTGTGTGTAAAGATACATAGATTGACAGTAAAATGTCAGCACCATGACTAAGTCACTTAAGCGCATTTTCATAAGTAGTTCAGCTAGCTGTTAGTGAAATGCATGCTTCTCAGTATACTCAGGTGTAGAATGCGTACATATCAGGCTGTTGCATGTGAAATGTTAGATTTTTGAAGGAAATTGTGAAACAAAGTACATCTTTTTGTTGCTTAATTTATTTAATTAAAATTAAGCTCCTTTAGACTCAATACACTTCTGTCAATAAGTTGTAAGTTTAAAAATTCTATATTTAAAGAATTAGATGTTCTTTGATGCAACTAATACTTCAAAGGCACTTTCAATGACCTTTGATTTGCAAACTTTTTTTTTTCTTTTAGAAAAGTCAAATTGTTTGAAAACATTTATATTCTGTGGGGAAAAGATCTGGTGAATATTGGTGGATGAGTTAGTTTCATACTGAAATTCATGTTTTTAGACAGTAACAGGTGAGACATGAGGTTGAGCACTGTCATGAAGCGCTATGGGTCCACTGTGGTTTACTATTGCTGGATGTTTCTGAGATAATATTTGATGCATAATTTTAAGTTCACAACAGTATTTCTCTGCTGTGATTGTTTCTCCTGGGTTTATGAATAAATAATGGATCACACTTGCTGATAACCACCAAACACTGATCATAAGCTTCCTTGAGAAAGAGTTTGTTTTTACATGTGTTTTGGTGCTTCTTCATAGCAAAGCTGCTGTTTGGATTGTAGTCAACTTTTGTAAAGAATACATTTTTCATCATAGGTGACAATTCTATGGAGAAACTGGTCATTTTTGTTGTAAATAAGAAATGAAGACATTTAAACTCATCTTGTTTGATTTTTCAGTTAGTTTGTTAGGTACCCAGTTATTGAACTTTTTTACCTTCCAAATTGCTTCAGGATGTCAGAAAACTATTGAATAATGAACATTAAGTTTGTCAGCAAATTCTCTTATGGTTTGGGTATCTGATTTCTTCCTCATTAATGGCTGTCTGAGGATGGCCCTGGGGCTCATTTTGAAGGCTTGTATCACCAGAACAAAAGCTCTTAGACCAATACTGTGCTGTATGTTCATTAGCTGTACCCACACCAGATGTATGATTGATATTATAGCTACTTGAACTCCTACATTAAAATTACCTGAATATCAGTTTCATCCATGATGACAAAAATCAAATATAAATATGATTTAGTTCCTGAAATAAGAAAATTAAAGTAAGCTTGAAATGAACCAGTCAGTAAACTATTATTCAGACAAATTTATGATAATGCCTCTCTTTCAGCCACTAAAACTTGAGTTTCAAATTAGTATATGAAAATTCAACATTTCTTGTGCAACAGCTTTATTTTTAGAGTTACTGGGATAAAATCCAACACAGTTCATGGAGGAGTGCATGTGGTTTTGTTGGCATACTGGTTTGAGCCCAGTATACATGTGATCTTTATTTGGTATGACATGGAACTGTAAATGGCATAGGATGTGAGAATGTATTCTTGCAACTATTGTGTAACATGCATGATCATTTGGTTAGAACTTCTTTCTAATGGAATGATAGTGGTTGGTAACTTTATAGAAATAATGAGTTTCAAGATAATGGACTGGTTAGCATGTACACTAGATATAATAAGCTTATTTATCTCAAGGGTGCTTGCTTAGGATTCATCTCTGAGGAGTGCTGATGAACTAGAAGCAGCTCTGATGTAAGAGGGGGCCATTTTACCCAAGTACTTCAATGATTTTAAGCATGCTGCATGAATACAATACTAATATAATATATTAGTGCCTAAAATAATCACTTTATATTAACAACTATTTTTTTGATAATGTATTGGGCTGTAAAGTTTGTAGTTCCAAATAAATTTGGACAGAATATGGATTCTGTTTGTAATGATTGACATGATTGGCTACTTGGTACTGTTTTGGATGTAAAAAGAACATGGATGACAATGATATTAGTTAATAACAATAATAGTTGTTGTGCCTTTTTGTGAGTGGAATGTTAAAATCATTAATTGTTTTGAGCTATGTATTTCACTGAGAAACTGCTAAAACCTATATCATTTTTATAGCCTCTTGTCATTCCAATAGTTTCAAGATTTTGATTTATAACTATTTCATTATTTCTACAGTGCATGTTACTTCATTATGGTTACAGGAATTTATTTCTTATGTCACATGTATTAACATTGTAGTGATTGTAAATATCTGGAAAAGGTGTCAAATATTTTTTGTTCTTTATTTCCTGATGATGTGGTTGGATCAAGGAGATAACTTCAGTATTGTGGTATTATTGTGTTCAGATATCTTTATTTTCATGGATTTTTTATAAAAAGTATATAAAAAAAATTGTTATGGTTATATACTTAATACACTAGTCAGTTATAGCTATAAAGTTTCATAACATATCGAATAAAGATTTGATTTCATTTACAACTTTCAACATGCTTTTGTAAAATGTTTAAGTTAAAAACATGAAAGATAACTCAAAAGATTCTTGGTGGTATAGAACACTAGCAGTTTAAGTCTGGTATGTTTGGTGTCGTGAATAGTGTCTTAATATTGTATGTAATCTAATTCGGGATACAGTAGTTGTGACTAATTTTTCTATTTTTTAGCTTTGTAACTAAATTAAATTAAAAACTATAAAAATTATGGTTTATCTGAGTAATGACAATTTTATAATGAGTAATTTATATTTAGTTTTGTAATTTTTAAGGTATAAAATAGAGAAGAGAAGATGTTTAGAGAAAATGTGTTACAATAGGGGAACTCAGGATTTAAAAAAAAATATTGCCTTGTAGAATTAAGAACTTTTATACTGTTATTAATAGTAAAGGTTTTTTTATATTAATTGGGATAACACAAATAGTAGTTATAAACTTTTGATTGTAAGATAATAGAACTTTGTGTCATGCATTTTTTTATCATATTGAATAGTGTTTTGACATTGTACACTTAGTTTTAACCTTCACTGTTTTTCTGTAGATATGAATGAGCACAGCTCTCGCAGTCATAGTGTTTTCCTTATTAATGTTAAGCAAGAACATATGGAGAACCAGAGAAAATTAAGTGGTAAACTGTACCTTGTGGATTTAGCTGGAAGTGAAAAAGTGAGTAGTAAAAGAATGACCTCAACCTTGTTTACTTCAACAGTGTTTGTTACTTTATGTATTTTTTTCTATGTGTGTGTGTTAATTGAAATTGTTAAAAAGTGCCTTACTTAGTGTGCAAGGGGTTGTGGGTTTAATCACAAGTTGTAGAGAAATGAGTTATAAACTAATTTCCTCTTAAATAAGAATTGTACCTCACATAAAAGGCTTAGTTGTTGTTATAAAAGCAGAAATCTTAATATCTTTAAAGACTTTATTTCATATGAAGTTGAGTAACTACAAAAATACTGACCAATTAGCTTCCTTCCATTTATGCATTATTTAAACAACTGTGAACATCAGTCATTTTTGGTTACATATATCTACTGCCGAGCCAAACTACAATGATCTGTCCCTTACAGAGTAGTGAAACCACCTTCAACTTCTCTCAGATTACAATGGTCTCTCCTTTAACAAGGCAGTGAAACCACCTTCAACTTCTCTGTCAGATTATAATGGTATCTCCTTCAACAAGGCAGTGAAACCACCTTCAACTTCTCTCAGATTACAATGGTCTCTCCTTTAACAAGGCAGTGAAACCACCTTCAACTTCTCTCAGATTACAATGGTCTCTCCTTTAACAAGGCAGTGAAACCACCTTCAACTTCTCTGTCAGATTATAATGGTATCTCCTTCAACAAGGCAGTGAAACCACCTTCAACTTCTCTCAGATTACAATGGTCAACAAGGCAGTGAAACCACCTTCAACTTCTCTGTCAGATTACAATGGTATCTCCTTCAACAAGGCAGTGAAACCACCTTCAACTTCTCTGTCAGATTACAATGGTCTCTCCTTCAACAAGGCAGTTAAACCACCTTCAACATCTCTGTCAGATAATAATGGTCTCTCCTTCAATGGGGATCCCCTCGGTGTGGATTCATGTACGTGATGAGGGTACCTCTCAGGGAAGGTCCTGTTCTTTCAGTTTACCTTCTCTGGGATCTAAACATCCACCCACGTGTTTGCAGTGCATGGCGACCCATGAAGGGGAGGAGAGGATCATGGTGGTTGAGGGGTTCAACCCTAACACACCACTTTGGCTTTGAATTCCTGTAGATGGGCAGCCTTTGGGTGGCCCCCCTTGGGTCAGTCGGTTGGTCCACTTGGGCTAGAGTCAACCAAGTACCAGTGTTGGAAGTTCTCAACGGGTGTTGTGGACATTGTGTCTGATGGTGGTGTTTGGGTATAGTGCTCACGAAACCCTGGTGTTGCTGCAATGTTCTTGCATGACATTGTAGTGCGCCCCTCTTAGGGCTCCACGGTGGGTGGGTACCGAAATTTTCCTTTTTCCTATGGATCCTCCAATAAAAAATTTAAATAAAATAGTGAAAAAACAGTCAATAGGTAAACAACCACATCTTGAAGACTGAGCAGCAATCTTCAACATCTGTAACACCTGTACCACATTTTCTTATATTACATTCTCTTTCAGAAAAACCTTTAGGGCAAATGTCCCCTTTTTTTTATTCAGAGGGGACTAGAGGGACTTGCTGGCTCTCCAAAGTCAGTAAAGAGGCTTTGATCTGGAGCCTTATTGGTTGAAACATCCACATGCCAACACAGTGAACTCCTCTTGAATTCAAAGGCAGTTGGGGATGTACCTATTGAGGTTACCCCTCATGCTACTTTGAATTCATCACGAGGAATTATTGTTGAGAAGGACTTGAAGAACGTCCCCGAGTCAGAGATTCTCGCTGGTCTCTCCACAAGAGGAGTTTCTGCACTGAGATGCATCTCCACTCGCAAAGACGGAGTTACGCTGCCGACAAATATCCTCGTTTTGACATTTACATCACCACGTGCACCTGCCACCATCAAGGCAGGTTATCTAATTTGCAGGTTACGGCCGTACATTCCAAACCCTCTTCGATGTCTCCAATGCCAGAGGTTCGGCCACTCAAAGACGTCCTGTCGTGGTTCCCTGACATGTGCTTGTTGTGGTGGCAAGGACCACGATGCCTATGAGTGTCACACGAACCTACATTGTGTCAACTGCAATGGTTCCCACCCTTCCTACTTTTGTTCTTGCCCAAAATGGTTGGAGGAAAAAGAGGTGCAGCATTTGAAAACGACCCATAACATAAGTTATCCTGAGGCTCGGAAATTGCTGTCTGCCACTCCATCTCAGACATATGCTGCTGCACTTCGTTCCACAACTACAGTGGGAGTGCAGACAGATCTCTCTATACCTCCAAGAGAATTGTTTTCAAAACAAATGAAAAGCCTTTTGACCTCCATGGCTAAAAAGGTTGATTTCTGTTCCTCCCATACAGTCCAACAAATTTCAAGATCCACATCCTTCAGTTTCAAATGCAGGCATTTCTTCTGATACATCTTTTTCTCCAACTCCACGATGCAAAACAATCATTCGTTCACGTCCTCAGTCACTGGAATTCCCTTCCAACAACAAAGACCTGCCCCATCAACCCAGGGCAGGATCCATGGAGGTCAATAGACCTCCTCCGAATAAGGACAGTAAGGAAAAAAGACATGGTTGTAAACAGAACTGACTGTCTTTTTTACTATAATTGTCCCTTTACACTGGTGGAACTGAAAATGGCCCTTTATCGGTCTGGCAGTACATCTGTTGGACCAGATGATGTGTACACTATGACATTCTGCGCTATTCTTGATATTCTTCTAATTGTTTTTAACCGGATCTGGCAGGAAAATGTTTTTCCTCATTCCTGGCACATGCTATGATCTTATCTTTCTCTAAACCTAGGAAAGATCCCAAGATTCCTTCACGCTACTGTCCAATTGCTTTGACAAGCTGTCTCTGTAAGACCTTAGAGAGGATGGTTAATGCTCATCTTGTTTGGTTCTTTGAATCAAACAACCTCCTCTCGCCCACCCAGTGTGGGTTCCGACTACAGCATTCCACCACGGATCACCTAATTTGACTTGAAACATCAGTCAGAGAAGCCTTTCTCAAATGCCAACATCTTGTTTCAATATTCTTTGACATTGAGAAGGCTTATGACACAACCATGGAGGTATGGCATTTTACGAGACCTCCATATATGTAACTATTTACCTATGTTTATTCAAAAAATTTTTAATGGACGGAAGATTCCAAGTTCGTGTGGGTTCGACACTTTCCCGTTCTTTTCTACAGCAACTTGGGGTCTCTCAGGGCTGTGTTATGAGTGTCACACTTTTCAGTATAAAGATAAATGCCATCACTGAACAACTCCCTCTCACTATTGCAAATGGGCTCTATGTTGACGACTTTCACATCTTGTGTCAGTCGTCGAACATGAGATATATTGAGCGGCAACTACAAACTGCCCTCAATCATGTATTGAAGTGGACTACAACCAACGGCTTTAATTTTTCTCTCTCTAAAACCGTTTGCATGCACTTTTGCCGCCAACAGGGTATCCGCTCTGATCCTGAACTCCGTATTGGTGAAGTTTTGCTGCCAGTGGTCCCTGAGACCAAGTTCTTGGGGCTTATCTTTGATCGTAAACTGACCTTTATACCACACTTAAAGCAGCTATGGGTCAAATGCACAAGAGCACTGAACATCCGTGTCCTCTCTACTGCCAGTTGGAAAGCTGATCAATGTTCTATGTTAAAGATATATCGTGCTCTTATTCATTCAAAACTCGACTATGGATCAATGGTCTATGGCTCTGCCAGACCCTTGGCCTTAAAGATGCTGGATCCCATTCATCATCAAGAACTTTGACTCTGCACTGGGGCTATCTACACCTCCCCAGTTCAGAGCTTATATGTGGAATCACATGAACCTTCTCTGCACTTTCGCCATTTGCAACTGTCTTTACTGTATTCTTCGAAACTTCACTCCTTATCAAAGCATCTCACTTGGGGATGTGTTTTCCTTCCTCAGTGGGCCTTACTTTTTCAAAACAGACGATCTGCCATTGCTCCTTTTGGCCTTCGCATCCAGGCTCAATTGGATGAATTGGGTCTGTCCTTGGAAAACATTGCATAATCCACTGGTCAGCCTATTCCCCCCCCATAGCTTATTACAGCCCCCAAATGTGACCTTTCTTTAAATCATCTGAAAAAGGCAGATAATCTCGATTGGAAGTACCGTCTTTTATTTACTGAACATCTTTCGAACAACCTTCTATTCCAATTTACACAGATGGTTCAAAATCAGGTAACTCTGTGGGCTCTGCCATGTTTTGTTGCAGTTTGGTGGTTGCACGCAAAATCCCCTCTACAGCTTCTGTGTTCACTGATGAAGTGTATGCCATATCTCTTGCCCTGGATCATATTGCAGTACTCTGACTGCACTATTTATACTGACTCCCTTAATTCTCTGCTGGCCTTGGAATCACTTTACGTTGGCTCACATCCTGTTCTCACTGATATTCAATACCGACTGGCCCATTTCTCATTAACTGCTACTTCTATCCAGTTTTTCTGGATACCAGGCCACATTAGTATTTGCGGGAATGCACTTGCAGACGTGCCAACTAAATCTATCTGCTCTGACACTATCACCACTGTGCCTATTCCATACATAGACTATGGTCCTGTATTCAAGGCTCAGCTCTGTGCCAGCTGGCAGTCCATTTGGAGTGAGCAACGTGACAACAAGCTTTTTCAAATAAAACCCTATATTGGGCTTTGGCTATCTAGCTTCCGTAAGGTTTGGAAGGAGGAAGTTGTTCTAACTAGACTATGCATTGGTCACAGTTTTTTAACTCATCGTTTTCTTTTATCTGGAACTGTTGCACCAGTGTGTAATTTGTGTAACAGTCAAATCACTGTAAGCCACATTTTACTTTCTTGCCATCGTTATGACACTCAACAACGGCACTATTTTAAACATGTTCTGTCCCAGGGTTTGTCTGTAACATTGGACAGTGTTATTGGTGATAGTGACACTATCCACCTTGATAATGTTTTTAGTTTTTTAATGGCCATTAATCTTTTTAACCTCATTTAAGTGTTTGATATTTATTCATTACACTATTTTAATTGTGGTTCCCTTTTCAATCTCAATCTCTCTAATTCAATTTGACATTGTAAAATGGCCAGAACATTAAATAACTCGACACCAGGACTGGAAAGGCCAACTTCAAGTGACTAACGCTGGTGTTTGAACTATCCATTTGAACTACCTGTTAGTCGTCCTGTCGAGTTGTTATTACACTTTTGCTGCATGTCATTTAACACTTTTATTACTTTGCCTTTTAGTACTGGCCATAATGACACATAACTGGGAACCAGGATTGGAAAGAACAACTTCAGGTGACTGACGGTGGTTCTTGTACTTACCTGTTAGTCTTCTTGGCAGGTTATGGTCATTACCATTCTGCTACAGGAAGTCTTTTACAACTTTGTAGACTGGATGTCAACATTGGTTTTATGCCATTTAATGTTTTAATTGCTGTTTTGTTTTTATCTGTTTCCTTTTACGAATTTTACTATATTTACTTTACTTTTACCTTTTTACAGGACATTTGGCTAATTTTTATTACGATTTTCCTATATGTCTTTTAACACTTTTCTTATTTTACCTTTTGATAATGGCTGTTATAACAACATAACCTGGAACCAGGACTGGAAAGGCCAACTTCAGGTGACTGATGGTGGTTCTTGTACTTACCTGTTAGTCTTCCATTACCATTTTACTAGAGAAAGTCCTTTACAACTTCTCTTACTCTGCTTTCTCTCCTAACATTGTAGACTAGGTGTCAAATTTGGTTTTATACTTTTTCTGTTTTTCAATGATGTTTTGTTTTACCTTCATTTCCTGTTCTGTATTTTCCTACATTTAATTTATTTTTACCTTTTTACTGGATGTTTGGCTCAGATAGCCTAGCTGCTTTGTGCCATAAAACACTAAATCAATCAATCAATCTTCAATGGGGCAGTGAAACCACCCAATTTCTCTTTCAGATTATTGTGGTCTCTCCTTCAATGAGACAGCGAAACCACCCAACTTCTGTTATATTAAAATGGTCTCCTTCAGTGAGGCAGTGAAACCTCCTAATGCTGAAACATCTTAATTACAAAGTCGTAAAGTGTGGAACTTGTAGTCTTAGTGATCTTGAATATGGTGGCCAGCATGAGATTGTAAGTGTACGAGAAGAATGATAATCTAGAAAGTGTGTTATTTTCAACATGACTAACATGTTCTTGGAATAGAATAATCACTGCATCTGATGTCATGCCCCAGATACACAAGGTTGTTTTATTAATTTGACCAGGCATGCTTTCAAAGAACTATAAAAATAAATGAATTGCTGTAGTTCGCGAGTTGGATTTTTTAAAGGTAAATATTCCAATAGGTAATCATCAAGTTATCTGGGAAGATGAAACAAAATTTGTATTTCATTAGCATTTTAGTCAGCATAACCATTTTTGGGTTTGAAATTTGAAATGGACTGCTACTGATTTTGTTTTCTGGGTAGAATGACATTTCATTTCAGGTTGAAACCATTTTCTCAACATTTGGGTGTTGAACTACATCAGAAGTGGAGCAGTCTGTTAAACTTTTAATTCTGTAACTGTAGTTGTATCTCTTTTAAAGTACTTATGTGTAACAATATATGCATATTAATCACGTGTAGTGTTTTAGGTCAGTAAAACTGGGGCTGAAGGAATGGTCTTAGACGAAGCTAAAAACATCAACAAGTCTCTTTCTGCTCTCGGTAATGTTATTTCTGCTCTGGCCGATGGAAATGTAAGTTCCCTGGATCTATAAAACTCAAATTTGTAAAGTGAATGTTTGAGGAGTTTGGAAGATGTTTGAAGGTTAATTTGAAGATAATGTTTTTTGTGCATGTAAATTAAGAATTGAACTCTTGTGAAGGAAAACAAACCAGTTTCCATAAATTATACTGTACAGTAGCTTAGTGCTAAGCTTGAAAGCTTAATAATGTTAGTTTATTACCAATTGTTTAGCTTTACATTTAACAACAAACAAGGAAACTATTAGATGTAATCAATCTTAGAACATAATAATGTTAAACTGTCACTGATTGGTCATTGTTCAGCTTAACAACAAACAAATAAAACATTGAATGTAATCAATCTTGTTTAGTATTTCTGATGTAAAACTGAATGCACTAGAAATTAGAATGAGAACTTATTATGGATACTATCTTTAGAACTAAGAGTTGAAGCTATCTTTAGCTACTGACTTAAATTTATAAAAATGTATATTTTCAATATTTGTTATGTAACTGTTTGATTTCTTTCTAGGAAGGTATTGCAAGGTTTATTAGGTAATTGATACAAAAGTATTCTCAATCTGAACATATTAGAAACGCTGAGAATGTGTATGTATATGAAACAATATTTTACATTCTTATATTTGAAACTGTATGACAGCATGAAAAGAAGGGTGGAGTAAAGTGTTAGGGTTGGGGAGGAACAGAAGATGGTCAACTGTTATTAAATATTAAAGGGGTCTCCTTTTTTTGCTTTTAAAAGTGTATTTGTTCTTTTAAATTGGCAAAAAAACCTAAATTACCTTGGGCTTTCTCTGCACAGCTTCCTGGTAATTTCAGCTTACCTTTAAACCCACCTTAACTCATCTGATTAGAGAAACTTCTTTCAGTTCAAGTTGCATAATATGAATACCCCACTTCAGGATGTTAGGATCTCAGACATTCCCTATACTACTGTGGTGGACTAGGCTCTATTCCAGAAAATTAAAAAAAATGTAGTTCTGATGCATTCCATTCCACTGCGACTTTATGGCTGCTTTACAACAAACTCAGCCTTCTGTTGTTGCTATTGTACTTGTTTGTAACTTCTCTATGTATATGATATTGCTTTTATATTTCCATTATTATTTATGTTACCATATGCATATTGTAAAAAGACAAATTTGTTTGCCTGAACGTTTTTAGGAGCATTCTAACTTTTCTTGACTTTGTATTAATTTGTAAACTATCAATATTCATAATTCTGCTATGCAGAAGACCCACATTCCCTACCGTGACAGTAAACTGACTAGAATTCTTCAAGAAAGTTTGGGAGGAAATGCACGCACAACTATCATTATATGTTGCTCTCCTGCTTCATTTAATGAAACTGAGACTAAGTCTACGCTTGACTTTGGTAGAAGGTGAGGATTCTTTAATATCTTGTTTTAATTGAATCAGCTAGACTAAAGCATATGTATAAACTTTTGTGATTACATAAAGTACACTTCCATGGTTGGTGTCATTTTCACTATGTATTATTTGTTAATTTTATATTCAGTACTGTTTTTACATTACATTCTTTCTTTATCAAGTGTATAACTGAAGTATTCCATACAGCAGCATTGTAAAATATATTTATTAGAAAATACAACTAATTTACACTTAATTGATTCTAGCTATCAGTCAATTCGACCCACCTTGTAACCAACATAAAAAAAATATAAATTAAAATTACCTTCTTTTCTTTCTAGAAATTGTTTATTTAAATAATGTAAACCTTGTAACAGTATAATCTGTTTTCACTTAATTTTATTGTCCTTTGAATCATGCCTAACTAATAATCCTGCCATAAAGATTGTAAACTACTCAGCACACGCATAGCTTGCTACCATATTGAATGATGAATGCTCAAGCTGCTCACAAGCATAACTTGTGAAGAAGTTTTATAATGATTATTTTATGAATTAAAACTTTTATCTAACATAGTAAGTCTATTTTTATATTTTATTTACTTTTATAATAACATATAAAGAATACACAAGAAATAAAATACTTGAGTGTTTTCAGTTATCAATGAAATTTAGGCCCTTGTTTTATGATGGTGATACTAGTACAATAAATAATTTGAATTTACTTAAATAATGCACCTAAGAACCCAGAATAACAATATACGTGAAGCAAATATTGTCCGATAACTGTCATAATTTAAATGCTATTTAACTTTGGCGTAACAGTGTTAAAATAATTCCTAATACTTCTTGACCTGAACACTATGATATAAACCCTGAAACTGAAGACAATAGACAATACTTTATATATAAAATAATATCCTTCTATAGATTAAAACTTTTCCATCTTGTTAGTTATAAGTAATAGTATAAAATACAATTTGTGAAATAGTAGGGTACGTGGGTCTGACTCTAGTCTCCATAAACAATTAAGTTTGAAGGCTATAAAGATTAGCTTTTGTTGTAATAATATTTATATTATAATAAGTAATTTACATTAAATTCTGTACTGCAGAGAGAGGTATTAATAAAAATTATAGAAGACCTAGAGAACAAATGTCATGATTATGGTATTATGGAGATTGAGAATTTTTAACCATTTCCTTATAACATTAAGATATTAAAATTTGATTTATTATCTTTGTTTTGATGCTAGGTTTATTCATATAACATGATAATAGAGCAACAAACAGTTTCTTGGTGAACAAGTTTATTGATGCATAAACGTTATAAGCAAAACTATAAGTGGATGACTATAATAGGTTTACTATTTGGTTTTAGAAGCAACTCATCATTATGGCAAAAGCCTTATCTTGTATACTTTATTTTGCTTTGAGATTGTTGTATACTTTTTGTTTTAACCTTTATAAAATGTTTGTTTTATCTTTTTCAGGGCCAAAACCATAACAAACAATGTCATTGTCAATGAAGAACTAACAGCAGAAGAATGGAAGCAGAGATATGAAAAAGAAAAGGAAAAAACACTAAACTTAAGGCTCGGTTAGAATGTGCTGAATCTGAATTAAACCGCTGGAGGAGTGGTAGGTAGTAGCTTTGAAGGAATAGTTTTTATGAAAATATTAAATAAAGGACTGATCTCTTTTACAAACTGATCTAGTGGTAAAGATTCCAGAATGTTTTATTCTAACAGGAGTTAAAAGGACTAGTTATACTGTTATTTAGTATTGTAAAACATTAAAAGTTAAACTGGTTACAAAACAGTAACCTGCAGTGGAATGTGGGATGAGATTGTTGTAAGATAGAAATGTAACAGTGAGGCCCATATGTAGAATATTTGAAAGGGGAGTTCCAATTTGTGAGATCAAAAGTCAATAATTGCAGTTGCATTATAATTATATAAGCATAATTTTTTTACTTCACAAAATTACACTCTGTAAGTGTTTGGTAGCTACAAGAAAACTTAAGTATAGTGTATAATTGTTTTTGTTGCAAAGTGGAATAAATACTATTTAGAGTTAATTTTCTAACTATTTTAATGTAGGAATATAAAAATAATTTTTGCAACATGTAACTAGTCATAGAAGACTGCAGTGATTGTAAGGTAGGTTTTTCACTAAATAAATAACTTGTATATAAACTGAACTAATTTCTTTTTCCCTTTTGATGTGTTGGGAATTTTGTGAAAGGTTCAAACATAATGAAGTTGCAGACTCTTTTTAGTTTCTAGTTTATTGCTTCATTTAACTTAATCATATTAAATTAATTCTAGTAAGTAAAAATGTGTTGGGACTTGAAGGCTAGCAATAAAGTATTGTTAAACAAGGTGAAACAGTGCCACACAATGAGCAGCTACCAAGCAAGGACCTTGAGACAAGCATTATCAGCTTGCCCGAGTCTACTCCACCACCAGTATCTGTCGAACCAATGACTAATGAGGAGCGAGCCAAATTTCAAGAAGAGCAGTCTCGTCTCTTTAGTCAGTTGGATGAAAGGGATGATGAAATTGATCGTCAGAGTCAGCTTATTGAGAAGTTAAAAGAACAAATGTTGGAACAAGAAGAGGTCTGTATACTAAACAACTAAAAATACAAAGCCTATAATAAATATATTATGAATGATGTTACTTGTTATTACTATTGTTATCGGTCTGTTACTTGCTTCACCATCGGTGTTTGCCTGTTACGTCATACACCATCATTTCCCACCTGTTACTTTCTACATTATTGTTGTTATTAGCCTGTTACTGGTTATTATTATTATTATTATTATTATTATTATTGTTATCAGCCTGTTACTATTATTATTATTATTATCAGCCTGTTAACAACCAGTCTATTATATGCTACACTATCATTACCAGCCTATTATTTGCTCTGCTATAATTACTAGCTTGTTACTTGTTACATTATAGTTACTAGCCTATGACTTGTTATTACTATTGTTATCACCTTGTCATTTGCTTTGCTGTCGTTACCAGCCTGTTACTTT
This sequence comes from Tachypleus tridentatus, assembly GCF_004210375.1. Classification (NCBI taxonomy): domain Eukaryota; kingdom Metazoa; phylum Arthropoda; class Merostomata; order Xiphosura; family Limulidae; genus Tachypleus; species Tachypleus tridentatus. The sequence goes on from NC_134830.1 coordinate 48,528,845, forward strand.
TTTATACCAATGTTATTACCCTATTAGTTTTTACATTATTATAAGCTTGTTACTTGTTACACTTAATTATTGGGTAAGTAGTAAATGATGAAAAATTAGGTTATTTTTTAAATGTTGAATATATTTTTACTTCAAACTGTATATAGTAGCTGCACAGAAAACTGAGAAACATGGATTCTAGTTAAAAAAAACAAAACTTTGGAACATGTACATGTAACTATTTTAATGACAACAAAGAATCTTTTGATCCATTTATTCTTTCCCATCCACAGCTGAACACTAAAATAAAATGCTGAAAGTCAGCCCTTATCATTCACATATTTATTAAACCTTCTCTTAAACTCCATTAAGCTAACTTCCTTTACCACATCCAAAGGAATCCTGTTCTAATTGTCAGGTTCCACAGGAATAGAAATTTTGATCCATTTATTTTTTCCCATCCACAGCTGAACACTAAAATAAAATGCTGAAAGTCATTCCATTCCACAGGAATAGAAATTGTCTGTAACTTACAGGAGGACAGTTGTGTACTTCATTCTACTCTGAATTTCTTTACTATGCTATTGGAACTTCCTATAGTTAAATAGTGCAATAGGACCCCAGTGGATGTTAACACTTGTGGTCAAGTTGGTGCAAGGAGGCAGTTATCAGAAAGTGACCAGTACAATGTTTAAGAAACTTCTGATGAAACTTGCTTCTCAAACTTCCCCAATATCTTTTATTACTTTCACTAAACCTGAATGCTTATTAACATTCATGTTTTTGAGTTAAGGATAATTTTCTGCACTGTATCATTAATTAAAAATAACATGATAATAATCCAGAATTTCAATGATTTTTATTAAAAGAATTTTTCAAAGATGGTAAATTCTAACAAAACTAGAAACTTGAACAAATGTCATTAGACATATAAATAGATTGTTAGCCTTTATAAAATGTATTTGTTACTCTTGCTAAGTTCATGAAATTTCTATTGAAATATAATGTTTTTATTCAAGTGCTTGTCTTTAGTTTGTATTTTTGATATATTCAAGTGCTTGTCTTTAGTTTGTATTTTTGATAGAGGTAACTTTTTCTGGGCAAAATTTGATTGGGTAAGAGCAAAAAATATATTAAATAACCTTTATTGCTATCCATTTAGATGTGTAAACCTAGAAATTTGCACTTAGTGGTGTTTTAAGTAATAAAATATGTACTGCTTATTATGTTGAATACTTCACCAAATAATAAAAACCTTACATAACAAATTAGTACTGTTTTATGTTCAAACGATAGCATTTTAATAGACATATTTGTAATCAAGTGTCTTTCTTAAATAGCTTATCACTTCTACACGACGAGATTATGAGTCACTGCAACAGGAAATGAATAGAATACAACAAGAGAATGAATCAGCTAAAGAAGAAGTGAAGGAAGTTCTTCAAGCCTTGGAAGAACTGGCAGTTAACTATGATCAGAAATCACAGGAGGTAGAGACGAAAGATAGAGATGTTGAAAACCTTACTGAGGAACTTTGTCAGAAGCTTGTAAGTAGGCTTGTTTCTTGTAGTTATTAGTTGTTGTACATTTAGGCTTGGGTAAGTGAGTTAAAATTGCAAGATGGGAAGGTGAAAGTTTTATCAACCATTACATCTTGATAACAGACAGCTTGGTAAACTGGTTATCTGATGAACAGTGCTCATATTTGATTAGCACTAGTAAACCAATCATTACATCTTGATGACAGACAGCTTAGTAAATTAGTTACTTGATTAACAATGTCCATGTTTAATCAGCACTAGCAAACTAGTTACTTGATTAACAATGCCCGTGTTTGATCGGCACTAGCAAACTAGTTGCGTGATTAACAATGCTCGTGTTTGATCGGCACTAGGGAACTAGTTACGTGATTAACAGTGTTCTAATTTATTAATCAACAGTAAGGGAAGTTAAAGAAGCAGCATGGCATTAGTACAGAAAGCTTCTTGTATCTTCTTTGAGCCTTCCATATGAAGGGTGAGCATATTTTTAGTTATTATTGAACTTTTGGCAGAATTCAGTAAATGAAGCCCTATAATGATAAGAAATCTTAGGGCCAGCTTGATTATGTGCAAATGGCTTAAGGAGCAAAAGAAGCTAGTTGCAAAACAAATTAATTAATACATTAATCACATACCTATCAGAAGAAATTATAGTGAAAACAGATACTACATTTCCAAAAGTAGATTAAAAGGTATAGCATCAAGGGCTCTGGCAATTGTTCAGTCTGTCCACTATGTAAGATTGCCTATGAGGGTCAATCCTGTTGACATGACTCATAAGATTGTTATCTAGTGCTCAGTTCTGTATGTTTCACTAAAAGAGAATAGTTGGACTGCTTTTCTTGCTCTTTTTTACAATTAGTAGGCAAACATAGTTAAACAAAGTTTGATCTGCCTCCTACCCTCATTTTTTTGTTCAGGGATTATGGGTAGATAATTGTAGTTCTTACTTAAAAATAATATTATCAAAGATTTTAATAAAACATTTTTTATTTTTTTTTACAGTCACAGCTAAATTCAGTTGAGAATGAATTGCAGCAGCAGAGGGACCACAATATCCACCAACGGAAACGAGTTACTGAGATGTTGGCTAATCTCTTAAAGGATTTGGGGGAAGTTGGGGGCATCCTTGGTGGAAACACGATAGATATGAAGGTAAGTATCGTATCTGTGTTTTAAAGACTTTTCATAAGATAATGAATTTACACCAAAAATACTTCACTGTGTGCTGTTATGTTTGAAAAATTAGAATATATACATCCATCTCATTCTTATCTTTCTGTACATGTAATATTATATTGATTCCTGTAAAAGTATGGGTACAATGCTAAGGAGATATTTTTTATTATTTCAGACAGAGCAGCATGGAGATAAGTGAAAATTTATAAGTTATTTATTTTAAGACTTTTTGGTTAATTACATTCTACTGATCATTTGGTCTCCTAAGACCAATCATGGAATTTCAGCTTTCTTTTTAAAACATTTTCTTATGACCTTTTATTTAATTTGATAAACATCTCCAGGTACAACAATTTAGGGTGATGTTTCTTTTTTTAATACTGAACTACTGTATTTGAAAATATATTGGATATTATGTTATAAATGTGTTAGTTGCTCAGCTCTAGTATCCTATTTATTTTCAATTACTTTGTTGTTATGCCATAGTAATTTCATTGATTTAATGGCTGTCTTATATATTATTTAAAACATAAAGTTACACTTTCAGGTGCTATATAGTGATTTGTAAATATGCCATCTACTACAAAAGATATTTTAGTTTGAATTTAATTTTTTACTGACCTCTAATTATCACCAAGAAAGTTTTGTGTCAAAAACAAATAATTTTCTGTTTAGTGTTTTTAATTTTTTAGTAATTTTATATCTTTAAAAAACCTACTAGTATAAAAATGCTAGTTTTTTTGCAATTATTTGCAGCCATCATCAGATATGAGTGGAAAAGTTGAAGAGGAATTTACTCTTGCTCGTTTATACATTAGCAAGATGAAGACTGAAGTTACAAGTTTAACTCAGGTAGGTTTTGTAGGACTATGTATGTCGCTTGTGTACACATGCTTATATGGGAGATCACCTGCTACATATATAGAGTGTGTTAGTAAAGCAAGTAATTCTATCTACAGTTGGTTACATTTTTCTTTATCTTAATAAGAAGATGGTGAAAAAAAATTAAATTTTTATAATTTCCACAATAGATGGACAAAAATCATTTATTCTTTAAAAACCAACTAAGAGCTTTTTTTTTTTTGTTTCTTGTAGTTTGTCGGTTTTTTGTAACCTCAATTCTATTTTTTAGTAGAGTCCACTTAATAGGTGGTTGCCGTTTCTGGAGAAATATTTGAATTTATTGTAGCTTATAACCTAGAAGACTGTTATTACTAGTTTTTAATATAGTAGTGGCAACTAAAATGTGTTCAAGAAATTTGTTTTCAGCTTTGTTTGATGTATAGCTATCAACCTTATATTTTATGCATGACTATCAATCTTATATTTTATGTTCTATGTATGACTATCAATATTTTCATACACTACTGTTCATCTGATTTTGTATATATTTTTCTTCAGATTTTGTAAGCAGATTTCAACCTTATATTTTGCATGTAACAATTAACTGATATTAATTTTAGGTATATAAAGTACAATCTGAAGTTACTCTAGGATATTATATTTTACTTACAGTTAATTTCTTTATAATTTTTTTGTTTTAGTGCAACAATCAAAATATTTTCTAAAGAGTTTTTCAGAACTTTAATCTGAAATATTTTATAAAAGATTAATTCTGATATTTCATTCATAGGAAAAATTTTGACACTGTGTACAAGGTTAATTGTAATACTTGCTTCTGTTAACAGAAATGTCAACAGTTAGCGAGCTTTCAGTCAGATTGTAACAAGAAAATTGAGGCCAACCAGAAAGAAGTGATTCAGTGTCGTCTTCTGATTAGTCAGGTAAACAGTACTGTCCTCTTCGTTATTTTCTAGGTGAATTAGGTAAGTACAATACGATGTTGTTAAAATTTAGCTTTATGAATTAGGTAGGTAAAGCACAAAGTCTTGTTAATGTGTAGCTTTGGGAATTAGGTAGGTACAGCACAAAGTCTTGTTAATGTGTAGCTTTGGGAATTAGGTAGGTCCAGCACAAAGTCTTGTTAATGTGTAGCTTTGGGAATTAGGTAGGTCCAGCACAAAGTCTTGTTAATGTGTAGCTTTGGGAATTAGGTAGGTCCAGCACAAAGTCTTGTTAATGTGTAGCTTTGGGAATTAGGTAGGTCCAGCACAAAGTCTTGTTAATGTGTAGCTTTGGGAATTAGGTAGGTCCAGCACAAAGTCTTGTTAATGTGTAGCTTTGGGAATTAGGTAGGTCCAGCACAAAGTCTTGTTAATGTGTAGCTTTGGGAATTAGGTAGGTCCAGCACAAAGTCTTGTTAATGTGTAGCTTTGGGAATTAGGTAGGTATAATACAGTGTCTTCTATAGTGTTTAGCTTTGTACATGACTGATAAAGCTTGTTATCACTTTGTGAAACCTAGTATATATTTAGTGGTATCTTCAAAGTACTTGATGAAGCTGTCAACACCCAGTGTTGTTCTGATCAAAAGTCACCAAGTAATTAGTGGACATTGTAAGATGGTTTGGTGAATCCAATGTTCTATTATTCTTATACCAGTAGAATTTATTATCAATCTTTGAAGATTAACAACAAAATTAAGTCGCACTGTAATTCATACCTTTTTTGTTACTTGTTTCTTCATGTGTTGCCTGTTGTAAATCTTGTGTACATTTGCTTTAAACTGTAAAGCAGAAAGAGATGTAAGTAGGTAAACTTGATTTATAGTGATGTATTTTATTTTAAACATAACATTTGGCTTAGCACCATAACCATTAGTGTCAGGTTTTATATCAATGCAGTAACAGTTATTGTCAGGTTTCACCTTGACGCAGTAACAGTTATTGTCAGGTTTCACCTTGACGCAGTAACAGTTATTGTCAGGTTTCACCTTGACGCAGTAACAGTTATTGTCAGGTTTCACTTTGACGCAGTAACCGTTAGTGTAATAGGTTCATTTACTGTACTGTAGTGATCACTAGTCATAAAGTGTAATAGTTTTATTTACCATAGTGGCTTCACTAACTTATTAATACTATGGTACAAGCTACCAGGTGATGCTTCATTGACACTGGTTAACCCTAAGCATGTGGGTTAATATGCACTTCAGAATATTTTTATTGAGTTACAATTCAAAATTTAATTTAAAAATTGTTATCATTGTTTGTCAATAAACTTGGCATCAAATTTGTGTTTATAATTCAGTTTCAATTGTTAAGTAAATGTTAACTTGAAAGTGTTAATTAATTCAGTCTTTACTCGTGTCTGTCACACTATACGTTGTCATTTGGGACTACCAATTTTTAGACCTTTTTGCTCTCTCATGTGATTTTTTTATAACCAATAAAAGAGAAGATTCTAATTTACTGAATTTTTCACCAGACTATCTCATCCAGACATCTGGTTTGAAAATATTTACCCTCGGTTTCATTGTGTTTTTGTAGCAAACAGTTTTTTAACTCGTAATTTAATTAGAAAGTCTCATCATAGTTGATTCACGACATTGTACTTTTTGTGCATGACATTATGTGTTATAGATTGCATGGAATAGAAAATAATTATATTTTGTAATGCCACGTCTCCTCATGAAACATAAATAATAAATGACAACAAGGGACCTTTTGGTCCATCTGGGCTGACCTACCTGCTAAACTAAACAAAACCCTTAAAACAAGAGTCCAGGCATAAGGAATTAAATATCTTAGTTTTATCTGAATTTTTATTCCTCATTATAAAATCAACTAAAACATAAAACTTAGAAACTTACTAGACTAGGTTTAAACAAGTTACTTGTGATTTTCTTCTTATAACTTTATCATTTGTTTATGTAAGCTTATCTGGCTGTGATAGATGGCTCTTGGTGTAGTGAGAGGGAGAGAGAGGTCCTAAGTCACCTACGTAGCTCTGCTGTAAGAATAGATAGTGTGTAGGTGTCTTTTACAATGTGTAGTCATTCTAGAAACAAGTTAAAAGGGTAATTTAGATATATTTAATATTTTTATTGTTTCATTTTACCCCACATTGCTGTTTTCACTATACCTGGTGTTAGACTAGACGATAACAGACAAAATATAAAAATTTAGTGAAATTAAACGTTCTGCTATTCACTTAAGAGGTTTTAGATTATTTAATTATTAACATAAAAAGCACTTAGATTATATTTTTATCACATTTTAGTATGAAATGCCCAGCAATGTAATCCTCACTGTTCATTGGCTTACATATGTCTTTAGTATGAAGCCAAGGTGAAGTCACTGCAAGAGTCCATGCAGGATGTGGAGAACAAGAGACGCTTGTTGGAAGAATCTGTTGATTCTCTTAACGAAGAATGTGCTAAACTAAAAGCAGCGGGTAAGATTGAAACAAGTCCGTTAATCACGTATATAGTCTACAAGGTTGTGGTAAACATTTAGAAAAAGAATTTTGATTTCAAGAGTGATTAACTTGTTTCTCAAACTTGTCCTAGCATAATCTGTCAATTATCATCTGGTACCTCATCAAATACTTCTCATTTCAAAGTTTGACTGAATCACTTACATATTACTTAATGCTGAAGAATTATGTTTTTTAGTCACTAAAGGTATCTCAACAATTTGTTACAAAAGAATGTAATATTAGACTAATATTATTGATGTGTAGGTTAAAATGTACAGAAGAACAACCAAAGGCTTGTTAACAGTAACTAATCTCATTTATCTTTTTGAAAACTAAATTTTTGAATCGGTTAGCCATAACTCGAAAATACCTTAAGCCTTCTTAGATCGTGCTTTCATGCTGTCAACCACTGTCTCAAAATTCTAAACATCCTTCATAAACTGAAGAGCACTTACTGATAACTTTACACTCTTTCGTTTTCCACATGACTTAATGTGCATGTGTCAGTAGTTCTGCTTTGTTGCCATAACTCAAATTTTTCTGTTTACATGTGTGTATAATCTTTTGTGACAAAGTATGTATTTAAAGCTACTTCTGAAACTGATACTCCACTGTGATGATTCTGTATAAATATTTCTTTAAACTTATTTCAGCAGCCTACTCATGATGTACAGAGTTCCAGTAGTTCTGGTCTTGATCTTTATTGGCCAATGTATTTAGTACTGAATCTTCTCTATGAGTCCATATCTGGTACAAAGGTCTCCTGGACACCAATTTGTGTCATCACTTTATCATCCTCTTTCTTCTATTCAAGAAAAATGTTTCATTCTCACAGGCTTTATTAACCTTTGTCTCAGGAACAGGATTTACCAGCAAGTTGTGCTCTTGATCAAGTCTTGATTACTCTTTTTCTTTTTTTACCTGTGTATTAACATTTAAATCTTGGATTAATTTCTGTTGTACCTTTAGGTATTAGTTCTTTTATCAGATTCATTTTTGAAATCTTTATTTATTTATTTTTCCCTCCACACAGATTATGGCTGATGCTTTTAGAGATAAAAGCAATTCCTCATGTTTCTGATTCCTCTGGCCCTTTTAGTAGGGTCTTCTTCATCTACTCATTCGCCATCTCAAACTTTCAACTTTACCTTGGTTTTTGAAGGAGCTTATTGTTATCTGATCCTCAAACTGTGGATAAGGAAATTTGAAACCCTTTGCACAAATGGCTGGGTCTTTATTTGATAATCTCTGAATGCCCACTAATTTAACTAGTTGGTTTGTTTTTAGCTGTGGATGAAGAGAGGGGCTACAGCTCGGAGCATATTTACTCATAATATTTGACTGGACTGCATTCATGAGAACCGTCCTCTACAGGAACAAAACATAGTATTCTTCCTACCTGTTCATGGCGATCTCTTGGGTACTATCCTCTACAGGAGCAAGACATGGTATTCCTAATACTTGTTGGTGGCCATCTCATGAAAACTATCTTCTACAAGAGCAACATATAGTATTCCTAATACCTGTTGGTGGCCATTTCATGAGAAATGTCCTCTACAATAGCAAGATGTGGTATTCCTTATAAGCTCAATGTGGGTACTTCCTTATAGTAGTTGAGAGAACTGTTTACTTGTCTTCCGACGTATAATTTTTTTCTGTATGACATTCACTATCAGTGTTTCTCATCTCCATTTTTTTGGTTTACTGCATTTTAGGGGCATTGAATTTTGCATTTTTAGAATCAAGATAATTTCAAATGAGTACTTACTTATGAAATACTATAATGTTCATTTACCCACAGCAATCTGTGTACATATATGGATCATTCCATGCCAACTCATCTAGGGCTTCCCAGTTCATGACATAGTTTTCCATGGAAACATGTAAGCAAAAACTCTATTTTGATTTATTCAGCCATACAGTTCAACTTTAGGATTTTGCATGGTTGAATAAATGAATTTTTTGCTTGAAATTTTTATATAAAATAGTCACAACTGCAATTTTCATTAAAATCTTCAAAATTTATCACAAAAAAAAAATGGTGAGAAAGAGTTTAAACAACTAATGTGAAAAATTATGTTTTTGTGACAAGATCTGGAACACACAATGGAAATTTGGAAAGTTTGTTACATTTGTTGACAACACAAAAACACAACAAGGAAAGACTTTCAGTATTTCAATAGTAAGTACCTGTTCAAATTCATTTTAACTCTTAAAATCTTAGAATTGTACTTATTCTGTAGCTGTCAATTTCTACTTTAAGAAAGTTTTATCAATAATAAAAACATTGTAAACCTTCTTGTGTGTTAACAGTTCCCACAGATATTTGTATTGTCCATAAATATATTAATTTAGACTTTTCTTATAGGTCTTTCATCAATTTTAGAACAACAGAAAGAAGACTCTGACAGAAAGAGTCGCTGTGGTCTGATTAAGCTAACTAACTTGTTAGCACTTGTTAGATTTGTGATAGGGAGGATTTATTTATTTATTAGCTATTTCCACACTCGCTCATGCCAGAAGTAAATCTCTAGAAATGTTCCATATTTCTCGTAATTATTTGCTTGAAAGATAAAAACTAGTACTATATATTCTACATTTATTTTAATTACATTATGCCTGTGTTATGTTTATTGGACCCATCCATGATGAAATATAGTAACTGCTACTGAATAAGAATTGGAAGCAAATACATAAGCAATTACTGTATCTGTTACTATTCAGTCTAGAGAAACAAATGTTCTTTGTTGAGAGATCAAATAAGATAAATCTGTTGAAAATAATGTTAAAATATGCTATTTTTCAAGTTTTCAGTGCCACCTTTCAGGGTTAAGAATAGAAAATTATAAACTTAAGTCTCATAAATACACTTACTGAGACATAAATTAGGATTTGTACATTTTTAAGTATATTTATTAACTGTAATATTTACAGGGTTTTTGAGTTGTTTTTAATTCACCACATAGTAACCTATATTAATTGGTATTGTGGCTAATTTATTATTTATCATATGATGAATTAGTTGTTTAGTTACTGTGTTGGATTTTTTTAATCAAAGATAAGTCATATTTTCAATTTAACCTCTTCTGAAAACAAAAATCTATAATCATTACATTTGTTAAAATTAAAATTGTGGATCCAGATAAAGAAACACTATCAGGTCAATGGATACAAAGCAAGAAACACTGTCAACTTACTGGATTCAAAGCAAGAAACTCTATTGGCTTACTAGATCCAAAGCAAGAAACACTATCGGCATACTGGAATAAAATGATTGTTTAATAAATATAATGAAATGCAGAGATATTTAGATTTTGTGAGTCGTAAAACGTATAATGTTTTTCTGTTTAGAAAGTGATTTTTAATTATACAAGTGAAGATACCTTTTAGATGAAACACTTTCATTTTGAAGTTGAGCCAACTAATTAGAATAGAAGAACTTTAAGAATTTGGTTTTAATAAAATAAGTAAAATTTAGTGTTCTGTCAACAAGAAGAAATTATTTGAAAAAGATAAGAAATAACTTGGAAACTTGTTTGTATATTGATGTCAGTCCATCATTCTAGTAAAGTATTGCCTTTCTTTTTATTGCAAGATTGTGAAAATATGAACAGCTTTGTTTATATTGTACAATAAAAGTTTTTCGTTAAAAATGCCAAACAGTTGATTTGTAGCATTCTTTAGTTTTGACTCCTGTAGTGTCTTTTTTGTTAACTTTGTAGAAGAGATGCATATTTTAACATCAAAAGAGAAAGAGAAGGAAAGAAACACAGCAGAAAAAATGAAGGAAGCTTTAGAGCAGCAGATTGAAAAGCATCGAGAAACTCATCAAAAACAGTTAGCCTCTCTCAGGAATGAGATATCAGACAAACATCAAGTGATTGAACAACTGAGAGAGTAAGTGTAAATCTTTGAAAAGTTCATAAAGAAACAGACCGTGCTCAAGGTCAGAGGTCATGAAGAAAAACTTTTCAGTTACCCCTCAAATTAGTGATAAATTTGCATATTGCATAATGTGTAAAATTGTTTTTTTTTTCTTATTGTGAGGAACTAACTGAAAGATTGCATGAAATCACTTGCTTGTTACATAAAGTAAAAACTTTACCAGGAATTATTTGGATTAATAACAATTATTTATGGTACTTTTTTTCACCTTTTCACTAGGTCATAAATAGCTTTGAAACATACTTTAAAAATTTAATGCATTGTTGTTAATTATTACATAATTAAAAACTAAGGGAACTAATGTGCAGTTTGTTTCTTTTGATACACAAACAAGTATAAGGTAAAAATTTGTTACTCAATATTTAGTACCAACCAGAAGTTGTCCTTGGCACAGGAACGTCTCCATGAGGAGTACGAACGACTGAAACAGGAGGAAAAAGATAAATCTCGGAAACTCCAAGAATTATCGTAAGTCTGTCAAACTGTTATTGTTAGCTGATATAGTCTTATTGGGTGTTAAGTTTGAGATATTAGCTTTAAAATGTAATGTTTTTGTTAATATCTGAAAAGATAGATGTAAAGAAGATTGTAAAATTAATGATTAAATAAATTTCTAGGCTTGTTGTAAAACATGAATAAATAAATAAATAAATAAATAATAATAATTAAACTACTTAACTTTATATGTCATTTGTAAGACATAAGAAATTGGCTCTAAAAATGTCAACCAGGAATATAAAAAAAAATTTCAGCCTATTGTATTTTTAATGAGGATGACAAGGAAGGCCTAACTTTATAAATGTTATGTTGAAGACTCAATTATTAAAGTCATTTGAGCCTTGTGAAAAATCAAACTCTCAGAAAAAAATTAGGTTGTTTAAAAAAATTCTGATAAAGAACCAAATTGACTGTTTGATAAATTTCTAGTTAACTTTCCCTAAAGTATCATGGTTACCAACAGATAAATAATGTAGTGTTCTCATATTCTCAAGTATATCTGTTACCTTTTGTTAAATATTTGAAATGGTCAAAATGTAAAAATATAAACTCGGAATATGTAACAAGAAAATTTATTTTCTTTATTTCAAAAATTTTCAAGCTTTTAAAGTTTATCTCTTATTTTACACATCATGAACTACAGTTACGAACTACAAGTGTGTGTGGAAATTTGCCTAAATATTGTACATAAATTTTGATGTTAGAATTTTTTTAACAACAATGAACAATTTCTCAGAGTTTTAAATCCAAAGTTATAAGAGTTTCCAGTCACAATAAACAAAATTGTTAAAATAGTTTCAATGGTGAGTTACTATCTCCTTTCAAGAAAAGTAGGAAAATAGTTTTGTACCAGTCAGAATTATAAACCACTACCTTTGGTAAAACTTCAAATTTATTTCTCAAAAATTAATTAATTAATTATCCTTAAATCACAGAAGAAAGTCTGCTATGTGCATCTGTGCTCTTCCATGTCGTTTAATGTGAACACAAGAATTTGAGGATTTTATACATCTTGTTGTCTAACAGAAGATCTAAGAAGTTGTTTTTGTACATTATATTTTAAAATGTGACATAGTTCAATATGTTTTTTACATATTTATTCTAAAAGGGAGCTTTATTGTTTCAGAAAACTGAAGAAACATGCAAGATACAAATGTCTTAAACTGTTTTACTGAATATACCTGAAAAAAACTTCAGTAATCCAAATGTGCATAAATACTATTATTATTATGCATTTTAATTGAAACACTATTAGTTTGAAATTTGTAGTATGTTTTAATTCTTAGAAGTTCCTAATTTCCTATATAATAAAACTGTAATGAGTGAGTCAGGACTTTAAGAATCTATCTAAAACATGGAATGGACTATTTCGTTTTAGACTTATAAGCAGTCGAAGAGAACAAGCCCACCAGGACTTGAAAGGCTTAGAGGAAACAGTGGTACGTGCATGTTTGTCATCTGTTTTTACAATAGCTTAACTGTAATTATATTGCTGTTCAAGAAGATTTTAAGAAAGTATAACCTTTATTTTGTAAAAATGATTTCAAAATGTTAATTTTTTTTTCTTGGTGTTGTTAGCACAGATTTGTTTTAATTTTAAACATCTTAAATTATGTTAGTTTATCATTTGGTTTACCTTTAAATTGCAAGATGTTGATATTAACACCAAGTTTGAGGTTTCACTTAAGTTATTTCTTAAGCTAAGAATATGCTAGCATTTTAAAATCAGAAATGTTTTTGTAGTTTCATGATTAAAGATTTCCTATTAAGAACAACTAAAACGTGTGTAGACAGGATTGTTTGAAATTATCAAGTGGTTAAAGTTCCACAATCACTTTCTTTAGTCTAAAGAACTACAGACTCTTCATAATCTTCGTAAACTGTTCGTCGAGGATTTGCAGAGACGAGTGAAGAAATCAGCAGCTGGTGAAGATACGGAAGATACCGGTGGAAGTCTTGCTCAGAAGCAGAAAATCTCATTTTTAGAAAACAACCTTGAACAACTAACTAAGGTCCACAAACAGGTAATATTCTTTTCAAGTTTATTTTCTATAAGCTTTTAATAGATACTAATCCAATACCATTATTATTACATGGTTCATCTTTCTAATTTACTCTTCCTCTTTAAGGTATGGCAGGAAATGTGACATATTTAAATAGTTGAAAGTATTCACTTTTCTAATGTATTAGAAATGGAACATCAAAATTTGACTTGTGAACAACTTTTGAGGTTTTTTTTTATTAATACAGGATTAAAATGTTTTTACATAATATGTGAAAATCTATTATTATATGTATTTAATTTTTATAAAGACGGATGCTTTATGAAAGAACCTTTAAAAGTGTGCCCTTTGACTAAGTCAGCAAATCATATAAAATGTCATTAATCTACATAACATTAATTTTCACTAACCGTTTTCTTAATTTCTTTATATGTAAATGAATCGTATATTGTCTTTATATTTTAGTTTATTGGATTTCTGAAAGTGTATTTCTGTCGCTCTCAATTTTTCCACCATCAGGAATGATACTACTGAGGTAATTAAGTCCTGTTGCTTATTTCAAGATGATCTTGATGCTGATGTGTCTCTGAGAAGCTACAGACAGTGCTTCTCTGTTTTTGTTTTATATCATATACTGTTGAAACTGTTGATGTGGCCTCAAGGGGCAGCACTGTCTCTGTGAGCAGGAACTGACTTACTCTTTATTTTGGTTGGCCTCTTTGATCCTTTCTGTGTTGAACAGAGACAACTCGCATACTTAGAATACATTTATGTCATTCTTTCATTTAATTCCTTCTAATTTGTTCTGATGTCTACAAATTGACCTTCATTCTATAATTGTTTCAACAGCATCTGTAACCTCTTTCTGTCAATACAGACTAGTGTCTTCTTTCTGATTGGTAAAGGCAATATTAAGTTGGTTATTTGAAGTTTTTCATCATCTTAGTCTTAAGGGAAACATGTTGGTTTAATCTTCTGTTGTTCCTTATTTCAAAGTTCTGGTTCTCTTATCACTCTTGTGCTATCATTCTGGAATGTTAACGTGTATCATTTCTGGCTAGCATTAAAGAAAAATACTGCAGTATTTTTCACAGCCCTGTTACTTTACTTCTTCTATATAAGGATAAAGCCACTGCTCGTTGCTAGCCCTCTGGTACCAATATTCTGAGGCTCTGTTAAACATTTTGTGCTATGTTTTCGTGGAAATAAAATATGATTTGTTTTAGGTATCACTAATATTTCCATGTAACAAACTTCTGTAGCTGGATATGTGTTTTGTGGTTTTTATATAAATATTGGAAAGATATTATTTGTTAGAAGTAAGCAGTAAAAATCGTTATTTTTGAAAATGTATTTACAAAACAGAAGTGAATCTGCTTGTTCTCATCTATTAGCTGGTTCGAGACAATGCTGACTTGCGCTGTGAACTTCCCAAGCTGGAAAAACGACTGCGAGCCACAATGGAACGAGTTAAAAGTTTAGAGAGTGCTCTGAAAGAAGCCAAAGAGTGTGCTATGAAAGATCGTAAGAGGTGAGATAAACTTGTGAAAACTGCTGGACTTGTAGTTCAAAATGACTGAAAATAATGTTTAAGTTGTGTTGGTCAGTTCTTCTGTCACATTTTATAAATGTTTCAATTGAGTTACTGCTAATTGGCATAAGTAAACAGTCCAGGGCATTAAATCTCATGTGGTGAATTCTGATTAAAATATATATTTCCTGTGTTTATTTTATTTATTATGTATCAATAACTGTTTGTATTATTAACAGATATCAATATGAAGTAGATAGAATCAAGGAAGCTGTTCGACAAAAAAGTTTGGCTCGTAGGGGACATTCTGCACACATAGGTAAGCATTATTTGTATGACATGTTCTTATCCCAGGCTCAGGTGACTTAGTAACACTATTCTTGAGTAACTAAACATAAAACATCATGAAATAACAGAGTAATCTGAACAAAAAGTAACATCTAAGTTATCCCCCCTCCTCTCATGCAATGTATATTTTTTTCAGAACTGGCCGGTTTGTAATGTGAAAAGTAATCCCACCCCCAAACAAAAAAAAAACAAACAAACCTAAGTCAGCTGTTGTATAGAAGATACTGACCCAATTAAAGTTGATGTGACATGAAAGCTGTTCAGGCCTAACAAATGTAGTTACATATCATATAATGATGCAACTATTTGTTCCAGGCCTAAAAGACATAGTGACATACTATATAATAATGCAGATATTTTCTTCTAATCTGTTTTTGCCCAATGCTCGATAATACTTTTAATTTATATACTTTATTATTTGTATGAGTTGAATTTTATGTCACAAGTTTGATATTGTTATTTTTTACACAGCTAAACCTATTCGAGCTGGTCAACACCCAGTGAATGCTGGTTTTGGGGGTTTCCGTGGAAATTTGGGAACAGCATCTGATGGAACGTAAGACAAAATTATTTTATTTTGTTTATGGATTGAAATGGCAGTGACATTACGTTTAGCATTCTTATGCTTCACTTTTATTAATTTTTAAATATTGTACTAGTTTTGTTATCTTAAGGAAGGCAGGCAAAAGCCAATTAAAAAAAAACTTTCACTTTGTTTATTTTTCCAATAATTGAATAAAATATTGTTTTTGTAATATCCTTCTATCACAGTTATTTTATGGTATCTTTGTATTACAAGAGTTTGTTACATTATATTATCTTTCTATTGCAGTAGTTAACATTCAGTTATTTTATCTAACTGTTACTGTAATAAGTTTCTACTTCTGTTTTCATAATTAGGAAATTGTTTTATTCCTGAAATGTCTTTATTTTTCAAAAAAGGGAAGATTCTAAATATTATACAAGAAATTTTATCGGTTCAAAATTTTCCTGAGTATACAATAAGAGTATGCGAAACAGAAAAGTAAATGAAAAATAAACCTATGTTAAACAATAAATCACCAAACTCTACCCACATTTTGATATTTATATGGTATGATATATGAAATAAAATATATTTAACCATGTTGATAGCTAAGTGTAGTTCTTGGAGATTACAATTTCTTGTGAATTTCTTCATGACAGTTTGTAATAAAAGATTGTTTTTGTATGTATTTATCTTGTTATTTTAGTTCAGGTCTTTCTGGTTTGTCTGTTCTCCTTCCAAACACTTTTCAATTGGCCACCAGTCCTTAATTTCTTAGAAAATTGACTTGTAAACTGGTCCCTTACACTCGGACACCTTTATGGGAGATTTTATGGGATCGATAGTAAAACAATCCAAATATGTATATATATTTTGGGTTCCTTCTGTGCAAGGAAGATTAAAGTGGCACATTTATAAATTTTCATACATCCAGTACATTGACATACAAAAAAGTTGGTTTTGTCCATTTTGAGTCTCGTTAGTTTTTCATTGCCATAAAAAACAAAACATATTTTAGGGTTTTTGAAAATTACTTTGCTGTATTGTGGTCAGTTTACAAAAGATTTGATACAAAGGTAGTTTTTTACAGGTCCCATGCAAATAAAAATGCCTATTTTTATTCATTTTACAAAGGGTCAAAAGGTTAAAAAAAACCCAACAATTTTAGGGATTTGGTCCATTACTTAACACCTTGTTAAGATAATTTTATACAGGCAACAAACAAACATTTAGTAATTATGTTACCACAAGAAGCAAAAATATTCTGCCAGATTTGGGCCAATTTACATGGGACTTACAGTTTTGAATTTTTGTCTTGCTAAATTTTTTAGTAAGGAAAGTACAATTTGGAGTTTTTTTAAAGTGTTCATGTTTATGGTACAAAGATACCAAAGTTCCAAGCACTTACATAAACAACTTTTACAGCTTTAAAATTGGCTGTGTTGGAACTCTGTAGTGGAGATGTTGCATTTCTCTACAACATCTATAATTATTTATTTACAATTAAATATCTAATCATTTTAATATTGTATATTTATCAGAAATTATGATTAAGTTACTGACACATGAAATTTAATTTCTTGTATACTTAGTTATAGATGACATTAAAAGAATGTTGTAATTTTTGGTACAAATACTAAACAATTGGATAAGTAACATTATTACAATAATAATTTGTCTGATGTTTTATTCAGTTCTTTAAATTTCTGATTTGACAGGAAGGGAACATTTTGATGGTGAGATTAAAGTGGTGAAGATTAGGATGAAGAACTTAAAATGTAAAGTAAGAAATCTGTTAATACATACACTGATGTGGCAGATGGAGTGATTGAGGTTTGAACTGTGTTTGTTAATACACACACTGATATGGCAGATGGAGTGATTGAGGTTTGAATCTATGCTTATAAAATGTGAAGAAATACTTCTTTAAAAAGTAATATAATGACACATTATAATTGTTTGTTAAACATTTTGAGAGAAAAGCCACATCAGTCTCTACAAATGATAAAGCTAGGATCTGTCAGTTTAAGGTAGCATCTTCCTTATAAATTTCAGATTAGTTTTCCTTTATTTAGACTAATTATTCACATCCATCCAATGCCTGGACCTTCAATCATGTTTTTAGAAGTTATCAGAAATATAAGGCATTCCTTTGTGTTTATTCTTATAAAATGCAAATTAGCCACAGTGGTAATGTTATACATTTTTGTGCCTATTTCAAGATGTGTTTGTAGAAACAGGCCAAAACCTAGATTAGACTATGTGAAGAATACATGATACTTTAATGGACAAAATTCCTGTTTTAAGAATCCACTAGGTGTTGTATTTCACGGTATTCCTTAACAGTAAGGCTTATAATGTTAAAAATTAGGTTCCAAGACCATTGGTGGGCATGGCATAGCTATCTCCTTGGTTCTTTTTTTAATTAACATGGGAACAATAAATAAACATTATACGTGTCCTGATTAGTTATATGGGAAGTTTGGTTTGTATTATTTATCCATTTCCCCATGAGATAGAGGTTTCTTATTCATGAATTCTGGGATGTAATTGTGTCATTAACTGGTTCTGTTATTAATTAAGATTTAAGTTATGTTGAAGTATTAAATAGTTTCTTTTTCCACAGTGGATGAAGCTGGTAACTGTTGTTGGAAGTGGTTCGAGCCAGTCAGTCGCCAGTAAATAGGGTCAAGACATCCAGCAGTGCTTGTGGCTCCTTTGTATACACAGTTGCGCATGCTTGTTGAGTTGTGGGCTTTTTTTTAATCCAGAACACTGGCTTGTGACTTAGGTCTAATATAATTATACTTATGTGAAGTAGGTAATACTATTTAACTTCACTGGCTTATGACTTAGGTCTAATGTAATTAAATATATGTGAAGTAGGTAATACTGTTTAACTTCACTTTTGAAAAAAAAAAACAGTTTGATAATGTTCGTTTTTTTTTTTAATTCATCCACTTTCTCAGGTTTAAATGTTTACAGAATAAGTTATTTATTGTGGCATCTTGTTGGCTTTCAGTATTATTTTTACTTGTTACTTTTTTGTGACCAAAGTTTTTTTTGTATATTTAATTTATGGAATAAAAATGCAAGGGAAGGTGGTTGTGAGATTTTTTAAATAGCATTTACGTTTATAGTTTTAAAGGCTTTTGAAGCTGTTTGAGATAATTACCAACTATTGGGACCACCTTGCTATGGTAGTGCTATTTAAATGCAATAGCTTGCACCTAGTTGAAGGATGCAGTCCCTACGATCTGTGTGATATATAAGCTTAAAGGATTGTGGAAATGGTGAGACATTAGCTAATCTTTCTTATTGTGCTGCAAGGAAAAACATTTCATTTCTGTGTATAATCTGCCTTACGTCAAAAGTATTTATTATAATTTAGAAACTTTTATAAATGTTATTTCAAGATTATAATTTTGGTGTTGTACACTTTCCACAACCTTGGTGATACTATAATATGTTTGTACTGAATTTATGGGAGAATTGAATCTTTCATGTTTGGCTCTAATAACTGGATCAAAACCAGAGCATTGCATTTCTCACACCATTATGCTGTGATGCATAAAGCTTTGTTATATTACCATGCACTGTATCAATTCTGGACCTTAATAAAACCTTATGTTCATGTAGTTTGTTTCTTAAAGAATGTTTGTAGTAGACATTACATGTACCTGCAGGTTAACTAGTATTAACATTTTCTGAAAGCAGAATCTGGCATACAACCATATTGGTCAGAATACTAATATTTGATGCAAACAGAGCTTTAGCCTGAAGGATATGACTGATATAGCAGGGTTTGGAATACTATTACTACAGTGGCGTTGGAACTGGCTATGCTCCATATCGCAACTGTAAACCTTATAAAATTTCTGGTCCGTATGCCCTCCATGATTAAAGTGCTTTTATACTATAATGGGCTCATCATAAAATCTGTATCTAAGCACTCACTGGTCTTTAATTCTTCCATTCTTAAGTGAAAGACACACATTGTAATTAATAATGGTTCAGAGGTGTATACAAATAGTGTTGTTACAACTGCCACATATAATGTATGCCAGAGGAACACATTGTTGGCAATGGGTATTACAAACATAGAACAGTTGGAACACTTTTTAATTCTTGAAAACCCATAACTAACTACGTAAGGAATGTAGAATTCGATATTGCGTCTGCTAAACAATTGTAATTATTCTTCAAGGTGTAATAAGTTTTTCTTTCCTCAAAAGTTGGAATGTCATTTACAAAACTTAAAGCCCAAGACACAACACCAAAAACTTACATTTTTCAATTTGACATCATGGATGTAAAAACTGGTGTAGCTTTAACATAAACCAGTAGTTTGTTAAAAGTAGCAAGAGCTAACCCCCAGATACCTCTCAGCATGGTACTTAACAGCCAATGAGGAAAACTTGTGTTCATTCACTTTTTGAATTAAGATTTCATATTGTGAGAGGACTTCACATCTCTTTGTATCTACATCATTGGTTCTACTTCTGTTTGTCTTTTACAATTCAAGTGAAGTACATGGAATCTTATTGATGGTATTATACACATTTAGTTAAATTTATGTAATATGTGATTTTTAACAGTTGTATCTCTCAATAATTCTTTATCGTAATAAAATTATGAACTTCAAAGAAAATAGCCAACTTTAACAGCATGTATATTACATCTATGCTACATGTTAGCAGAGTAGGTAACATATACAAATAATTTCTTTGATGTCAGTCAAATCTTAACATTACATTTACCTTCCAGTATTTTAGGCTTTTATTTCTTGTTTATAAGATAGGAACTAATCACCCAACTATCCTCCTGTTTTGTTTTTTGTAAAGTCACCGAAACTGTCAGACTAATTGTGTTCAGCAAGGGACAGTGCAAGGTTCACCTATTATGATGGTAGGGTGATAATTTACATTTAGATATAAAGGTTATATGTTTGTGTATTTACTTGTAAGAGGTGTTCAGTCCTGCCAAAGCACACACTTTCCTTCAATTGTGGAGTCCTGGCTTTGTATGTTATCTTCATAGTATTGTGATAATACTGGATTCTCTGCAGAGCTTTGTTATATAAGAAGGCTAACCTACACGAACATCAAGAACAAATGGAGATGTCCATGATGATAAGAAACCCACTAGAAGTAAAACTATCTCAGGATGGCTGCTATAGGTATTAACACTTACTAATAATGTAATTACTTAAGAAGATCAAAATGTTCTCTGCTTTATTAGTAACTCTTAATACCCATACCAGCCATCCTAAGGTACAAATGGGGATGTACACTTTTTCTCTACAGGCCACAAAAAACAAGAGTAAATCATTTATTTTGGTGCTACCTTATTATATCTCAGCTTGGGTGCAAATAAGTTTTGTCTTCAACTAGAGTTTTAAAGAAGCAGTGAGAGCTGCTTTTTCTGTACTGTCAACTAAAACTGTGCATGTCAGTTATGATAGAGTTCAACATTTAATTTTTGAACAGACATACTATCATAAAACAAGTTATAAGAAAAGTGTAGCTCTATTTAATTCTCACTTCAAATTTTGTCAAGAAATATTACACTTGCAGACTGCATTCCCTTGTTTGGAATACACAAAACCTGGTCTTAAGTAACTCTCAGACAGAAAATAATATTTGATATAATTTATTTACACCAAGTACAATCGTGACTTCTATTACATTTACTGAAATGGCACTTAAAACTTTTTTAAAAATCACGGCCTCTCGTACCTAAAATAGGCATAGTGCTGACAACAGCTATTGTTAAAAAGAACAAAGTGCTTTCTAGTATTTACCTGAGAAATATTTTTGCATAACAAAGTGTCCAAGTTAAAGTAAGGGTACAGGGTTCATTTTAACAAATATTTGAACATGGTAACAGTGAAGATAGCATAGGGTAATATAGTGGAAACAATAATTATCCACAAATTAATATTAACAGTAATGTTTGTATAAAAATTAACTCTACACAAGTTCCTTACTTTATTTGTTCCTAGAACTGAGATACAAATATGTAAGCAGTTAATATTGACTGTATTTAATAGGTTCTAGTCATAAATAATACACAACCATTTTCTTAGAACCTAGCATGTAACATTTTCCTCAGAGAAATACGTTACTTCAATATGCTCCCTAACACTAGTTTTTGTGACTTAAAACAGTTCAAAAAAATTCCTTTTGGTTTTCTTATCTTCAATTTCATTGACTAGTTTTTCAAAGTTAATTTTAGTAACTAATATAAGCCTCCTTATTATGATTATTAATGTTTTCTACCAATAACTAGTCCTGACATGTATGGCATTATTTCAATGGCTATATCCAGCAACTATGAATAGTTTTGTTTTTCATATGGTTAACAAGACGGTTTAATTTTATAAATAAGTAAAACTAATTTATGGCACAATTTAATCATGTTATACTTTATTATGTAGTCTAACAGACAGAAGAAAGAAAATTTCTCAATTATTTTGTTCTTTTTACACAAACGAATTCATTTTTAAAGAGAAAATAGTTGAAGTAGGTTATGAAAATATCACATTATAATTTTAGTTAAATTTCAAAATCCTGACCTATGACCCAATGCAATAGCAGTAGTTTAACAGGAACAGATTTTCACAGTCCTGGATCCAGTTTTAAATACACAGTAATTTCTCACAAACTCTTGTGAAAATCTCCACATAGTATACTTAGTTTTTGTTCTTCCCTTAAAGCATGATATCACATTTTGATATTGTTTACACAATAAATAAGTTGAAAGTAAGATATTTACAGTTTTTCATGAAAACACATTTCCCAATATTTTCTATACAAGGATTGAGTCACCACTATATAGAAATATAGCAACAATTTGTGGTAACAATTATGTTACACATACTAGAACAAATCACACACTTTGTGTAGTTCAGAGTCCCTAGCATTCTGATAAAGCTCCTGCATTATCTTAGTTTCTTTTATGTGGCCCAAGTCCGATACTGCTTGTATGAACACAGTTTCAAACAAGGTATCCAAGCAACACAAAACCTGATTTCAGATTCTGGTTGAAGGAAACGGAATATCTACTATCCGAGTAATTTTCTGAGAACATTCTCACCACTTTGGGTAAACAGCACACTTGTTAACCCTAGCACCACCTGTCTGAGGTAATAACAAACAAATACAAAACACCACCAACAGTTTAAATTCATGTAGGATATATATTAAACTCAGTAACATTGCCAATGGCTTTTTTACTTACTTCACATTAAAATTATTACATGCTAATTTCGCTACGATAAACGCTAGCTACTGTTACACATCTTTTATCCTCTTAATGAAAGATCACGTTTTGAAACTTTTTTGGTATTCTGATGATTATAAAGCTAATTTCATAAGTCTTTTGTTTAGTTTCATTTATGTGTGTGTATATAATAGTCCTTTATGTATTTTTATGAAACTATTTTCTACAATGAAATGTCTATCTCAAAATATGTTTTTAAAACATGAATATCTTTGACCTTGTTTTTTGTGTACATTGGTTTTATAAGTTCATATTCACAATATTATCTCACTGCACTGCAAGATGGTGTGGAGCTGGGTTTATTCCCATTTGTGGATGCTCACAAAAGTATACTATTGTCCTACAACAGGTACAACAGTGCGAGGGGGGATGTATTATATGTTTGTTTCTGGCAGTTCATGTAATTTAAAACTATCTTCTTATGATGAGAAAAACATTTCATTATATATTTTTGAGCAACTCAAATAATTTATCATCAAACAGTGGCTGTGGACCACTTTTAATATGTGAAAACATACTACAACTCGCATTTAGGCAAGAATTACTAAGAATGTTTGAATATCCTGACAATGATAAGAGATTTCCTTGTCTAAAAAAATAAGAAAAACAATAAAGAATATAATTGTATTTATGGTTGGACCTAAGTTTATTAGTGGAATGCTACAACATTCCTACCTCATTATGGTACCCTTTTAAAACTTTTGTCCCTCACTGACAACAAACACTTTACGATCATTGTTTTGGAAATCTGTAGACCCCAATATTTGGTCCTAGTTCAAATATTTTTTCTATTTGCTCAAATGTAGCTTTTTTCTATATTAAAGAACTGTGCTATAATGAGAAAAAAATAAAATGTAATTCAATAAAGTCATGATGAGAAACATAACATAGGAATGTATCAATAATGAGATTTTGTACCACAATATACAGGATTACAGCACCTAATCAACAGTCCCTTCAAAACTGTTTCTGACGTGTATACAAATAAATACTACACTAAAACTTAAAACTCCAGAAAACAAGGGCTGAAATAACTTGAAATATGTGATTGATGACAATACAGCTAATCTCACTCATTTACAAGTTTTTACAATGCTTGAAAGTTTGTGCTACATATTTTGAAAACACACACAAAAACACTAGTTAAAGTACAAGAATTTTTCATGAAAGTTTCCACCAATTGTTTCAACAAGAGTCTTAAAACATAGACCTGATATATAAAGATAGGTTTAACTGCTGATGTGTTACTACCAATAAATATACCTGATATACAAAGGTAGACTTAACTGCTGATGTGTCACTACCATTAAATATACCTAATACACAAAGGTAGTCTTAACTGCTGATGTGTTACTACCAATAGACCTGACATACAAAGGGTAGGCTTAACTGCTAATGTGTTACTACAAAATTTGAGTATGAAAATTATTTCACATCACTAGAACTGTTGCTTGTAAGAAGAACAGCTCAAAGCTACAAATTTCATTCCAGTGAACTAGATAGAGAGTTAAACTATCTGTATCCACTTTATAACTATAGGATATAAAATTATCCTACAATAACTAGATATTTCAGCAACAGATCTTGTAGGAAGTACGTCTACACTGCAATCTAACAATTACCTTTGTCACATTCAAAATACTTAATGTATTAAAATATCAGGATGCATGATATTCACATTGAATAATTTTATTTCAGTAGAAACATTCCACCATTGCCTACTCATTTTTCAAACACCATGTCCAAATTCAGTTTAACATGTTATTAATTTCTCTCAAACTATTAACCAGTATTGTTATATTCAGTCCACATTTTTCTTCCACCTCTCAGCTTCTCCTTTTATATATATTTACTGCATGTCATTTTAATCTAACAAATATGTACCATAAAAACTGTTCTTTGAAAATATAAATACATAACAGATCAAGGGAAAAAACCCTCCCCTAAATTTACTTACACTACTTATAATTTATAGTGTAAACTAATACACATATATTCAGAATTCAAGCAGTTTTCAGAAGTAATTGATACAGATCAACTGAAATCACCTCACCTTGTGTAACTAAATATTATTTACACTCATGGAAAACAACTTACACTCTCACCTCTTATATATACAAAACACATGTACACATGCTATTGTATACACAAGACACATGCTGTTGATTACACTATATATTCACGAGTTTATTTACATTCTGTCATCTTCATTGTCACCTTTTCACTGGAGTTATCTTACTTTTCCCTTTAGAATCACTGATGCTGGAGTCTTTGGAAGCAAAGCGGGGTGAACGTGAATGAAGTTTCTTAAAAACAGAGGAGAGCTGGTTGTCTGGAAAGAGGAGTTCCAATATTCCTTCCAGAAGGACATAAATGAGGCGACGATTCAACTCAGGGTGCTGGAACATCTCAAATACACACAAAAGGCCTTTGCGAGTTGTTTCACTTCCAATAATGTGTTTCAGCTCATCTGTTAAACAAGCAATAAAAGTTTCGACATATTAACACTGTGTCTTGAACAGAACCACTCCACACATGTACAACAAGTTTCAGTGGACCAGCCATTCTAGACACGTACAACAAGTTTCAGTGGACCAGCCATTCTAGACATGTACAACAAGTTTCAGTGGACCAGCCATTCTAGACACGTACAACAAGTTTCAGTGGACTAGCCATTCTAGACACATACAACAAATTTCAATGGACCAGCCATTCTAGACATGTACAAGTTTCAATCAGTAAGATGCATCACAAGTGTTAGGTTGGTCTTTCAGTCTGTAAGAGGTATCAGAAAAATTTCTTTGAACTATAGATTGGTTCTTATAACAACCATTTGACAAATTTCTGAAAGATTAATTAATAATGAGAAGGAAATATATGACCAAGTCTCAATACTGCTTTGAAAAACCAACAATTTTCATTAAAAAGTTGTAACATTCTAATTAAATGAGGCCCAGTAGAATTATTGTATACATAAATACATACAAAACATACTTGGTTATCTTGATGCTATAATATTTCAAATATTAAAAAAAGCTTTGGGAGATGTGTAACAATTATGCTTTAAAATAAAATGTTAGAAAATGATTAGGTTCGTTGAATGTAGCAGATACGACACGATTTTACATTTTCCTTTTAACATTGTCTAAAAAAAATTAAATTTTATCCTTTTCAGAGGGGTCACAGGTCAAAGACTATGTCACCACATTGTTTACTTCTATTCAAAATTTTATTGAACTACTATTTTATGAATTTATCTATTCAATTTAAATTAACTGTAGATTATAATCCCAATTTTCATATTATAGGTTATTTAATTTCTTAATTTAAAAGTAAATGTTAAACAATCACATCTAAACATCAATTTTTGTGTGTCACTTGGTATGATGAATGCAGCACAGGTTCAAATTAGATGCTTGTGATGTCAAATTTACAAAGTCTACAAGTTTTCATGAATTAGGAGTTCAAATTACCAATATTGATAAACTAGAATATACAGTTAAAACCTTTCATCTTTTCTGTTTGCTGAGCTACAACTACATTTAGTAAATCACACACCTCTTTCCATTTTTGGAAATGGTCCCTTATATTCACTTACTTTTATATATGACATGTGAAAAACTAATTGGAAGCTCAGAATGTACCCTTAGTGATTTTCTAAGCTATTTTTAAATATAAAGGCGTTCTCTCTTTCATTCAAGACAAACCCTCAAGCTAGTAGGTTCAGTCTTTAGTCTATTTTCTTAATTGTTTAAAATTCAAATACAGATTAGTTATTAGACCAGATAAATTATAATAGAATCCTATGGTACTGATGAAGTGATATTATCATTCAAATGTTTATATAAAGCCTAACAAATTATTTCACATCCTTCATGTGCAAAAGTTCTTGAGGCTTAGCATGCTAAGACAAGCAGTAACAAGTACAAAAGAGACTAAGATAATTCCTTGCTTTATTTCTTTAACTCTTTTCTCTTAAGAAAAATAAATTTAAGTTGTTTGTAAATAGTGAATCTATACACATACACATATACAACTTATAATTATTGAAATGTGACTAACATACAGAAAAGATAGGTCACTTTCTAAACACTAAAGGTCAGCTTTATATTATTGAATATGGTAATATAATTGCACGTGCCTGGCTAAAAGGTCATGTAATAAAAATAATAAAAGTATATAAATATATAATGTTATGAGATTTAAGCTGTTTAGTCTGAACATACATTTTCTCATTTCATAATCTGTAGTCATTCCAGAACAAAAAAGTAATTTACAATCATATCTTAATTTTACATGGTGGCCTCATGATTGGTCAAATTGACTGAACCCAAACAAAGATTCAATAGTGAAATAAATATAAAATATAAAGTGAAAATGTATTCTCAAGATGGCTGGTATGGGCATTAAAACTAATTAAAATAAAGTACAGAACAATGTTTCAACCTTCTTAGGTCATCTTCAGGTTAACATCTTTGTTAAGAAGGGTCAAAACATTATTCTGTACTTTAATTACAGTTTTAATACCCATACCAGCTGTCTTAAGAATACATTTTTACTTTAAGTGGGTTTCTTGTCATCACAAAATATGGAAAGTTTCTTATGAAAAGTTTGATAAAAATATCTCAACATAAGGATTATGCATGTGAAATTTGGAAGTTATTATGATGCATGAAATGATTGCAAGTTGGATGAGCAGCATGCAAAAATGAAAAAGGTCCAAGAAAGACACTGTTTAACAAACCTTAAAACTTAATAAATAGAACAAGTGCTATTTTGCATATTAAAGCATTCTAATGCTCACTGATAATATGCCAGATTTTGTGAACATATGTTTACTAATGTAACAGTAATAGAATGAAAATAATAAGAGCAAAACGGTTACATGGTCGGTCCCAGAGACCAAGCCATGCTGAAAGTTCATTAATGAACAGATGCCACTTCAATGAGCCTAAGTTAATTATGTCTCCAAATGATGATCTATCATCAACCTGAAAGCCCAAGTTTTTATTCTTTTATCAACATCACTTTGTTTAAATTGTGGTTTTTGAGCATAATATTTAGTCCTCACTTTGAATACCATTATAATTGCATATTTTTCCAAATAATGCTTTAAAAATAGAAATTTTAACAAAGACCCCACCTGAGATACTACATAGCATTACCATCTTAGTAGCAATTCGAGTTCTTAATTTTGTATTGGCATCTCGTTCTGGTGAAGGAAGAGCCAGGGAACCATTTGGCCAGAAGTTCTGTCTACGATAGAAAAAAAAACAAGTTTAAAAAATCAATTCTTAACATAGTTTAAGAAAATTCCACATTGTCACTGAAAAGAACAGACAATAAACACAAATATTTATAGATGCCTTCAGATATCAAACTAATCAGACTAAACCTGGAAATCACTTAATGGAATGATCTTGTGAGAGATGAATGAAGTTGATTTAGAAAACAATTTATTTAATACAAAACTTTGCTTTAAGTTAAAAACAAACTACATAGTTTGTCATGAATAGTGATACTAGTAACTCTGTTATACGTATTTTATACCTTACAATATACAGTCCATTTTTTCTTCAAACTTGCAAAAAACAACTTTGATTTTTTTTCTTTTTTTTTTAAATGAAGGTTACTCCAATAACAAGCATGAAGGACTCTCAGGAGCAATTTTTATCAATAGATTACCGTTGTAAATGCAGTTTAATTCTATACCTTTGCAATTTATACAAAAAGTAAAATGTTGCAATATTAGTACATTCATATGATTATAATTGGGTGTTTGTTTATATTATCTACACTGTTCATGATTAAATACAGAAAATTTAATGTATAAAAATTGTTAGTGTGTCATAAGGTTATGATGACAAGTACTGGAACATGCAACAACAGTTGTTCAGGTTATACTTACTATGTTAAACATAGTATGAAACTTATTCAGATGAAACATTCAGATATCCAAAACTAACTAACAGTACTTCTGGTGCTAATGCTTCCTAGCAAACTGTGGTTGTGGTGCTAGTCTTACTAACAGAATTGAAGTTTTAATACTTCGTAACAGTACTTATGGGATCCTTTCCAGATGGGTCATGGGTCAAAAGCCATGCCACTGGTTTCTTGATTTGTATTCAAAATTGTATTGAACTACTATTTTATGAATTTATCTCCTAAATTTAATATCAAACTGTAGATTATAATCCCAATTTTCATATTATAGATTATTTAATTTCTTAATTTAAAAGTAAATGTTAAACAATCACATCTAAACATCAATTTTTGTGTGTCACTTGGTACGATAAATGCAGCACAGGTTCAAATTAAATGCTTGTGACGTCAAATTTACAAAGTCTATAAGTTTTCATGAATTAGGAGTTCAAATTACCAATTACCAAATATAAAGGCATTGTCTCTTTCTTTCAAGACAAACCCTCGAGCTAGTAGGTTGAGTCTTCAGTCTATTTTCTTAATTGTTTAAAATTCAAATACAGATTAGTTATTAGACCAGATAAATTATAATAGAATTCTATGGTACTAATGAAGTGATTATTATTCAAATGTTTATATAAAGCCTAAGAAATTATTTTGTTTCACATCCTTCATGTGCAAAGTTCTTGAGGCTTAGCATGGTAAGACAAGCAGCAAGTACAAGGGTTATAGTTAGAAGAGAATTCTTTGCATTATTTCTTTATTTATGGTTCTATCTTAAGAAAAATAAATTTAAGAATGTGTTTGTGAACAGTAATAATCTATATACATATACAATTAATAGTAATTGAAATGTGACTAGTTTACCAAATACTAGTTCATTAAAACAGAGACAAGTTCACTTTCTAAAAACTAAAGATTAGTTTTATATTATTGAATACTGTTATGAGTGCACATGCACTGCATCATTGTAACTAGTGTATTGTTAGCTAGGCATGGTGGAAAGGTCGGTATAATAAAATTGAAAAATATATATAAATGTATAGTGTTATGAGATTTAAACCATTTAGTCTAAACATATGTTTTCATTTCTTAATCTGGAGTCATACTAAAATGCAAAAGGCATATTTATGTTGACTAATTTTGTTTGCTGGTTACAAAAATTGGTCAAATTGACTGAACATAAAAACATTCATTAGTGAAAATAAAGTTATTTTCTTAAGAAACATTTGATAAAATGATCTGAACATTGTAAGGATTTCACACGTTGAAAATTTTCTAATTCACAATAGTATGTTTAATCTTAAAATTAAACTTACTTTTCATGTTAGACAGGCAACATGCAAAAACAATGTTTAACAAACTTGAAGACTAAATAGAAAAAATATATTTTGCATATGAAAATCTTGCATTGTTTACTGATAATATGCCAAATTTCATGAACATACATTAACTAATGTAGCAGTAATGGAATGAAAATTATAACAAGGACAAAATGTTTACAAGTTTGGTCCTTGAACTGAAAGAGTTAACACTAACAGTACTTATGGTGTTAACACTTACTTGAATGTTTTAACGTAGTGGGCAACTTGTTCAGAAGATGTAATCCACTCCACGTAGTCAAGAATTTTCCTGTTTTCATAGTAAGAGAAATACTTTCTCACAGATGTTTACTGATAAAACACTTGCAAGTCTGTATTACTGAACCTGTTGTAGGTTTTACTTCTTAGTAAAATTTATAGCTCATCTATAAATTTTAGGCATTTTGTAATTAATTTCTTTCTTGTGAAACAGTTTAACAAAAATATTTAATTTGGACATAAATGTGACTGTTTATAGATAAGTTTCATTAATAGAAGCTGTACCTGTTATAAACAATCAGTTATCAATCATGACAATAAGACTCATTAATAGAAAAAGCACCTATTAATTGTATCTCCAAATGTTGCTTTGATGATCTGTCGTAGTAATACAACAATCCTCCGTCTCAACCACTGATTCTTGCTTTTGAGATCAAATACTTCGTCCATCAGCAAAACAAGAATTCGTAATGGAATGTTGTCTTGAGTCTGAAAATATTTAAGAGAAAACAGAATTAATGAAAATTAAAGAGAGAAAATAAGAATGTAAAAAAAAAAAAGTTCTGTTGATTCACTAAGATACAGAACTACCAATATATGGAGAAGACACACGATAACTTAATAGAAACACCAGTATGTGAAGAAATAGATCCATCTAATTACAAAAATATATAATTTTAGAATAGAATAACTGAAATCAAAACAAAGTTAGGTGAGTGTTGCATCGAACCTTCTGGATAAGCAAGAAGTTTATACAAATGAAAAGTGAATGTAGAAAAAGATCGAGAAACTTGAATGTAAATAGTAATTAACTCTTTCACCATAAGCTTAATCTGTGGGACCAGCCTTGTTGCCAATCCAACATGCAAAGTAATTATTCTTTTAAGATTAAAATACTTTTATGCATCAGAAAACCTTTCAAATTTCACATATAAAATCCAGACAGTTCTATTAACCATTTAAGAATAACTTTTCATTTCACTAACAAATCTTTTAATGGGTTCAGTGGATTTGACAGATCCAGTAACCACCATATAAATCTATAAAAGTAACATAAATTGTGCCTTTTTTTGTTCAGGAATGACTACAGATTATAAAATGAAAACACACATTTAGACTAAACAGCTTAAATCTCATAACATTGTACACTTATAATTGTTATTGTATTAACCTTTCATCTGTGTCTGGCTATCAATACATAAGTTACAATCATGTGGTGCATGTGTCTATGTTACCATATCTAAAAGTATAAAATTTACCTTTAGTCTTGACTGCATTTTAGTGGACTAGTATTTAGTAAGCTATAGTGATGTTTAAATTATTCTATATTATATATGTATATAGATTATTATTATTTAGAAACAGATTATCAAGCTTATTTTTCTCAAAATACAGAATAGTAAATAAAGAAATAAAATAAAGAATTCTCTTCCACTTATGACCTTTGTACTTATTGCACACGTAGAATGAGAAACAAAATATTTTGTTTTATATAAACATCTGAATAATCAAATAAATACTAAATTACTTCATTGATACTATAGAATTCTATTACAATTTACCTAGTTTATTAAGTGATCTGTATTTGAATTTTAAGAAAATAAGAAATCACAAACAGACTAAAGACTCAACTTACTAGCTTATAGATCTGTCTGGAAAGAAAAAGAAAAAGACACCTTTATATTTGAAAACGGTTGAGAAAACCACTAAGGAGACATTCTGAGCTTCCAATAGGTTATTCGTATGTCATATAGAGAAATAAGCATATGTAAGAGACTATTTCCACAAATGGAAAGAGAATAGTGGGTGCCACTGTGTTTGATCCACTAAATATAGTGATAGCTCAGTAAATAGAAAAGGTTACTTTATATTCTAACTCATGAATATTGGTAATTTTGAGCTCCAAATTCATGCAAAACTAGACTTTATATTTTGACATTATAAACATATAACTGTAACCAGTGCTGCATTCAACGTATCATGTGACCCACTAATACCTATATTTAAGGCAGGTTATTTTAATATTTTCTTTCAAGTTAAAAAATTAACTAATATATAATATTAAATTTGAATTATAATCTACAATATGATACTACATCTAAGGAGATAAGTTTATAAAACAGTTCAATAAAACTTTATATTTAAGTTGACAAACATGATGACATGGCCTCTGACCTGTGACCAGCAGAGAGGTTTAATGGCTGTCATAAACCTGTTCGGTATAGGAAACAATACAAATATCTGTTATACGTAAATAGCAATAGAAGCTTAATTTAGATTACAAACATTTGGAAACCTTCAAAAGAAAATGTACCCAAAACTGCCATCAAGTTTAGTCTACATCTGACAGTTTAAATGGCAAACCAATTACACTGACTATTGCATTTACAAGAAAGGCAGAACCAGTATTCCTGTGGGAATGAGCTGATACATCACTTCAGAAAGGTCATTGAGTTACAAAGAATAAAAGGACAATACAACTATTTCTCAAATATCGGATTAGGGATTAAACTTATCACTATGGGTCAGAGGTCAAATTTTGAATGAATGACTACTTTATGAATTTCTCCTTAAGTTTGGTATCAAACTATAGATAATTTAAATTTGCATATTTAATTTCTTAATTTAAAAGTAAATATTAAAAAAACACATGAATGTTGATTTTTCTTCTGTGTCATGTGGTATGTTGAATGAAGCACTGATTCAAATTAGATCTTTGTGATGTTAAAATACAAAGTATGTAGTTTTGTATGAATTAGAATCTCAAATATTTGTTGATATATTTCTCACATACTGAATCAAACAGTGGCCCTGCTGAACTTTTTTTGCAAATGGTCCCTTGATTATGTCTACTTCTATGTATGTGAATAACTAATCAAAAGCTAAGAATATCCCCTAAGCAATTTTCTCACTAATTTTCAAATGTAAGTGTTGATTCTGTTTTGAGACAAAAATCTGTGGTGGTAAGTTGAGTTTTTAGCCTAATTAAGATATCATATTTTTGAGATCCAAATACAACTTAGTTAATAAACTTTGTAAATTATACTAGAATTCTATGGTGTAAATCAAGTAATTTACAATTTTTTGGTTATTCAAATATGTACATAAAACCTCGAAAAACTCATTTCATTTCACATCCTCCACAAAAAATTTCTTACAGCTTAGCAAAGGAGTACAACAATTGTAACTCAGAGAGATAATTGTTTGCTTTACTTCTTTACTTACTGTTCATCATTTAAAGAAAAATAAGTTGAAAAACTTATTTCTAAATAGTAATAATGTATATACATATTTAGTGTAACTGAAAATTGATTACATTTTACAAAAACTAGCCAATAAAGCACAGCCAAGACAGTTAACTTTCTACAGGTCAGTTTTATATTCTTGGATTTAGTAACAAGGGTATAAATGCCTCATCATCGTAACTTCTGTGATGTTAGCCAGCAACAACTAAAAGGTAAATAAAATAAAAATAATAAATAACTAAATCTTATGACATAAGCAAGTTAAGCAAAACCTGTTTTTGAGAAACAAGTAGAGCCATTCTACAAAGAAAAAAGTGCAATTCATATACATTTCCTAACTTACGTTGGTTATGAGATCAGTTAAATCTACCAAACATTTATAGTGATTCTGATTCAAGTGTAAATAACAAAATGTAAAGCTTTTCTTTTTAAAAACACGAGAAATTTGAACATTTTCTCAAGCATAAAATTATTTTTTTTAAATGATAATTATTCAGGACATTGGATAGTCAACATTCTGAAAGAAAAAAAATTTGAGAAAATCTTTAATTAGAAAATCTTAAAACTTAATTCAGAAACCTGATACTTTGTGTATAAAATCCTAATAATGGATTTTAACAACTTGCAAAACATAAACATGTGCATACATTATCAAATATAGTATAATTAATTCTCATAGATACTTTCACAGTAATGGGCTGGTTGGATTCCACCCAGCCTGTAATAAGAGTTAATCTATTAAAGTTAGTTTAACCAAAAAATAAGTAATCTAACTACATAATTTATTACAGCTTTGATAAGTTTTTAACACACATAGATTTCCATATGTTCTGACCTTACCTTGTTAAAACTCTGGTTAATTTTATCACATATTCAAATCTCTGTATGATCTGACCTTACCTTATTGGAACTGTAATAAGTTTTTAACACACACATACATCTCCATGCGATCTGACCTTACCTTATTAAAACTAAGTTTTAACATATACATCTCTATGCGATCTGACCTTACCTTATTAAAACTATGATAAGTTTTTAACACATATATACATCTCCATACAATCTGACCTTATTTTATTAAAACTATGATAAGTTTTTAACACATATATACATCTCCATATGATCTGACCTTACCTCTATATCAATTCCAGCAGCCACTTTTCCACTGTCAGGAAGCACAGGGTTGAGAGATGGAGAGAAGCGGCCTCCAAGCACTTTAACGAGTCCATCCTTCAATCCATCAATGAGGTTATCAGGCATTGTCTTGACAATATTACCCATCGTCTTAACTGATGATCTGAGAGGATTAACTAATGTTCCAACCTTCAAGTAGAGTAACAAATTATATCAAGATACCCAACAATATACAGAGGATTAACTAATGTTCCAACTTTCAAGTAGAGTAACAAATTATATCAACATACCCAATAATATACAGAGTTGGGTATATTAAAGGTATATTATTGGAACTAAAGTTCAAACCTTCAAGTGGAGTAACAAATTACAGTATCCACATACCCAGTAACATAAAGAGGATTAACTAAAGTTCAAACCTTCAAGTAAAGTAACAAATTATAGTATCCACGTACCCAGTAACATAAAGAGGATTAACTAAAGTTCAAACCTTCAAGTAAAGTAACAAATTATAGTATCCACGTACCCAGTAACATAGAGAGGATTAAATAAAGTTCAAACCTTCAAGTAAAGTAACAAATTATAGTATCCATGTACCCAGTAACATAAAGAGAATTAACTAAAGTTCCAACCTTCAAGTAGAGTAACAAATTATATTATCCATGTACCTAATAATATACATGCTATTCTAATTGGTATAACAAACAGTTATTTAATAAAAGTTTGAATGTAAGACACATTGGGTTATGCCCAGTAAAAAATACCCAAATGTATAGTGTTAAGTTCAAAATTACATATTAATAATTGTAATCACAAATAAACTGCAAGTACCATTCCATTATATGAAGTAAATAACAAATTATGTCACTCCAATATTCCCATTTCCTACACCGTGAATCTCTACAAGTCAAAGGTCATAAAACCCATTTATAAATTTCAAAATGTAAAAGTCCAAAAGAAGTAAAAAAGGTACAAACTTCGAGTTGTAAACATTTTCAGGCTTTCCACACCTATTAAGTAACAATAATAAAACTTACTGTTTTGGAAAGTGGACGTTTTTCTTTCTCGTAGAGACCAGGCTCCAAGAAGCACAAGACCATATCTATCAGTTTTGGATATTCTGAAAAAATGTTCTGTCTGAGCAGCCTCTGAAGATACTGGTTAAGAAGAAGTTTACGCTTTTCCAAAAACTGGTGACTCATGTTATTGAATGCTTTCTTTCCCGGAAGTTGGAGATAGGAAAGACTCGGATACTGCAAAAAAGTATGTATTCAGTAAGATGCCAATTTAAAAGCAATTACCCTAATATATTGTTAAACTTATCTTAAAATACATACAAGTCACTCAGAGTATGTAATTAATTTCTAAGCACACTTAAGTTTTCATACAATATGTATTTTTGTACTAACATAATTGTCACATATAAGCTTGTATATAAATACATGCAGCAATCGTTTTGAAGTAATACACATTGTGGATATCAATTTAAAAACTATATAAAATTTGAGTGCTTTCAAAACCTGGTCTTTCTTTTCCATCATAAATAAAGGGGAGAAATGGTTTTTCTGATGAAAAATACCCTTCTTCCAGATTTTGGGTCACTTCTTGGATATTTGTGGTTGGTTGATTTGGTGTTTTATGGCACAAAGCAACAAGGCTATCTCTGCCAAACATCCAGTAAGTTAAAATTAAAGTAAATTTAGTAAAACTCATAAAAGAAATTAAGGTAAAACAAAAAGTTTAAAACATAAATAGCATAAAACCAGTGTTTACATCTAGTCTACAACATTAAGAGAAAAACTACAGTAATACAAGTTGTAGCATAACTGTAATTATCATAACGTGCCAGGAACACTAACAGGTAAGTACAAAAACCATCAGTCACCTGAAGCTGGCCTTTCCAGTCCTGGTTCTGAGTTATTTGATGTTATGGCCATTTTTGAAAAGTAATAAAAGTTTTAAAAGACTTGTAGCAAAATTTTAATAATTTGCCCAGATGACCAGCTGGTAGTTCAAAAGGGTAGTTCAAACAGCAGCATTAATCACTTGAAGTTAGCCTTTCCAGTCCTGGTTTTGAGTTATTTGATGTTATGGCCATTTTCTAATTTCAAATCGAACTAGATGATTTGTGATGCTAAAAAGGGAATTGCATCAAAAAAGGTGTAATGTATAAATTAAAAAACTTAAATGGCATTAAAAAAATTGATGACCTTTAAAAAACTAAAAACATTTCCAAGGTGGACAGTGTCACCATCACCAATAACACTGTCTTACATTATGGACAAACCTTGGGACAGCATATGGTGATTATGGCACCATCGTTGAGAGTAATAATGACGGCAAGAAAGTGGAATGTGGCTTATTGTGTCCTGAGTGTCATACAGACTACACACTGATGCATCAGTTCCAGATAAAAGAAAATGATGAGTTAAAAAACTATGACCAATGAGTAATCTAGTTAGAACTTCCTCTTTCTGATCCTTACGGAAGCAAGATGGCCAAAGTCTAATACAGGATTTTATTTGAGAAAGCTTATTTTCACGTTGCTCTCTCCAAGTCAACTGCCACTTGGCACCGAGCCAAGCCTTGAATACAGAACCATAGTCCATGTATGGAATAGGCACAGCGGTGATAGTGCCAGAACAGACAGATTTATCTGCAATGTCAGTGAGCTCATTCCCACGAATACCAACGTGGCCAGATATCCAGAAAAACTGGATAGAAGTCGATGTTAAAGAGAAATGGGCCAGTTGGTCTTGAATACCAGTGAGAACAGGGTGTAAACTAACGTGAAGCAATTCCAGAGCCAGTAGAGAACTAAGCGAGTCAGTATGAATGGTGCAGTTTGAGTAATGCTTAGCTTCTAAGTGATCCAGAGCAAGAGAAATGGCATACAGTTCAGCACTGAACACAGAATCTACAGGGGCAATTCTGCATGAAACCACCAAACCTCAACAAACCATGGCAGAGCCCACACACAGTCACCCGATTTTGAACCATCTGTATAAATAGCAATGGAAGAATGGTTTGAAAGATGTTCAGCAAATAACACAGTATTTCCAATCAGCAGTGTCTGCTCTTCTTAAATGACTCAAAGATAGGTCACATTTGGGGACTGGAAAGAAGCCTTGGTGGGATGAACTGACCAGTGGATACAACAATGTTATCCAAGGACAGACCCAATTCATCCAACTGCACCTGGATACAAAGGCCAAAAGGAGCAATGACAAGTCGTACATTCTGAAAAAGTATGACCCACTGAGGAAGAAAAACACAACCCCAGGTGAGATGCTCTGGTGAGGAACGAAGTTTCGAAGCATATAGTAAAGACAGTTGCAAATGGCAGAGGTACAAAGAAGGTTCATGAGACTATGTATAAGCTCTGAATGAGGAAAGAGTGGAAAGCCCCAGTGTAGAACTGAAATCCTTGATGATGAATGGGGTTCAGCATCTTTAAGGTTAAGGCCCTGGCAGAGCCATAAACTAGTGCTCCATCGTAAAGTTTTGATCGAATAAGAGCATGATATATCTTCAATGCAGAACATCAATCAGCTCCCCAAGTTGTGGAAGAGAGGACGTGGAGGATGTTCAGTGCTCTTTTACACTTGACCTGTAGCTGCTTGACTTACAGTCAAAGATATGCCCCAAGAACTAACTTTGTCTCAGAAACCACAGGTTGTACAACTTCACCAATACAGAGTTCAGGATCAGGATGAATACCCCATTGGCAGAAACAATCCATGCAAATGGCTTTAGAGAAAGAGAAGTTACAGCTGTTTGCTGTGGTCCACTTCAATAAATGATTGAGGGCAGTCTGTAGCTTTTGGCCAATGTACCTCATGTTTGACAACTGACACGAGATGTGAAAATCGTCTACATAGGGCCCATTTGCAACAGTAAGAGGGAGTTTTCAGTGATGGCATTAATCTTTATACTGAGAAGTGTGACATTCAAAACACAGCCCTGAGGAATTCCAAGTTCCTGTAGAAAAGAACGGGAAAGTATTAAACCCATACGAACTTGGAAACGCCTGTCCATTAAAAAACTGTTTAATAAAAATGGGCAAATGGCCACGTAACCCACATATATGGAGGTCTCGCAAAATGCTATACCTCCATGTTGTATCATAAGCCTTCTCAATGTCAAAGAATATTTATACAAGATGTTGTCATTTGAGAAAGGCTTCTCTGATTGACGTTTCAAGTCGAATTAGGTGGTCTGTTGTGGAGTGCTGGCGTTGGAACCCACACTGGATAGACGAGAGGAAAATGTTTGATTCGAGAATCCAAACAAGACAAACGTTAACCATCCTTTCGAAGGTCTTACAGAAACAGCTCATCAAAGCAGTTTGATGGTAGTTTGAAGGAAATTTGGGATCCTTCCCAGGCTTAGAGAAAGGTAAGACAATAGCCTGGTGCTAGGAATCAGGAAAAACATTCTCCTGCCAGATCTGGTTAAAAACAGTCAGAAAAATAGCAAGAGAGCAGGAGATAGATGGGGCAGCATTTAATAGCTCAAATGGAAGGAGGTGATCGCTCTGCTCAAGTCTTGATGGCTCAGAAAGTTGAGGAAGAAGTAGAAGTGCTTGATACCTGGCAAAAGCCATAGAGTATCTGCAATGCTCTGGGTATCAGCTACTTCTTAGCCATCAAAGCACAAGATCAAAAGGGGGACAGAATTACATTGCCCACTGACCTTTCAAATCTTGTTCCATATGACTTTGGAATAGGTGGTAGAAGATATGCTGGTTGTAAACTTGATCCAAGATTCCTTCTGGCTTTGACATCTTACCCACCAAGTATGTGCATGGGCCTGCTGGAAAGCGATGCAGTTCAAGAATGTGGGATACCGATGAAAAGTATCCCAGGCCCATTTTTGAGCCTTCAATGCCATATGGCAGGCAGAATTCCACCACGAATGAGGATATCGTGGAAGATGTGTTGAAGTTTCAGAAATACATTGAGCAGCCACTTGTATAATACAGTCAGTCACTGCTGCCACACAGTTGTCTATTAATGGCTAACAGACAATGATAGTATCAAGTTCTGCGAGAGCAGTGAACAAGGGACAGTTTGCTTGATCCAGCTTCCATGGGGCACATGGATTGAGTGGCATCAATCACGGCCAGTCTCTTTAAAAATTATAGGAAAATGATCACTCCCTTATGGACTATTGTCAACCCTCATTGAAAAATGAGAGAATAGTGAAGGGGAGCAAAGTGAGAGATCAAGAGCAGTAAAGGACTTCTAGGTGCATGAAAATAAGTAGAAGAGCCAGTATTGAAAAGAGAAAGGTTGTGATCAGAGAGCACACACACTACAGTGTGATCTCTCCTATCAATAACAGCATTTCCCCATGGGGGATGATGTTTATTTAAGTCCCCCAGGATTAAAAAGGGAGAGCATCAACGCCTGATTGATCATATGTCTCTCCAGGTGACAGGTAGAGAGAACAAACAATGATGGTATGACCCAAGGAAACACCGATGGCTACAGCCTCCAAGGGTGTGTCAAGTAGCAAAGACAAGGTGGGCACATGCTGATCAACCAACAGTGCCACCCCTCCATGTACTTGTCCATCACACAGCTTGTCCTTTCTGTACAAGGAAAACCACTGAAAGGTGACTGTATCAGCAGGTTTCAGAAATGTTTCCTGTAAGGAAAGACATACAGGATGGTAGGAAGCAATCAGCATTTTGATGTCATCCAAATTAGAATGTAAACCTCAACAGTTCCATTGCATAAAGGAGGCCATTTTAATTTATGTGTAGGCAAATTGGGTGGAGAACCCTTCTGTTTACGACCACATCTTTTTTCCTTAATGTCCTTATTCGAGGGAGGTGTATCGGCCTCCACAAATCCTGCCCTGGGTTGATTGGGCAAGTCTTTGCTGTTGGAAGGGGATTCCAGTGACTAAGGACTTGAAAGAATGATCGTTCTGTACCTTGGGATGGGAGATGATGATGTATCTGAGGAAATGTCTGTTCCTGGAACCAAAGGAAGTGGATCTTGGGATTTGTTGGAATGTACGTAAAGGGACATAGATGGGTGTTGAAATTGATTCATCAACTTTTTTAACCATGGAGGTCAAAAGACTTTTCATTTGTTTGGAGAACAATTCTTTTGGGGGCACAGAGAGATCTGCCTGCACTCTCACTGTAGTTGTGGAACAAAAAGCAGCAGCATATGTCCAAAATGAAGTGGTGGACAGCAACTTTTGAGCCTCAAGACAAGTAATGTTGTGAATTATTTTCAAATGTTGCAACTTTTTTTCATCCAACCATATAGGGTAATAACGAAAGTAGGATGGGTGAAAGCCATTGCAATTGATGCAATGAGGGTCCATTTCACATTCTTAGGCATCATGGTCCTTGCAACCACAACGAGCACACGTCAGGGAACCACGACATGATATCTTTGAGTGACCAAACCTCTGACACTGGAAACATCCAAGAGGTTTTGTAATGTATGACCGTACCCTGCAATTAAGATAACCTGCCTTAATGGTGGCAGGTAGACATGGTGATGTAAATGTCAGAATGAAGATACTGGTCAGCATTGTAATTCCATCTTTGCAAGTGGAGATACGCCTCACTGCAGAAACTCCTTGGGTAGAGAAACCAGTGAGAATCTCCAACTTGGGGATGTTCTTCAAAATCCCCCCTCACAAAAATAACTCCTCATGATGAATTCAATGTAGCATGAGGTGTAACCTCAATAGGTACATCCCCAATCACCTTTTAATGTAGGAGGAGTTTATTGTGTTAAGATGTGGATGTTTCCACCAATTTGTCACCAGATCAAAGCTTCTTTACTGACTTTAGAGAGCCAGCAAGTCCCTCTAGTCCCTTCTGAATGAAAAAAGGGAGACATTTGCCCTAAAGGTTTGTCTGAAAGAGAATGTAGTGTAAGAAAACAAGGTACAGGTGTTACAAATGTTGAAGATTGCTGCTCAGAATTTTCAAGATGTGGCTGTTTTTTCACTATTTTATTTAGTTTTTAATTGGAGTATCCATGATAAAGAGAGGGAAATTTTGGTGCCTACTGACCCCACCCACCATGGAGTCCTATGAGAGAATGCACTACAATGCTAAACAAGGACACTGCAGCAATGTCAGGGTTTTGTAAACATTATACACAAACACCAGCATCAGATACAATGTCCACAACACCTGTTGAGAACATCCAACATTGGTACTTGGTTGACCCTAGCCCGAGTGGACCAGCTGATTGACCCAAGTGGACCACCCCAAGGCCACCCATCTACGGGGAATTCAAGGCCAAAGTGGTATGTTAGGGTTGGACCCCACAACCACCAGGATCCTCTCCTCCCCTTCATGAGTCACTATGCACGGCAAACACGTGGGTGGATGTTTAGATCCCAGAGGAGGTAAATTGAAATAATAGAACCTTCCCTGGGAGGTCCCCTCACCACGTAAAGAAATCCACACCGTGGGGCTTGGATATTTATACACACATTTATGTTAGTTTCTCTGCTTTTATGTAAGCTTTAACAACATATATTGAACTAACGTTGCAGAAATCTCCTTGTGTAAAACCATTGAAAGATCTATTAATCTTCTTACATTTAATTCAAAACATACATGAAAACAAACACTATGGTAAACAGTTTCATACTATTGTAGGATTTCTATAACTTCATTTAGAGATAAAAAAAAACTATTCAGATAATTTATAGTTTGAAATACTTCCACCACATCCAAAGACTTTTGTTCATGAAGTGATAAAAAACTGGGGAAGTGATGGATACATGCAACCAAATTAAAATAATACATCACCCTAAGAATTTGGCATTTTCTTAAAACAAATATATTAAATGTCAGTGGATGGAAATGTTTACAACTCCAGCAGATAATAACAAGGCTTCTAATAATTTCAGTAACTGAAATTACTTTAAAAATTACTTGCACTAGTAGCTCTCAAATTTTACAGAAATAAGTTACCTTTTCTATGAGGCTGGTATGGAAGTTATGAAAATCACTATACCGTCGCATAACACACCACTTTTCCTCTTCACAGTTTGATAATTGTCTTATCACAGAGATAGCATAAACTGCATAGCTTCTTCCACCCTCTTGTACTATACCTTAAGAGTATAAAAAGCTTTCTTAATGTATTTTTTTTTTATTGTTGTTAAAGTACACTATTTACTACACAGGCAAGAGAAAATAATAAAAAAGTACATGAAACAGACAAATTATTTCATAAGTTAAAAACTTTTGCTAAATGTAAAAATCAAATGACACAACATCTGAAACTGTTTACTTGAATTTAATCCTGTTTGCTTTTATTGTTGATATGATTTTGACAGACAAATGTTTAGTGCACTGCTCTTTATAACAGAATAAAATCTTTACTAATGCAGAAACTAATTCATAGTTATTTAAAATATGTAAGGAAAACACCAAAATATTTGGTGAAATAAAATTATTTCTTCAGTGTTATATCTGATTTACATTGTGTATAAATAACAAAAATAAGATGTTTCAATGCAATATTTTTATTGAAGATTTGTTTGTTACTGGTCTGAATGCAAAGTGA
The DNA here is from genome assembly GCF_004210375.1 of Tachypleus tridentatus. Classification (NCBI taxonomy): domain Eukaryota; kingdom Metazoa; phylum Arthropoda; class Merostomata; order Xiphosura; family Limulidae; genus Tachypleus; species Tachypleus tridentatus. The sequence continues at coordinate 48,572,437 of NC_134830.1, forward strand.
TTTCATGTTATGGTTAAAAGAACTATTCTTCGTCCCAACAACTTCAAATATTCTTTGCATGAACTCCAACACCACCTAAATACATTTCAAATGTTTATTTTAAACAGACATCACCTAGTCTAACGAATCTCGATTTCTGCAGCGACATGCAGATAATAGGATCAGAATCTAGTATAAACAGCATGAATCCATCCTGTCTTGTGTCAATGGTACAGACCAGTGGTGGTGGTGGTGTAATGGTGTGGGATATGTTTTCTTGACACACATTAGGCCCCTTAATACCACTTGAACATCATTTGATTGCCACAGCATACCTAAGCATTATTGCTAACCATGTCTACCTGTTTTCCAATGGCTACTTCCAACAGGATAATGCACCATGTCACAAAACTCACATCTCAAGCTGGTTCCACAAACATGACAGTGACTTCAGTGTACTCCAATGCCCTGCACAGTCCCAAGATCTCAATCCAACAGAGCACCTTTGAGATGAGGTGGAACAGGAAGGTTGCAGCATGAATATGTGGCCGACAAATTTGCAGGAACGGCGTGATGCTATGGAGTCAGCATGGACCAAAATCCATAAGGAATTTTTCTAGCACCTTGTTGAATCCATGCTACAAAAAATTAAGGCTGTTCTGGAAGCTAAAGGTGGCCCCCCCAGTTCAAGATAGGTGTGCCTAATAAAGTGACCACTAAGTGTATATGAACATTTATATATATATATATATTTTTTTTTTTTATTATAATGACTTTCCAGTCATGGTTACCTAACATTACATAGTTTGCTCATGCAGTCAGAACAGTATCCAGTAATATTAAACTGACCTTTAGTCTTCCCTGTCTTGGCTGTGATTTTTAAACTGACCTTTAGTCTTCCCTGTCTTGGCTGTGATTTAGTGGACAAGTATTTTGTAGTACAATCACATTCAAATTATCTTATATATAAATGTTTTTAGAGAAAATTAATATAAATAAAGTAAACAAAATCAAAAGGAGGGGCTGTGTTAAATCCAAACCTCTGACTAATGGCATCAACTTGTTATAACCAAAAACAAACCAAAACAAAAATAAATGCTGTACTAATTATAGCTCATACCCTGGGATTGTTTCAATGTGGTTTATAAAATGTACCCTAGGTTTTGGAGGTGATTATTAAGACCCGATAATTACTATAATCAGCTATTTAGACTAAATTTATAGTTTCAAAATATGTCATTAGTTAAGGCTATTACACTTAACTTCATGATGGCTGAACAACATAATGGGTACATTTTATATCCCACATTATAGCTGGTAACCTGGGATCCTTTCAATTAGTACAGCATTGTTTAGTTTTGTTTTAGCTTGTTTTTTGTTATGACAAACTAATGTGTGTGTGTGTGTGTGTGTGTGTGTGTGTGTTCATAAAATACAGAACAATAGATCAAGAAGTAAAGCAATCAATTACCTCTTCTCACTACGACCTTTGTACTCAGTTGATGTTGGTCATATGTTGCTAAGCCTTTTAAAATTTTGCACGTGGAAGATACACACTTTTTTTAGGTTTTTATGCATACGGTTGAATGACAAAAAAAACGTAAATAACTACACACTGATACCATAAAATTCCACTATAATTTATTAAGCTTAGTAACTAAGATTCATTTATATTTCAAAAAATATGAAACTTCAAGCAGGCTAAAGACAACACTTACCTCATTAAAATCTCGGATCAAAAGAATGTTGTAGAGTTTTCAAAGATTAAAATGGTGGGAAAAACTACTCTAGGGACATAATAAGCTGTTGATTGGTTATTCACATGTCAAATATTCAAGTAAGTGTACATAAAGGAATGTTTCAAAAAAATGGAAAGAGTTCAATGGGGCCACCATGTCTGATTCAGTACATAAACCATATCTCAGCAAAATAAAAAGATATGAGGTTCTAATTTTACATTCCAACTTGTCAATATTAGTATCTTGAGTTCCTAATTTGTACAAAACTATAGACTTAGTATTTTGACATCACAAACATCTAATTTTAAACAGTGCTGTATTTAATATATCATGTGACTCACTAAAATGTGTGTTCTTTTAATATTTACTTTTAAATTAAGAAATTAACTCATATATAACACAAAGGTTTGAATTACAATCTACAGTTTGATTCCAAACTTACTGACATAAATTCATAAGATAACAGTTCATTAAATCTTTGAATGCAAGTCAACAAATAAGGTGACATGGCCTTTGAACCCTGACCTGTTGCAAAAGGTTTAATCCTAAGTTTCTCTATTAATAACAACATTGCACCTAATTTTTATTCAATTAAGTAATTTTCCATATAAGTTAATATGCAAAAACTAGACAAATTCTAACTTTCTAACAATGCAGCAAGAGTCGTTACAAATTGATCCAAGCTAGTCATTAACTTTCTCATGGGAATGATGTCTGTACTGTGAGAGAAACTGACATTTAACCATTTGGAATATAACATCATACATCATTTGATAGATGAAAACCTTGACTTTCTACTGGTTAAAGTAATATATAATTAAATGCAAGAGAGAACTAAAGAAATATGAAAGAAAAGATGTGACAGGTAGGTGTGGCAGGAGGACGTTTGATTTTCTGTCTGTAACCATAGAAAATTGAAGATTATAAACAATATGGTTTGTCTGGGCAATGACAATAACATATGTTTAATTTTGCACTTTTTCAAGGGGTGGTGAATAGAATAGGGATCATGACATGGTAAGAGAAAATGGGTCATGTGTATCACACTTGGAGAAATGCAAGATTTGTTTAAATATTGCCTTGTATAATTATGAACTTAAAACTTGTATGCTATTAAAATATGGATTATTAGCTAAGATTTTATGCTATTCTAATTGATATAACAAACAAACATGTACTTTAATAAAATTTTGAATGAAAAACACTAAAACCTTGTGTCACATGCAATAAAGGATACCTGTAGTGACAGGGTTAAAATTCATTGACAGATTTTCCACATAAAAGTGTAGCTGTGATAACAAACCTGTATTATAAATCTCTGCAAAAATTGATTCTAAATGTTCTTGGCCATCATCATTCTCTATCAAAGGGTGAACAGCTGTGATAGGGAGTTCAAAAGTTGGCTGTCCATCACTGGTTAATAGCTCCAACCCATCTTCTTCTGCATCCAGAGAGCTAAGACTAACATTATCAAGGCTTGAAATAGAGGCTACTTCAATTGGCTGAAATGTCAAGGATTAAACTATTTTTAGGAACATCACCAAAACAGTAGAAAACTTACAATAATCATGTCTAATACTGAATATAGAATCTAAAATATTCATACATTAAGACATGCTATTTTAAAACAAAGCATTGAATGTGGTAATATAATGTAGTCAAACTCATTTAGATAATGAAACATTATCAGAGCATGGCTAAAACCTATATATAAATAATCAGTAACACAATCAGAAAAGTGTAGTCAAAACACATCTAAATGACTGATATAATGAGTATGTTATTGAATCAGGGATTGTAAACAAAGGATACGTTACAAGAATGCGATATCATGAGTATACTAGTGAATCAGGGGTTGTAAACAAGGAATATATTAAATGTATACATGATATGAGTTTAATGTTAAATGACAAGTTGTAAATAAAGGATGCATAACAATACCACGTGAGGTAACGAGTATGTTGTTGGATCAGTGGTTGCTGAGAAGAGTTAAGTTTTAAAGCTATATGATATAAGTATTTTATTAATCTTTTTAGCAGTGACTCAATATAATATATACAAGTTCATATACACATTTACACACATTAAACATTCATACTATAATTTTTGATACAGTATGTATATCTTCACAAAATTTGGTAGATTGCCAGTTTTTCACACACAAAAAATTAGATTTTTTAATTTGTTTATGAAAACAGTTTCATTACTAGTCTGAAAGAAAAGTGATTTCATGTTATGATTAAAAACTATACTTCCTCCCAAAAATTTCAACTATTATTTGTGTAATTTATAAAATCTCCTAAATACATTTCAAACATTTATTTGCTGTAAGACTTTATATTTGGTATGTTATTTTCTCTACCCTAACTCTGTGGTGTCTTCCAATTTGACTGACCTTGTAATTATCATGAAAAAGTTAGGAACTAATCATACATTGTTTTTTTCATTCTAGAATGACTACCAAATATAACATGCAAATACAAAGGTTTGGTTTAAATAGCTTAAGTCTTGCAATGTTTTTTTGTTGTTTTTTTTTAATACTGACATATCAGTCATGCCTGGCTGACATTACATAACTTGCAATGATGGGGTTCACATGCACTCATGTTACCATATTCAGTAATATAAAACTGACCTTTAACCTTTATGAAGTGACCCTGTCTTGGCTGTGTTTTAGTGAACTAGTATTTTGTAATATACAGTCACATTTAAACTATTATATATTATATACATTTAATAATTACAAACGATTACAAATAACAAGTATACATAAGTGACATACACAAACCACAGAAATATATATCTTATATAGTGTATTTAGAAGTAAGAATAAATGAAATAAGATTGTTTTTTACCTGATTTCCATCATGTTTATATATGTATCTTTACTGGAACCAAACATCTGAACTGAATGCACAGTGTTAAACTGTTTTTCAGCTGGCTTATAAGAGGTTAATAAACAAAGCTACAGAACACATTTTGAATGATACAGTTGTAGAAAATGTTGCTGCTACTTGCACAACATGGTGTGAAATTCAAACAACAGGTTTCTTGTGACAGTAAAAAACAAACCAAAACTTGTCCATTGAAAAGAATGGTAAATCACATTAAAAGCAAGATAAACCTCCTGGTGCTTGCTGGAGGGAAACCTGTTTGTCATAATGTTTTATTGTTAAACATTTTTTGGTCTATACCAGTGTATCCCAAACTTTTATGGTTCATGATGCCCTTAGTGTCTCAGCAATTTTTTTCACAGCACCCCTAGGCAAAAAGAAAAACCTAACAGTTCCATTTATTAAGTAGTTAGGTCCAAACAACTTAATAGCCATTTGAAAGAATAACACACAAATTGAAAGTGAAAACAATATTTTTATTTCATTTTTAAATAACCACAATTACTAATGAGATGTGTATATGCCTGTTGATCACTGCACAGCTTCCCAAACCTTGGAATCAGACTGGACACCGCTGCCTTTATTTCCTGTACCACATTCATTTTTGCATGGTACTTGCATTTTATCACAGCAACCACTGAAAACCCAGCTTTGCAGAGACATGACATTGAAAACAGAATTAGGATTCACTGAGTTTTAACACTTTGCAGCAAATATTCATCCTTTGCTGATATCAAAAACTCAATTTCATGCTGCCAAATTTTATTTTTAAAGTCTTGTCACAAGACAGCTCAATAGGATTTTCTCGACATCACTGATTAGGATTTTCTTCTGCAGAGGTAAATTCAGATGGGGCCTTAACCTTGAATGGGTCTTGGATCCATGCAAACTTTTCCATATCCTCTGGAAAGTAATTTCAAACTAGTCACTGGGCTGTGTTAGGTACTCCTCAAAAACAGATCTTAGTTTGTGGGTCAAACCAACTTCACTGGATGCAACAAACTGCTGAAACAGGGGGAAACAGTTTTTGCCACCATCTTCATTCATCTTTCTTCTCCATAGAGAGAGATTCAACACATTCAGTTTTTGGAAGAGATTGCACAGGTTTGCTAATTTTGACAAAAATCAGTATCCATGAAGTTTTTAGCACATTGGTGTTCTTTTTTGAGATAAGAGTAGAGTTGCTGTCATAATTCGAACACGGAGAACAGTACATTCCCACAGGAGAGCCATTGCGAGCTACAGTAGTACAACAAAAATGTGTGTTCAGATCCCATATCCTCACAGTTTTTTAAAAAAAACCTCACTTTCTGTGGCTGAGATTTTATAAACTTCCTCACTTTCAACACATTTTCCAGGACTTGGTTCAGTGAAAGATTCAGGTGTTTTGATGCAAGGACTTCCCTTTGGATTATGCAGTGGTTCCACAGTGCACAAAGAGCTTTGCTTCATACGAGTGCCTACAATCTTCCATAACAGCAGAAATAGAGCGACCACAATTTGTACAAACTCAATGCATTTAGTCCAGTCCAAGTTGTTTTCACACATAAAAGTGTCAAATATCTCAAACAAGTTTTGAGCCTTTGTTCCTGCAGTGATACTTTTATAAAAGAGAAGGCCTTCCACAATTTTGTAACCATCCATGAACTGTGTGTAGCAAATCAAATGAGCATCCTTGTTACTATCTGTTGCCTCACCCAGCTGCAACCCAAATTCCTTCCATTTCATTTTTTCATTTAGCTGATTGTTAAGGTCTTCGGCCATGTGTTGGATTCTACAACTGATAGTATTGTTGGATAAAGGCACCTTTGAAAGCAGTCTTCCTGCAGATTCACCAACCATAATGCTCACCATATCCATTGCAGCTGGTAAAATCAGTTCTTCTGTGATGGCATGAGGCTTTTTACATTTCTTAACTCTACATGCCACCTTGTAGGATGTTAGCAAAGCATGCTTGGTATTGATGCTTGTTTCAAAAATGTACCTTTTTGTTCTTTCAATTCTTTTAACTTTCTGGTAAAATAATCATGGGATTTACTAGCCATGTAAGGATGATTGGTCTCTAAGTGGCATTTTAGTTTACTCAGAAGCATGCACTCTGAAACCAAAACTTTTAGACATAATATACACTGTGGACACTCATGATTGACATCTACAGAAGTAAAACCAAAATCTAGATAATTATTGTCATAATTCCATTTATTCACAACTTTGCCACTGGTCTATGGTTCACAATCCTTTTCTTTACTCTGACATTTTTTATTTATGTTCAAAATTCTTTACATTTTTATGCACAAGGACTAAAAATCCACAAAATAATCTACTGAACTCCACTAGACCTTAAAGACACTTAATCACAACACCCTTCAGTTATTTTGATTACTGAAGACCCAAAGAGTCTACAGGAATCTAAGGAATGAAAAAGTTTGAAAAGTTACTGGCACAGCCAAAAATACAAGTAAACAAAAACATTTGAGAACATCATTGAACCGTACGTAGCACAACCTAATGTTAAAACTGTGAACTACCTCGAGCTAGTAGTTCGTGCAGTGTCCAACAGATTTTTATATCGCTGTGTTTTCCTTGAAAATTTGAAATATCCCACAGCGCCCCTGTGAGTTTGCCGTGGTGCACAGTTTCAGAACCACTGGTCTCTACTACAACTATATACTACATTAGTTTCATGTTTACTCGACAGATGGTGTTATAATATAAAAACTGATAAATTGATCTTCTAATGAAAGTGTTTAATAAACATTGTGCTTATAAAATGTCCTATATTGTTGCTTTTCGTAGAATTCTAAGATTGATTTGTTTAAGATATAAGTAACATTATTAAGTGGACTTTTTAGACCTTCTGCACTACTTTTATAAACTTTCTCTACTGAAAAGAATGAAAACATGAACATGATTTTGAAGAAATTCTGTTGAAGTAGATTGTACTGACTTTCATTTTAATGGCTCTTCACCAACTTGGAATGTGGAAGTGGATGGGGCTTCAGTCTGTCTTCTTACACAGTGAATCCCAAATTTGGGGCCATAAGGAAGTGTTAAGAGATATAAATACATAGTACTGTTACATTATCTACAGATTTATCAAGTGAGGAGGCCTCAAGCAGTAACTGAAATATTCTGAAGGATGGGGGTGCTTAACTTGAAAAATGTAAAGAACCCACATGCTAAAGTATTTCTTGGCATGCTGGAGCACTCCTACACCTTCAGTCTTGTCATCATATCTAAACAAAACTACCACATAAAAAGCTATAACAAACCACTTACGAGTTGCTTCATTCCGAATGTATATTCTGTTAGGAAAAAAAATATCTTATTACAAATTTTCCTTCACAAAATTTAAAATAATCAACAAAATTAGACCAAATTAAAAGATAATTGAGTGACAATGATTTTTAAGTTTAATTTTGTGTACTATATTTTTAATACAGTACTTTTAAAAGTACAGTAACAAAAATTACTTGTATAATCTTTTCCCCTTCAACAAATATTTTAAGTGATCTTTGGTAAACTATTATTAAATATAACATAGAAGACTGCTTAAAACACATTTATCCTTACTCACTAAAAATAAATCTGTTGATCAGATAAAAGATACTCATGGAAAGTTTTCAGGCCATACGATTTGGTAACTACCTTTGTGACCTTACACATTCTCCAGGCATCAATGTAGCCAGTTATAGTTTTAGGTTAGCCTGAAGTTATGAATGGAGAAGCAGGAAGTGCTATGAGTAATCAATTAAGCAGAATGATTGATGGGCAATAACCTCTCCAAGCCCACCTATAGTCACACCAATCTTTGGGAAAATATTCTAATAAAATGTTTAGATTCTTTTTACTTACCCGATGTTTAATAAAGAACTGCAGATAGCTAATAAACATGGAGAACAATAACCCACATATAGCACTCTAGTTCATGCCACCAGAAGTAATCTTGTACAATTTAACTTGTTCTCTGAAACAAACAAACTAGTTCTACACACACAATGAACAAGATTTTAAACTGATTAGACTAGAAAAGTAGAACATAACTGTAATAGAGACACAGAATTACTTTAGGTACAAAATATCTAACAGAGACAGGACTACCCCAGAGACAAAGTAACCATAGCAGAGAAAGGACTACCCCAGGGACAAAGTAACCGTAGCAGAGAAAGGACTACCCCAGGGACAAAGTAACCGTAGCAGAGAAAGGACTACCCCAGGGACTAAGTAACCGTAGCAGAGAAAGGACTACCCCAGGGACTAAGTAACCGTAGCAGAGAAAGGACTACCTCAGGGACAATGTAACATATACTGGACTACCACTAGAAGAAATCTTCAATCTCGAAATTCTCTTGTTAGTTTTATCTGCAATTGTCTTTTGTACTGTTAAGTAGCACTTGAAGTATACCTGTGGCTAAAACATTTGACAGTAAATTCATTAATGTTAAAGAGAACTGAAAACAGTTTTTCTTTTATCTTAACAAGCCCTCATGGTTACCACTCTAACACAAGCATTACATTAAACAGATCAACAGGTTCAACAGACATCAACTACGTTTAGAGGTGATAACAGACATTAACAAACTTTCAGAGGTGACAAACCTTCATCATCTGATCTAGCTCCAAGATCCTTCAATAGGTCCAACTCAGCCAAAAGCTTGATGTATGCCGGTGTCTTTTTGAATGCTGGAAAGAAGCGGTCTTCCAACATAATTTCATACACCTGTTTAACGTACCAAACACACAAAATTCACTAGTACGATAAATAATTGTATAGTAAGTGTCATATTAATGCTTAAAGACAGGGTTAACCACTGTTATACATTACCAGAACACTAAGAATTAATGATAATTCAATAGCATAACATTAATAGTTATAGTTTACATAATCAAAATAGTAACAATTAAAGATAATGTAACATTAATATTTCATAACAGTATTTGTTTAATGTTAAGAACAAAGCTGCATATGGTGCTATATGTGCACTGCCCACTGAGGTTATTGAAATCTGATTTTTAAGGTTACGAGTCATGAGTCATACTGCCAAGTTGCTAGAAAGCACAATAATAGGATTAACATATGTTATTCATAATCAAGTCCTCAGAACAATTTCAAACACTATCTAAGTACTCTTAAGAATGTTTTTCAAGCATTTTTTGGGAACTAAAATCTATTTCAAAATCGACTGGATTCCACTGAATTTTATAAAGTTCCTATTTATTTGTTCAACATTTGAACAAAAACTAAAACAAAAAAGAAAGACTATTCAGTTCACTCAACTCTGCAACATGCATTGAAGTTAGATATATTAATATAACATTCAAGTACTTTGGCAAAACATTCCCATTCTCAAACCTTTCAACAATGTAAATGCACCCAGTGTACCTCAATACACAAGTTTATCAACCAATGATAATATAATGTAACATGAATAACCGATGGAAGAGCAACATTAACAAATGTTTTACATCATTACAACAGTGCATCAATCAATGATAAAGTATCTAATATTTTTAAAAACTAGATAGTTAAGATGGAATGAGTTGAAGAAGATTGTAAAAATTAATATAAGAGAAATCTTAAGTATTCACATGCTTGTCATAATGTGGTAGGAAAACCAAGAATAATTTAACTTAATCTTTAATGATAAGGTAATGTTGGTTTAATCTGTATAGTCATGCTTCGATGGGAGTACGCTAGTCAGTTGTAAACTTAAGTACCGTAAATATGCAAATTTCTTATGACAGTTTTGGCACAGATTTAATCTCTAGCTTGTGAAAGGATGCATGAAGGGGTACTCTCATTTATACCCCCCACATCTAAATTTATAACAATGGATTTATTGATCCTATGCACCCTAAAAAGGGAACCACCTGTCCAATAGGAAATATCTCCAATTATAAAGATAAAAAATGAGGGCTTTCTGTATGCTTGAGGTGGCTCAACCTTACACAGTCCTGGACAGTACTGTTGTCACCATCAGACACAGTTGCAGACGGTATCGTCATCACCACTGGAGAAAGTCGTGGACAGTATCGTTGTCACCACTGGAGAAAGTCATGGACAGTATCGTCATCACCACTGGAGAAAGTCTTGGACAGTATCGTCGTCACCACTGGAGAAAGTCGTGGACAGTATCACCACTGGAGAAAGTCGTCACTACTGGAGAAAGTCATGGACAGTATCATCGTCACTACTGGAGAAAGTCATGGACAGTATTCTAATCAGTATTGGACACAATCATGAACAGTATTCTAATCACTATCCAAACACAGTCATGGACGATATCATCACCACTTTGATAAATTGTTTAAGCAGAGTATTCATGATGAAACTTTGTAGAATGGATGGCAACTGCCTGTTGTGTAGACACATGTAAAAAAGATGTTTCAAAAGTCTTCTGCCTTTCGTCTTCAAGTCAGTGTGTGTGTGTGTGTGTGTGTGTGTGTGTGTAGTTGTTGGTCTTTGATAGTGTCCTGGTGGATTGTGAAATAAACTGAGAGAAAACTAGCATCGTCGACACAGACAAATTCTGGAAGACAAGAAAAAATCAAAGAATCATTTTATATTAACACTACTAAACCTTCACTAAACAGAGATTCCAGATTAGAGGGGAGTAACCTGTGGCTGCCATTGGTTCAATTGACAGGAAATCTTTCTTCCAATCAGAAACAGTGATAATCCAACCAATCATAACACGCTCTCCACAATCCACCAGGTCACTATAAAAGACCAACACCTACACACACACACCGACTTAAAGACGAAAGGCTAGAAGACTTTCAAAACATCGTCCTTTACACTTGTCTCCACAACAGGCAGTTGCTGTCCATTCCACAAAGTTTCATAACCATCACTGCTAGAAAGTCATGGAGAGTGTCTATCTTCATCTTGATATTTTATCAATCAAAATCATAGACAGTATCATAATCACTATGGACACAATCATAGATGGTATCGTTGTTAGACAGTATTCTAATCAATATCCAACACAATTATCGACAGTATCATCATCACTACTAGAGAGTTATGGACAATATCTTCATTATCAGTCATAGATAACATCCTCATAATTACGTGACAGTCACAGACCGTACCAGTCAGATACAATAACAGACAGTATCATTATCACACAGTAGTGACATATACATAACCTTGGGCAAAACAAAAAGATAAAGCTATTTTTAAACATCCAGTTATTTTAAATTCAAACTTTTAAACTCAAAGATTCCTGTGAAAAAAGGAATAATGCATGGTTGTAGTTATATGACACTTCTAGTTAAACACCTATACAACCAGAATAAAAATTAGAAACACCTAAAATGGGATATATGAAATAAAATTGTTTTGACACCAATAGCACAGCATATTAAATACACCTGATGGTGACATTACAGACATAATTTTGTTTGTTTTTTGAATTTTGTGCAAAGCTACTTGAGGGCTATCTGCACTAGCCATCCCTAATTTAGCAGTGTAAGACTAGAAGGAAGGCAGCTAGTCATCACCACCCACTGTCAACTCTTGGGCTACACTTTTAACAGTGAATAATGCGATTGACCATCACATTATAATGCCCCCAAGGCTGAAAGAGTGAACATGTTTTGTGCGACAGAGATTCGAACCTGCAACCCTTGAATTACGAGTCAAATGCCTTAACCCACCTGGCCATGCTGGGCATACATAATTTTGATTTTAAAATAAATGTACTTCTTGGATTTTGTTAAGAGGTACATAATATTTTAATATTTTATGAAAATAGATTCATTTATTGTACATCTGTTAACATAGTTCCCTGAATAGAAATTATATAACTTCATAATTAATGACAAATTATCTGAGATATCAAAAGTTGTTTCCTTTATATTTAATTGAATAAATACCCATAAAATTTGCAAAACACAAAATGTGAAACTGTACATTTACATGTATCTCTAAATGAAACCAACAATTCTTCATATTAAATCTTATAAAAATGTATCAACAGAGGGTGAAGTTGTGGTTAAACAAAAAAATGAAAAAATGCTTATAAAATCAGCAAAGCTGAAAATTTGTATCTCCCCATGGATCCAGTGAAAGTGAATGTCAAATGTGGTGAAGATTTATCCACAGTAGATGATATAGTGGTAAGAAATGTCCATAAAAACAGCAAAACTGAAAATCTGTATTTGTGCTTCTGTACCTAATTAACCTCCATAACAAATCTGGTGAAGATCCTATGAAGTAGTCACATGGACACACAACAGACAGTAGTGTTATATTTATATAGATAAATAGTCACATGGACACGCAACAGACAGCACTGTTATATTTATATAGGTAAGTAGTCACGTGGACATACAACAAACAGTATTGTTATATTTATATAGATGAACTCATTAATGATAAATATGGATTATAATTCTCTCTGAAAAACTCAGAATTTCCTTAAACTCCAAATGATACTTCAAAAACTGTGAAACCTAATGGTTTTGTATGATTTCAGACAATATTTGTCGACATATACAGTAAAGTACATGAAACTTATTAGAAGTCTTGAACTGTAATAGTTTAATAAGTGAAGTAAAATAACTCAACAGCAAAGATAAGCAAGAAAAGTAGACCAAGTTTTATACAGAACTAACACTGTATGTTGGCTCTTGCTAGTTCAACTGGTGTATGTATAGCAGTGAACATTTAAAAATCCACATTTTAAATACTGAAATAAAACAAGCTACTTCAAGCCTTACCTGAAGAAAATAAACAATAAATGAACAAGTGTACAAAAAACAGATACAACTTTCTTATCCATTTTGTGATAGTGTGTTTACCACACATAGTATAGTGCATTACCTTTCCCTGTGCCTCATCAAACCAAGCTTCATTTGGTCTCTCTGTTCGTATCCTGCACATCAGTTTCTTTAGAACAAAGTCATCAAGCTTGATCCTAGGAGATGCCTGGAGTAAAGAAAACAGTTCTGGTACAAAAATTAAACATACCAATCCAAAAACACTGCAGACATAGAAACTTTAGAAACCAAAGAATTTTTGTAACAAACAAAAATGTATTTTTTTCAAATGCAAAGACACTGTGTTACAGTTCCATTATTTTTCTTACTTATTTGTTTAATGATTTTCCTTTTAAGAATAGATTATTTTGTTTGTATGAGATACACTGAACCACTATATACTGAGGTTGTTTAAATAACACAGTAAAGAATGAAAATAACAGAATAACAGATCTGTCATCCACATATCTTGACACTGGAGGGGTTGCAACAATACTTCAGCTTGCTTGTCATCTTGACACTGGAGGAGTTCCAACAATACTTCAGCTCCCTTGTCATCTTGACACTGGAGGAGTTCCAACAATACTTCAGCTCGCTTGTCATCTTGACACTGGAGGAGTTCCAACAATACTTCAGCTCGCTTGTCATCTTGACACTGGAGGAGTTCCAACAATACTTCAGCTCGCTTGTCATCTTGACACTGGAGGAGTTCCAACAATACTTCAGCTCGCTTGTCATCTTGACACTGGAGGAGTTCCAACAATACTTCAGCTCGCTTGTCATCTTGACACTGGAGGAGTTCCAACAATACTTCAGCTCGCTTGTCATCTTGACACTGGAGGAGTTCCAACAATACTTCAGCTCGCTTGTCATCTTGACACTGGAGGAGTTCCAACAATACTTCAGCTCGCTTGTCATCTTGACACTGGAGGAGTTCCAACAATACTTCAGCTCGCTTGTCATCTTGACACTGGAGGAGTTCCAACAATACTTCAGCTCGCTTGTCATCTTGACACTGGAGGAGTTCCAACAATACCTCAGCTCGCTTGTCATCTTGACACTGGAGGAGTTCCAACAATACTTCAGCTCGCTTGTCATCTTGACACTGGAGGAGTTCCAACAATACTTCAGCTCGCTTGTCATCTTGACACTGGAGGAGTTCCAACAATACTTCAGCTCGCTTGTCATCTTGACACTGGAGGAGTTCCAACAATACTTCAGCTCGCTTGTCATCTTGACACTGGAGGAGTTCCAACAATACTTCAGCTCGCTTGTCATCCTGACACTGGAGGAGTTCCAACAATACTTCAGCTCGCTTGTCATCCTGACACTGGAGGAGTTCCAACAATACTTCAGCTCGCTTGTCATCCTGACACTGGAGGAGTTCCAACAATACTTCAGCTCGCTTGTCATCTTGACACTGGAGGAGTTCCAACAATACTTCAGCTCGCTTGTCATCTTGACACTGGAGGAGTTCCAACAATACTTCAGCTCGCTTGTCATCTTGACACTGGAGGAGTTCCAACAATACTTCAGCTCGCTTGTCATCTTGACACTGGAGGAGTTCCAACAATACTTCAGCTCGCTTGTCATCTTGACACTGGAGGAGTTCCAACAATACTTCAGCTCGCTTGTCATCTTGACACTGGAGGGGTTGCAACAATACTTCAGCTCACTTGTCATCTTGACACTGGAGGAGTTCTAACAATACTTCAGCTCACTTGTCATCCACCTATCATCTTCACACTAGAGGAGTTCTTATAAATACAAGATATATTTTCAGCCAAATATTTAAAATAGCTATATACATCTGATCCACCAAGTGTTGCAAGTCAGCAGATATGTAGTTTTGAAGCAATTAAAAACTTACACTTGGATTTTTGTTGTATTAAATTTCATTAAAATATTACCTGTGTCTGTATCTAATACCTCACCCTGAAACTTTTCAGAACATTCAAAATGATATAGCATGTATCCCAACATTTTGATAAAAAATACTATGCTTCAAAAAAAATGCATTAAGAAAGGTCATTGATTATAGATTCATTGTGTATACAACACAAAATATAACTGGTTTCACATAAACTGGTAATTACCTTTTCAGAGAGGTAGGTTTCAAATATATTTAATGCAGCTTCTCGAAGGTTCTCTATATCTGGAGGTGTTGCTTGGGCTTGTTTTAACTTGGAAGTTTGTAGTAGTGAGAGTTGTTGTTCTGCTGATGCCCTAAAACCCTGTTAAATAAACAAGTTATCAGAATATGACAGAGTATGTGATCAGTCATAATACAACAGAACACACAACCTACCACTGACACTCATGCAAAAGTATATAGCAATAGTTGCATAAGAATTCATTAAGTCATTTGTCAATCTTAAAATGGATTTTTTTGCTGAAATATTTCCAGCACAAGCTACATATCAATCTTATTGTTAACAAGATTGGGTTTTGTTGTTTAAGAATAAGATTTTCAAAGGTATATTTTGAGCATTTAAACAGGATTTCAAAAGATACTTAATTGTTATATCACAGAAATATAGTGAAAAAGAATTAAGCATTAATTGCTATATTTAAACACTACTGATTTCAAGCCACAACAAACATTAATAATGTGGGTAGGAAAACCACTTGAATAACAACGCAACTGATTTGTCTTGGGGAAAAATCATTTGAATAACAACATAACTGATTTGTCTTTAATACTAAAAGAACTTCCAGTACAATCAACTTCTTCCTTTAGTTTGTCTTTCTTTGACCAACCAAGAATTTCTTTAGTTAAAGTGCACATCCCACTACACATTTACTTTTGAAAATTTAATTTTGTCAGTTATATTTCAAAACAAATCTCACACTTAAATTCTGTTATTTCTATGTCTCACACAGTTTTTGCAAATACACCGTAGAAGCCAAATGCTACATCACAGGTCACTGAGCATATGATAAACTTAAAATAAATTCTCAATTTCCAAGTTTTTATGAGGTTTATTGTAAAAGATATGATACAATTTTTTTAAATGTATTTGATTTTTTCTGAACATGTTTTGCTCTGAATTCCATGCTGTTTTATAGTTAAACAGAATTTCTGTAGTTGCTAAATAAGCACAAACTTTTTATTGCTTTAAACTGAAACTACAATAATTAAAGTTCAATTATTAATTATCATATTTCACATTATTGTTAACAGGATTCCACCTTATGAAATCCAAAGAAAATTTTATAAAAAAGTTAAAAAAAAATTAACTAACCTCGACATTCAAGTAAAAGAAGATGTAACACTGAGCTCTAAGTCCTGTCATATAATCTGTAATAAACAAAGTTCATTGCCAAATATGTAAATGCCTCAATGTAAATCCATACAAAACATCTGATTAAACAAGACATTTCAACCTCTCTATATCAAAATACAACTCTTGATACATTTATCACCTAGATTATAAAACTGTACCTGTACGAGATAGTTGCTAACATTTCATTAATGTTTAAGACAAATTACGTTCTCCCTCATACATCTTGTATTAATTTTAAAGTAAAAAGTTTATAACAATTCAACTTACTGTCAATTTTTTCTTTAGTCGGTGATAAAACAGACATTTAATTTTAAAGAAGTTATTCTTATAATCTGATTGGAACTAGTTTATGGTCACGTTCAGTATAGGAATTCCCCTACCTAGATAAATCTACAAAATTAAAAATCCCTATTAGCTAGGCCTAGTTTTCATTGTGCAATAGATCT
Source organism: Tachypleus tridentatus (assembly GCF_004210375.1). Taxonomy (NCBI): domain Eukaryota; kingdom Metazoa; phylum Arthropoda; class Merostomata; order Xiphosura; family Limulidae; genus Tachypleus; species Tachypleus tridentatus. Next base: position 48,589,548 of record NC_134830.1, read on the forward strand.
GAAACACTGGCAGACTCGAAGAAAAAATTTTCTTTTCTTCTGAATGATACGGCACAATCTAATTTTGATACTTAAAAATTAATACAAATCAAAGTGTTAATGTTTATAATGTTTTATTACAAAAAATAGTTTCCATACCCAGTACAGGAAAATATTACAAAAGTATAAGTGTAAAGCTATATATTAAAATTAAATGTTGGTGAACCAGCTCTCAAGCTGTTTATTATTAAAGTGTAGAAACAGTGAGCCATTTCCTTAAATGCATTTAAATACAACTTTCACTTCAAACAGACTACTTACAAGGTCATGTTTTTGGCTTTAAAAGGTCTTTAGTTACTAAACAAATTGCACAATTCATTAGTATCTTTAAAATAAACAAGTTAGGCCTAGTGGTTAGCATATTTGACTGGTGATCCAAGGTCCTATTACCATTCTCCTAACATTTAGCAGTGCATAAACTATAAGAATGACAGTCAATCCCATTATTTGGTTAAAAGTAGTCACTTGAAGTGTCTGGAATTTCCAATCTGATTGTCTAAGAGATTAAGTCTTAATTGTGGTGAACAAACCAAAAAAACTCATTTCAATAGCTACCAAATCACTGTTATCCCTCATCACTTATACAAAATCTGTTCAAAAAATACACGGATTGACGTCATAAAACAAAATGTACTTTATTTAGAAGTTACAGGTCTGGGACCCCTTCAAAGTACTCTCCTCCCCAACGCACACACTTATCCCAACAGTGTTTCCACTTGTTGAAACAGTCCTGGTACGCTTCTTTTTGTAATGTCCTTCAGCTCCTTCATCGCATTTGCCTTAATCTCGGGAATCGTCTCAAATCTTCTTCCTTTCAAGGGTCTTTTGAGTTTGGGGAACAAGAAAAAATCACAAGGAGCAAGGTCAGGTGAGTAGGGGGGGGGGAAGAACAGTGATCGAGTGTTTGGCCAAAAACTCACTAGTTCTGAGGGCTGAATGGGCTGGAGCATTGTCGTGATGGAAAATCCAGTCGCCACTCCTCCACATTTCTGGCCTTTTGCGATGGATGGCGTCCCTCAGACGTTTCAGAACTTCAATGTAGTAAGTCTGGTTCACTGTGGAGCCTTCGGGGAGATACTCGTGGTGAACAACACCCTTAGCATCAAAGAAAACTGTCAGCATCACCTTGACCTCGGATCGAACTTGGCGAGCTTCTTTGGGTCTGGGGGATGTTTCACCTATCCACTTGGACGATTGGACCTTCATTTCAATGTCATAACCATAAACCCATGATTCATCACCTGTTATGATCCTTGACAAGAAGTTTTCACCTTCTGAACGATCAAGCAGTTCCTGACAAACCTGGATGCGATGAGCTTTTTGTTCGTCCGTCATCAGGTGTGGCACAAATTTCGCAGCAACGTGGTGCATCTTCAATTTTTCGGTCAAAATCTCGTAACAAGATACAACTGATATCCCACACTCTTCAGCAAGCTCCCTGACAGTCAGACGTTGATTTGCCCGCACCAGGGTGATGATTTTGTCGACGTGTGGGTCGTCAGTTGACATGGAAGGACGTCCAGGACGCTCATCATCTTCAATGGACTGTCGACCATCCTTAAAACGTTCATGCCACTTGAAACATGCCGTACACTTCATAGCAACATCACCGTAAGCCTTGTTAAGCATAGCAAAAGTTTCAGTCGCAGATTTTCCAAGTTTAACACAAAATTTTACAGCAAGTCGTTGCTCCTTCAGGTCATTCATTCTGAAACCTGCCAAACGAAAAAATTGCACTTCACTTAAAACCGCGTAGCTAATACACAAATGAAGATATCTGCAATCGGGAAATGGCATCGTAATCAGCTGATCTGTGCAAACCTAGCGACACCAAGCGGATTCCCCTAGAACCAACTGGAGCCGCGTAATTCAAACAGTCCGCATATTTTTTTAACAGACCTCATATCAGTCAACAGCTATACAAAGTTACACTTCCCACTTCTGGAAATACTAAACCAACCAGTCTAAGTTCTGTCCACAACATAAACTATCAAATCCACAACCCACAAGTCCAATTTCAATACATTACATAAACTTACCTATAAAATATGACAGAGCAATGTTGTTTTTAAGTACCATATCGAATGGTAAAGAGAACAGCTTGACACCAGGTGCCATCAGTCGATTCCAGTCAATCTGCTATGATATAATGTTTTAATTAGTAAGTGTGCATAGTATTCACTTTCTAGATTTTCTTGTACAAAAATCTGGGCAGATACAGAATACATATTATATTAGATATATTATAATACATATTACATGACATATTATAAAACATATTCTTAAAGTTGAACAAATATGCTTCTAATGTCAGTTGCATGCATTTCAGGAAAGAAAATACCCTGATGCCACAGCATACCAAGAACTGATGTGAAATACTGTTAGTAACATGCAATTTAAATAATAATTAAATAAAGAATAAATTGTGTATTTATCCAGACTTCATGTATGGCTAACAGTTTACAATTTGTTATAAATATACTGTAGAAGTATCAACTTGATACATTATCCATATTTCTGGACCTTTTTTTAAGAAAACTGAAAGATCAGAAAGGAACAAGCTGATTACTAACTAAACTCATGTCATGCTTAGAAAAACAAATTTCAACAGCAGAAATAGTAAACAGAATGTGGAATACCAGATATACTCGATTTTCTTACATTTTCTGCACAGCTATGTCCACCATGTAAAATGAAACCTTTACATTTTAATGCTGTATTTATGTATAATTACCACTAACCAATAGAAATTTATTGATAATAAAAGAAAATTATAAAAAATCAAACCTATTAAACCAGATTATTATGATGTATATCAAATAGAGAAGTGTAAACAAATATATTAACTAATGAAAGTTACAATATTTAAAGTAAAAAAAAGCAAAAACCATTTCAGGTTAAAACAACTTGATTTATGTTACTTAAAAGACAATTAACTGTTAACAAATCAATGAAGGTCCATACTTCTAATTGAAGGTTAGTTTCATGCAGAAAACTACCTTCAGTTTAAACATGTTAACAAAAATTAAGATTATTTGAGGTAAGTCTTTAATAAATAGTGTCATTATTTACTTTGGCTTAGAATATACAGTACAATAAATGTTGAGTTTTGTATGCTCTAAACGTTACTGTGCTCTTTTGGGTAAGCTGACACAAACCATACTGCTGATAATGTTCACTTCTAAGACAACATACTGTGTTCTTTTTATGTAAGCTGACACAAAGATATAGGATAATAACATTCACTTCTAAAACAATGTGCTATGTTTTTTTTAGGTAAGCTGACACACACACTTAGGATAATAACATTCACTTCTAAAACAATGTGCTATGTTTTTTTTAGGTAAGCTGACACACACACATAGGATAATAACATTCACTTCTAAAACAATGTGCTGCATTTTTTTTAGGTAAGTTGACACAAAGACATAGGATAACAACAATCACTTCTAAGACAGCAATTTTTATCTCTTAAAAATTAATCTTGTTTTGATATGGAAATAAATTCTAAACAGATTTCTCATTTCATTCTATAATAATGATATCTTTGGTCTGATAATAAGTGGTCCAACATGTTTATAGTCCTAAGTTGTTTAATAACAATTATTTGAGGTACCAATAATTTAAAGTTTCACTGAAATAAACAAAACAAGTTACTGAAAACCTCCTTACGATAACAATCTATTTTGAAAATTAAAAATTTATATTTTCCTTCCATAAAACAGAACTTACTTCATGTTAATTGGTGAAGTGTAAGAACACCAACTTACTTCCATTTAGCTAACTGTTAGATGTCCTAATAATTTTATGTTGATTGTGTAAAAAAAGAGTGTCTGTGCAAGTAACAGTCTTCAAGATTTAATTCTTTCATGAAGCAAATTCTACTTTTCAAGATCACTCTGTTATTTAAGCAATAAAGAAATATTTTCTGAAAATAATTGAGAATAAATGACCTTACTTAATAGACTACAAGTCTTAAAAGATGCCTTACTTACTAGGCTACTCAAACAGCCTTGAAAGACAAGTCCATTTCATTTCTACTGAGATAGCTGCATCATCAATTGAACAAACTATTTGAAATTTAGTGAATGAAGAACACTGAAATGATGGGCATGGAACATGATGAAACAACTTGTGTAGGATGTGATGAAACTTGATGATATTCTGGGCATTAAAACTTTGGATATGGGATATGTTGAAACACTGGATAAGTGATGAGTTTAAATTATCTTTTAGTCAGAGCTATTTATATCAAAAATAAAGATCAACTCAATATTGGTAATGACTCTAGATAATTAAATATACTTTCTTATTTATAAAGATTAGAAAGCATCATTTGGATACCTTCAGTGTCAGAGATGGACCAGATCCTAAACTTTTATCAGAAAAAAGTTAGTTGTATATCTATAACAAACATGTGGACTCCTAAATATTTCAATAAGGTGGCCCACTAGGATTTGTCTTGTTTGACCAGTCCACACCTGTTCAGTCAGTAATCCCAGTATCTCAGAAGGTTCAGCTAGTAATATTTAGATTAGCCCTAAATTCATATATTCAGCAAGTACAGTACAAAACCATTTCTATAATAAAATTACAACAGTAACAAATTTAAATAAAATTACATTTATTTTACATTCTAAGCACTATTAAGAAAATTATCATTAAAGTAAGAAAAGAGTATTACTTACTTATGAACACACCAACACTAAATGTTAACTTTGAATTCTGTAATCGTTATTGTGCTGATGACAAATAAGTAAATATTCTTCAAGTGTCACTTACATTTAACAAATAACAATGACAAATTCTGGGTATAAGATATTAGTATTTCAAGCTCTATTACAGTGTTTGGCTAAGAAGTGTTGGTAGACTAAGTCACAAGTGACCCTGGGATCTAAGTGATAGATCAAATTGTTAATGTGGATAAGTGCCAATTCATCCAATACCAACCAATATCAGAATTAGATTCAGACTATATGCATTTGCATGTTCCACATGTCAAGACATACCCAATGCATGTATGGCCAGTATACACACAAGTATCACTGTGTGCACCATTGCACATGCTCTATTTTTGTGCTAGAAGAAATAGGTATGTTTTCATTATGTGCACAATATTCATAAATACAGGATGACAAAAAAAAAAACATTCCACCAGTAAAGTTTTCATACAGTCATCAGAAATTGTTTGTTTGTTTCACTGTTAATTTTTTAAAACCTCAGGTTAAATATCAATAATTACAAAATAACAAGTGTCTCCATGTGACCGTGCTACGAATACCGGTCACCTCTACGTGATTTAGCTGGATTATAGAATCACTTATCTTTAACATTAATTCTTCATGAAGAAAAATTCCTTCATTTTCCTCTATTAACTATAAGGAAAAACAAAATTATTCCTAATTTCTACCTGATAACGTTTGCTTTTAAATCTATTGCTTGAAGTGTCAATCTGTTTTTAAGCTATCTTACAAACTCCTTAGTCTAGTTGCTTAAACATTTCATATACAATTTATTTTGTCTCTTATTGAGCTTAGGCTGGTATTTAAACATTGTTTTTGTCACAGTAGTTTCTTAATAAGAAAAAGACTTTACTTACTGATGGCAAACCTGTAGAATCTGTATCAATGCCACCCTCTCGAAGCCGTTTCAAGCGAATGTCCACAACCTTCTGGACGTAAAATAAGCTACTCAACTGTTGTTTGATTTCTGCAGCTGTAGAGAAATACACGCAAAAACTGTTTTCAAAAGGATCAAATATCCAAATGTAGAAAATTATTTTACCTACTTTAAGAGCTTAATATGTAGTAACCTTACCCTACCTAGTCTAGCAGCTGTAATGGTCCCCCACCTAGCTGCTGTAATAATACGTGTTCTACCAGCTTTAACCATTTACTGCTAAGTCTATCATGTATTAAGGAGGGTAAATGCTAGTAGTCACAATGCAAACAAGTCATTATGTATTCTAAATGGGTATCATACTTAAATCACTCTTTACACTGCAGCTCACAGTAGTAACAAAATATAAATATGAATGTAAGTGGGTAGGGGCAGGAAAGAGTAGGATATAAATCACCTCCTTAGAACACCATGCATCACATTCCCATAATAGGCCTCCAAGGATTGTTCATTGAATAGCAACTGTTCATCCTTATTAAAATTTAAGAGAGAACATATAAAAGTAGCTAATTATTATGTGGTTGATCATGAGGTGATACATTAAACCATATCCACTATCCAAATCGAATCAGGTGACAAAAGATAATCACCTGAAATCCTATCAAACCCACTACTTGTTCCATACCCACTACATATTTTTTTTTAAAACACACTAATTTTTAATATTTTGTACCCACTAACTAATAGATAACTGAACTAAGTGCAAACATCAGTTCCTAGATATGAAACTACAACAACACATTTCTCAGAATTAATGACATTATGTTTCCAGTTGTTTTACTCTTTCATTATAAACGTTTTTCAGCTAGACTGCTATATTAATGTTATTTTAAAACTATAAAGCAAATATACTTTCAGATAAGAAATCAGCCTAACCAGAACAGTTACCAGAAGTTTTTACATGCTTCCTCTAATTACACAAGTTTTTAGATCTTTCATTAAAACCTATTACCTAAAGAACTTACAGTCGTCTTCTCCTGTGTCCTTCGACCTCTGAACTGCTATTTCATGAGTCACAATCTCCTTAACAGCCAGAAGTTCTTCTGTATTACTAGTTGACCTCAACACTACCAGGAAGTCCTCACTGCTCATGAGTGTGTCCTTACACTGCAGTATTACAATAGTATAATGTCAAGCGTTTCCGCCACAGCATCACAAGGTCAACAGTGCTTTACGCTACAGCATCACAAGGTCAACAGTGCTTTACGCTACAGCATCACAAGGTCAACAGTGCTTTACGCTACAGCATCACAAGGTAAACAGTGCTTTACGCTACAGCATCACAAGGTAAACAGTGTTTTACACTACAGCATCACAAGGTAAACAGTGTTTTACACTACAGCATCACAAGGTAAACAGTGTTTTACACTACAGTATTACAAGGTAAACAGTGTTTTACACTACAGTATTACAAGGTCAACAGTGTTCTACACTGTAGTATTATAATACCATAGAGGTTAATGTCTCACCAGTAAAGTGTTTTTCAGATGGCAAGTGTACACTTCGGATTAGAAGGAATATTGATCACCACAATAACAGCTAACAAATTGTTATCATTTCACTCTGAACACAACATACATCAGTTTTAAAACAAAATAAACAAAATTTCAAATTATTTGTTTTAGGGTATTATCACTAAGGTAATTTTATTTAATACCATGTGGCTGAGTTTACCTGAACACTCAAATATTAAACCATTACTGTAAAACAGCATTTATAATGCTGTAAAAAAGACAGTCAAATATCATAATGAATATTAGGTCATATTTATGTAAAATTTTATAAAGGCAAATTAAGTAACAAATTTCATCAATATCAACAAATTTACTTCAAAGGATACTCACCTGGAAAATATGCTATTTATCAATGACTTAAAAGAGCTAATCTCTACAGTTAGTGTCTAAACTGACCAATAGGTCCTTTGTTCTCATTAAATTATTTGCACAAGTATTTGTAATAAAGTAGTAACTAAAAGCTTACCAGCCACACAACAGATTGATTGATATAGTCAGGGTCAGAAAATAGGTCCACTATGGGTAAGATAATAGTGTGAACAAGAAGTTCCTGAAACAGAACAGGATATAACTAAAAACTGATTACATAGGTTTAAGGTTAAGTAGTCCTTACAAATAGGTACACTATATCATCTTATTATATACGTTTACCATCAAGTGTTCTCTACTCACAGGTATACTACAGTCTGATTACATATTTTTAGGATTAAGTGGTCTTTACAAACAGGTACAGTATGGTCTCTGATTACATAAATTTTTGGTTAAGTGTTCTTTACAAACAGGTATACTACACTAATTATATAGGTTTAGGGTTAAGTGACCTTTACAAACAGGTATACTACAGTCTAATTACAATGGAACCCCTCTAAGCAGCCACCCCTTGAAAGCGGTCATTCAATCACAGTCCCTTTTTTGTTTACATAATCCCTAATTATGTACAGTGGAATCCCTCTAATCAGACCAGTTTGTCTCAGTCCCAAAGGTGGCTGCTTTAGAGGGGTTCCACTGTATATAGGTTTAGGGTCAAGTGGTCTTTACAAATAAGTATATTACAGTTTGATTATATAGATTTAGGGTTAAGTGGTCTTTAAAAACAAGTATTTTATGATTTCACCTATGGATATTAACAGTCTCATCTCATTATATGTAGTACGCTATGTAAAAGTAATCTATACGAACAATAACAACCTGACCTAAGCATAGAACTCCAACCTACCCTCACAAAAAACCTGAGGATTCTATTTTGAAAATCTTCCGGTGGCAGTAAAAGATACACGAGAATTTCACTCAAATCTTGGAGGTATTCTTGAAAACACAAAACAAAAAGAATTAATAACACAAAGTAATTCATATTATACAACTGATGCAAACCAATGAACATGTGTAATAACATACCCACACACATATATAATGGATTAACTATTTAATGTAATATGTTGAAAAAATATAAATTCAAATTTTACACCTTCCCTACACATAATACAGTTTTAATATTAAAAATTCAAGGAATGGCTTAAAGTTGTGCCAAACTACCAGCTGGCTATGCTGCATTTATAAAACAATCAATGCATCTCTTAATATGATGAGTTGTTGCAGTTGTAGTAAAAGGAAAGTTTCATTGAACTATTTTTCAGAAGCATTTTTTTTTAAGAAAAGTATTTGGAATATTGGATTACACGTGTAGTTTGAAAACTCAGGATTAAATATTTCCTTAGCAACTATTACTGTTAGAGCTAAATTTTTTATTAGCATTAGCAAAAATGTTCCCTAGGGGCAGCTGTTTGTGCTATTAATTATTAAGAAAAGTCCACCTTTCAAAAATACTCAGGTTATAAGGGTTTCCATTTCAGTTTTATCAAGACTTCTTGGACCTACGTGTTTTTTACACATCATGAATTATTAATCATAGTATTCACACCTCACTGAAAATATTTTGAAAAAGACAGTTGTTTCCTATAGTAAGCACTGCATGGGAAAAGTGTCCAGTTTGTTCTCTTTTGTCATATCCAACTTATTGCATCAAAATGATTCAATGTACCGAGCTCAAAATTTTCATCTGTTTCATCAATATAAACTGTAATGTTTTCGTGTTAAAGGGTGAAAGTTTACTGTAAAACAATTTTAAGAACTCCAGTCTCTCAGTACTACATTTAAAAAGTACAACAATAAAGATATAACCAAATCCTCATGTACAGTTCTAGTGAAAGTCATGTTCTTGATGTGAGGAGAATTCCTTTATTTAACATTGTGTTCTGTGATAAAGAAATAGTTGTTGCACATAGTTATTTTACTAATTGTCTGAATCTTGAAAACCCAAAGTGAGAAATTTATTGTTTTTTTGTTTATGCTGCTATTCAATAGATGGCACAGGAGTTTTGTATACATTGATACCAACATACACACTACATCCATTACAGTAAGATTTGTTACCAACAGAGATGAACAGTTTTGTATCATTTGTTACCATTACAGCTACACATTTTAGTAGTTTGTTTCCAAACATTTACTCGAACCTGGCAACATTTGTAAGACATCTATTGGTTTAAAAAACTGTTTCTAAACTTATTGAAATAAATAAGCTTTGACCAAATACTAATCATAAAAGTTTCCAAGTTACAGTGTGTTTCATGTCAGGGCTAAAAGCAATTCAATAATATTACTGAAATTATAGAAATATGAAAAAAGATTTATAACACATCAACTAGCAGTGAATCTAGGAAACTAAATATTAATTGAAAAACAAAATAAAGAATTTTCATACATTTCTTTCAAAGATGTTTAAGAATATAAAATTGCTTTATTAAACTGGGAAAAGTTTTTTAAATATATATTTCTTAGTCTCACTAACACCACAATTAATTTTTTAGCATTATCCGAGATTCCTTTTACCTTAATAAACCCAGTTTTTAAGATTAATACCGCTTAACTGCACAAACATGACATGTTTAATACAAACATCAACAGAAATCAACATCCACTGAAACACGGGTTTGTTAAATGAAAACACCAGTATAAGTCAACATCCACTGAAACAAATGTATGTTAAATAAGGATGCCAGTACAAGTTAACATCCACTGTTAACATGGGTGTGTTAAATAAGAACACTAGTACACATCAACATCCACTGAAACATGGGTGTGTAATGTGAGAACACCCATACAAGTCAACATCCACTGATATTTGTTTGTTCTTTAATTTTGCGCAAAGTTACACAAGGGCTATCTGCGTTAGCCATCCCTAATTTAACGGTGTAAGATTAGGGTGAAGGCAGTTAGTCATCATCAGGCACTTGGCTACTCTTAATAACGAATAGTGGGTTTGACCGTTACATTATAATGCCCCCATAGCTGAAAGGGTGAGCATGTTTGGTGCAACAGGGATTTGAAGCTGCAACCCTAAGATTACGAGTTGAATGCCTTAACCCGCCTGGCCATGCCAGGTCACATCCACTGAAACACGGGTGTGTTATGCGAGAACGCCGGCACAAGTCAACATCCACTGAAACACGGGTGTGTTATGCAAGAACGCCAGCACAAGTCAACATCCACTCAAACATGGGTGTGTTAAATGTGAACATCAACAAATACCACTGGTTACTTGGACTTGCAAGCAAAGCAGCTAACAATTGTGTTTTAGAGATGGAACCAGCTGGGAATGATTTGAACAGTTTCTCTCTCTGTCTGGTGTGTATAAGTACATTAAATTTCAGTTTCAGCAGAACAGCTGATAAAATCAGCACAGAAATCAAACTACTGTGGAAGTATAAAAGTTAGTGACATTAAACAATTGTGAAATATATCTAAATGGGACAAAGAAAGAAAACAATATCACATTTTTCTCAAAGAGAGAAACATCATAGACAATGTCTGGTAAAACACTTGAATTTACAAAGCTGATATCCTACATGTTCTGATATAAACAAAAATATAATTATCATTTTAAAACAACTTATTTTAATACTTTGTTTGCTTATATATAAATGTACACACACAGTTCTGTTTCTTACTGAGCACAAAAATACATAATGCAAAACTTTTAGCATTATAAATTCTGTATGTCAGAACAACTGGTATGGGTATTAGCACTTTTACTAATAAAGAAGGAAAAAACGTTTCAACCTTCCTAGGTCATCTTCAGGTTTGCTAATACCCATACCAGCCATTCTTAGAAACATTTTTATTTCAAGTGGGTTTCTTGTCATCAAGAATTATAAATCATCACTCTTACCTAAGAGCCATCATAGAACATGGATACACACACAACCATTAACACTGTTGGTTATATTTCAGTAATAATTTGTTTCTCGTACATTTATAAAATGTATGCATTCTATTACATTTCTTCACAATTAGATCTTATAAACAGTGATCAAAAATGATTTTGTTTAGCATATTATAATACTTTGATTAATAGTTTTTTTTTTGTGTATCATTACATTAGAGTTCACAATGAAAAAACTATACAACAATACAATTTTCTTCACCCAATAAGATTGGATTTTAAATACTATACAATTAAATCAATTTATAATTTGAAACATAGTCCTTCAGTTTAATAAATAGAAATAAGTACTACAACAGTTGTTGCTGATGCTCTAACTGGAAAAAAAATTAGACAAACATAATGCAATTTATAAAAATTATGGGTCTACACACTTAACTTGTTTCATGAGTTGTGGAAAGATTCTGGGTTTATACACTGCATACCTGTTCCATGGGATGGGAAAAGATTCTGGGTTTATGCATTACCTACCTATTTCATGGGTTCTAGACGTACAGACTAGGTCTCTACAAAGATGTTGCTCCATTGCAAATTCCTTGTCAAAAAATATTGACAAAAGGTCCAGACTGCTTCCTGGGTCTGTAACATTGTAAGAACTATATGTAAAATGTAACTGAAAAATACTACAAGAAATAACTTGCACAAGGTCACAGCTTATTACTGGGTCTGTAATACTGTAATAACTATAAATAAAAAGTAACAAGAAATACCTACAGAAGAAATTAAAACTTCCCTAAATGTTCAAATACTTTCAATAAACTTCTTTTGTGTAAACTCTCAATCACTTAAGATATGTACATGTGTTAAATGTAGTTTAATATTTTCAAATAAAAATACTTTCAATAAACTTCTTTTGTGTAAACTCTCAATCACTTAAGATGTGTACATGTATTAAATGTAGTTTAATAATGAACATAACAGATTTTTTGAAATATGTCACTTTACCTTCTTCCTTCTTAACTTTAAGTTTGGCTTGAGATTTTCGAAAAAGCCTCAGGTGGGATGCAAAGTCATCGACTAGACGAGTGGTGAGGTATGGAACCCACTCTACCTCCTTGGACCTGAAATCCAGTTAAGAGGAAAAGAAATTTTACCATACACAAATTCATGATATTAAATACCTCACAGACAGATACAATTTAACGTATGTTATCACATAAAAGAAAACAGATAAAAACTGTAATAGAAGATTTAGGATTATTCAGTATTACCAGAAAACACTGAAAGAGTACACCTTTAATTATGAACAGGTCAGGTCATGCTCCACAGATTTATATCTGAAATCCAGTTGCTGCTACAATTGGTTTATAAGTCAGCAGTTGCCACCAACTGACTAGTAGCAGACAAGATGTCATAAAGATAGAAGCTTCTGAACATCAATATAACAACTGGTTACTGGATGTAGCATATGCAAGCATACAGGAGATAAACAAATCTTTTCATTCAGAAACCTTATTTAGCAACTGCTCCATAGAAATTGATGACCACTGAAAATATGACTGCAAAATATCATCAGCAGTGCCCACAATTAGCTACTACACAGTCCATAAAAATCATGAAATGCATAAGGAAATGAAATAATTCATCTGACATTAAATCCACTGTTCACAACCTTCAGGACTCTTCAGTAAAGATCAGCATTCAGGATTAAAGATTATCAACTTTCCAAACTGGTCAGGATTAAAGATTATCAACTTTCTGAGCTGGTCAGGAAGAAAGGTCATCAACCTTTAGGATTGTTCAGGATTAAAGATTATCAACTTTCCAAACTGGTCAGGATGAAAGGTTATCAATTTTCAGGATTGTTCAGGATTAAAGGTCACCAACCCAAAGAGTCCTGAAGAACTGGTCAGGATTAAAGGTTATCAACTTTAAAGATTGGTCAGAATTAAAGGTTATGACAGAAAATCCATCACTCAGAGTACAAGATGTCTCCAGACATCTTAGAATTTCAAAAGGAGATTGAAGAATCACATTGATAAACTTTAGTACTTCAGGTATAAAGATGACTACCTGAAGAACCAGTGAAGATTATTGTAATATCCCATCAAAAATATCATCTGCTTGTTTAATTAAGAATTGTGAACATCCCACAATGTTGAACTATTCCTGAAAATACCAATACTGATCACAATCAACACAAAGAACCACACAACTTCTGGCCCAATACAGCACTATGTTGTACCACTGGCTATTTTTTAATAATGGTTTGACACATAAATAATGAATATGCTTTGCCGTATAATGTGTCTTAAATGACTATGACTTGACACATACAAAGTAGTAATATGCTCTGCATTACCACATGCCCTGTGCAACTACAACTTGACATGTACAAACTGAAGAACCTACTCTGGTTTACCTCACAGGCCTAGCTGAAGTATTTTAGGGCACCTTGTGACACTGTCAAAAGGGGCTGTGGTCAATTCCTGGGGATTTTGCAACATTGCCTAAAGATGCTGTGGTTAGTACTGTGACATTTCTTGAAAACATGAAGGATTACTAAGCCTGCCTGGATTTTAGGTTGGCATGAACAAAATGAACATGTTACACTTATCATTACACTTCACCAATTTCTGTTATTTATCCAGCAAACTAAACCATTCATGTGGAAATGAAAGAAAGAAAGTGGAAAGGAGATCACCCTGACTTTATTAACAACTGTGTAAACACTGTAAATAAACAGAGAGTTTACATGCCACAATGGAATCTGTACTCCTTATCAATGTACACACAACCTAGTAATTGCTACAGAGACAATAAAGTTTCATTATACACAGGACAAGTGGTGACCTACTGCATCAGATAGCTTCCAATAATTAGACAAAATGACCAGTAAAACAGTCTAATTATGCCATTCCCTTTAAAAACAATACATCAAGACATGATATGCTTGACTGACTTGTTTTAACAGCATTTCCACTTGTAATCTAGTAAATAAGGTTACACACACACACTCTAACTTAAAAAGTTTAATAAAGAAACAGTAATATTAGGATTGTTTGTTATAATATTCAAAAAGTTTGTTTTAATATCAAAACAAATGTCACCTACAAAATGATAAACTATCACAAAACTATGTACACTATCTGTGATGGTAAAAGAGCAAAACTGCAAAAACAACAATCTCTGAGAAATTTACTAGGTGAGAAAATTATTACAACTAAACAATGTTCTAAACAAGTACGTGTTAAAATACTAACTGAAATGTTATTATAAAATAATTACATTTACTTTATACAAGTCTGAAACAAAGGAAAGTTAACCTGGCAGAGAAGTTGATGATCACTCTGTGAACCAGTTCTCTTAGATGACCAAGAAAATCTTCATCCATAGAGATGTAACCATACCAGGAGTGAACATAATCTCGAAAAGTATATTCTATTACCTAATTTAGAACAAAGATAAAATGTACGTTCTTCTGTTACCATATTGGGAATGACAATAAAATGTGATTCTATTAAAATCCTACTGATAATAAAAATAAAAATTTTATTACATAGTTGAGAGCACAACTGTACTATATTACATAGTTTGAAGTTATCATAAATTGTTTGCAGATACTATAATTTATATCAGAGTGAAAATTCAAAGGGTAGGTGAATCCATTTATAGCTGGGATATACCATAAAGTATTGGGATTATAGTGAGAAATTCCTATTCCAAATAGATTATAAACTAAATCGAACAGCTGAAATAAACAGTAAAAAAATCCCTATTCCAACAAATCAAAAGGTGCATCTAATAAACAGCTTGGATAAGCCATAAAGTATTGAAGTTACAGCAAAAGATGCTGATTCTAAATGATGCTGATTCTGTGTGTGTGTGTGTGTGTGTGTGTGTGTGTGAAGGAACTGCCATTTAAAATGATACATCAAGTTAAGATCAAATCAATGTAAATTTGGATGACTAAAAATTTTACTATTTATTTGTTAGAAGAATATTTAATTTAAAAAAATTTTTTTACTGTTATTATATGTATAATAACTTACTCTCACCATACATATTTGTAAAAGTAGCAAATATACTAAAAGTAACAGTTTTTGTATCAGATTCCAGAAATGTCAGATGTACATGATATTCAAACCGGAAAGTTGGCTTAGTTTAGGTGTGGTTTATTTCAGATATTCATCCAGAATAACTCCAGAGTTATCTGCATTAGTTGTCTCTAATTCTTAATTAATAGATCAGTGGAAAAGCAACTGATTAAGAATACTTTAATCAAATAGTAGGATTTGACCTTACACTTATAAACACACTCACAAAAACAAACTGGGAAGCTAAAAAAAATTTTGTGTCAGTGGTATGCACACTAATCATCTGCAGTCTAACATGATACCCAGTAGATCACATCTGGCTGGATTTGTAATGTTTTGGAAGAATTATCAGACACAAGTTTGTGACATATTTCCTACTGCAGTGATCAATAATAAGAAGCAATATTTTTTTTCTATGCTTCTTTACATATAATGTCTTAAACTAATATGTTTGTCTTCTTCTAAAGAGATTTGTTCTGTTATGAACTGAGACAGAAATGTTTACACAATCTTATTTTTACTCATTGTACAGAACAAACAATTACACATGGGAATTGGTGTTCAGTTTATACCACTTTTACACATCTTTAGTTCTGTATCATTTAGGCCTAATAACTCAGACTATTTTAATTTGCAGATAAAAAGCAATGATATCACTAAAATGGTCAGTGTTGTTTCCAAATCATGCAAGACCATTGCTTTCAAGATCTGTGCTTTCCATGAAAATGTTTACAGAATGTTGCTCCACATTCTGTAAAAACTGTTTATGTAGTTTTAAAACTTATCTGAATTTGTAAAATTTGTTTTTTGACATACATGACTTTTACAAGCCAAATGTGTAATAAAAGTACAACACTTAACTGTGTTTTAAGAATAACCAGAGTAACAACCACACCAAACTTCATAAGAATAAAATAACTGTCATGCAACTAAAAAATGAAAAATCAAATTAGTGGAATACAACTTTATGATTAAACTTCCTCTGCACAATACATATTTTGTCTTTCAACACACTGTCATAATGGTATAAAAAACAGTTACTGGAATTAACAGGTTTCATGGAAACAGGATCACAAAATTAATTTTTCAAATTAGATTTAGAAACATAAAAAGACAAAAGGTTGAAATACAATTTACAAGTGGATAATTGTGGATAACAAGAGAATTACTTTACACAAAAACATGTGGTCACATGAGAGTAAAATCACAAAGAACAAACAAGTCAGAGTAGACTTGCACACACTACAGCAGTAGTTTCAAATTATATTTCTCTTCCCTCAGAATTTATTGATTATTACTTGCACGGGATCAGTATCAGATCAAGATGATCATAGGACCTAACAGCCATAAACTTAAATCAAAAGTTAGATAAATTATAAATGCTGGTGTGAAATGCAAGTATTTATGTGTATAATGTATACTTGCTGTTTGTGTGTGTTCATACACTGTAGTAAAATATCAGTTGTATATTTATGTGAATGTAAATACACAAAGTAATGCACATATACAAAATATATTGTATAACTTAAAGATGTAATAAAATTTTTTCAGTAAAATGTGTCTTTCATGTTTATTTTTTGACCCTTTAAGATCAACTTTTAATGAAAATTTTCATGGACCTATACTTTTCATAAGCCCTAGGAACTGTGCCAGTTATGCCTAATAAATAATCTGGCCCTGCATCAGATCAAAGCTCAACAATTTTAAAAACCATTTTTTCTCTAGATTTAGTAGGTATCTAAAATTATACAACCTCACTAAACACATTTCATGTTTCATCATCAGCTGTTCTCAACACTGGTATCATAATTCAGACATTCAGAAGTTTAACACACATAGAACACAAGTCTGATAGTTTACAGAGTTAAAAATTTGGCTTAAATATCCTCAGTGGTCATGGAACAGACAGCATATTATGTATGTTTGTGCTTAACAAGAAACAAACAAAAATGTCAGATAACTTCTTAAATAACACTGGAAATGTCCTCACATTCATATAGTTAGATGTTAAAAAAAAAACAGTAGCCTCAATAAGTGGCATCACATGTTCATTGTTGTTTAAACAACATGTCCTCACATCAGTATAGACAAATGTTAACAGAAATAACAGTAACTTCAATAAATAGCATCACATGTTTAAACATGTCCTCACATCAGAATAATGAGATGTTGACAGAAATAATGATAACCTCAATAAGTTGCACCTCATGTAGAAATTGTGAACCCACATCCAGCATCTTCATTCATCTTGCCCCTTATCCCATATCAACAAATTCTAAGAAAGTAATGTATATACCTCTTGAAGTGGTTCATCAATGATATTGGCACCAGTGAGCCTTTTATCATGTTTCTGTCTCTTCAATGGCTCTCTAAGTGACTAAGTGCCTAAATAAAAGTATAGAACATGCAAAAATATTGATGAAACACTTCTGCTTTTTAACATCTCCCAAACAGAAATCATAATACTGAGACATTTTGAAAACAGTACAATAAAACCTACAATTCTGTAAAATAAAGATTTTATAAAGTTAAATATATGTTAATGTTTACATTCTACTGCTATTTCTTAAAAAAAAATAATTTGTCACTGAAAAAAATGACCACACTAATTTAAAATATTCTTTTTTTTATTTACAATTTTCAGAATTTCTAAAACTGAAAAACAGTGGCATTTTTTTATGTACTTGTGTGATTGTTATTACTGTTATATAAGCACAGAAGTTAACTTTATAAACAAAACTAATCCACAAAAACTAATACTTTAACCAATTATTCAATAGCATTAATTTTTAACTTGAGAACTAAAACTAAGAACAGTCTGGTTAAATTAGACAAAACTTACTTAGATTGTTAGTGAAAAACTTTTAATGTGCGTTCCAATAAATCTATGCACAATTCTGGAGGTGTTTTACTATTTTTATTTTTGGTCAAATGAAGTTCAGTAAACAAACACAGCAGCAGATATGTTTTTACTTCAGTTTCAGTTTTTCAATTAAAAAGCATGGTATGTGTAGAAACATTACATATTACAACTATAACTCTTTTCAAGAATAGAACACTGTTAATGCTCTAAACTAGTTCTGGCAGAACTTTTTAATGTCATTTATTCATACTCAGCATCATTCAACTCCCTCATTGGAATGTCATTACAGTTTGTTATTTTTGGATAAGCAAACTCCACTTTTCTAAGCTTTGTTTTTAACATAACTTATTGTTTTAATTAATTTTATCACAATTAGTTAAAATAAAGTTCAATAATCTCTACAGCTATACTCTGGTTGCTATTCTACAAACTTGTAATATGACAGTGTTTAGAAAATTTTATGACCATCATCAAAGCTTGCTACATAGTTAATCTACATATGGTAAATTACTAACACACAGAGTGTAAACATATAAATCACTTACAACTGAACTTTCAACCCTTTGAACAATCAAACCAATAAAAACATATTTGAAATACAAAGATATTTTTACTGCAAGTTTTCAATTAAGCCTGAAAATTAAAATGTCCATGGAAGGATTGTGTTATTAAAATCATAGCCACATTCTTTTCTCATTTTATTTACTTTTTAAAAAACATAAAACCTACATTCTGGTTCTAATGAATATAAAACATGTTCAACATCTTGTCATTTAGTAAACATTGAAGCAAGTTTAGTTTAAAAAAATCAAAGAAAGTTTTGCTATTACTAGAAACAAAGTCCACAACAAAAGCACCACTATTATCACATTTAGTTCAGTTCTATTTTAACATGGTGACACATAGTATCAGAAACAAGTCCTGATATTATTTCACTACTTGTCCACACTCACGACACAGAGTGGAAATGTTGTATACATCATACACATACATTAACATTAAATTGTTTCAATGGTTTGTATTTGTGTACTTTAACTTAATTGTAATAGTAGCAATACTGTTTCAACAGATGAAGCTGTCAATGCTTTGATGTTACATTACACAATTATACCTGGAGCACCTGGGTGCCACCACTCCAAGACTCAAATCCAACTGTAACAACTTGAGGTACCTTCGGAGGTATATACAATGACGTCAGACAGCTACAAGATGCAACAAAGAACATTAAATATAATCATAAAAGTTCTAGAACCATTCAAAGACTTCTACAAAATGCTAAGTTTTCAGAATGATAGCTATCAAATATTGAACTTTTGTTACAAAGATACAGACTACAAATGTTACAGCTTCATTATATCGGCATCAGAATTAAATGTAAACATCCATAAAGTTGATTTCCAATTTATCATAAACTGGTAAAAATAATTAAATTTTGAAAAGTTAGACGTGTATGTTTGAAAATATTTTGCAAAACTTACAGTATACTGCCCTGAACCATTTGTATTTAGATACAAAATTACAAGCTTTTTCTATTAAATGAAAATATGTCATATCTGGAATATCAACAATATATTTAAGAATAAAAATTTTAAATAATCAAAAATAAACCTATTAAAAACACTTAACCTAATTAATGATGGTCCACATGCTTGAAGATGTATTGTGTCAGAGCATGAAAAAAGCTATTTAACTGAGAATGAGGTACCAGGGCCACCTGTGTTCACTGATTAACTACTATAAAATATGGACACATTGTCCAAGTATAGTACTTGCATATAAATAACCCTACTTAAACCTCGACTGCTGTAAAATATGAACATGTTACACAAGTATAGTATTACCACATAAATAACCCTACTTAAAATGCAACTACTGTAAAATATGAACACATTACAGAAGTATAGTCTTACTACATAAATAGCCCTACTTAAAATGTGACTACTGTAAAATAAGGACATATTACACATATATAGTACTTCTGTATAAATAACCTGCTTAACCTGTGACAACTGTGAAAAGTAGACAAAGACAAGCCAGATTCATTTTAAGTTTCCTTAAACAAGACAAAAACTAGAATTTAAAAAATTTCTTCAACAACTACATCTCTTAATGTAAACAAATTGATGGGAAATTTATAAAACTGCATTGCAATATTACACTATCAACTTGAGAAGACAAAAAATAAGATACTGAATACTGTGGTTCAACAAAAAAGTTTCATAAGCTGAGAAAGAAAACAAAAATGAAATTATTAGATTTAACTCTTATCTAAAGAAATGACTGAAGACTGGATGGTATGGGAAAGGAAGTCATAGATAACTAACTACATAGAAAAATACTAAGTGTAAAATTATGTTGAAGAAAATGTTGAAAACTACTAGCTAAGAATGAAGAATGTTATGAAATAAATTCATTGCTAGAGAAATACAACAGTTTTTATATAACCCTAAGTTAGAAATAAATCAGATTTAATCCTAAATGGTAAACAGATTGATGTTTCATACAGATGTCTAAATTTCTCACTTGGTCCAATAAAAGTTCTTAAAAAGGATATCATAATTGAAATAGAAACTAACTTGAAAAAATTAAATAATGAAAAAGAGCATATCGTTAGAAGCAAATATTGTACTTTATTAGATAATTTTAAATTAAAAAAAATAAAAGGTGGACAAACTGTAATTCTCAATAAAAATGATTATATTTCTAGAGATAAAAAAAGTTTGAAAGGTGTGTATGAGAATATTAATCCTACAAATAAACTTCATGTAATAGTTAAAGAAAAAATTATGAGTTCCATAACATCTTATAAAAAGGAAAGTTTAACTACAAGCAACTTTACCTAGATTATATGCTTTACCTAAAGCTCACAAAACAGGTAATAGTTTCAGACCTACTGTATCCATTATTAAGAGTTGAACTTATAATGTAGCAAAATTTGTATCTAAAAAATTCTGATTAAGAAATCAAAACAAATCCAACTTTCATAATTCATTTGAAATTATGGAAATAATTCAGCATATAATTTTACATCAAAAAGATATTTCAGTATTGTTAGATGTTGCATCAATATTCACTAAAGTATCTGTGAAAAATGCTATTGCATGATGTGAGAAAAAATTGAAAGAAAATAGTAACTTAGTCTTAGAAATAATGGATATGATTAACCTAGTAAAAGTATGTGTTGAAAACCCTTCGTAAATTAATAACAAAGTTTAAAAACAGAACAGAGGTTCAGCTGTTGGTTCTCCTTTATCACTGTTACTGTGATTTATTTATGGACAGTTTTCAAAGTTAACTACTAAAAAAAAGTGCATAAAAGACCTGAAGTTTGGTTGGTCAATGACACTTCTAATTTGGCAGCATGGTACACATGAACCAGTTAATTTTGCTAATAACCTTAATAACATTGGTAATTCTATAAGATTTAATTATAAAATTGTGACAAATAGTTTACTTTTTTATATTTTAGTGAGTAAAAATAAGGATAAACTGGAAACTACCATTTATTGTAAAGCTTTCTCTGTAATCATTCCACCACATCAAAAATCTTATCACACTAAATCTCAAAAACTGGTTTTTACTCTTATGTGGATAAAATATTAAAATTTTGTAAACAGGATGGTATTAACAGTTATTATTAAATAGACACAGCTGTAAAAAGAGGTTTTAATCCTACTGTTGTTGCCAAACCATTGAGAAACTAAGAAACAGGAAATAAAAATATTAAGTTAAAACCATTTGCTGAAAAAAGTAAAGAACATTTGATACTATCATTTATACCAGGCTTATCCTGTCAAATAATGAAAAAAAAAAAAATGAATATTTTTTCCATTATACAAACCAATAAACAAAGTTAGTCAAATTCTTAATACAGTTAAAAATAAAACTGATTTAATGAAAAAATTAGGTATTTATAGAATATCATGAATATAAAATAGCTTACATGGGATAAAGAAATTTTAAATTTAGAATCAATAAACACAAAAGATATTAAAAACAATATTTCTATTTCACCTTTAGTGAGACATATCAGTGAAACTAAACATTTAATTCAATGGGAAAAAACTTATTTTAGCTCAACCTGGAAATTTAATTAATATGAATAAATGTGAATCTATTGAGATAATTAAACATAAAAAAAAGAAAAATTTAAATTATTAAATGACAGACCCGATGATAATGTTCTTAGTAGATGACAAAATTCTTTAATATGTAAATCAGTCTTCTGATAACACTATGTAACAAAATTTTTACTTCTTTTTGTTCCTGAGCAGAAAGTATTATTTTCCAATTGCTTATGTCTAAAGTGAGTGGAAAAGAACTATTTTTCTCTTCAAACTTTGCTTTTGTGACCTAGGTAATAAAATTGTCAAATTTACCCATTTTCCAGAACATTTCAGGTATATTCAGTGCTAAGTAGCTGATAAAGAACTTTCTCAAACTTACAAGAATTTAAGAACTTTCTAGAATGTTGTAGAACTTAAAAGAATTTTCTAGAACTTTCCATAGTAATGGAATACATAGTAATACAGGAGCTCACCACTTATCACTTCAGTTTAGTTCTAGCTACCTAAGTGAACCAAAACCTTTCTGATTTTATCAAAGATGGCATCAAGAAGCTGCAAGTATTCTGCTATGTATGTGGCCAATTTATCAAGACAAGAGCAAAAAAGTACTCTGTGACAGCATCTGCTAAAATGTGTGAAGCCTACAAGGCATATTTCGACATGCCTGTCAGGGATCAAGACAAACCTGGGCACCTCATTTTACCTGCGAGTACTGCAAAAAAAAACTCTATAGAAGGTAAGAATTTTTGCTTGCTTAAATCATAAGATTTTATATTATACAAATTTTAGACCATTAAAAATTTAAATCTTTTAATTTTTTTAAATTTCCAACAGTATAGAAAAATATCACATATAAAATATTTTGCATGAACCTTTTACAGATTAGTTGTGGATGAAAAATTTATTCTTCATAATAACAATTTTATTTTGCTCGTTTGCAGGATGGTACCCAGGGGAAAAGAGAGCCATGAAGTTCGCTATTCCAAGAATTTGGCGTGAACCCACTGACCACTCAAGCTATTGCTGCTTCTGCATGGTGGACCCTTCCAAACATCAGGATGGCAAGAATGCATCTACAATCATGTATCTGGACCTTCCACCAACTATCACCCCAGTGCCACATTGCCCTGAGCTCCCTGTACCCATTCCACCAGAGAGAAAGCAGCCATCCTCAAAATAGAGCAGCAGATCAGAAGAAAAGATAGACATCAAAGATACAGCTTACAATTTCAGAGGTGCAGCTAGAGAGAGAAACCATAGTACCTCAACCAAAGAATGCCAAGCTTTTGACACCTAGGCTCAAGGAGTGGGATTTGTTAGATGAAAGTGTGCAAGTCACAAGTCAGAGGAAGCATCAATGACATTGTTTAAGCTTTTTCACTTGCCAAGATGGGCTCTGCTTCTGCCACAATGTATCCAGTCTTTTTGAGGCAATTGGAATTACCTGTAAGCCAAATGAGTGGAGCCTCTTCACTGATAGCTCATCCAGAAACGTCAAAGCTGTGCTGCTCGATAATAGGTAGAAGTATCTGTCTCTTTCCCTGGCTCATGCACTTCAAAGAGAAATACAACAGTGTATAGACCTTGCCTTGAAGTATAATGAGTATGGCTGGGAGGTTATTCTAGAATTTAAAATGGTAGCATTCCTGATGGGTCTCCAAGGAGGCTTCACCAAGTTTCCCTCTTATCTTTGCCTTTGGGACAGCACTGCAGTGTACTACAACAGGAAGCACTGGCCACAATAGACCAAGTTCTCTCTGAAGAAGCACAATGTCAAATGTGAGCCACTAGTGGACCTCCAGAAGAATTTATTCCCACCATTGCACATAAAATTGGGTCTTATGAAATAATTTATCACAGCTATTGATAAGGAGTCTGCAGCCTTCAAGTACATTCAAAACTTCTTACCTAAGCTGTCTGAGGCAAAGGTCAAAGCTGGTGTCTTCATTGGACCACAAATAAAAATCCTGAAGTGCATAGAATTCCCCAAGAAGCTCAGTAGGAAGGAAAAAAAAAAGGTTGGAGCAGGTTTGTTACAATGGTTCAGGACCTCTTGAGCAATCACAAGGCCAAAATTTATGTAGAACTGGTTGAGGGTCTGGTGAAGAACTACAGCAAAATGGGCTGCATATCCTTGATCCTCATCTTGATAAGTTCAAGAAGAACATGGGAGCATACTCAGAGGAGCAAGGCGAGTACTTCCACAAAGATATACTGGACTTTGAAAGCTGCCACCAAAGAGCGTACAATGAAAACACGATAGAAGACTATATTTGGGGGCTGATATGTGAAAGTGATTTACATTACAGTCACAAATCTCGAAAAACTACCCACTTCTAAACATTTTTGCATAACTTTAGTATAAATACATGTAAATCTTGATTCATATGTTGTTTTATTCAGACCTTATGTAAATGAAAATGTGCAAATTTGCCCATTTTTAAATAGAAAAATAGGTTAATTTCTAAATTTCATTATCCAGGTCACAAAAGCAAAGTTTGAAGGGAATAATGTTCATTTTCTGTACTTTTACAACATAAGCAATTAAGAAATAACACATACTATCCAAGAACAAAATTTGTGTTACATAGTGTAATTGTACAAATAAGGGTTATCTTACATAACATTAAAGTCCTGAAGGTGACACACTGATGTATGTCAAAACATGTAGAATGTACGAGACCAGTCTCATCAGGTTTTTAACTGATTTCAATACTGTGTAGTAAGTTGCTGGTATTTTAATACTGCATGGTAAGTTACTTGTATTTTAATGTACTTTTGAGATTGGAAACTTATTTTTAAAATTGTGTATTAAGTAATTATTGTTTTAAAATACTCACGAGTTTCTTTAAACTATGATAAGCCAGCTTAAAAAGCGAAAACATTTCACTGCATAAATGTTGTTTACAAATAGAACAGAGCTTAAACAATCTAAAAAACAAAACTTTGATTTAAATCAAACTTAAATGAACTAAGTCACAACAGGAACAGCAAAATCTTTTAATCAAATAAACCTAATCCATACAGGTTGTAGTACATTACAATAGTAAAGACTAGAACTTCAAAATGTGGTATTGCTCCTTAATTTAACAAAATGTGAAAGAATTAAATAACAAATGTTTTACTTCAAAAAAACTTACTTGAAATATTTATTGACTTCAATAACAATCTTTATCCTTGAATGTTCATACTAAATGTCTATTCACATGAATTTAACTTAAATACTAAACAAAGCTGAAAAATTCAGTATTTAATTTTAATTTTATATACATATTTGGCTTGTTTACTTTTGATCAATTTCATATTTGTTTATTTTTGTTTTACACGTGAAACTTCTTCAAAGTTTTAAACTCCATACAGCATTTGGAACTGAAAGTGCAAGTTGTATATTCTTTACATTGGTATTACATCAGTAAGTAATTTTTGGTTTTACAAATGCATTAAATTAACAACAAAATTATGGGGTTAAATTTATTAGAATTGGTTCACCAAGTGTGTAACTAATTCTTCTATTCTTTAAATATATTTCATGCTGACTTTCTTCTAAGACTATGTTCAAATGTAATCTATAACAAATTCCATGAATGTCCACTAAACATGTATACTCACCCTGCAACATACAAACCTACACACATTAACAAGTAAAACAATGACCACATTCCAAACGTAGAAACTACCAGACATAACACCATTCCAGCCCATCCCCAACCCAACAGCGACATCTGAAAAAAAAAAAAAAAAAAATGTAACAGTTTGACTTACTTTATACAACTACTTGTAGTGGCTAATGTAATTTTGTAACTGCACATCAGGTCACATGTTGGTAATAGATACACTATTTGGATACATAACTAACTTTGTAACAAGGGTTTAACCAAGTACTGATACCATGGTACTTTGGTAACATCTGCTGTTTAGACATACCTTGTGACATGGATTTAAGTATTAAAGTAACATGTACACTGTTTAGAGACGTATTAACTTTGTAACATGGGTTTAATCATGTGTTGATGTCAACATAGGTTTGTAACATTTTAGTCTGCCTTTAACAAGCAAGTCTGGAGTTACTACAATTTCACTGTATTCCTTTTTCACTTAATATGTACCAATAAAAATATGAGTAACAGTAGTCAACACAGGCACAAGAAAAATACTTCAGAGTAACAGGAGTCTAGATAAGCACTCACTGTTAGAGATGAGCAATTAACGAGATTTAGTAATTAATTGATCATGGAGCTCATAATTAATTACTTACACAAGACTTAATTGCAATAATCAGAACCACTAATTTTGATTATTGCTTTTGTAACATTACTCAATTTAGTTATAATTTTAATTGATTATTTAACCTTATATTGATCAAGACGTATTATTGAAGAATTGATTAATCAGATAGCTATCTTTGCTACTCTTGTGTGAAAAACTTTCACTTTCCATTATAACAAGTTGAATTTCAGAGATCAGTAACCACTGATTTATTGGTGTTTATGTAACTAACACATGAAAAGTTATCCAATGAGAGCTGCTTATGAAAAAATTCTCATTTACTTGACTGTCATTTCAGCAGATCATCAAGTCATCATGTTGGCAAGTGTTACATTTACACCATTTAGTTTTAACTTTATTGCTGGTTTATAAAGATCAAATACCATAAGGAAAAGATGAAAACAATAAGTTAATTCTTTAGCACAGTATTAATGATGAGTTTACTAGAATTGACTGCAACTGCTTGTAGAAAAAAACCAAGTGCAGAGGACAACATTTTGAAAGTTTTCCATCTTCAATTCACGTATTTCTAATTTTTCTAATAAATGCTCACGCAAAATCCTGAACATTTAAATATTTTACATATGTAGTTCAGAAACTTGAGTTTAAACTAGGTAAGTGGGCCGAGAGATGACTAAAAAAAGACCAACTACCCTGCTAGAAAGTTAAAAATTCACACCTGAAGATAATTCCTATCCTGCTAAAATTGACAGTTCTGATCTTGTTAGTTCAATACTATAGAGATGCCAACTATTTCAAATGACTGAGCATAATGATTGTAGACAGAGCCCTTTATCATTTGTGGCTACTAGGCCTGACCAATGTCTCTAAGCTGTTTATAATTATAACTATTATTATTTATTACTGCTATAGATTGCTCATTTATGACTGTTTCATATTCTGAATTCTTACACATAAATGTCGTTATCTGCATCATTTTTGTCTTCGCTTCAGCCTTTTATTGGTGAGATGCCGATTTTGTATGTCTGGAACAATCATTTATCCTGCCTTGCACCACAGAAAAATCGATGTGACAAACTGTACAAAATGCATAACTGTCACTGACTTTTGATGCAATGACTGGATATTTTGCACTATACTCTTTCCTAAATTTTTGATTCACAGTTTAGTCCTTTTAGATTTGCCAGAAACAAGACAACCTGGTGAATGAGGCCTCCTTTTTTCCATCTTATGAACAATCTCATTGGTGTTTCTATGCCACTTAGAAAACAAGAAATACCCATCTACGCAAGCACTGATTACGTAACTATGAATTCCCCCCATGTACCCAGTGTGGAGAAGCACCGTACTCAAACTATTGGTAGACGTTGGAGATATAAATATTTTTTTATTATTTCAAGCACAAACATGATTATTGCAAGTAACCATTTGGGCTATGTCTTTTATTTATTATCAAAATTTATTTGTATCTCACTAGAAATTTTCTTTTCACTCCACTTCAAGCCCTGGGGGAACAATTCATCACTTTATTGTATAGGCCTATATAATATATAATAATGAGTTGCAACAAGTCTTAATATTTGTCTGTATGAGCTTATAGTCATAATGTATACACCAAAATCGTAATGATTACGTTCAACTCGTATTGGTTGGCATCTCCGACACTAATATGATGTAATCAACATGACTAAATCCCTTAACAAAGTTAAACACTTCAATCAGATACCCCTTCAACTTTTCCTTTATCCAGAGAGAACAATTTCAGAGATCTTGATCTATCCTTGAATAACAATCTTTCCATTCTAGGTACCCTAGAAACATTGAATCTTTTCCAACAGTTTAATGCCCTTTCTAAGTACCCCTGAACTCCACCTGTGACCTAATTAGTGACCTATACAATGAAATAAGTTTAAAGTTATATTCAATGTTTCTGCAGACAATCTAAAATCCTATTCTTTCCTGCTATTATTAACAGCACATTGATTGGATAGCTTAAGAAACTGATACCAGAACATTATCTTATTCTATAACACTTACTTATAAGTTTACTCCCATCATAATCATACTTTAAATCAAACTGCAATATTCAGTATCCATTACCTTGTTTATACTGTAGTCAAAAGCTATCTGCCATTTATTTGCCCAGCTCACTAAATGAACTAAGCTCATTTGTAAAGCAATGCTATCATCTTTACAATCAGCAACACCAAAGTCTTAAAATCACCAACAAATCTGAGCAATTTATTGAACATTCCTTCATCTGTGTCACTGACATAAATCAAGAAAGGCCCTAACATTGAACACTGAGGCATGCCACTTCTGACATTAATCCAGTTTGACTGAACTCCTGTTTACAACAACCCTCGATTTTCTTCCAGCATTTTTGTACCTTATAAGACACCCATACTCCCACACTCAGTTAGCTTAACAAGTAACAACTTTTGAAGTGTCCTCAAAATCCAGATATACCAAATCCACACCTGCACACTCATATAAATAAGCAGCAACCTCTTCATAGAACATCAACACATTAGTAAGACAAGGTTTGTCCATAGTGGAACCATGTTGACAATTTCAAAAAATTTAAAGATTGTTAAATAACTTTGTAAGAGGTTTTTTAAATTCCAAACACTTTTCCACCACAGATTTAAGACTAAAAGGTCCATAATTACTACAGCAATTTTTATCACCTCCCTTGAATGTAGGTATAACAGTCTTCCAATCCTCTAGTACATACCTACTATTAAAGAACTTCCAATCCATAACCTCCTTCAAAACTGTTGTGGAAACATTACCTGGTCTATGAGCCTCATATCTCTTCTAAACTTCCCAAATTTGTCTTTACTAGTTCATATTTAAATCTACTCAGAACAAAGAATATTGTTTAAGTCTAAACTGGAAAGATAATAGTTGAATTTAACTGAGCCATTTAAAACATAAGAAATTAGACTTTCTCATTTCTCAGTTGTCCTTTTCCCATCCTAAAATTGTGTTAATTTTTTCACTTTCAGCCAGTCTTTTTCCATACACATCCCTTTCAATTTCCTAATACCCTATCTGACCAGCTCTCTCAATATTCTACAATCCTCTATGCCTAGTCAATTTAAACTATTTACATTCATAATGTTTTCTTTAAGTTTATCCATTATATGTCTTGTGAGGCATCCTAGTCTTTTACTTGGAAACAGCCTTTTTGTTTATTTTCTATAACAAAGAGTGTCCCAAATATATAAAAACTTCACATCTGATAATTCTTGTTACATCTCCTACAGCTTTCTTGTAGTTTTTTTATTTGTAACACATCTCTACACTTCAGACTTCCATACTCAATATTTACTAGTATATAAAATCATCCACAATAATTTCAAGAAACTTATTTCCCTTGTGACTTGACTGATACTTCCCAATTTACACATGTACATTTAAAATATCCAATAATTATAACAGCTTGAATCTTAGTCTCACTGTACAATTTATTATTAATTTCATCAATAAAAAATCCCACAAAAAATTATAATGTACATATAATTTGAAATACTGCTAAGAATCCATAAATGCATATAAATGAAAATCCCAGTTGTAGAAGACCAAGCTATGTTATGGAGCTACAACACAATAAGTGGATGTTAAGGAGCAGTTACTATGCTAGCAACTAAGTAAATTTTCAAGTTAACAACAGTAAAATATATTCTACAGCCTTCAAAAGACTACCTAGCTTGTTCAAAAAGAACCAAATCACACTGCTCTAACTTCAACAATATTAGTTGTTCTTAAAGAACGAAATCACACTGCTCTTACTTCAACAATATTAATGTCATCAGAAATTTACAAATAAAGATATTTATGTTTGATAAAATTAAAAATCCCAAAACACTCCTAACATATCCCATTAGTCACACTTTAAAAAAAAGGCCCAATTACCCCCTCCCTTTGCTTTCTCATGCAAAATTAATTTTCTATGCACCTCTTTATTTAGAGGAATCCAATTTACTTCTACTATTTAATAAAGTTATTATTTTTTAGCACTTAATACATCTGCATTCTAAAAAGACATACATTTTTATAACCACTTACAAATTTCACCAAAATTACTGGCAATTTCTTGCATCAAGATATAATGCAAAATATTAAAGGCAACCTAGCCAACTACTTACTATCACCGTTACAAAAACGCAAGCTACCCGAAGATTTTGTTCACACTATGCAAATACTATAGCTTATCTTACAGGTTACAATATTAGGAGATTTAATCATAATCAGTATTAAATTTTGCTTACTAACTGTTCATCAGTGGTGATTGTGTAAGAACGACCTCGATGAACTTTTAGGACCAGACGATCCGTTGTTGTTCACATGATATATCTATGCAAGACTACAGTATATCACAATTTATCAGAATTTCTAAATGAATGCGCCTTACCCTTAATCAGGCATTAATGCAGTGTTTAACTTTCAGTAACTCTGGCTTAATTTTAAATAAGTTATCTGTAACTGTAATCTGTAAAGTATATAGTTAGGACACTCTGACACAACTTCAGTTTTAACAGTTTAACTCACTGAACGTCTGACTCGTCTGCAATCAATCTAAAGTCCAATGAGCTTAATTTATCATTTTAAAACTGCATATATGGATAATATAAAATAAAGTATTTCAATACCTTGTACTTTTGATTTTCCAACTAATAAATAATAATATATTTAAAGCCGAACACAGAAAAACAAATTATTTTCATTAAGAAATCATATCAACATTCATTTTTAATCCTAGCTGCTAGTCTCGAAGACCGTAAGCGAGATGGGTGTTTGCTTGAATTAAGTGCCCTCTACCACCGTTTTGCATAAATAAGACGGGTGTTTACGATAATGCCACTATCGTCAATGTACGTTCAAGCTTAAATTCACCATTACATAATTTACAAAAATTAAAATCTCGACCAGATTAAGAATTTAATGAGGAACATATATTTCGAACGTTTTGCTCAAAATTTAAGATAAAAAGCTTATATAAATAAAATGTAAAATTCAAGAAAAATTTGCACAGTTATGTTAAACATTACATATTAAGCACTTGACAATTATTAAACTAAAATATAGAATGAGAGGAAAGTTACTTCAAGTACTGAACATATAGAAATGAAAGAAATTGGATAAAGTATAAATAAATAAATAAAACTTTCTAATGTTTTTGAAGTTACATAACCTTCCCAAAACTGATCCTAGTAGAGTTTTAAGAAATATTCTGTTGCTCTGAGACGTAAGTACTGACTCATTATTTTAATAATTATCTGCTACGTGTTTAACATTTGATGTCACTTTTTATGTGGTTTCTTGTTTGAATTACTGTCGATTAGGACGGAATTTTCCTGGAATATAGAATAGTATTAACAATTATATTATACAAACTCAAAAAAGAAATTAGGCTATGCTAGTGAATTGGCATCGGAGAACAAAATACTGTCTTGATTAAATTAATTATCACAGTGTTAACTCCTAAAAAGTTATAATCAAGATTCAAAGTAAGAAGCTAGTAAATTAAAATAACATACAGACCACATGGGCCATCTGGTCCTTCAAAGCAGTGACGGCGCGAGGATATTTTCGTTGGGAGGGCTGAGGTAAACTGTGGAGGGGCTTCCCAAACTGCCATCAATATGAAGTATAGATGGTAAATTATAATAATGTAAATGCCAAGGTGCATATCAGAAATGTGTGCTATTTTGAACTGCGTTTTTAATGCAGTTTTCATTGGAAACTCATACTCTGATTAATAATTCATTATTACAAATTAGAAATAATCTGTTTATGAAAATATGCGTATATGTAAAAGAGGAAGCTCACCTAAATTCCACCCAAGGTAATACATAATAATAAAGAAAATCAAGATTAGCTTAGATTGAACATTTAATATACCATTAAGAGTAAAGCTACAAATCGAAAGAAATATAACATAAAGACATAGTTTACATAGCAGAAACGAATTATCCCATGTGAAGTTAATACACTCTGAGAAAAAGTAAGGTCACTATCAGGCTAACTATCTTTCATCATGTTGTGTTTATAGTCAATATTACTTCAAAACAATGCGCCTGTTCTGGTGATTGGCAGCAAATGTGTCTATAACAGTATCAATATCAAGTTGTTTTGCCCTCCTGAAGTTTACTGACATGACACCAAGGTTGCTGGTGCGGTTGTTACCACTGCTGTTGCGCAAGTTTGTCTTGAGAAGCTTCAGACATGCGAAACTTCTCTCACGGGCAGTTGAAGTGACAGGCAGAGTCAGAGCGATGCATACAAGTTTGTGGAGATTCATGAAGGCATCCTTGTATGGCTCCAGCATGGTTGCAAGCTCCAATGGTGTAGATACTTCCTGCCCCTTGTCTTTCTTCCTGGCAATTAGCAGGTTCAGCTGGTAGACCACCACTGCGAGGTCATCCTCTGCCACACCATAGTTTGCTGTCATTCCTAAGAGTGCTTGCTTGTCCAGAAATGTGGAGTTTTTGGGGTTCAATGCAGTTGCACCCATTAGAACACTGCAGGCATCAGAAGAGAATCTCCTATTCAGCTCGTTGAGCATCCTGTCTATGATGGCATAGAAGGTGTGTCTCCTGGCATCTGGTGTTGATTCATCTCTTTGACCAGAACTAGATGTGATTATGAGTTCGTCCAGGTGTTTGGGGGCAGATCGCTGTTCATCTTGATGCACTGTCTCAGTGCATATTCCCACTTTCTTACATATATCCTCAGCAGACTCTTCCAAGTCTTTTTATGCTGCTTCAGTTCTCATTTCTGAGAGACCAGAGATGACAGATTGTACTAGGTCCTCTGCAGAGGCCAGCTGCAGGTCAGGTGACTGGAGGTGGTCTGATAGCTGTTTAGTCATCAGCAGTAGTTTTTCTATGGCCACTAGACTGGTTACGAACTGCTGATCTAGGAGGATGCACAGGCCTTTTGATTCAGTGGCTCTGTGGACATTGTCCCCCTCCACAAGACACTTTAGGGTTGTCACAATGGCAGAGAGGTTCTTTTCACAGCCAAACAAGCAGCATGTTGGCAGGCTCATCTTGTGTCTGACAGTCGCTTCAACTCTATGTGCTGGTTCACGGGTTCAAGCTCCTTCTGTACCTTCAATGGCCCGGCATGGCCTAGCGCGTAAGGCGTGCGACTCGTAATCCGAGGGTCGCGGGTTCGCGCCCCCGTCGTGCTAAACATGCTCGCCCTCCCAGCCGTGGGGGTGTATAATGTTACGGTCAATCCCACTATTCGTTGGTAAAAGAGTAGCCCAAGAGTTGGCGGTGGGTGGTGATGACTAGCTGCCTTCCCTCTAGTCTTACACTGCTAAATTAGGGACAGCTAGCACAGATAGCCCTCGAGTAGCTTTGTGCGAAATTCCAAAACAAACAAACAAACTGTACCTTCAGAAATTCTTCATACACAACCGATGTAGAGAAGAATTTGTACAGCTTCTGAATTGTCACAAAGAACTCTGCTGCAGCCTGGACGTTGTGCACACAATCAACTAGCCTGTGTGTATAGCAGTTGACATACACAGTCTGAGACACCTCTCTCCTGAACCTCTCCTGTACGCCATTGATGTGCCCTGACATGGCTGGAGCTCCATCATAGCACTGGCCAATGCAGGCATTATGGTCAATACCACATTTAACCAGAGTCTCCATTATTTTCTTGAGCAATGAATCTGCATCCAGACCCTCATCAGCTGTGAAATCCAAGAACTCCTCGTGAATGCACTGTTGGTGGAGATACCTTACCACAATGGACAATTGTTCTTGTTTGTTCACATCCTTTGTTTCATCCACCATTAGAGCAAAATGCTCAGCTTCCATAACCTCTTTGCTGATATTCTTCCTGATCATTCCAGCTATGATGTCAAGCAGTTTGTTTTGGATATCATGGTGCGTGTACTTGGCATTGCCAGAACCACTCAGCTTCTTCTACACGATTTCATCATACCTGGAAATCATGTCAAGAAGTTCCAGGAAATTGTCCCTGTTATCTGAATGACTACCTTCCCTGTGACCTCTTTGGGCTTCATTCTGGCAGGCTGTTTAGAGCAGTGCATCTATTACGGCATCTATGTAATGTCGGTTTTCCTCCATCTAAATGCCAAGGTACATATCAGAAATGTGTGCTATTTTGAACTGCGTTTTCAATGCATTTTTCATTGGAAACTCATACTCTGATTAATAATTCATTGTTACAAATTAGAAATGCTTCATAGTTTTGACCTATACACAATACACTTATATATGCATGCTATGTTTTACTTTTCAATAAAAGATAAATGAAATTAATGGATAAATACCTGTAAAACCTTTGGTTTATCAACTAAAATCCCTGATGATCTGTTGTAACTTAAAATCAACGTGGTTGTCTAATCTTTGTCAAAGCTCAAGATAGAATGGCATTACACAGGGAGCGGCAATGCAGCGCATGAGTTTCAGTGCATTCAATACGTTGCTATGGGACGCAGGACACATACTTCCGTCTTAATGAAGACGTTGAGTTCTACAAATCTATGTCTCTTTGATGTTAATTGTTAAGCAACAACGACGATTGTGTTTTCCATATTTTATGAATATATGTAGGTAACAATATTGGGGGGCTGAGGGGGGCTCAAGCCCCTCCTTGGCGCCGCCACTGCTTCAAAGCTTTAAAGCTTTTACACTCACTCTTTAGTAAAAGGAAAATTTTAATACTTCATTATTTTTCAATAAATTTTTTAGCGTACTCTTAAGTTATTGCAAAGTGCCTCCACTACTCCCGACTGGCGAACCTCATGCTGAGGCACAGTATAAGTATATTTTTTAAGGAAGCTCTGAAATTGAAAATAGAACTAAAATCTATTAAGGCCACAGATGAGTTAACAGTAGTTATAGAGATATCAGGTCCTAAAGTACTGGAGTATCAACACCCTCTAATAATAGTCTGGAAGAATTGAGAAAATTGGTTGATTATTTTAGACCTTTTTGTGAAAATAATTCAACATCCAAACTATATAAGCTATGACGATTTTGTTTATTTTCTCCTTTTACGAAACTACAAACTTGAACACTTATACAGTGTTTTAGATTGTTGAAGGCATGTGTTACAAATCACATTAACTGACGTAAAACAAATGATAAATTATTTTATTTCTTCCCTTAACATTTATACAA
This sequence comes from Tachypleus tridentatus, assembly GCF_004210375.1. NCBI lineage: Eukaryota > Metazoa > Arthropoda > Merostomata > Xiphosura > Limulidae > Tachypleus > Tachypleus tridentatus. The sequence goes on from NC_134830.1 coordinate 48,625,432, forward strand.
GCTAGAACATTCGTACACTGTCACCAATTATTTTAGGCCTATTTTAAAAATGATATTAACTATAGTAAAACAAATTATAAAAACTACTTTCTTCCTCCCTTTATGTTTATATAAACATAAACACTTGTACACTGGCGTAACTTGTTGTAGGCCTACGCTATAAATGACGTTCAAACCTCTAATAATACTACGACTAATGTAGAACCAAGTTACATGCAAAGTAACACAGTTAATGATATAAAAACATAGATACAAATACTTCATGAAAATCAGTGTCGTACCAATGTTTGATTGTACTTTGTGCGACATATAAATTTGGTACACCCCTACCCAATCTCTTTATTAGTTAGTTGGCCAATTGTCGTCCCCTTTCGAATTGGTGCTCTGTATGATTGCACTGCTTGCATTACCCACGGTATGACCCTGTCAAAAAACACATTGTATGATTCTGCTTTGTATATTGAAACAACTCTACCTAACTCCTTGAGTATCTTTCAAATCATTCCACTCTTGTGTCAATTCTCTCATTTTTAAATCTAGCTTGAAATGTATGAGAAAAACTTGACATCAACTTAAAACTTTCTAGGCCTGCTTTAACATTATGCGCATTCCAGCTAACATATAAATTACGACATTAGAAATATAGCTGACAGCAATATATTTTAAAGTCTCATGGTTAATAGCAAGGCACTATTTTCCTCAAGTAGATTTTAATTTATATCGTTTGCCATATTCCTTAGTTGGAATTGTGGTTGTTAACAAGTACCTGTTCCAGAAAAAAGTAGAACATTAATAAGCTGTTCCGTTGAATGAAAAGTTGTCACAATATAATCACTCATATAGGGCAAGTATTATCATTTTCATTCTGGATCAACTGTCGAAAGCAAAAGCTCTGCCATAGTCGTCTATTACATATCACTTAATGCTCATTTATCTTGATGCACCCACCACAGATATTAAAACCTGGTTTTTGTGCTATAAGCCCGCAGACGTAACACTGAGCCACCTGGGAGCATAAAATAACACAGAAATGTGACTTCAACATGTAGTGTTATGTCTACCGTGATGACGGCAAACCCTTAATGGAGAGCTTTACTCTCCCAGAATTCCCTTTCTATGATGCCAGGATTTAGTCTCTTAAGATTAAAAAAAAAAATCTATACTGTGACTCCCACCGGCATTAAAATGTTAACTTTTTGAACGGGCAGGGTGAGCATAACATGTAACTTGAGCTCAAAGAAATATTTAGAATCAGAAGAATCCTGGAAGTTGGGTTTAATTTGAAATAGCGTTTTATATTTAAAGTTATTTTAAGATTAGGCATTAATTTACTATTCACAATCACTTAATTTTATTTTGTAAAATAGTTTGTATTCAGGAAACACACAATGGCTGCCTTCTATTTCTTTGAGGTTTGGATAATGTTTTAGCAATAATGTTAGGATAAAAGTTTTTTGGGGTTTGGTTTGAATTTCGCGCAAAGCTACACGACAGCTATCTGCGCTCGCCGTCCCTAATTTAGCAGTGTAAGACTGGAGGGAAGGCAGCTAGTTATCACTACCAACCGCTAACTCTTGAGCTACTCTTTTACCAAAGAATAGTGGGATTGACCATAACTTTATAACGCCCCAACGGCTGAAGGGGCGAGCATGTTTGGTGTGGCGGGGTTTCCAACCCGCGACCCTCGGATTACGAGTCGAATGCCTTAATCGGTTAAACCTGGCCATGCTGGGTCAATAAAAAAGGTCGTTTACTTTTCATCTAATAATATTTAGGCCTGGCATGGCCAAGCGCGTAAGGCGTGCGACTCATAATCCGAGGGTCGCGGGTTCGCGCCCCCGTCGTGCTAAACATGCTCGCCCTCCCAGCCGTGGGGGCGTATAATGTTACGGTCAATCCCACTATTCGTTGGTAAAAGAGTAGCCCAAGAGTTGGCGGTGGGTGGTGATGACTAGCTGCCTTCCCTCTAGTCTTACACTGCTAAATTAGGGACGGCTAACAAAGATAGCCCTCGAGTAGCTTTGTGCGAAATTCCAAAAAACAAACTAATAATATTTAATAAATTCTGTTTATTTTGGTCATTGTTTTGGCGTTTTAGTTTCATAAGAGCACGTACTACAAGAATGTTACTATTATTTTTCGAGCACAATCCGATAGCAGCTAGAAATCAGTTTATAATTACATACCACTACTTCATGAATAGCTGCGGTTTAGAATTATAGAATATTCGTTCTTATTTCATTGATTTGTCAGGATTTTAGTTAGAGAACAGTCATTAGTGATGAGTACACTGAAATGAACGGAAACTGCCTATTGTAGAAAAAACAAAAGTGTACAAGACAACTGTTCCACAGACAAAGTAAGTTTTAAATAAGAAAATATATGATAACTACACGTCAATATTTTTATAGAAAATTCAAATTTCAAATTAGAGGGTAATCATTACTGTTCCACTGACATTTCAATGTTTTAATTATAGAACAATAATTTATGTTCCACTGAGATGCCAATGTTTAAATTATAGAACAATCATTATTGTTCCACTGACATGTTAATGTTTTAATTATGGAGCAATAATTACTGTTTCACTGACATGCCAATGTTTTAATTACGGAAAAATAATTACTGTCCCACTGAGATGCCAATGTTTTAATTATAGAACAATCATAATTGTTCCACTGACATGTTAATGTTTTAATTATGGAGCAATAATTACTGTTTCACTGACATGCCAATGTTTTAATCATAGAGCAATACAGTACTTACTGTTCCACTGACATGTCAATGTTAAGTTAGTGAATAAACAGTCCTGTTTTATTGAGAAGTTAGGATTTACACTGTAGAACAATCAATAACTATCCCATTGACAAGTAAAGTTTTAAGTTAGAGATAATTGCTAACCTTAAAACTGAAAACATCAACATTAAAATGTTCAGATGAGTGTTAGGTAGGTTCACTTTATAACAGGAAAATGGAAAGTATATTTTACGAAGTACATCTAAAACGAACTACTAATTGAGTTATGAGCCAAGAAGAAGGGAGACTGGGTATGATATGTAACACAAAATGAAAACAATTTTTATATATTTGTAAAAGATTTACAAATCTTTTGTAACACAAAATGAAAACAATTTTTATATATTTGTAAAAGATTTACAAATCTTTTGTAACACAAAATGAAAACAATTTTTATATATTTGTAAAAGATTTACTGTTATACATTTATTTTAATACCTGCATTTGTTTCAGTTTGATGAACGTAACGTATGTTGTTGAATGTATATTTCATAACTTCCGCTAGTTCTCTAAATTTCTAGAAGAATCTCAAGAGTAAGGATCAACAATATACGTTTTACACCAGTGCATATTTGAACATTGTTGAACTTTCGAGAATCTCGTCTAATTAGTATATAAAAGCAAGCCATCACAAGACGCCGAGAAATAGTAAAAAATTATTGTTTGATTGCTACAGTGAATACAATATAAGTCTCGAAAGCTATAGTTATGATTAACCCTTATTACTTGTTATAATGTTCGGTCAATCCCACTATTCGTTGGTAAAAGAGTAGCCCAAGAGTTGGTGGTGGGTGGTGATGACTAGATGTCTTCCCTCTAAATTGCCACTACTACATTAGGGACGGCTAGCGCAGATAGCCTTTGTGTAGCTTTGCGCGAAATTCAAAACAAACCAAACCATAGTCGCTAGGCGTGTATGTATTGTTAACTAGTATTAATACATGAGCTCCTTCAATTTCGTAACTGTGTCTACGCTCTTGTATATTATGTGTTGAAACATAAATGTTAGAGTGAGTTTAAATTTGTGTTTATATTTCTTATGTATGTTATAACAGTTATAGAACTTTAATGCAATAATACTGATCGCAAAATCACAACGCAACTAATATATTGGTCAAACACAAAAATAGTCATATAAAATCTTTAATTGAGGAAAATTAGTTAATTTCACAGTAATACAGTTTCAACTTCATGAAATAAAAATAACATGTTTGTCAATTTAATCAGCTGTGATTGTAACTTAAATGATTTTAACCCCCCCCCCAAAAAAAAAGGTATAAAACATTAGAAAATGTCTCATATATTACGATTAATTTTACAATATTTGTCCATAACTTTAAGTAATAAGTAATATATTGATTTTATTATATTTTCCTTAAATCTTCAATTTTTTTTTTAATTTTACGAAATACGTTGTAAAGATGGACGGTAAGATTAATTTTGTTAGTTTAACAAAGGTTAACTATTTTCGGCTTTGTGGTTAGAATATTTATAATATACAAACTTTAAACTTTTTGCAAAGAAATAAGCAAAATGTTAGAAGGCATTAATAAAACATCCACTATAAGTTTCATTTTTGGTTTTGAAATTGCATCCCCCTAGTAGAGCGCGAATATCTACAGATTTACAACGCTAAAATTAAGGGTTCGATTCCCCTCGGTGGGATCAGCAGATAGCCCGGTGTGGCTTTGCAATAAAAGAAAAACACACACACACCTTTTGAAATTGAATAATAATAAACAAAATTTGCAAGTGTTAGTAATGGTTAATACATTATTAATGAATAACGAACTAAAATCTAATATCAGATTATTTTAGCTAACCGTCTACTGGTCAGAAGAAAATGTTTTTAAGCTAATTACATGGTAGACGAAGGTCGTTAGAATACCCATGATGAATTACTGGAAGGTAGACAAAACTCATTGCAACATCCATGATGAATCATTGAAAGTTAGACAAAACTCGTCACAATATCCAAAAAGAATCATTGGAAATTATACAAAACTCGTCAAAATATCTATAATGAATCACTAGAAGTTAGACAAAACTCGTTACAATATGCATGATGAATCATTGGAAATTATACAAAACACGTTACAATATCCATAAAGAATCATTGGAAATTATACAAAACACGTTACAATATCCATAAAGAATCATTGGAAATTATACAAAACTCGTTACAATATCCATAAAAATAATTACAATGTAAAAAATTAATCATTCCAGTCGTATAAAATATATTTTTATACATTATAAGAATATAATAAAAAGTGTCCACTCTATAAATACAAAGCTAAGGTAAAAATATAACGGTAGCTGACTAAATACAATACAATAACCAAGATGTAAGATAACATGTATGGAGTTTAACGTGCAGTTTAGCAAGTGTTTGTATGTAAACTCGAATTTTGAATTATATATTTGTGTGATCAATATGATAATTTATAAATAGAATAATATAGCAATGTGAAACTACTGAGCATGTTGGCATCGGCATAGGATTGGAAAATAAACAAAAATGGCATACAACGACACCTCTTTGTATTTATACATTCACTGGGATAATAGAACATTGAAAAATATGTAATACAAAGTGTTAATATGAGAGGAAAATAAAATTTTATTAACTTAATATTGTTTGGAAACAAAAGTCAATAAACAAGTTCTGACATAAATAACAAATTGAGCTTGCGATACACTGAACTAGCTTATTTTGATGGGCGAAACCTGTCGTGCTTTGTTTGTAAATGTTGCCACAAAATATTACCCATTAGTTAAATTAATTTTACTTACAAATACATAAATTGAAAGTATATATTACATAAAAGTCCTAAATGATTACTATTATTTATATAACAAATACTATAAACGAGCACGTGCAAAATCTTAACGTGGGGATGCTTCTGTATTTTACTTTTTCAGAATTTCGCGCAATCTTACACAAAACCTGTCTACACTGCCGCTAATTTTAAAATGATATACAGAGATTAGTTCCTAATATTTAAATGATAGGTAGACTAGGGAAAGGCAGTTAGCTAATAGTGTTCAACACCAATCAAATCCCACTATTTGATCATACATCTTATAGCGTACCAAAAGTTGTATTGTGCTTTTACGGCAACGTGTCGCGAGCCCTCAGACCTGTACATTAACCACAAGACTACACCTAGTTTACCAGTAAGAAATACGAAATTAAATCTAGTCGTAAGTATGTGATGCTCACATTTAATAACAAAGGGCAAAACAAATCATCACATCTGATATTATACTAAAACAGTTTTAATATTTTACATTTTCTACAAAATGAGTTGTTACAGGCTAATCAAAAGTATTTTTCATGAATAATATAAAACTGACACTAGAACGAGTTAGGTGTTGCAATTTAAATTATACTACGGAATGTTTGTAACATAATGTAAAAATGTTACGAGAAAATAATATTACATGAAATACTACATGTTGGATGAGATTTAATGGTACATTCTATATTGTGAAGTATAACTCTGGAAAACGCTTTTTGGTAAGTGCATTTTGTCATTTGTAAATGTATTCTGTTGGTCGTTTGTTAACATATGTATAAAGCATAAATCTCCCTCTGTTGGCGTATTTTAAATAGGTGTGTAGTATCTTACGTTAAGCAATAAATATCGATTATAGCATTTTCAACAATCTTTTGAACTGTGTGTTGCTCATTTCACTTATGAATAAATAGCAACATTTGATAATACACCAAACTGAGAAGGATGTTTGTATAGATGAACTAAGTTCGTATGTTTAACTAAGATTTAGTTAACTTCTCGTCTACTTTCTTACAGAAATAGATTCTGCATGATCCGCCCTTGTTTCTGCCATGGATGGCTGCCTTTCGTATTCGTGACTTGTCGCTTTCAAGAATTTTTTTATTTGTCAGAATGTTATGAAGAACCCTAAAAATAAATAAATAAATTTAAGTCATATAAAGAAAGAACGAAACTTGTATATTTTTTTTTAAGTTTAGCATATGACTGTTAAATATTCATATAAACATCTACAAAACAAGTTAATTAATTAATACAGACTTACACAGATGCAATTTCGTTTTCTAAAGACGCTATCTTCTGGGCGGAGATGGAAAACTCACATGCCAGCCGTTCTAAGCAGTGATTGGTTATCGATAACAGTCCTGAGCACGCCAGGTAATTAGCGGTTAAGTCCTCCTGATAGCTCCTAGTTTCTCCTGTTTCGTTCAAGTAAAACTGCAGAGCCTATAATGCAGCAGAAATACCGAAAAAGTCTTATTCTACCTATCTTGTTCTATATATATATATATATATATATACATATACATATATGTACTTTTTTCACAGATTATTCGAGTTTGTAAATAAGCTGTTGATTAGTAATTCTTTAAAACTCTAAGTGTAAGGAAATAAAAGTTTTGTTATTCAAATTACAAAATAATATATATATACTGAGATAACGATGAAGTTAACATCAAAAAGTTGATTAGGAGTTGATAACGTAATCTGTGGCAAAACAGAAACCTAACGATTTGTAGTAATTGTAAGTTCTATAGTGTTGAATGAAAAGGATATTGAACCATCTAATAGTAGAAGTTTTTGAATATCTTAAACCAGGTAATTTGATTTTCGTACCATAAGGGCAGGGGTTATCTTAAGGTAAACGATTGTTATTGTAATGATAAATATGTAATTTATGTTTTGAAATATTCTATTTGTAAAGAGTTGTATGTTATAGTGGCTAATAATTTGAGACCAAGAGTTAATTTACGTGAGTATCATGCTAGAAATCCGGAAAATTGTCGTTTCCCAGTAAGTAAACACTTTTATTTCTGTAATACAATTTTTTAACGGACTGAATGAACATTTTGTCTTTTTGAATTATAATGAAAAAGAAAGAAGATTAATATTTCAAAATATTTTATTGACCGTTTTAACACTAATTGAAAGCCGTTAAGAGATGAGATGCTTAATAGATAGGTGACCATAGATTTGGCGCGTATTTTAAATGCCTCTATTGTTAAGCGAGTGAACTTCAAACAACATAGACCACCTTGTTTCTTTTCTCTGAATAAGGTTTAGATTAGTTTTGAATTTCGCGCAAAGTTACTGGAGGGCTATCTGCGCTAGCCGTCCCTAATTTAGCAGTGTAAGACTAGTCATCATCGCCCACCGCCAACCCTTGGACTACTCTTTCACCAACGAATATTGGGATTGACCGTCACATTATAACGCTCTCACGGCTGAAATGGCAAGCATGTTTGGTGTGACAGGGATTTGAACCCGCGACCGTCGGATTACGAGTAGAGTGCCTTAATCACCTGGCCAAGCTGGGCCCTGAATAATAAGAGCGAACGCCAACCGACACCTTTCAGCGGGTGAGAAAAGCACTCTCCTGAGAAGATAAACTAACCGACTGCTCCCTACATTAACCGCCTGTGGCGGGGATATTCGACGAAGTTGAGAGCCAGCAAATGGCAAACCCAAGTACAAGCCACGCTTCAAGTAAATATAGTTCGATGATTAGTGGTGAAAATTTAGAACACTAAAACAACACAACTTAAACATCTGATCGACCACGAACTGAAAATGAAAAAAGAGAGAGAGAGAAGAAAATTAAGAAGTAAAAATACCGCTAAACCACAGACACACAGACATGAAAATCACGGACACGTCAAAACCAGAAGAACATACAAAAACATCAGAACATGAACATAAGGTAGAGCATAACCATACACAACTTAAAACCAAAAAGCACAAGAAAAAACAAACGATTTCATCATGGTATCACTCAAGAAAATAAAAAAAACTGCAAGCTCAAAAACCGAACACGATCACAGAAATAAACACGTTACATGAAAAACCAACACAATTTCAATCATAACATAATGAATCTCAGCCCAACCAGCAGGAGAAATTGAGAAATGTAAGCCGAAAGTTAACTTAGTTGTTATAAAGTGTCTAGCCAAGGGCGGCGTTCTCGTTAAAAGATCAGAGGTCGCTGATCTCAGCCGACTACTACTTTCAAACCAGGAAACTTCAACGTACACATAACATGAAATAAACCTAACTCTAAATCTTTTGTCATAAAAATTCAGACAGTAGCGTCACAAAGGATGACGCGAAAGTACAACCTACATGTATAAAATAGGCTAAACTTGGACGTATCTTCTCCAACAGAACACAGAAACTCAACAATTTAGTTAAAACATACGTAAACGAACACAAGATATCCAGAAGATGATATCAAATGGTATCATTCCTTGGTATCGAAAATACACGATTGAACCATCTAAAACATCAGTGGTAGTTGTAACCTAGTGTTACAAGTGTCAATATTATGGACATGTAACATCCTTCCACGCTGCATGGCCTGTGGGGTAGATCACAGAAACTCTGACTGCCCCTGTGAAAGCCCACAACCACACTGTTGTTACTGCCAAAAGCAACACACTACAAGGGATGAACATTAAAGCACGTGTACTCAACAAAGAAAATAACAGGAACACCCATGAACCAAGAAACAAACAGAACACAAAGAAAAACCCCACTACTCCCAAGAAACCAGTAACACAAATCATCAGTCCACTACACATACAGTAAAAACCCAAAGTGAAGACACATCAAAAAAAATAAAGGACACATAAATAATAAACAAAATAACAGAAGCAGGCAAAAATATATTATACGAGTTCCTTACACAATAAAGAAAACCCCTAAACCAAGATGACAGTTTTACATCAATCATCAAAATAGCCAATACTACGACACTGCTACATTACATGTTATAATTAATCTCAGACGAGTGTGTGTGTTTTCTTATAACAAAGCCATATCGGGCTATCTGCTGAGTCTACCGAGGGGAATCGAACCCCTGATTTTAGCGTTGTAAATCCGTAGACTTGCCGCTGTACCAGCAGGGGACAATGGGGGACGAGTTTCCGATTTATTATGTTACGTACACTGTGTATTACGATTTCAAATAGCCGGAAATTTAAATTTAGAAGTTAATTAAATATCAATATGTATCAAGTTTATTATATTTGCCAACGAGATTGATGCACACAATTTTCTTTCTTAACACAAATATATATTAATATACAAACAATAGTAAAATTTATAATAACGTTTATTACAAATAGTTATTAAAAATATCGATTTATATGTACAAGAGTTTTATAAACTTACAAACTACACTGGGTCTTCTATATGGCCTAGAACTAAATATTTTATCGAAGGTCCAGGTTACCACAAACACATCTCTTAAATACTACTATGTATTACATAGTAATAATACATTACTATGTAAACATAGATAATACATCTAAACCAAACAACATATACAGATATATCCTTGTAAAGGAAAGTAGTAATAGCAACAAATAAACATTCAAATTAAACCTACCCTAAGTCCAGAATATCTTAAAACTACAGTGCAGAAGGAAGAAAGAAGCCTACTAGGAACTTGACCTCCCCGGTCGCTGATGGCCTAAATCCCTATCCTGAGAAAGAAGCACAAAGCTACACACACACACACATACAGAGGGCAGTCTGAGCTGTGCCCACCATAGGTACCCAAACCTGTTTTTAGCGTTATAAGCCAACAGATTTACCTTCCGCTGAACCCATGGTGGGTTTGGTTTGAATTTCGCGCAAAGCTACATGAAGGCTATCTGCGCTAGCCGTCCATAATTTAGCAGCGTAAGACCAGAGGAAAGGCAGCAAATTATCACTCCCACTGCCAACTTTTACCAACGAATAGTGGGAATGACCGTCACATTATAACGCCCCCACGGCTAAAAGGGCGAACATGTTTGGTGCGACGGGGATTTGAACCCGCGTCCCTCGGATTACGAGTCGAACGCCTTAACCCACCTGATCATGCCGGGCCGGTATATAACATACTATATATATATATATATTAAATATATTAAATTTTCCTACCTGTAACATTTCAACTCGATGTTTTATTTCTGAAGTAGCCACTTCTTCAGAGAATGGTATTCGAAGACCTGCATCTCTACGCCTTCTACCATTCACGCTAGTGGTCAACAAGGTCGTAGGCACCACCAGCTGACTAGCAATAATTGGTCCTAAGATAGCCAGAATAGCTAATGGAGCGATAAGAGCTAATAAAATAACCAAACTCCCTTTACCAAAACCACTTCCAATGCTATTTCGGAAAGCACTGTGAAAGGAAGGTAAAATTCCAAATCCACCATTCCCAAATCCTCCTCTGAAACCACCAGGCCCAAATCCTCCCCTGAAACCACCAGGCCCAAATCCTCCCTAAAACCACCATCTCCAAATCCTCCCCTGAGACCAACGTTTCCAAATCCTTCTCCGAGACCATTAGACCCAAATCCTTCTTGAAATCTAACTGAATCTGCTCCACTAAATCCCCCAAACTTGTTTCCACTATAGCCAAATCCCCCTTTTCCTCCATTACCAAAGGCACTATTACCAAGTCCTATCTCTTTTGTGTTGAACTCTCCTCCGAAAGAGTTCCCATAACTATCCATATTATTCCATTCGTTATTGGAATCATCATATTCACTTGTAGGAGTATCATATATTCCATTGTCAGTGTATGTAGGTTTGTTTTCCTTCCGATATACAGCTTGTCTCCGACTCATGTTTCTTGCTGGAACTTCGTTTTTTTGGAGTGTTTCTGAAAAATATCCAATACCTTTTAAATGTCATTATGTGTGTTTAACACTTCACATTCAAAAGACACCATTTCATATAAAAGTTTCTGCAAAAGTAAACTTTAACCGTTTGTACATTTTGTCTCTATAACACGTGACAATTATAAAGAAACAGTTCTTTATACTAGCCCTCACCTAATTTGGGGGTCGGACCATGTCGCACTAAGTTTTTAAGAATGTGGCGTGTGTTTAGTTCACAGGTTTCATAGAAGAAAGGTGCTACGTTAAACTTCATCGCAAAATTGTCCAATTGTATTTAAACAAACAATAGCCAAGAAAAATAACTAAAAATACTGTTGTACTATTCTAAAAAAATGTCGCACTGTGTTAGATGTTTGAATTCTTATCTGCAAAAAGTCTTTGTCCAAGAGAATGAAAAGATATCGTTGTGATATTAATGTGACTGGCAAAAACTTCTCCCTTTCACTTTAAGTCTTATTTGCCCGAGAAGAAAAATTAAAAGATATATAAAGCCTGTTATAAGAAAGTCATCCGCACCATTACTTAAATTTCCACTTTCTAATAATTTTGGTACATCCAATTTAGGGTCAAGTGCCTTATCTGGTTTTCCATATATTGTTATCTAGTCACCTGTGGAGAATAGAAACATTTATTGTCCATATCATTTACTTTAACCCCTTCTGAATCTTTACTTTCTGTTTACATCTGAGACAATGTTTTACTACTTCTTCCCTGCTATACGACAGGTTTTTTTATTGTATTTTGTAAATAGTTAATGACAGTTGAATCCTGATCTTTGTCAGTCACTGACAGTCAGTAGCTATGATGTTCTGATGGAAAATGCATTATTACTCCATGATTGCTTCCTTTGACAACAGCTGGCCATACAGTGTTTGGTAACAGCATTCATAGTAGATGGGAACATTATAGTGGCAGAGCTTGTGTGATTTGGTTTATTGATAAGTTGATTAACATTCAGAATCTTCCTAATGTTTTCGCAAACCATATCAACTCCAAAACTGTGTCTTTTCACCCTGACAAAGAATAGTTATTTGATGATGGAAAGGCAACAACCTGCCACTACCTTACTGTCTGTAATTGATAGGATATTGACCTTGGTTATCAGATTTTGTTCTAATGTACATCTTTTGGCTAAGTTAAAATGACAGTGGTAGTCGCAGTCTTTTGCCGATAACTGTAGACCAATAAGATTAAAATACGAGACCCTTCCCTATCTCGTGTCACATTGAGTCCATGTTATTATTGCGTTAAAAGATGGTCCAAGTAGAATTAGGTGGGAGTAATCTAAAGGAAGAAAAAATATTGTACACAAAGTTAAAAGAATCCTATGTTGGTCCAACTTTAATTAGGTGGGAAGAACCTAATGGAAGACCAGGTCAGTGTACACAAAGTTAAACTGTCTTGTGTTTTAGTTTTCTTAATCAACGAAATATGTGAAATCTAACTAGCGATTACTACAAAAGTTAATGGTTTTTTAATGGAATCATTAGAATTTGACACTTCTGTACTGTATTCTTATCCTATAAAGGTTCAGCTGTAAGGGCTGAAATCTTGCATTAAATATAAGATTTTAATACTGTTTAAAACCACACTAATTTAATGTGGTAGACCAGTATCACATGTTATGAAGTAACACAGGTTTTAGTTGAACAGTTAATCTGACTGTTAGCACAGTAACTAAAATTAAGTAAACTCTATAAATTAGAATTAAAAATAACTTTTAAGTCAATGACGTCAGTTTTATTGAACAAACTGGCCAAAAAAACATTAGTGTCACCAATCTGATTTAACAGCTAGAGGTTTAAAATCAAGTCCCATCCAGGTTTTAATAACGTTTGAAAAGACATGAAGTATATCTTCCGCATATTAGAAAAAAATAGGGGATGATATTAGTTTAGTTGGAAATCGAAAGTAAAGAAAAACATGAGTTTAGTTATCTGGCTCAGATGACTGATAAGTCTTTTGAAATGTTACTCTGACACACTACATGCTGGCGAAATGCAGTGCCAGAAAGGTAAATATAAACAGAAAAATAAAGGAACAACTCGAAACAGAGTGAATTTAAACAGGAAAAGATATATAACATGTTTCATATCTACACAAGGTAAAATTAGTAAAACGTGTATAAAACGTTAATATAGAAAATATATGTGCTTAAAAAAATAAATATAAAGAAAAGCTACCTGAGATAATTTCTGTTTTTGACAGACAAAATACTGTCATCATCAGTAAATGGAAAAAACACCACGTTTGAACAGTATAGGTGACCATCTCCTGCAAAAAAAAGGTAAAACTGTATTATTAAACCTCAGTGGTTTATACGGACGTGCACACGAATATTGATGAACTATGTTTGATTTCTTAAGAGTGTGTTTTCTTATAAAAAAGCCACCGCAGGTTATCTGTTGAGGAGAATCAAACGGCTGAGTTTAGTATTATAAATCTGTAGGCTTACCGCTGTGCTAGCGGTGTAAAATTTCTTAAGAAATAAAAATGCTGTTGTTGAACATTGTAAGAACTTGTGCTCCCCGCTAGTACAGCGATATGTCTCCGGATTTACAACGCTAAAATCAAGGGTTCGATTCCCCTCGGTGGGCTGAGGAAAAGGTCCTCCTGGTTGGGGGTTATGCAGTAGGCTAACAACCTACTCACTTAAAAACCAGCCTGTTGCTGAAACAGCAGCGTTTGCGGCCTTATGTTCCTTAAGGAATCGAGAGGCATCTGTATCTGTAAGAACTTGTAGAATGTTAATTTCACGTATTTTAGAAACACTAATATACAAACCTCATTATTCAATACATGGCTGGAGCTGCATTAATCACACAGCATGATTGTTCCGTTTGTCAGTACAAAACCTTTAGTTTTAAATAAATGAAAATGTCTTCATAATAAGTAATTGATCATACTATATATAACCTATGCCAACTAAAAGTGGGAAGCAGAAGTTCGTTTTTATATTAATGTTAGGAGGTTACGGCGCTCGACTCGTAATCTGAGGGTCGAGGGTTCGAATTCTCGCCGCACGAAACATGCTCGCTCTTTCAACCGTGGGGGCGTTATAATGTTCTGTCAATTCCACTATTCGTTGGTAAAAAAGTAGCCTAAGAGTTGGCAGTGGGTAGTGATGACTAGCTGCCCTTCCTCTAGTCTTACACTGCTAAATTAGAGACAGCTAGCGCAGATAGCCCTAGTGTAGCTTTGCGCAAAATTAAAAACAAACCAAACCGGTCTATTAATGTAAATAAACTAACCACCTATGTCTTTAAAACATGCCTTTATTATATCGCTGTTACACCTTCGTCAGGAACTATTGATATCCTACAACTTGGATCTAAATTGGAATGACGTCATTAGTTAATCGATCATTGATACATGAGCCTGAAATGTTCAGATAAAAAATAATATCATCAAACATCATTATGGTTGCCTTTTTCAGGCGGCGAAACTTTATTATACATAGGAACTAGATAAATATTGTAATGTTAAAAATATAGTAGGCCTAATAATAATGTCATACGACAAGTTTAGTTAATTAAAATCATGCTACGCAAGTTTGAAAAAAAGCGTTAACGCCATAATAATTGTTTTGTTAACAAATGACTGATACGAATAGGGTTTCAACTCTGGATTGAGAGAAACGTGTTGACGCCTATGGAGACGAAAAACATTTAGGGTCGCGAGTTCGAATTCCCATCACACCAAACATGCTCGCCCTTTCAGCCGTAGGGACGTTATTTTGTAATGGTCAATCTCGCTATTAGTTTGTAAAATAGTGGCCCAAGAACTGGCGATGGGTGGTGATGACTAGCGGCCTTACCTCTAATGTTACACTGCTAAATTAGGGACAGCTAGCGCAGATTGCTCTTATGTAGCTTTGGGCGAAATTCAAAACAAACAAACAAACGACAAACATATGCGGTTGAACTATTACTAATTTGCACTTTCCTTATTCTTTAAAATCCCTAAGAGACCAGATAAATAAAGTAGTTTTGAAATATTAAATAAACTTACGATTACTGTCTTATGACAAGCAATTCACATGAACCATTGTCGAAATTAAGTCGTCAAAACAAACCGAACCACCAAATAAATATTTTATATACATATCTATATTATTATTATTTCCCCGAAAGGGAGCCACAGATCACCTTTTTTTATTTACTATACAGTAGTGTGTTGTAAGTCAGGCAGTAGACACTAAAATAACATCACATAGAAAACTCAATATTGCAGTTTGTGCTGTTGTGATGTCAGTAAAACATGCGCATGCAATTACTCACGAGAAGAATTATGCACGCTGTAGGCTACAGCACAGCATGACATATGAACTTCAAAAACATTAAATAAAAACATTTGTTACTTAATTTTGGTTTTATTTACTGTCAAAACAGAACGCTTTCGGGGACACTGCAGAAGTACGTCTAGGATATATGTGTACACACACAGAGATACTAATATTCAAAATATATTTTTGCCATAATCCGTGATGAAGAGAAAACCCACTTGTAGAGTTGTTATTATTTTTAATTAAGCACAAAGCTACACAATGGGCTATCTGTGCTCTGCCCACCACGGGTATCGAAACCCGGTTTTGAGCATTGCAAGTCCGCAGACATACCGCTCAGGGGCCACTTGTAAAGAAAATTATATATATATAAACGGCTGGTATAGGTACAAAAAGCACTATGTAGAGGAGCGAACAACGTTTCGACCTTCTTCGGTCATCGTCAAGTTCACAAAGAAAGAAAAAGTTACTGACCGATAGTTGACCACATGTTTGAAGGCGGTTGTGTAATTGTGTGTAGGAATGTAGAGGGCGTACCTAGATGTTGGATATATTTATTAATATAGGTATAAAGGTGTTCCTTTGTGTTGGTTTATTTTGGGCATGAGTTGTTGTATAAGTAAGGCTTCTTTAATTTTGCGTTTGATTATGTTTGTTTGTTTATTTAGTATTTGGGTGTTTTCAAAAGTTATGTTGTGTTTATTTGACTTTTATATTGGAGAAACGAGTAGAAAAATGGAAACCAGATTCAAAGAACACAAAAATTCACCTTCACACGTTTTCGAACACTGCAAATCAAATAGACACAACATAACTATAGAAAACACCCAAATACTAAATAAAGAAACAAACATAAACGAACGCAAAATTAAAGAAGCCTTACTTATACAACTCAAGCCCAAAATAAGCCAACACAAAGGAACACTTTTATACCTATATTAATAAATATATCTAACATCTAAGCACGCCCTCTACATTCCTACACTCAGTTACACAACCACCTTCAAACATATGGTCAGCTATCGGTCAGTAACCCTTTTTTTCTTTGTGAACCTGAAGATGACCGAAGAAGGTCGAAACGTTGTTCGCTACTCTACATAAAACATTTTCTCAACCAAAACCAGCCGTTTTTACACATATATTTTAGCCACATTTAAGGTGTATAAAAAGTTCGTCATCATTCAAACATATATTCATTTAAACTAAACTTTCGACGAGTCATAACTTACCCCTCACGTTCGGCTACAGGTAACACAACACGGTATTCTGAACGCTCGAAACTATGTTTTTGTACAAGAATTTCCACCGTTGTCTCAACTCTGTCTTTATATACAGAGTAAGAGACTGATTGGTTTACATATTGCTGCTTGACCCAATGACCCTTGAGGTCTGAGGTAACACTTAAAATGTTAGATGAACTGTTAGTCAAAGATTTTCGCCCACTTTTCCTAATTTTCCGTGTTCGTTTAACTTCTAATTGAGTGAGGGTTTTAATCGCTAGAGCAAGACGTTGTATAGTATAAAGGTAACACATCGCTTGACCTTGTAGTTTACTATGGTATATTGATTATTTTACGGTCCCTTAAATAAGGTTTATAGTTGATGGAGAAGTCGTTAATATTACATCAAGACGTTCATGAAAAGGAACAGCTTTCTGAAGAATAAAATATTCGAAATAAAGAGTGACAGTAAGTCTCCAGTAACTCAAAATGTTCACGTGTTTAGCTGATACAACCTTGGACCACGAACTCCGGTAAAACAGTTAAAGGTTTTTAGCCCCTCTTCTAATTATTTTACTCACATTTTCCTGGTGTATAAACGTAGAACCCATGACTGTAATAAGTAACATTTTATCCTAGCTTCAGACTAAACTTCTGAGTCTTTTTAATAACTATAGTGTTTATACAAGGAAAGTATTACAATACATGCACTTTGCACTGTAATCGTGAGTTTGGGCAAGGGCGTGACCTTATCGATCAGTGAACGTGACGTGAGGGGTTTGCTGCTTTAGCGCAAAGTTCTGTCCACCGATGGGGATTCACACCCAGGACTTCACCTTTTCGAGTTTGTAAACCGCCCCTTCTTGGAACCGTAACTTTGGTTTGTTTTTTAATTTCGCGCAAAGTTACTCGAGTGCTATCTGCGCCAGCCGTCCCTAATTTAGCAGTGTAAGACTAGAGGGAAGGCAACTAGTCATCACCACCCACCTCCAACTCTTGGACTACTCTTTTACCAACGAATAATGGGATTGACCGTTACAGTTTAACGCCCTCACGGCTGAAAGGGCGAACATGTTTGGTGTGACCGGAATTCGAACCCACGACTCTCGGATTACAAGTTGAGCGCCTTAACCACTTGACCATGTTGAGCCCCGTAACTTTGGAGCCGACAGTATGGTTTCGTTTAAAATTAAAGAAAGGAAAAGAAGTGATAAATACAAATAAAAATATTTTAATCATAATTCAGTTTCACAGTTCTAATCAGTGTGAAATAGACAACTTATCAATCAGCAGTAGATCATCAAATTATGTGTTTATTAATTAAGTAGCAAAATTTGTTAACCCCAAAGGTAAAATGTCTAATAATTTACACGTTTTCCATGATGAAATAATTTGATCAATCATTTGACGATAATGATTTGAAAGATATCTCTCTACGTCTGAGACATGTGTCCGGCAAAGGTCACGTTCAAACTCTCTCTCTCTTAACCTGAAAATGACCTAGGAAGGTCGAAAGGTTGCCCTTTCCTTATCAATAAAAGTGTTAATACCCATACCAGTCGTTCTGAAATACATTTTCATTTCAAGTGGGTTTCTCGACATCAAGAATTACGACATTTAGTTCCCTCTTGTAAGTAACAATAATTACATACCGCTGAGCCACGGAAGGGGCATTAATTAGTGTCAGGAAAATGTTTAAAACATAAAAAACAGAATGAATTGGAATTTTTGTAGTCAAAAGAAAAGTGTTAAAAGCGAAAAACAAACAAACTGGAAATGTCGGTACTGCTGGCGTAGTATTACTTCACCAAGTTACAATTAGATGTTACATTTGTTCATCAGCAAGTTGTAAAAACTGAAGTTTTGACGTCTTCACATTAAGTTTAACATACACTGGAGTAAAGATTGTCTGTAAAGTTTAACATACCCTAGAGCAGTGGTTCCCAACCTTTTTATGCCCCGCACCCCTAAACATGCACTAAAGACTGTCTGTAAAGTTTAACATGCACTAAAGACTGTCTGTGAAGTTTAACTTACACCAGAGTAAAGACTGTTTGAATAGAAAAATATAAGAATTTCTAATAATGTATTTTAACTGAACGTCAATGATATAAAAGGAAAATGAGTGTTAAGTACTATAAGTTGTTTTCATTTCTTTCATCAAAAACATCACAAATAAAGTAACATACCAAATTAACAATAACAAAACATCACATATGAAGTAACATTACAAATTAACAATAACAAAACATCACAAATAAAGTAACATACCAAATTAACAATAACAAAACATCACATATGAAGTAACATTACAAATTAACAATAACAAAACATCACATATAAAGTAACATAACAAATTAACAATAACAAAATAGACAGACAGATATAAACTTTATTTATTTTACTTTTCTTTCCCACTGCCATTAAGTTGATCAAACCTGATAATTTGAAAAAAATCTCTGTAAAATTGAAGTATTTAAATAAGATTTATTAACAAACCAATTGATGAAATTTCTGTATCTAGATAGGTATCGCATCGTGACATCAATATGTAGACAAGTATCGTGTCAACTACTTTGAAATACAGATCCCTAATTCTAATGTCTCTGTAAAGTGATTTTATATATAAACTACAAAACTTAAAAGTTTCTTTACCAATAGTTCCAGTGAAATATATCTATTGTTGTGTTCAATAACCCTAAAATAACAATTACAAAGTGAAAAAATTATTTTTAAAATAATAGATAAACCTGTTTTTATTGTTGAAACATTAGTGTCTACTATATTACATAGATGGCGCAACAGACTATACTGAATTATAAACATCGAAATTTTCTTTATAACATTCTACAGTGTGTACAAACTTACAATAATAATATTAAGAATAAAATCTTATTTTAAACCACTTTCCACCTAAACAGTGTCTTGCTACAGACCTGATGTTTAACTTCCAAACAAGTGGATAGAATGCTTCAAGTTTTGATATCTATGACTTTACATTTTCTTCGTAGAAAAATAAAACTGGTCTTTAACTCTTTTATTTAACGAGCAAGTCGTAGTTTTGAATTTGTTTTTAAAATATAAAATACAGAAATAACATGTAATAAGGCTTAGTTATAAACTGGCAAGTTCTGATACAAAAATAATTAATAAATAAATAACTTTCATATGATGGTCTTGTTATGATAGCATACTTTTAGTTTAAAGTGTATATACTGTTTCAAAATATAAAATTAGGCTGTATGATAACTGTATGTTATAACAGTTAGACTAGAGCTTTATTACCAGTAACTTTTGTGTTGTTAGAAACCTACTTTTAAGCAACACAGAAGTTCTTTATTCTCCTAAATAAAAATAGTCAATTGTTTGAAAGTTCTCAATTTTTGGGTCTCATTTGAAAACAACATTTGAATTTCAAACAACATACAAGTTCTTAAGTTGGTTTTAATTTCAATCAATGTTCATAGACTGCTTTAAAAAAAAAAACACATAAGTAGGAGCCATTACAATGTTAATAAAGTCATTCCTACCCTTAATGAAAACTATAATAATGGGAAACTTTTATCTATCTGCATTCATAAAATATATCTAACATTATACAAACTGGGCAGTATTGAAAAGCTACAGTATGATTTTCCACACAATTAGTGATAAAAATTCTTCACACCTTGCCCATAACTGAAGTTATAATCAGTTGCATCATTACACAAGTTATTTTGTTGATTCAACACAAAATCAAACTCAAGGTTCGACAATGATAAAATTGTGATGTATGATCACACATTTACTTGAATACAAATAATAAAACTTTACCCACAGCTATGTACACATACTTGTAAGGTCTGTTAATAGAAGTTTTTTTCAAAGAATTAAAGTTTTAATCTCTCACAGAAGAAAATTGAAATTTTTAAGAGACATTTTGAAAAATAAGAATTTTTTTACATTCTAGATAGACTTCAGACAACTACAAGATAATGTTAACATTCAATGAAAACACTGCATGACAATAGGAAAATACAAGTTTGTTCACAAGAGTGGATCTGTGCCATTCCAATTCACAGCAGCTTCTTTCCATCTGAAACCAAACAAATACTGTGGTGAGAGTGAACACAAAATTAAGTTTTACAGAAACAGTGCTCTCAGAAGGGTAAATGATTCCACAGCTGTGATAAAAAAAATAGCTGTGTCTCAATCAAAGAATGTTGATGGAAGTACTTACATGTGTATTAGTACATCTAATTAATTATAAGAGTTCAAACATCCTAGGTGAAAACCACGACTTTTTAGTTAACCAGCAGAAACGTGTTTGTACACATAATATAACCATAACTAAACCCAGTGAGGTAATTATTGTAAGTAACAAAATAAGATACAATATTTAGTGTAGTGGAGCATTAATATATATATACACACACACACATACACACATACATACAAGCATAACATCCTGTCAAATACATAACTTGTACAGAATGTTCTACAAAGATCAGCAAGTACTGCTATCACAGTTTATAAAATGTTGTGAGAACACTTAATACTTTACTAAAGTACATAATACAGGATTAAGATTTTCACAACAAAAATAGTCACAGTACCTAGTGTGTATACAAAGTTCTAATGGAGGTACAAAGTCACTGTCATCAGGATCATGGAACACCTCACCTCTTGGATCTAGAAAAACAAAGTGAACATTACCAGTCTTTAAATAAGCAAAGGTACAGATACAGTCAATGATAAAAATAAAAAGACAACAAATTATTTCAGATTAGCTGAATAATAAACCAATGAAGTCTGGTCATTAATAATTGGGTCACCTACCATGTTAAAATATTCAGACATATTGGATTGTTTAATTATAATTTGAGTAATGGATCCAATTATATCACTCAAACAGGAAACAGTGGTGTCCACTGTTACCATGTACTCAGCCACTGCAGGAAACGTATAATTAAGACATTTGTGAAGTCTACCTGTTATAGCTACAAAGCACACATGTGAAGAAACATGACACTTAAAAAAACCACACACACACACACACACACAGAAATATATACATATGTAGTTCTGTAAGAAAATTAAAATTAAAACCATTAAAGACAACTTTTGTAAAAAAAAAAGACAAAATTAAAAACAATATTTGGAAACTGAATATTTAATTCTGATAGAAAAATTACTAACAGTACTTAAGAAACATTTAAGAGGAAATATGAAGAACTGAAACGAAACACTACAATGAATCAGATGACAAAACTACATTATTGTTAGCTGTACCTGTACCAGTGATGTTGGAACATACCTGTTGTTAGCTGTACCTGTACCAGTGATGTTGGAACATACCTGTTGTTAGCTGTACCTGTACCAGCAATATAATGAAACATACCTGTTGTTAGCTGTACCTGTACCAACGATAATGGAACATACCTGTTGTTAGCTGTACCTGTACCAACGTTTATGGAACATACCTGTTGTTAGCTGTACCTGTACCAACGATTATGGAACATACTTGTTGTTAGCTGTACCTGTACCAACGATTATGGAACATACCTATTGTTAAGCAAATCTCTTCATCTTGCCTAGACAATCCATCATAGTAAAACAAATGAAAAGGATCTTTGTTAACCAAGAGCACTTCTTTACATGTGGCAAAAAGTACCGAAAAATGGCTTTCACTAAGGACAATCCAGATGGGATTTCGTGGGTTTTTCAAGTGGGATCCTACCTGTAAAGCAAATGTATCAGCTTAGTAGAATCTCTTGTAATCAATAAATGTCATACAAATGCAACAGGAAGGAAAACAACAAAGCAAGACATGTTAATAGTATAAATTATACATATTTCAATTGGATAACAAGCACCTTATGAAGCACAACAGGTAAAAGAATCTAAGTTTCAAAGATAACTGTTTCTCATCAATCAGAAAGATCCACCCTTTATATAAATATTCTTAATACAATAGTGAATCAACTGTTACAGTTACAATGTTCCACAATATAAACTATAATCACAGCATATCGAGCTCAAACACAGGGCCTTCAAATTTGCTGTCCAATACACTAATCACCAGGCAACACAGAGAACGGAGAGGGACTAATTTGTACAATTGTCTACACATGTCCTGAGAAGGGATAATGATGGGGCTTGCATGTTAAACACTAGATTCAAAACATGGTATAATTCATTTGAAACTATAACATTAAGTCTTAACTTATATCATTCTTTACCAGTATTAGAGGCATGCATAAACTGGACTTAAATACCTTGTTATACATCAATATTAGAAGTTATGCATATATTAGGCTTGACTAAAATTACTATATATCACTATTACAGCATACATAAATTAGGTCTACCTTGTATTTTTACATATCAATCTCAGAAAACTTAACTTATATTACTATAGGACATTAGTAAACATAAGATGGTTTAATTCTGTTGGCTTTCCTTGAACATTTTAAAACAATGTAGTGTTCATTTGGTTCATTAAAAATTTTAACTTATTATTTTGAAGCACAAAATAACAGGCTTAACTCAACTAGGCCTTTTTTATAAACTTGTTAAAATAATGCTCGAACCCCTACATTTGTTCTTTGTTCCCTTAATTACAGTAACATCCTCACAGACACAATTCACTTCACATTTTATCATACAGGTATGCATTATTAGCACATTTCATACCTCACATGATTGGTAGTGTTCAAACAGTGACAGAAATCCTATATCGCTCTGGTCGGGTATCCCATGTAAAGTAGTACCATTCAGACTAGATTTTCCAAGCTCCAAAGTACCATTAAAAACGTTAGAGACGGCTTTCCCAGTAAGAAACAAGTTCACCATTTCCTATAGGTAAGCAAAATATATTCAACTACTGAAAATGTTGATTTGCGGAAATTTGAGTTGGTGAGCCAGCTTGCTGTACATCATCGGTCTGTGGTTACAGGCCGTATTGGTTGTTGAGTTTTTTTGCTTAATTACGTCATGAATCCCAGCGAATGTAAGTAAGATACTATGGATTTTGCGTGATCAGTTCTTGTATTCGATGTTTTTCGATTTGTTTTACAGTTGAGCCTGGGATAGCATGTTGGTGATCGAAGTACGATAAACGTACCCTCACCGTCACGTCAACCGCCGTTATCTACTGCATAGGTGGCGGATGTAATGCTGTACATGTTAACTGTACTGTGCATAAACTATTGTTGCCTGTTGCGGAGATATTTAACACGTTGTTGAAGCTTAATTTGGGAGGAACCGTGAATCGATTTTGCGTTGTAACTTGTCAGGTCCAATTGTGGTTTGTTTTGCTCGGTGCCAAATTGCAAGAAGGACTGAAAATCGAAACACGCTTCATCAGCTGTCGATAATCAACGAAAAGTCTTTATAAGCGTGTTCAGTGGCTTGTGCAAACGACTTACCGGACAATGCGGTTTACAGCCGTGAGATAAACAGACGGAAAATAGTATGTGCGTGACATTTTGCCGCAGTGGAGAATGTGTGTTATTGCTTTCAGTAACCGTACAGTGCGTACGGTGTTTGTACCGTTTTGAATTCTTAAAACGTTTTCATTTGTTGACGTAATTCACAGCAGCCCTGATTTTACTATATATGTTACCTTTACGTTTTCATCTTTATGCCATTAAATATATTGTTTGACAAATTTTCGTCTCTCTGTTAGCTTTGATGAAAAGTAGAGAGTCTCTTGTTACTTTCAAATTATGTCGACGTTCTGTTTCTGGTAGCCTATTGAATGGCTGGGAACTTTCGCTTCAGTTGATGCCTGAAGCCAGTACCTTAAATGTTTCTTTTCGACGTCTATTGTTTAAAGTTAATTTCCGGTAGAGCCATACTCCATTCGCATAGTTCAGCCAGTTGATTAGATGCCCAGTTTCAGCACCGGAGTGTTTGTGCGCTATGTCAGATTAATATTAGATTTTTGATACGTTTGTAAGCGTATCGTATTTGGCTCTAGATTACATTTCATTTTTAGAACATTTTACAGGTTTGTAATTCATTTTTAAGTTTGCTTTCTAACGATCGTGAGCGTACCGTTAATAGTGGTGAACGGTAACACTTTACACGCTCACACGATCGTTAAGAAACTAAGGAATTTAAACCAACGAATTATTAATAGAAGAAATGACATTTATTTTATTCAACAATGTAGAAAAGAACAACTAACCCCTAATTTTGTAAAGGTAAAACTTTCAAAAAAAATTTTAATACATACACAAACATTATCCAAAAATTTACAGAAAACTACTGAAAGCCATGTTGAACACAAAATACAAAGAACTACATGACTTTACAAAAACAAAAAATGAATCTAGACCATCAACTGGCATGCTGCATTAAACCAGAGATTTACGGACTTATACAACGAAACATAAACCAAACCAATACTAAAACGACAGAGACAAAAAAGATCTGCTACAACAAAAAAACTAAAAAAACTAAGATGCAAACAACAGAAAAGACACCAAAACGACAAACCGTTGACTAACCTCATAATTAACAGATCCGACCGTCAATTAAACACAGACGAGATACATCTACTTAACAAAGGACTCAACTTTGCTATAGCACCTAGGTACATTCCAAACCATAGAAATCAAAACATGTTTAGAAGACCTAGCCAGGAGACTTGTGGATACTTTCTACAGAGAACAAAAAACAAGGAAACAACCAAAACAAACCAACAGAAAGAAGACAACTTAGATAATTTTATTGACATCCAACAGCCAACCTTCCCAGGTAAAATTACAAATTTATATTTTCCAGAAACACCTAAAAACAACATCTTAAACGATTTTTTCAAAGAATTTTCTCACAAAACCATCAACATAATTTCACAAAACAGAAAACTGAAAACAACCTTACAAAAAGAGACATTAATTGCATAAAAAAAACCTAAAACAAGACAAAAAACATAAAAATTCTAAAAGCAGATAAAGGTAACGCTTATAGTCATAATGAACACGAATGAATACATCCAAAAAAATGAATAACATCCTATCAGACACCTAACAAATTTAAAACAATACACACAAATCCAACAAAGACACACGAGACGCAACTGAACAAATTACTACTACAAATGAAAAAAGCCAACACAATTTCACAAACACTTTATTCCTACCTAACGTAAAACCGACTCAAGACGCACACCGCAGAAATATATGCGGCATCCCCAAACCTCATAAACTAGATTGTCCATTACGCACCAATAATGTCCACATATGAATCGCTAATTACAACCTTGGTAAATACATAGCATGGCAGACATTCTCCAAATATAAAATATCAGCTGTACCTATTTTATAAAAGACTCCTTTAATTCTGAAGTCAATCTAAATCAACTTAATCATAAAGCCTTAATGGCATTTCATCAATATAGACAGTTTTTCTACAAAACAAGAGAATATTAAAAAACTAGAAAAACTTACCAACAGAAACAGTTATTCTATGATATGAATCTTACCAACAGAAACAGTTATTCTATGAAATTAATCTTACCAACAGAAACAGTTATTCTATGAAATGAATCTTACCAACAGAAACAGTTATTCTATGAAATGAATCTTACCAACAGAAACAGTTATTCTATGAAATGAATCTTACCAACAGAAACAGTTATTCTATGAAATGAATCTTACCAACAGAAACAGTTATTCTATGAAATGAATCTTACCAACAGAAAGTTATTCTATGAAATGAATCTTACCAACAGAAACAGTTATTCTATGAAATGAATCTTACCAACAGAAACAGTTATTCTATGAAATGAATCTTACCAACAGAAACAGTTATTCTATGAAATGAATCTTACCAACAGAAACAGTTATTCTATGAAATGAATCTTACCAACAGAAACAGTTATTCTATGAAATGAATCTTACCAACAGAAACAGTTATTCTATGAAATGAATCTTACCAACAGAAACAGTTATTCTATGAAATGAATCTTACCAACAGAAAGTTATTCTATGAAATGAATCTTACCAACAGAAACAGTTATTCTATGAAATGAATCTTACCAACAGAAACAGTTATTCTATGAAATGAATCTTACCAACAGAAACAGTTATTCTATGAAATGAATCTTACCAACAGAAACAGTTATTCTATGAAATGAATCTTACCAATAAAAAAGTTATTCTATAAAACAAATCTTACTGATACAAAAAGTGATTTTACAATATGAATCTTACCAACACACAGTTATTTTACTTAACAAATCTTACTAATACAAATAGTTATTCTACAAAACGATTCTTACTATTAGAAACAGTTATTCTATGAAATGATTCTTACAAAGAGTTATTCTACAAAATGACAAGTGTACATAAACACTACAATCATGGTCATTTATGAAAATATTTTAGGAAACAACTTTGTAAACTAATTTTAAACAAAACATAATTAAATTTTATTAGAATAAGGTTAAATTTATACTGATGCTATGAAAAGGTTAATAACATCTTTTTCTTATCTTAAATAATACATTTTACATTTGACTATAAGATTAAGTGTCAGGATGATTCCTTGAAGTAATAACTTGAGCTGAGTGGAAGTTAATATTGAAACATTATGAAGTCTTATACGATGACTTCTTTAACACTATGAATAAAGTTATCTTTAGAGCACTAACAACACACATGTAGAAGAGGAAGTAAACCTACCTGTGTGCAGTATCCTTGTCTTCCTACTAAAGTATAGCTTGGATCATCCATGTCCTTCACTACTCTAAATAAAAAAAGGATTATTAGAACATTTAACATAAGTCAGTTACAACTTAATCAAATTCAAGTTCTACTTTTTAACAAATTAC
Source organism: Tachypleus tridentatus (assembly GCF_004210375.1). Lineage (NCBI taxonomy): Eukaryota > Metazoa > Arthropoda > Merostomata > Xiphosura > Limulidae > Tachypleus > Tachypleus tridentatus. The sequence goes on from NC_134830.1 coordinate 48,653,247, forward strand.
AAACTACACATGAAAATAATCTAACTTGAATATATAACTGATCTGTTACATCTCTAATAAACATTTAACTGATGCTCTCTAATTTCTTTGAATGCTTAAAGTTTTTAGTTCATGCAAATGGATTAGACTTAGAATGGTTATAAGTGTAAAGCTTTATGGTAATAATATTCTACTTCTGATCATTATAAGTATTAGTTTCCTGGTGACATTAAATACAACAGTCTGTTTTTAATATATATTTTCTACAGGAGACTTATTTTTCATCAGTTATTCTACAAAACTAATCTCATTATGAATTGCAATTACTTCTAAGGCTAAATGCATTTGAAATAGTGATTGATGCTATGAAAGAGATGTATTTATTACATATACACACACACATACACAAATGAAAATCTACACGATTGTAATTAACTGTAAGTTTAGCCTAAAAGATAAGGTTAAATCAGTGGTTCTCAATGGGGTCCACTAAGACTCCTAAGCTGGAACAAACAATGAAAAAGATGATCAAACTGGTAAATTTGATAAAAACCCATCCTAAGACTGAGAGACTACTCAAAGCATTTCATCAGGACATGAATGAAGACTATGTAAAACTACTTCTTCATACACAAGCACAATGGCTCAAAAAGGCAACTGTCTGGAAAGATTCACTTCTCTGTACGACACCTTGTTGGACTTTGGTTGAGATTGTGAGAACTTTCAGTTCTTGAAATCCAGTAAATACAAAGCCTTGATTTCATATCTTGCAGTTATTTTTGTTAAACTAGATGCTTTAAATAAGGATCTGCAGGGTAAACAAAATACTCTCATGGACTGCAAAACCAAAATTTGTGATTTTATGAAGAAACTGAACTTTTGGAAGGCTCAGATCTTGAAGAGTAATCTGTCCCAATTCATGCACCTCAGCCAATGTAAACCATCAGATGATGTTCTCTGAATCATCTCTGAACATCTTTTCAACCTCCATGTTGAGTTGAATGACAGATTTATTTGAACAATTGAACTTTCCCTCTTTGATTACTCAGCCATTTCTTTTTAACTGCAAAAATTAAGAGCGTCTGGCTATAGACTCTTATCAGATCAATAAGATGATGGACTTACAAAATGATGACAGAGTGAAACTGATCCATGCCTCAAAAAAAATAACCAATGTTGCTGGATCCCCAAGTCAGTGTCACAAATTAGCCATGGAGGCCCAGCAAGTACTTCTGATCACATACTTGGTTGAATGTACCTTCAGTGCTGTTGTGGATATTTTGATGAAGAAAAAGAAGACATATCAACATTTGTGAGCATGGTGATCTTTGAGCAAAATTGATTGGTTTTGTTCCTTGATTTTCTCATTTAGTTTCTGAGCACGAGATTCAAGGTTCTTATTAAAGTTGTACAATTTGAATGAAAATCTGATATTAAGTTACAATTCTAAAATCAAAGTTGTTTTTTTCTTATTTTTTAATTTTGGTCAAATAATCACCTTTAATTTAATTAATTGTTTTCTTTTGAAGAAATAAAAGTTGCTTTCTATTTCCTTTCACTTTTGGTCAAACAATCACCTTTAATTAATTAACAGACAATAACTGTTATGCTTTGTAGACTAACTGAATTTCATTAATTTCTATTGTAAAAATAAAGTATAATGATACAAATAATTTATTATTTCATGACGATTTAAGGATGGTGAGGATTTGGAAGAGCCTGAAATCGCTGAGGGAGGAATGCAACATGGGACGTTGAGAAACTCTGGTCTAAATGTTTTTAGTGTTTATGTGTCAATTAAAACAGGAACCTGAGTTTACATGATAATAACAGAAATATGAAACCTAGGAATCTAAGCTTATATTACAGCAATTGATATATTTGACCAAGATCTGCTACTTACAAGAATACTTAATGTCAGAATTAAACTCATTAATAAAATCAAATATCATTACTACAAGAAACACACAGTAAAGGTCAAAGTTCATACCTGTCAATGCCTCGTGATAAAATAGCAGAGTAGAGGAATGTGATACAGCTATTTGATGATTCAGCCTGCAGCTGTTTCATGGAAGAAAAGTCGACATTTGATCTCACAGATAAAATGATTCACAAAATCTGTCTTTGAACAAACACATAGTTATTAATATTACTAGAAATGTTCACTGTATGAAAACAAAAGTATATAATATTGAACCAAAAACTGCAATAAATAATCACTAAAGCAGCAATATGTACAAGCAAGGGATTCTGCAAAACCAAGCAAGTAGGTTCCTTAACTCACTTTGCAGTGCCAGGCCACAAGTAAAATATGACAGAAGTATAAAATGTATAAATTGTATACACATGACTATGTTGAACATTTGCAAAAAGAAGTTTGATTTGTACCAATCCACATTTGTAACCAGCACATTTAGGCTGAAATAAAACATTCACATCCTCAAGTGTATAGCACACAAGGGTTGTACATGTGAGATTACACATTCATACTTTAACTCTTCAGTATGTTTAATATGTTTTATACACTGGGGAATGGGTCAAAGTGAACAAATCAGACGATTTTACTGAGATGCATTAAAAAATTAAACCTACTTTATTGTCCAAATATATGTCAATAAACTTAACATTATAATTTGGTTGACAATTCAATTTTTTTTATATTACTTATGTTTTAATTTCTTAATTTCAAAAAGAAATATTTAAATTAATTCCCACTCTTCACTTCCCTGATCATGTGACTTTCTGTGTTCTCAACTCTGTGTTTTAGGTATTTTTGTGTTCCCTGTTATGATCTTTAGTGTCCACAACTGGAAACACCAACCACACATCCTGACAGGCCAAAATATAAAGCAAGAACATCCCACATTCTTTATTTCTATAGATATCACTTCACCCCGGAAGTACCATCAACTTTACACGTTTCAAATCACTTGCTTGTTCCTACTTGTTAATGGTATATGTTAATAACTAATAGAAAAGTCGTTTTGTAAGCTACATGTTTTGGGAAATGGTATTTTTTGTTATTCAGTATCTCAAAAGAAGATCTTGACATGTGCTTCAAAGAATAAAGGAATATTTTTTTTATAGCTTAGTTAGAAAACTAGATAAATTATAATAGTCTTGGAACATTCTGTTCTTGTACTTGATATACTTATTGTGTTCAAAGATGGAAATTCTTAAGCTAAATTAAATATTTTTTGATGACAAAGTTTAAAAAAATAAAAGAAGACCCACAAAAGCAAAAACCCAAGCATAAAATAGCCTAGGGATAAGTTGTTTGTTTATGTGTGATTTTTATCTATTCTATACATTTTCAACAAAAATAACGTAAAAAAATTAAAACTCATTATACTACACAAGAAATGTTAAATTTTTCTAATCACTTCTCAAGGAATGCAATAAGAAAGTAATTACACACTGTGTGATGTAACCTGAAACTTTGTTATCTGTTCACACTCTTGATGAATGACTTATTTTTCAGCTTTCAATACAGATAATTTCACTACAGTTTGCATTAGGATAGAGAAAAGAGAAAATGTCTAAATGTTTATAAATAAGCATTTAGATATTCATCTAGGATGTTTTAGAGGTTACACAAATGAAATATAAAACTGTAAGATAAAAATAAAGTTTCTCACTCAGACTGACTCAGTAAAACCTTTGTTAATCTACAGACAAACTGGTAGCCAAAAATATTTTTACAGGATCTCATTATTTTGTGTGTAAAAGACTTGTAATGTTTAATAAAAGTTTGCCAAATGTGATAAAAATACATATTGTAACTTAAGTTACAATATATGTAGTTTCATTGCTATGTGGAAGTTACAAGGTGTTCAAAATCACCAATCCTACCTACAGAGAGTTCAGCCATGCTATACATGTGGGATAAAACATTCATATAAAATAAGTAATTTGTAATACCTGCACACATATGAAGATAATGAAGTTTTTATAATCATCTGCTATCAAGTTTTACACTTAACATATCACAGAGAAAATACATTATGTTCAGTGTAAGGCTTGATGAAATTGGTATTGTCTCCTGTTATAGACTCTAACGACAGTGTAAATTGAAGATATATTAGTAACTTGATATTTTTTGTCAGAATAAAGAACTTTTTTATGGATCAACTGTGAGGATTAGTTGAAAGACAAATATTCAGTACTGTACAAAAGTATTAGGACAAAGTCAAAGATCAGATTTCAGGCTACTTACAAAGAACATTTGAAGGTAAATCACAGGTAAAACATCAATATTTTATTATTCTTCACATTTAGTGCAACAGAAATTTAGTTAGAGTTCAGCAAACAGTAAATATTTTCTGTGTCCTCTTTTTGCTTCAATAACCATGGAAAGTATTTCAGGCATTGTTGAAAGATGTTTAATCACAGCATCCTTTGGGATTTTACTCAAAATGTCTCTAATACACTCCCATATAGTTACATTGGAAGTAACTTTTGATTTGTCAAGTTTCAGTTGTATCAAACCACAGATCTGCTCAACTGGATTGAGATCAGGGCTCTGTGGGGTTATCTCTCAGCTAAGTAATTTCTTCACAGGATGGATGAATGTTTAGGGTCATTATTTTCTTGGTAGTAGAATTCTTTCCCAATAATACACAAACCACTGGTTCCAACATGATGGATCAGTACCTGAGTGTACTTACACTAGTCCATTATTACATTTATTTTGCAAATATCTCCTGCTGCCTTGCAGAAAAACACCCTCAAACCATCACACTGCATTCTCCATATTTCATGGTGGGTGCTATACATTGGAGTAAGTATCTTTCACCATTCTTCCATCAGATGCACAACTTACACTTTGAACCAAATATTTCAAACTTGGATTCATCCTTCCATAACACCCTTTATGCTTGATGGTAGGTGCTATGCATTGAGGTAAGTATTTTTTGCCTCTCTTCCACTGGATGTATAGTCTACATTTTGAACCAAATATTTCATAATTGGACTCATTTATCCATGACACTAATTTTCAATCATCAACAGTCCATTTTTTAAGCAAATTTTAGTCTCTTGATAACATTAAGAGATTGAAGTTAAGTTTTTTTTAATTGATACATGACCAATTGTTCCATTCTTGTCAAGTCTGCTTGATACTGTATATTTGAACACTGTTCTATTATTAATTATTACATAGTCTTTTATCTCATGCTTGAGATCATTAGAAGTCTTCCTTCTGTCCTGAAGGCTACATAAACAAAGATATTTAACGTCACTATCATTAAGTTTAGGTGTTCTACCTCTTTCTTTCCTATTTTCAGACTTACCTGTCTCAGTCTCATGATCTAGGGTGTACTTGATGGTGTTTGGAAAGCATTTTAAATCTGCAGTAATTTATCAGAGAATCCAATCAACATTATGTAAAACTTTTATGCAAACACTTTGCTCTACTGACAGTTTTTTAGTTTTGGCATTACTACAACACTTGATATATAATTATCCAGGTTTATTTACAGAGTACTATTAAACTGATTTATTTTAGCATATACTTGTACAATATGCTAGCTTCTTTCTATATAGTTAAGACACTACATGAAGTACCATGACAGTTATTTCAGACCCTAACTTTGATTAGTTTGTTTATTCAAGCAGAACTCTTAAGAGATTCCTTGGTACAAGTACATGGGAATTCAAAAGTATGATAAGTATTCCCACCCTGGCTCATTCAGTTGTCAACATGGATCGGTGAAGCATCCAGTGTTGAAATCTACATTCTGTAATGGTATGGAAGAATTAGCCCATAAAATGGAAAGAATGACAAAATATTCTTTAGTCCTAATACTTTTACACAGTACTGTATATATACATATAATGGATTGATTTTTCTGCTTTTTCTATAGTACAAAGCATGACATTCCAGGGGGTCTTTCTTTTTAATAAATAACTTGTGATAAAAATCATAAACCTCTAATTTACCAGAGCTTACCACTTATTACAAATACATCTATACATGAACTGTTCTAGTAACCTTTCTGGTTGAACTAACTCAAATCAGTTGATTAATTTATATCACCTACCTCTACTGAACAGCAATAAAGATAGTTCACAAGATCATCGTATGACTCAAATGTCTTCAGTATCAGCTAAATGTGAAACAGTATAACAAAACTGTTAAGTAGCATCTTTTCACTGTACATAGTTTATGTAATGTATGCACAATATCACTTTAATTAACTTTACACCTACACTAGTAACTTTCAACTATTACACAATATCTGTATCAGTTACATTATGTGTTAACAATTGTATCTATCACAACACATTACCTTTTCTATTATTCCATCAGTTTTTAGTTTTTCACAGGTATCAAAAACCATTCTTCTGGATATTCTACAAAAGATAAAAATTAGATGTCAATTTATAGACTCAAAGTTACTACAAACTTGTTAAAAAATCGGTAGAAGTACGAAATAGGTTTGTTAAAAAATCAGTAGAAGTATGAAATAGGTTTGTTAAAAATCAGTAATAGTATGAAATAGGTTTGTTAAAAAACCAGTAGAAGTATGAGGTTGGTTGGTTAGAAAATCAGTAGAAGTACGAAATAGGTTTGTTAAAAAATCGGTAGAAGTATGAGATTGGTTGGTTAGAAAATCAGTAGAAGTATGAAATAGGTTTGTTAAAAATCAGTAGTAGTATGAAATAGATTGGTTAAAAAAAAATTGTAAATTTAACCATTAATGTTTTTGTTATGAAAATGTCAACTCCTACTTTTATCTAAAGGTACTCAACTCCCCATGACCAGTGGTTAATCTGCATTTCAATTAAATTACATATCATGTGACATAAAGTTACTCATATATCCAGAAACAAGAATTTATAGATTTTTAAAATATTTTTAACACTAAATATACACTACACTAAATTGTCTTCATTGTTTTCAATAAGTGACATCATTCAGTTAACATTTTCACACAACAGGAAACTAACACTGTAACAACAGCTCTCTTCTTTTGTCCAGCCCTCCATAAAATTGTAGATAAAGCCAAAACTAAAGCACGGTTCCTGTCTTCAATACTAGGCCGTAACCTGGAATAAGAACCATAAGTTTAAAAAATATGGTTCATCTCTTCTCTGTTTGGCTGTAACCTGGAACAAGAACCACAAGTTGAAAAACAATTTGATAAAAGTCCTTCTGTTGTTGTAAAATTTATGAAAAAAAGAAAGTCAATATATTAGAAAAGTTATTATGAAATAAACCGTTACTTAGATTTTGACTGAAATTATTACTGTCAGTTTTTGTACTTAGTTAATCCTCTAATCACAGCTAAGCTTCAGTTTTATGACATTACAGACTCTTCGTAACACCTATATATTAAATTAACTTTTTTGGCCCTGAACTAGGTAGGTATCTTACTTTCATAATGATAAGAAGTTAACGATAATTAGAGATACACACAACATCACAGTTTGAATATTTATTGAGGAGAGTGCTAGTGAGAAGATAACTTATTGATGTCACAACAATATTTATTGTTTACAATTTGGAAGGTATCTTTGTAATTTAAAAAAAAGTTTGATGTAAGATACAAAGCTGATGAAAATAATTATTGTCTCAAAAATTTCAGGCAAGGAAATGTTAAAGTTCCAGATAAATCCATCACATGGTGATTTACTGTGTAATTTAATAAAGTATTATAGAGTAATTAATTGTTTTGCTTTAGGTAATTACTTTATATCTGTTTTAAACTCTGATCAAACTTCCAAACACTTCATTATTTTTCATAATTTTGCCTCCATACTGTACAATGGGTTAGGCTTTAGTTATCTTTGACTGTTAGGTTCATGGTTGATGATAATTCAGATTAGCTACTTCACCTACATTGTTATCATTTTTAACAGTTTTTTAAACTCCTGTGTTTAATCCAATCTTCTTTGTTGATATTGGTATATTCGTGGGTGCTTAAGTGTTTTGTATCAGATAAAATGTATATTAGACCACATTCTTATCCAACAAACAGCAGATCTGTATATCTCATTGTCACACACTGGCTATGTATAGGTTCTTCCTATAAGAGGGTGTTAGTTTATATGGTTGTATAGTACTGATGTGTCAACATCAGAAACATGCCACATCATCAGTTGTCAGTGACACAGTGAGAAATCGCAACTGCTTATGTGATGTTTAACTGAGGTCATAACACCTATAATGTCACCCTAACGTTCAACTGAGTTAATAACACCTATAATGACACCCTGATGTGCAACTGAGGTCATAACACCTATAACATCACCCTAATGTTCAAAGGCGGTCCTAACACCTGTAATGTCACACTAATGTTCAAAGGAAGTCATAACACCTATAATGTCACCCTAATGTTCAAAGGAGGTCATAACACCTGTAATGGCACCCTGATGTTCAATTCAGACTAAAAGTCTGTAATGTCACCCCAACTCTCAATCAATGCCATAAAACCACAATGAAACTCAACTCTCAATCAATGCCATAAAACCGTAATGAAACCCAACTCTCAATCAATGTTAAAAAACCTACAAGATCATCCCAACGCCCAAATGAGGCCATAAAAGCTATAATGTCACCACAACATTCAATAGATTTCATAAAATCTAAAATATCAAAAATCAAAGAAGTCCAGTCCATCACATGTAGTCCAAAAGGAGCTTAAGTTCATGCAATATCTGAAATTAATTTTAGAAAGTTACTGTAAACATTTAAAAATTGTATTAATTTGGGTTCAAATGATTTTATACTGCTAGTACACTGAGAGAATTACAAATATGTTATTTCTAATAATTCACTTACTTCCCATCTGTTAAGCATGAAGGTACATCCCCAAACACCAAATGAAGGATAATGTATGCTTGAACAGCAGCAACAATCCCACATGGTCCACCCTGCAAGATGAAAATTTCTCCTTCAAACCACTTAGCACTCTGAATTTAAAATGAAGATTATAATATCACAGAGTCAGGTAAGTAGTAGATTTTTAATACCAAAATAATAATTTTTTCATAATTTCTGAACAAAGCTACAAGTATATCTCAACACAGCTATTTATAATTTTGAACCAACAGACTGAGAGGGAAGGAAGGTAGCCAACAGCTCCCACCACTAACTCTTGGGCTACTCTAACATACCCATAGCCCAAAAGTCCAAAAGGGTTTTTGCAGCAACACTCCATGAAGCATAAACTATTGGATTAAAAGCCTCTATTTGTCTGTTTGATTTTGTGCAAAGCTACATGAAGAATTTCTGTGCTCGCCCTCCCTAATTTTGAAGTGATAGATTAGAGGAAAGGCAGCTAGATAGTGAACAACACCCACCATCAATTCTTGGGCTGTTCTTGTGAGATAAAATGTAGAGATTTGATAGCACTGCTATAACATACTCATGGCCCCACAAAGGAAGTGTTTTTTTTGTTGTGGTAATGGAGTCAGAACACCAACAGATCATGCTAAGCCTCAAAGTTAGCATTATAATACTGCCTAATCAAACTGCCTAAAACTGTTTAATTAAGCCACTTAAATTTATTTAATGCAAACTGGAGTTTATTACTATTAAACTGAATAACAACATATATCTCCAAAACATATCTTTATATTCTCAATATTTTACTATTATATTTTACTATACCTTGATGTTCCAGTTTAGTTTCAACTGTATTAGCAAGCTTGTAGTTTATCAATAAAAACACATTGTAAACACAGTTTGTTATTATATTTACTTAAACAGAAATGTACAGTTCTGTCTGTCAAAAGAATTTAAAAATTTCAATAAAAACAAAAGGTTATACATCTTATTTTTTCAAACAACTTCTTATACCTTTATATTAAGCTTTTGTCAATGCTTTAATTAATGCCAGGTGAAGTTTTAACCTATTTTTTTTGGAATGGTTAAATATCACTACAGAAGTTGTTAGAGAATATTTTTACAATTACCGTGTGTGTATTCAGACATAGAATGTGCAACCTGTAACTCACCTTCCTCTGAATAAGTCCATACATTAAATCTTTATGATTCGAAAAGGTAAAGCTTTGATGATACCATTCAGGGCTAAAATTTCGGAATGGTGACCCTACAACAATCTGCTTTAACTTCTATAACAGAGAAAGCCACAAACAGATTGTTCACCTTTATTAACATGAATTATAATTGTGGCACATAGTACAAAAAGTTGAGCACGTCTTAATAAAATGACTTTAAATATCCAAATCATGTAACAATCACAGCTTTGCACTGTTGACTTAAAAGACAGATTAGGGACTAACCTAGATCACTTTGCACCAATGGTTTAATAGATTATGAATTATGAATTAACCTAGAATATTGAAAGTCACTAGATATTCTTGAAATTACCAGCAAAAATATTATACACAGGGAAAGTGGGCAGTTGACGAATCAACTCATATAATATTAATATTTATAACATACATTGTGTTGCTAGTGCAAAGTTGCATAATGAGTCATTTGTAGGTAATCAAATCCTGGATTTCAGTGTAAACCTCACTCTCATCTACGAAAAGAACTACTTACATTCTGGGTAACCAACTTATAAATCAACTCATTTTAATTTTTATAAATTTGATTCACAGAGAAGATATTCAACATAAGAATCAACTCATTCCAATTTTTATAAATTTCATTCTAATTAAACTGAATGCTTCTACATAGAATGATATATTAAATAAGGTAATTGGATAAAGGTGTAGTTCTAATCTATTAAATTAATGGGTATACATATATTATTGCTGAATGTACATAGGAAAATTCTGTGTGTTACATAATTCATGCAGAACAAGACATCTGGAATTTTATTTTTCTTACCATTGCTTCAGATAATGTAATTGACCTGGAAGTGCCACTATAGCTTGGCCTCTTCATCATGGAAGTTGCTGGGGCAACTGAAATTTCTTCAATTTCTGCATCACTAAGGTCACATACCTCTACATCATTAACTCCCTCACTGACCACCTCGTCATGGTCAGTTGATGAAACTCTATCAAAAAGAGATTTAAAATTTCAAAACTATTGTATCAGTCAATGATGATAAAACAGTACTAATATTAGACACTTTGTTATATCAGTCAATGATGATAAAACAGTACTAATATTGGACACTTTGTTATATCAGTCAATGATGATAAAACAGTACTAATATTAGATACAAATTAACATTATTAGTAATTCTGGAGTTAAGACTAACCTATGACCTCTGAGTTTGTCTTGTTCAGATTTGGAATCATTTGATGGTTGAACAAGATTAACATGGACAAAAGAACAACCTTCTGATGATTTTACTCCAAAGTGATCTTCATTTCCTAACTTGAAACGAGGAATTAGATGAGGTTGTGATCTTCCAACATCCTTCTTGCCAGATGACTTCTTCTAGAAACATAATTCATAATCAATAGTTAAAGAATTCTTCCAAAGAAACATACAGTTGTTTATGTGTGTGTGTTTTTCATTGTGCAAAATAGCGTTAAGATTTTAACCAATACCTCCACAGAAACAAAATACATTTGACCTTGACTAAAATCACTAATTTCCACATTTAAGAGTTCATGTTTAAATCCTTTATTGTATTGTTAATTTCATAAGTTTGTAATTTCATTATGATGTAACAATTATTTACTTAAAAAATAACATTATTCCATTAAACAATATGAATAAACCTTAATTTTTAAATATTTGTACTGTCCTCTTAATTAAAACTGTTCATGTGGTGTAGATTTTTATAAATACAAAAACAAATATTCAGTTTACATATCAAGTTTTCAATGTAATTTTAATCAGAGCATGTGATCTGCTTCAAAACCATGTCATATCAAAAAATATCTTCTTACCATATAACCACTACTGATAACTGAACTACAATCCATGTTCCTTGGAGAAGACAATGACTGTTGTTTTGTTGGCTTCACACTGAGTTCAACTAATTCTCTGTGTTCAGAACTGTTTCCTGTACTGATGTTTAGCCATTCTTTAGTGTGAGAATGACCAAAATCATCTAAATTTATGATTAAAAAAGTCAATAAATACTTAGAAGTTTTAATTCACATACAAATACAGTTTAAATATCCAATGAACCAGTGTATTTTTGGGGGGAGGGGAGGGAGGCAAAATGATATTTAAAGGTCACTACGTCATTGTCAGAAAGGTCAAAATGTGTACAAAGTTATCCAATGTTGAATTATCAGTGTCTTTATCCTTTATATACCAAAAATTAAAAACAACATTTCTTAAAACTAAGAACATGCCAGAGATAGCTGGATTATGGTGAGTGTCTGTGATAATTGAAAGTAACTAATTAATGAGCCCATTAATTAATCACTTAGCAGATACCACTAATCCCTCTTTTCTAGACATCATTGTACCCATGGGGAGAGAGCAGACTCAAAATCAAAGGACAATGGACCCACAATCAGATATGTTGGGTTTAATATTTGTAAGGTTAGTTTAAGCTACACTGCAGACTTCCAGCTATATATATTCCATAACAGTAAATCTGGGTTGACCCCGACCAAATTTTCTCATGGATGTGTACAAGATATGTCAAGTGTCTTTGACGACCTGCAGCTGGTATTACCGACAGGTAGCAACTGGTAACCCTGACAACACTGTATCAGGGATTGTGGGATGACAGCAAGACTCTGTCTATCCCTCTGATGACATGAATGAGAATTTGTCCATGGCTATATTTATGAAACCACCATGGTAGCAATATTTCTTAATATCTAGCTACAGGGTAGGTATTTATAGGTCTTAAGTAAACCTACTGACAGACCTAGCAACTTTTATTAGAATTGAAAAGTATGTGTCAAGTAGTGAGAAATTTGAAATGAGTAAAAAACAATGTAAATTCATATACATATGCGGAATGAATATAGAGAGAACTATGTTTTTAATTTTCCAGTCATTGTATCAATCTGTAGGTTTTTCAACACTAAGATTTCGTCCTGCTATTTGCATATCTCAATCATTAATATAATAGTATTTTATAGGATTAGGAAAAACCATACAGCTGAAATGATTAAAGTTATTTCATATTTAAGTCACTTACATAATTTCACACATGCACCTAAGGAAAGAAACTCACAAATGGCTATAGATGTTTCATGAAGAACATCGTCGACTGGAACATCAACAATTGACGGACGTGTTACAGTAGACCATCTATCCTTTCCTAGTTTGTCTGATCGTGTGTGACTTTTCCACATTTTTTCATTCTCTTAAAATAATTGTCTTTCCTGGATAAGTTGGTTTCTATTAATTTCTTGTTTCTTAGTATACTTGACTCAGAATTCTTTTTTTTTTAAATCTTGGTTTTACACCTGGAGCATCATTTAGTTTTGTTGTGTCCAAAATAACTGTGAATTAACCAAAACATGATCAAACTATGGTTTATAATTCAGAGCTTTTGAGGAATGAGAGTCTCTAATAATTTCTTAGTTCTAAAGAAAGAAAAGGTATTCTGTTAAAAACAAATCTGTCACAAAGTGATACAAGCCCTTTTAACTTATCTTTCAACATAAAAAATGTAACTGTAAGGGAAAAGAAACACTAGTCACTGCTTTATCTAAATGACCTTTCTACAGGCAGAAAACCTGTTTTTTTTCTTTTTTTTGAAACATTTAACAATTTATTCTTTCATATTTCATCATGCTATATCACTTGTTGCTGTGAATCATTTAAACCAAATCACACAGTGTCTTGATATATGAATATGAACACATTCAAATCCAGAGCTGGCACCCCAAGATACCCATAATATTTTTTGACCCATGATATACATAACTCTACTGAACATGAACCATTTAAAACATGGAAAATGTGAAGTCACCAAGTACTGATGTGTCTGTTTTGGCTAAGTTTTGTGCTTTTGTTCTATGACAAATTCATATCAATAATGTTAACTTGGTAGAAAGACTGCTTATCTTATTATAGCAGGGCACCCTGTGAATAACATTTTAATTTCCCAAAAAACTTCTTTATGTTAAAATAACAAATACTCTGAACCAATTCAGTATAATTACACTTTTACTTACTTTATAATGAAGCTTAGTAAAACCGTACTCAATTAGCCTTTCATTTATCTCACGAACACTACATCAGTATTATAGCAAAATTGTAATATAAAAAAAAGTAATAACTAGTGCACAATAAACTTGTTGCAAAGAAAAGCATAATAAGTCATAATGATAGAATTTGAAAAATCTTGTAAGTAAACTAAGATGATTTTAGAGGATTGTAAACAGTTAAGGTTTAACACAAAGTAGAAGTAAAAACCAATAAATACATTAGACTACCAGGAACAAGGTTAGTGTTTGTTTGAAATATTACCATATCAGTCAGCTCGGAACTTTGTAACAACAGTTAACTTGCACATCTTCTGACAACTCAAACATGACTCAAATGGAAACTCACCACTATAAAAGAATGTTCCATTCCAGAAATATCTGTAATACTGATAAGCTGCTTACAATCTACAACTCAAAAAGAAACTCACCACTGTAAAACACTGTTCCATTCTAGAAATATCTGTAATTGTGATTAGCTGCTTACAACTTACAACTCATAAGGTAACCCACCAATGTAAAAGAATGTTCCATTTTCTCTACAGGTGAAAGAATTGTGTGAGCATATGTTGAACCTTGAGAGAATCAAATGTACATGTGTCTCATAATATTACTTGTATACTCACAGAAGTAGTTATATATCAAAAATAAACTTTAGATGCAATGACATTATCTATTTAAAAAATAAAACTTTTTTATAGTCTTTAAAATGGTTTAAAGATTTAATAATTAAGATAAGAAACCTTGCTAGGATGTTCCCTCATGGAAGTGTTCCATGAATGGAGTAAATTATCTTCATTTAGATGTTTACATAAAGAAAGTAAAGAATATAACCAGATTCACATTTTCATTCTGAAAACAACATACACATAAAAATAGAACTGTTATTTTATAATTACACAAAAATTAATAAATAAAGTAAGCACACTACTTAAACTGTAAGTACTATGAATTTATGAGTACATATAAATGCTACTGATCTACAAATGTAGAAAAATCTCATTCTTAAAAGAATAGTGTTAAAAGTATATAAAAACTAGAAATTAATTCAAAATGTGAAAAAAATGCTGGTAATTGTAAAGTTGATTAAACTAATTTGCATATAAAGTATCAAATGAATTTAAACTTCCCAACAAAACAATCACATACAAAACAGCACGTCTATTCTGATTTATAAAAATGTAGGATGAAAACAAAGAACAGACTTTGTACACATACTAAACCTACCATATTCAGTGTTGACAGGGTCTTTCAGCCTGGGCTTGTCAACTGGGTTGTAATGAACACATTAATGGTCAACTGCTTGAACAAAAACAGCCACTTGGTGTAAACCAGAATAAGTTGATGAACTATAATTTTAATCAGTTTTATTAAAGGTGTTATACACAAAAATTAAACTTATGAATTTTACTAACATCACTAAACTGTATACTATTAATATTAGTTATTCTGCATGAATTACTTTAACTCATGAACCTGTAATCTAATCTTTTTGTGATCTGATCCCAGATCATGGCAAGCAACTAAAGCATCAACAGGAAAAGATGACTTTAATAATTTATGAATGAAGTAAAGTATAATAATCAGATGTCAACTGTTTTATATCTGCTACATCAAATGTCTGAAGAGGCCTTTTGCCCAATACCATAACTCAGTCTTGTTGGAATAGATGAAGTAGTGGTTGAGATGTTACTTGTCCACTATTGTTGTTACTACTCATGTTTGGAAAAAATAAAAACATCAAACAGAAAGTTTAAACTTAACATTATATACAGTTCTAAAATGTTAAGTAGTGTACATAACAACTTTATAATTGTACAGACTATAATATGAGAGTCATTACAATAATACTACTATAACCAAGAACACTACAACATACCAATGCAACAACCAATATAATACAACAACAAAAACTACAAGCATAATAACAACACTATCAATGAACAGATACAAAATTACATATTACAATTGTTAAAAGGTTTTGTACGATAAATGTTATGTACGTTTATAGTTTCATTATATTACTTAAAAAATATAAATACACCTTTCATGTTACATATTCCACAACCAAATACTTTAAATATAGTGACGATTGGTCTGAACAGTTCTGGCTATCATCACTTTTTTCTTTACTGACCAGCACTTTCTACAGTTAATTGTAATTAAACCTGGAGAACATAAAGACAAGCCAAACATGATTCTGAAACAGCAATTTTATCACACAAGTCTGTTAAAAACATTCTTACAGTAGTTATTAATTAATTAGCTTGTTTCTATTTTATTACTTATGTAACTATTACAAAAAATATCCATTCCTTATGTGATTAGTTAATCTTAACAGTTCAGATATCAAGTCTATTGGATAGTATCACACCCAATTTTACAAGTTTTCATTATACATTAATTAACATGTTTTGTTTTTCTGTTGTTACTTACAGCCTTTTTGGAAAAGAACCACTTTTTGGAAATGTATTTTCTGTATTTATAGCAATGCTACTAAAGCTATCTTTTACCATTCCTAATTTTGAACTACTAACTAAAGGCTGCCAGTCAACAACAACCAACCACTCACATTATAGAAATGATTGCAACTCTCATAATGAACCCACAGCTTAATGTGCAAGGAATATTTTGAGGACCAACATAAATCCAAACCCAGCTCACCAGGTCTGAAATTTAGACTTATCTTGGGAGGGATAGTAAGAAAGATAACACAGAATAAATTTTGGCTGTCTTTCACTCAAGTCCCTCACATATACACTATGTATCCAGCATAAATAAATCTAAATTACTTTTGCAATACCTCATACAATATTTAACTGACTTGTTACTTACTTTGTATCAACTTTAGATAATTCTTCATGAATCTACTTATACATTCCATCCTAATATTATACCAATTACTTAACTTTCTAAAGACATTCCAAAATGTCATAACAAACAATTGAACCCAACAAAAATGAATAAACATTTTTAGCAGTACTACCAGTGCCACTGTTCTCAGTGTTCACTTAGTCTGTAGTTTGTTAAAAAAAAAAAAAAAAACAACACACACACACTGCTACCAATACTCATCTACTGGACTTGAGACACATTAAACCAGAATATATACCAAGTCACAGTATTTTGCTTCATTACATAACCACTCCCCCCAACGAAAGAGACTTCCAATTACAAACACTCTTTGTTAACCTAAAGATAACCTAAGAAGGTCAAAACGTTGTTCTGTACTTTATTTTAATTAAAGTTTTAATACCCATACCAGCCGTTTTGAGAATACATTTTTGGACTTTCAGTGCTTTAGTACGCACAGTTACCTTCAAAAGTCTCATTCAAACTGATTCCTAAAAGTTAATGTCATTAGAACAAAACTAAAAGCTACAAATTGTACACTAAGAGATATTTAATTATTGTGATTTTACTGATTTAAATCTTCGCTAATTCTACAGCTGAATTCGACAAAATACTTCTCAGTCTCAACACTACTTATCTTCATCCTACTGCTTACTAAAGATAGTTACTATAACTAGTTTTCGTAATATTAATATAAAAAATCGTAAAATTTAAAATATAAATGAATAACACTTATCAATCACAAGTGTGCAATAATTTTATAACTGCAAATTACTCCACACCTTAGATTTGAAGCCAAAAGTCCATCTCAGTGCACTGCTTTTTACAATTTTTTTCTTTGTTTTTATACCAACCCTTGAAAACGTTCATGCATTTTTTTACAAAAAAGTATTTCACGCAGTATTAACCAGTTTGTTTACACCCTGCTACAGGTAACAACGTGAGACCACAACGCCACTATAGCTATTGATTAAGTTCGTTTTATATGGTTGGTAAATATAGTAACAATACGGATTATCTTTGTTTACATCACTTAGTCCTAATTCAAGTTCTTTAAACAACTTTTGTTTAAAAATATACTTCCCAACTACATTTATTATATGCTCATACTACAGCCATTCTTTGAAAAAGAGATAAAATAATTAATTAAAAACTACTTTCAACTTGATTATTTTCTGTTGCTAATCGTAATAACATATTATAATGAATTTAAACCGATGTCTATCCGAGGAGAAAATTATTGTATTGTGTGTTCAATAAATTCCTTCTATAATTACCCCGAACATCGAAGGGCAGAGGTTATGCTTTCTTGTCGTAGTTGTTGAAACAGCTACAGATACTAATCTCACCCTTCCATAATTAGTATATGATATATCTCTGTATTGATATATTGATATATATTCTCTAAATTTCCATGCATTTCTTGTATGTAGGTAATTGCAACCTTATTGACTAGATATCAAGTCATAAATGTGTGCGTGAGAGGTAAAAATTACATCCTATAACTTGTTTCAAGCTAGCATTTGCATGTTTCTGTTTGCTTTTTTCGAATATTCGTACAAGAACTATTTCCGCTAGCCGTTCCTAATTTTTAAATGATAGGTTAGAAGATGAACAGCATAGGCGGAAGAAACAATTTGAATCTAGAGCGGTAGAACTCTCGAGAAGCATGTTTCGCATTTTTACTCAATTGTCAAGAATAATTTTGTTGTAATTTTGGTTGTTATTAAGCACAAATATATACAGTGGGCTTTCTGTTATCTACCCACCACGATTATTGAAACACAAACACTTAGTAGCTATTTTTAGTTTGCATTTATGATATTTATTGTCTATAGCAGGAAATTACATGTTCTTGTCTAACTTGGATTTGTGGCACTTGTCCTACTGTAAAATCACTAGTTTCTGTACCTAAAATAACTGTATAGTCAATAATTAGATATACTAATATGGGGATAGTGGTTAATTATTACTTCATGTTGTTGAATGCTTGTTCACAATTGGTAGTCTAACAAAACTTATTTGACTTCTTAATAGTTGGTGTAGATAACGAATTATTAAAAATGATATCACATAACTATAAGAGTAAGAAAATATCCACGAGAATTATACCAGCCATTAATCCTTCAGAGCATACTGGGATGTTTTGTTCTTGATGTCACTAAATGTAAATTTATTTTTAGTAAATCCTGCTATGAGTATTATTATTCTTGAAAATTCAATATCTAACGTAGCAGCTGTCATTGGGTTCACAGGGATTTCTTGGTTATAGGCTATGAAGCTAGCCTAACCTCATATCTGTGTCTCTATCTAAAGTCAGTTCTCAACGTGCACATTTCCTTGATGTCACTTAGCCAAATATGATGAGGTACAGAAATGTTTCTTACATTAAAGAGCTTGAAACTTTCCTTTTGGTACATGCATCACTACTTCTTTTGTTCCAGAGGTGATTTCTCATTTCTTTTTACTAGTAAATAAACTGGCTGTAATTGTAAAACCAGTGTTGATCGACATACTGTATGGCTTCCCATCAGTAAATATACAGACATGTGGATTGGTTTCTTTTTAAATAAATCCAGCTAATTCCTATTTTATGATGTCTGATTAGTCAGACAAAGGGAAAGAGGAACTTTACTCTGAATATTTCTTTCTAGTGTGTCACTCCAAATCTATTAGGTAAGTCAGATATCAATGGGATTTTAGATTGAAACTCTTGAGCTAATACACAAAGGGGATGGCTGGTTTAATCTCTCTATTTAACAATTCGTTTTCAAGACCTTTCATTCAGTCACTAAACTTTTCTACTTCAGTTATAATCTCTTCGACCTTGATTTGACTGAGATTCATCTCTTTGATGTACTAAAAGCAGTATATTCCTTACAGCCTTACCTATAATAGACAGTTTTATCACATCTTTAATAGTTCTCTTTTATTATCAAGTTTGTTTGTTTTTGCATTCCCCGCAAAGCTTCATGTGGGCTATCTACATTACCTGCCCCTAATTTGGGGAGTGTGAGACTAGAGGGCAGGCAACTAGCCAACTCTTGGGTTACTCTTTTACCAACGAATTTGGACGTCTTATTATAAAGCCCCCACGGCTGAAAGGGCTACCATGTTTGGTGGGACGGGCATTAGAACCCGCGACTCTCAGATTATGAGTCGAGCGCCTTGACGGCACGTCGGGCTATGATAAAATTAAAAAAAAAAAAAAAAAACTCAAAAACTGTACCTCTGGATTTTTATTTGTGCAACTATTGTTGAAAGGTATCTTTATTTACAGTGATAAAACTGTATTAACTAAATCATTCTCTCTCTCTCTCTCTCGGTGTTTGGGTATATGTTTATGCCCTGGAGGGTCAGGTTCCACTTGACCTCTTCCTCCTCCTCGTATTTATGTTGGTCTTACAGTAGTAGAATTTAGACTGAATATTATTTTGTTCCTTTTCAGGGCAATGTACATGCATTTTGGTACATATATAGTTGTTACTTTGCCCTAACAGCAGAATGTCAAGTTTGTTGGTGGCACTATTTTTATGTTTAAAATATAAATTGACTGAAGAGAGATGTTTAGGACTAACTTCATCATGTATGAGGTACCTATCTAGTTCGCATAGTAATTCATTTTTCATCTAATTCTTATCAAAGTACGTTATTGTACTATGTAGGAGTCTATCCGGTATGGTTGGTATGTTCGAATATTTATGTATGAATTTTGATGATGTAGTTCTTGGAACTCTGTATGCTGCTGTAAGAAGTGTGTTTTGGGTTGTTTGACTAAGTCATTGTTGAAGAGCTTTTGTTTGTTTTGAATTTCACCACCCAACTCTTGGGCTACTCTTTTACCAACAAATAGTGGGATTGATCGTAAGGTTATAACGCCCCCACGGCTGAAAGGGCGAGCATGCTTGGTGCGACTGAGATTCAAACCCGCGACCTTCAGATTACGAGTCGAACGCCTCAGCACGCTTGGCGATGCCGGGCCTGAAGGGCTTTTGTTAATTTTACTTATTTGTTAAAATATCGTGTTGCAAGTAAATATTGACAGGGGTGATAGAAAGTTACCATACCCTTTGACCAATTAGCGTGTGTAGCTTTTATTGATTTTAGAGTTAAGACTGATGTTAGTTTGAGGACAGTGCTAAAATAAAGAGGGGACAAAAAGTGTGATATATATATAAGTGCACCATACATTTTCTACCTTGTTATTTTAATATAGTACATTTCTGAATTTAGTTAGTTATACTGATATCTGAAGTTTTCACATAACATGTAGTTAAGACAGTCATGAAGTTGCTTTCATTCTTACTGTCTTTTTTCTGTTTTTTTGTCACAACTTTGAGATCACGCAGAGATTGCTCATGGCTTGTGAAGCTACAATGTGTACATTGTGCACAGATATCGACAGCATTGGCCTGTCTAAAGTTTGAAAAGGAACAACCAGTGTCTTGGTAGCATTAATTGTTTTGAACAACTCTGACGTTAATGATGGGATTGAATATTTAATCAACCTGAATACGTTGGTCAGCTTGAAAACAAATATTAAAGGGGTATAGCCATCTTGATTCCAATAAAGACGTCTGGCCGTTGTTCACAAAGTGAAGTACACAAATGTTTATTTGTGTTGTATAAATGGATATTGTTTCACTGTGTATTACATTTTGTGTTCAATACACTTATTTCTTAACTCATACTAAATTAGTTTTAGAGGATTCCCAATGGGTCAGTGGTAAATATACGGACTTGTAACGCACACCTCTTATTTTGTAGCTTTGCCCAAAATAATTTATTTGTTTGTTTGATTTTGTTTCAGAACAAACTTACATTGGGCTATCTACTGTGTCAATCGCATGAAATCGAAACCTAAATTTTACTGTTTGTTATTTAGCACAAAGCTACAGAAAGGGCTATCTGTGCTCTGCCTACTACGGATATCGAAAACTAGTTTCTATCGGTCTATGTTCACAAACAAATCGCTGTATCATTGGGAGAACCCGCATTTTAGTCTTCTAAGTCTGTAAGTTTTACGCGATTTCACCGGGGGCTTGCTTTGATAAACGAATGAATTTTTAACGGATCTCACTATACATCTTGAAATATATATTAGGAAACTTTCTTTCTATAGCAAACTAGAATGATTTATTCTTACACGAAATCGGTTTTAGCTGAAAATACCATGAGGATTTTTCTATAGTTGGGTGTTATGAAGTGATACTGGAATAATCTTGAAAATAATTAATAAAACGAAACTTCAAATTAAAAGTGAAAACACGTTTAGATATTTTAACTAAACAAATAAGTAAGTCGATTCATTTCCGCTTAATTATTTGAAAATAGTTTTGTTGAAATTGTTGATATTGATAACTTAAAATGAAATAAAATATATTGAACATTTTGCCAGGTTTATTTTTTAACAAATAAAAGTTTCCTGTTTTGATAATTTAATATTTATGAACTGGAATTTTAAACAAATATTTTCATTAATTACAACATATTTTGCAGGCATGTTTTGTCAGCTCGTTAACTTGTTATACCTCGAATTGTTCGTAATTGAGTAAAAGAAACGTGTCTCAACATGATAATGCGCATGCGTATGCTGTAGATTAGGTGGCGGGAAATACTGACTTTGGCGGTAAAGATTTCGCAGTTTTGAGGTAGGAGACATCTTTGGAGCAGGTATAGGATTGTTCTGTTAAGGTTTGTTTTCATTTCAGACTATCAAATAATTTATATAAATATGTTTGAAGCACGTCTCGTTCAAGGATCGTTGTTGAAGAAAGTTTTAGAAGCTATCAAAGATTTGATCAACGAAGCAACATGGGACTGCTCAGCTACTGGCGTCAGCTTACAGGCGATGGACAATTCTCACGTCAGCCTTGTTTCGGTAAATTTAAGAAGTGATGGTTTCGACAAGTACCGTTGTGATAGAAACATATCAATGGGAATGAATCTTGCAAGGTAAAAATTACTTTTTTGATAATTAGTATTTCTTGTAACTTTATTAAAATTGTGGTGAGTTTTGTAGTTACTTAGAAGTTAGTTACAATTCACATCTTGTTAGTTTGTGAGTTACCACTACCAGTATATACGGAACAAAGAATTGTTTTCATGAATCGTTGTATAGGTTTATAATGGCAATTGCAAGGAATTGCACGAAACCCAAGTAATAAAATAACGTTCGGACAAAAAGCACCTTAAACAGAATACATTTGGTTCAAACAACATTTAAAATATTTATTAATGACTGCTAAGACTGTACGCATATAAAATTGACAAAACATGTATGTTACAGTTACAAGGAAGTGAAAATCCGCTCAAAATGGGTCGTTTGTAATGATTATTCTCTTGTCAGCTTACAATAAAAACAGCTTGGTACATTTGACCCAAACCTTTTGTTGAATATTCTATGTGATCTAAAAAAAAACAAATCTCATTACTCTAATATAAACAATGTTAAATTGTTATCATTACCCTTTGAAGTTAGCTTTCTTGCAAACATATGGTGTTCATTTGAAGAGCTTTTCGAGATGACGGGAAACCCACTTGAAGTAAAAGTGTATCTAAAAGACGGTTGGTGATGGTATTAAAACTTTTATTAAAATAAAATAGAGAACAAAGTTTCGATCTGTACTTTATTTTAATAAAAGTTCTAATACCCATACCAGGTGTCTTGAGATATATTTTGAAGAGCTTAATTAGAATGTGAAAGAGGAATTACGAGCTAGTAACAGATGACCATTAGATGATTGTATCATCTTTGTACATTTACAGTTGGTGTCTTTAGGGAGTCATTTGTTGTACTGTGTGTGAATGAAATTAATACACCTAATATTGAATTTTATTACACACATTTGTAAAGTAGTTAGTTTAAAATACAGGTTTATTTAAAACGAAGTTTTAATGTATATATTTGTTGAAAATTGTGTTTTGTATCGTTAAAGTTTTATGTGATGTGTGTGTGTGTGTGCATTTATCTAGGCATATGTTTGTCTGTTGCTACTTGCATATAATATAGAGAATTTAAATGCTCGGAAACTATACCTGCTTACAATATTGTTAAACAAATTACCAACTGCAGCTCAACATTTTACATCTGAAACTAATGTGATCAAATAGTTAACTGCTACAGTAAATCATCATGACTAGTATTAGTTAGCTACGTAGCTATGTTTATTATAATTAGAATGTGTAAACTACCATATCAAGTAATATTTTGCACATAGTTGAACATAAAAAAGTGAGCAAAGAAAATTGAATTTGAAAACCTGCAGATGGAGATCATAAAAAGAAAGTAAACAAGGCTATATCTACTGTAGATATTACTTACCTAAACTACAAAACCCTGTTTTGATTCTGTAAAATGTAATGTTAGATAATTACATGGATCCAGAATAACAGGTTGTAATTTGAATAGATGATGTTTACAGCATTTCAGCCTTGTTCCCTTTTTTTTTTATCACTCTTTGAAAGTTTTTTAAATTCCAAAATTTTTATTTCTCTTACACAATTTATAAAGAAATTTAGTATGGATTCATGTTGTACAAGAAGCTTAAGTCATCAGTGCTGAGTGTTTTTTCTTTTTTTTTAATAAATAATATTTGTGTATTTTTTCTTTTTTTTTAAACAAATAGCATCACATCCAATAGACAAAACTGGCTCAGGCCTCATTTCCATAGTTTTCACTTACTTGAAGTTGCTATTTGTAAAGTATAGCTAATTTTTAAATTCCAGTATGTCAAAAATTTTGAAGTGTGCAGCCAATGATGATGTCATTACTATAAAAGCTCAGGATGATGCAGACTCTGTCACATTTGTTTTTGAAGCCCCAAGTAAGTGTCAATACTGTTTATATTAAGTAGGTGTAAGGTTTGACAGAAACCAGGTTTTGAATATGATTTGTAGGTTTGTTGAATAACATGGTATTTAAAGATTTTAGAAGATGTGGGTTTTGAGGTTAATTATTAATATTGGTTAGAACAAAACATATAGTTGTAAGTAATCATTAATGTATTTGAGTAAAGATGTTCAGGGGCAGTTCTAGGGCCTTATTGTTGTGGGGGGAACTACTTTTGGTGCCATAGTTGTGGTATTTTGAAAATCGATTGTTACTAAAATAACTTGGCAGACAGCAAGGATATCTGGTCACATTTTACATTGTATGACAACAATTTCTTTGTGATTTTGAAGAGAACTTGACCTATTGATGAATGTTTCCTTTTTTCATAACAAGTAATAAATTAAAAAAAATTCATCTGTCAAGAAAAAGAATTAGGACTATAAGTTTGATTCTGCTAGAAGTAAAACTTTTTCAGGTGAGGAAAACACATTAACATTAAAACCTAAATAAAAACAAATGGATGCAAGTAATGTGGTTAACCCTCTTCAAAAAATCATTTTCATTTGAAAACAAATTAACCTTTTGTCATTTGTTTGAAAAGTTATTTTTTTTGTATGTTATCATTGCCATCCAGTCATCTTTAAGTCTTCTGCTTGTCTTATTTTGGTGAAACGTCCCTTAACTATCAATATCAAAATTGTTTGTGGCTATAGTCTTTGAGTTTCATGTCATATAAAATCTTTAACTGTTTGATGCTAATAGTTACAAAAAACAAAACAAAAATATGTAGGAATATGTTAATATGGGTTGTCATTAACTATCCTACTTTTCAAATTTATCAGAGAAGAGAAAAACTAATTTGCTTTATAAGCAAAATAATAACAATGTTTTGTTAGAAATATATTGTATAACATGTGAAGTTGTAAGTGTTCTTATTTAATAATCTAACTTTTTTTAGATCAAGAGAAAGTGTCTGATTATGAAATGAAGTTAATGAACCTGGATACTGAACATCTTGGAATACCTGTAAGTAAACTTGTTTCAGGTTAGAAATATTAATTGAACGTTTTGAGGTAATCGAGCTCTTTACAGATGATATTTTCTCGGTCATACAAACTATATCTGTGTGTTTGTATGGAATTCTTTATAGTACAAAATTTGTGTTTTAAATTAGTTGTAGTACATAGATGTGAAAAGCTACATTTAGTGTAGCCGTAGGTTGGTGATCCAATGACCTGACAACTGTGTGTAAGTACGACTTAATATATTTTATACTTTTAACTCAAGTCAGAATATGTTAGGTATTGAA
Organism: Tachypleus tridentatus; assembly: GCF_004210375.1. Lineage (NCBI taxonomy): Eukaryota > Metazoa > Arthropoda > Merostomata > Xiphosura > Limulidae > Tachypleus > Tachypleus tridentatus. Next base: position 48,679,280 of record NC_134830.1, read on the forward strand.
ACTGGAGAACAAGTGCATGGTTGAAAGTGTATAAATAATTTAGTAAGTTTTTTTTTTTTTTTTAACAGTTTAATGGGTTTTGTGAAAATTTATTTTCTACACTAAATTCAAATGACTTATTTATAAGAAATTTATACCATAATTAAATTGACTTATTTCATTAAAAATAAAAACAAATGTAAACTTGAAGGAAAACTATCTATAACATTTTATTACTTTGTTTCTATGTCTATTTGTTGAAAGATGTACAAGTAGAATAAAAACTAGTGAAAGTATGTGTAAGAACCAAAGTATTGTTTTAGCTTGTTTGCTATGGGGCATAAAATAAACTAAATTAATGATATTAGTCTTAGAATACCTATGTAGTTCATGATGATGTCAAAAATCTAGAAACATGACTGATATCTAGACCTGAATGGATATTAGTTGTGAACATGATTTATGAAGTGAGCGAAGTATTCAGTGTGGGGAAAACTGAATAGTTGCTAAGTGAATGAAGTTATTTAGTGATAATTGGTGCTTCTGTAAGTTGAGTTTGAAAAAATCTGTAAAGTATTAGTGTATGAAACCTACATTAGTTTCATAATTTGTGTTAAAGTGTTTGTGAACTTAAACTTGTAACTTGCATCAAAGTGAGTGTAGCTTGAAGGAAATGTTATTGAAGAAATTGATGCTATAATTACATGGAGTGGATGTGCCATTCTTTTTAACAAATAACCTAAAAAAAATCACTTGGTGATAGAACACTACAACAGTATAGTCCTATATTGCTACTTTTCAGTGAAACTAAATATAATTTTATTACTGTTTGGATTTTTTTTTAACTTATTAGGATACGGAGTATAGTGTTGTCATCAAGATGCCTGCTGTTGAGTTTCAGAGAATCTGTCGTGACCTCAGCCAGATAGGGGATTCAGTGGTAATTTCGTGCTCAAAGGAAGGGGTAAAATTTTCAGCCAGTGGTGACCTTGGCACTGGTGAGTCTTGAAATATTTTGAATATGTTTGTAAATATTCCTCTATAAGGGTCATGAAGTAAATCTTCCTTTGAAGTTTGAGTTTTGTGAAATATCAATGTTTCTTCTGCTATTGTGGGAATAGGCCTGGCATGGCCAAGCGTGTTAAGGCGTGCGACTCGTAATCTGAGGGTTGCAGGTTCGCATCCCGGTCGTGCCAAACATGCTTGCCCTTTCAGCTGTGGGGGCATTATGTGACGGTCAATCCCACTATTCATTGGTAAAAGAGTAGCCCAAGAGTTGGTGGTGGGTGGTGATGACTAGCTGCCTTCCCTCTAGTCTTACACTGCTAAATTAGGGACGGCTAGCACAGATAGCCCTAGAGTAGCTTTATGCGACATTAAAAAAAAAACTTGTGAGAATGTAAATGATAGTTATGTAATGATCTTTGTTGAGACGGTTTAAAATACAAGCAAAAAATACAGTTTGTAGTAATAAAATAACGTTAGTCAAACCTTTGATTAATATTTTTTTCTATTGTTTGAAAAATGTTTAAAATAAGTACTCCATGTAGTAAGGTCTTTCTTTTTAACTAACATGAATGTTAGTGGTAAATCTTGTGTTCTTGAACATGTTTTTAAAAAATATTCTCTAATAGTGAGGTGCATATTCAGCTCATGTCAGAAACAGTTGTACTTTCAAAATTGTTTTATTTGTGAGTTTTGTAGGGCAACAAAAAAAATTTAGTGACCTTATTTAAAAAGATTTTTGTAAATGTCTCAAAGTAATGCTCGTTAAAAAATGGTAATTTTAATACAGTAAGTTCTAGACATTTGGGAGAAATATACAAAACTTGAAGTCATATTTGCAGCTTGTTACAGGTTTTATGTTACACTTAGTATGTTATTGTAACATTGTCAAAATAATTCAAAGTACAGTTCATGCAAATAATAAATTGTTGTATATGAAGATGTTTATTTTGTTAAATGATAGGGCCTGGCATGGCCCAGCGTGTTAAGGCATGCGACTCGTAATCTGAGGGTTGTGGGTTCGAATATCGGTCGCACCAAACATGCTCACCCTTTCAGCCGTGGGGCGTTATAATGTAATAGTCCATCCTACTATTCGTTGGTAAAAGAGTAGCCCCAGAGTTGGCGGTGGGTGGTGATGACTAACTGCCTTCCCTCTAGTCTTACACTACTAAATTAGGGACAGATAGCTTGAGAGTAGCTTTGTGCAAAATTCAAAACAAATTAAATGATAGATATTTTGAAAATGTCTTAAAGCCTACAACAGTTTGGAAGTAGCCTCATTAGTCACATGAGGGAATAATTTACTAGCTTAATTTAAATAATTCAGATGATTAATTGATTAACAAATTTTATTGATTGTTCATCTTTAATGGTTAAAAAGTAATCATATATGAACTGTAGGGGTTTGATAAAATAAAACATTTACAACTGTATTTCTATCAGTAATTTAAAAATAATTAAAGTTAGTTTTACTGATAAGCAATATAATTTAAGTATTTAATGGCAAAGCAGTATCTATTATGACTTAAAATAGTGTCTTGGAAGAAAGTAATGTAATCGATTTGAATCTGAGTTAAACTGTGCTTGATGCATTTACTTGTTAAAATATAAGCAAGGCTGCTGGTAATGCAAAGACTTTACAGGAAAGTTGTGAAATTCTATAGGTTGAGTACATTGTGCTAAAATGATTTTATCTCACCATGTCGTGACAGTTCATGTCACGTATAGTCGTGCATCTGGACTGCAGCTTTCCAGTGCAAAAGGCTGTTTTTGTAAGGTTGTCAACATCACAGTACTTCTCATTGGAACTTTATTTAACGTATCTGTTTTAACTGTGATTGCACAGAAATCTATAGATGCATCTGGTGTCTCATTGGTAAAGCTGAGTCATTAGTGGAATTTCATGAATTAAGATTTTATTAACTGATTACATTAAACTTAACTTGGATAATTAGAATAATTAAAAATGCTATTTATGATTAGCTGGTTATTTTTCAGTTGACACTAACCAGTTGAACAACCTTTAATTCTTTGAGAAAAATATTTCAGTTACTTGAAATAATTGGAAACACTGATTTGGTAAATTAATTTTGTTTATATTAATTTAATTGTAATTTTTAATTTGTTGATATTATATATTTCTTCATGTAATACAATGAATAATCATTTCATTCTCCAGTTGCTTGAGGTATGTGACATTTGAATAACTGCCGAGGAAGCTTGTTACAGGCATCTTGGATAGTCCTCAATCCCCCAGTTGATCTTTTTTTTTTTAATTTCCACTACCATTAAGTACAAGGGATGTTTCTGTCTTGTATATTCTAAACTGCTAGTTTTATTTTGCATTGTAAATGCTGATATATATATATATATATACACACTTCACAAGATTAATTTCTTATGGCATTACACTGCTGACCAAACATTCACAATATTAGTTGTGATTCATGCTGTTCTATTAGTTTTTTGCAGTTCTGTGTTTGTTATTGTACCATGACTTACTGATTTGCATATTCAAAAACAGCTTTTAATGTAATGTACTTGACCTTTTCTAAATGATAAAGTTTCTCTTTTTCATTGTTATCAATAAATTTTTGTATGGTTTAGTCAAGAAATAGATCATTAACTATTTTCTGAATTGTTAACTAGGAAACATTAAGTTATCACAAACTGCAAACGTTGACAAAGAAGAGGAGGCAGTGATCATAGAGATGCAGGAGGCAGTATCCCTAACATTTGCCCTTCGTTACTTGAATTCCTTTACTAAAGCAACTCCGCTGGCAGCTCAGGTTCAGCTTTCAATGTCTTCTGATGTTCCCCTTGGTGAGTACTTTTAAAAAGACATTATAAACAATTAACATCTTTGATTTATTCAGTTAACATTGATCGTGCAAGGAAGGAAAGGTTTTTTTTGTTTTCTTCTTGTCTAGATAAATGTTTTTATGAAATGATAACTTTTAAGATTCACGTTTTTGGGGTTAAGTTTCTAAAATATTCTATTTTTTTAGCTGTGGAATACAAAATTGCTGACATGGGTTACATGAAGTATTATCTTGCACCAAAAATTGAAGATGGTGACGATAATTAGTTATGGAAGAAACTGAAGTGAAATGCTGGTTTTGGATTTCAGTCATGTGAATGTAAATAATTCTTGTTTTATTATGTTTCTTCTATATTGAAACAAAAGAAATTTTAAGATAAATGGTGTTTGTTTGTTTTCTTTCACATTATTTTTAACACTTGCTTAAACACAGAAAACATACAATTAATCATGAAATTGTAGTGGTATTTATTAAGTACTAAACAAAGTTAAGAAACAAGTAACAACAAAGTTATTTTGGTTTGGATCAATCATGACTTGTTTATTAAAAGTCAAAACTGCAAAAACACTATTTAAATAGGACTAATGTTATTTTTATAATTAACATCTGCTACTGTAAAATGAGTAATCTCATTCTAAAGGGCTGGATTAACTTAAGGTGTTTGTGTTCCAATTGGTTATCTAGTCTCAAAAATGTTACTTTTAGTGAAAACAAAAACAGAACAGTTTTACAAAATTATTATCAGTAGTTTCTGTTTATTTTATTTAGATACCTTGAAATAAATTTTTTTGCTTTATAATACTGTTATGATTATACTGATACACTGTATATTCTCTGCACATTAATTTTCTTGTGGCCGTAATAACAAGTACGAAACAGTCTTGTATTTTGTTGGTGACTGACAGTGAAAGGCAAAGACATCAAACACAAGTCCCAGATTTCATTTTATATATATTTTTTCTTTACTGTCATATAAGTAACTGATGTTAAAATTAGAAAGGTATAAGGTTAGATTAGCTAAGATAATGAAAAATAATTATACAATAACCTATGTGGAAAGGGCTGATTTTTGTGAGCTTGGAAAATTGGAAATAGTCAAGTAAAATAAAGTGGATGACCATTTCTGGAGTTCATTAGGAAAAAACATTTCTGTTTTCATTGGGGTGTTTTATTGTTTGAAACGAAAATCAGAAATTATAATTCAGTTCTAAAAGAAGACAAACTTGTGATAGTTGTGTTGGAATAGCAGCTGGCTAAGTGTTGTCAAGTACACAAGCTATGGAAATAATTTAAAGGAAAGTACTTTTATTTTTGCTATATTAAACTGTTTTGTTTTCTTTCCAGAAAGAGCTTGAAGTGGCTTATTAGATAAAGGCTTGTTAGATCTGAAGTACCTATAAATGGCCTAACTATCAACTAAAGTAATAAGGTCGTTAAAATTATGAATAACATGGTATTCCAAGCATATAATTCACAGATATGATAATTGCTAAGCATGGAAAAAGATGTAGAAAAAAAACAAATATTAGTGGCTTACGAGTTTTAGAGTAACCACTGATAAGAAATGTATATATCTTAAAGTAGGTGTTAGGTATGTATATATAGTGTACATTACAAACTGGCTAGGCCATCATTAAATTAGCTGAAAACTTGGATTTTGCATGATTTCTTGTTTTATATACAGATTTAAGTTGTAGAACTGTAAAAGAAATAAGATTACTGCCTGATTGGTCCAGACTTCAATACTACAGTTTGTATAAAAAAGAAATTTTGCTTTAATTAGATCATCTAACAGTTCATTTGTAACATTGTCAATTCACAAGCTGTTTTTTTTATTGAGGCTATAACATGAACTGTTTCTTTTTGTATATACAAAGAGGAATGGTAAATGACAAACCTGACCAAGTAATACCTGCATTGACTTGTAATGATTGTATAATGATCAAATGCTTATAATTATTAAAGTGAAAACTGACAACTTTTATTAGTTTGAAAATGAATTTTTGTTAGAGTACATCAACATTTCGGTATACACATTGAGTAATTAAGCATTGGTATTGTATAAAGATAAGGTAAAAATGTTACTTGTAGTGCCATTATTTTTTAATCTGTTGACTGCCAAGTATTTCAGCTGCTACGGCAGCTCCTATGCCGGGTGTTTTTCAGCAAAATTGAGTAATTTTTAAAACAAAGGAAATAAGCAGCAAATACTATTTTTTCTTTAAGCCAAACTTATAGTAGTACATAAAATGAAGAAATATGTACTAAACATAAAACAATAACTCGTCTGTGGCACTGTGTTACCGAACGACTTGGACAGCTCGTCTACAGCACTGAACAGGTTAAGTCTTGTAACTTTTTAAAATTTGATGTCTTAAATGTATTTCACTGCCAGTTCTAAATTTATATGGAGAACTTTAAATGCTTAACTTAATGGTGCTATATTGTACTCTTATTTTTGTCAAATTATTGAGAGTAAAGAACAATGATGGTAACCAAATGGATATATAGAGTAACAGCATATATAAAAATATAATGTTAATAAAGTTCAGGATAAGTTTTCTTTAACTTGGTAACACAATTGCAGTATCTATTACAACTTGTGCATCTTGTGTTGTATAATCGTGTTATAAATGTCGCATGTTACTTCACAATTAATTCAGTTATGTGGTTGCCTTTGACATTGTCAGACTTTGTGTAACTTTGTACACATAAGAATGTTTATATAAGAACATTGAAGGTCAAGTTGTGATTGCAAGTGTTCAGTTAGTATCTTTTGGAAAGCTATTATTTTACTAATACAAAGGATCATTGCTTTGTCAGACAGGTTGTATTTCTGAAGTAAAGGCATGATGGATCACAGTGTGCCTATGCTTGTCAGCAGTCAGGATACCATCAATTTTGTATGGATCACAAATACTGTTGGCCTTCTTACCTACTCTTCATTTGTAGAAATTCTTTGAATTTGGACTGGTAGATTTCTCCACCACTAACCTTGGATTTATCTGTAAAGAATGTTTTTAGCTCTTATCACTCCACATTTCATTTCAGTTTATTTCTTAATGGCTACACATTCACCAAAATACTTTTTACTAATGTCTTTACAGCAAGATATGTATTAACCTTTGTCTGTTTTATGAAATGTGTAATCTGAGATCCTAAACACCATGGAGAGTCCAGTCTTCTGTGGAAAAAAATTTTAGTTTCACATGCTTCTCAGTCTGGTGAAAACCAGTCAGTGCATAAATTATTAACATGTGTATTTATCTTGGCCAAGATAAATTTCACATCGCCTAGTGAAACAAAATTTTTCTATACCTTGTTCCTCATTGTTTTTGTAATTATTTACCAGAGCTGTGTAAATATTTATAATTTAACCCTGCTTTTTTATGGGTATTTTCGAAGTGATTTCCTGTCTTAGTGCTATAAGAAAATAGTGTTTCACAACCAGTAATCCTTATAACACGAATCTTCTATGTTACTGCAGTATCCCGTTGATCGTAATAAACATTACTATGTTCATGAATGTATCTTTCTGCTCACGGTAGGACTCATCACAAGATAAGAATATTAACATGTTAGTTAATTCAAATTATACATTTGTAACTAGTTATTTGTTTATAAGTTGTTAATGGGGTCTTGTTAAATAATGCCTTAAGCCTGAAAGTTTTGAAAATGTTTTTGGTTTCAGTTGATTTATATATTTAAAATGAAACATTTAATATCGTACAATAATACTTTGAAATAATATTGACGTAATTTTTTATATTCTCTCCATGACTTTTAATTGAAATTCCTATGGTTTTAGTATTTAAGCACATGATTGAGGAAGGATAACTAAATGTTTTATTTTTGGGCACATTGAAGAGAAGTTGGATGATAGAACAGGACAGTAGAATGTTACCTACTCTATTTTAAAAGCCCAATGAATTATTAGTATTAGTCAGAAATGCCAAGATAAAAACAGAAGTATCTGTAGTAGACAAAACTTGTAGTTTCAGTGTTGCAGTCAATGATAATACAAAAGTATTAATGAAATCTAAGATGTAATTTTCTCTACATAATGATGCATGTAATCCTTTGTTCCTAATTCCAGAAATCAACTGGTCATGCTCCTCCCTTAAAAAGGATGTACAAAAGGTTATTCATGCTTTCTGGAACACTTTCACCATACTGATGTTCTCTCTATCTTTTGTAGTTTTCTAGGATTTGGTTAATTTATTAAGTGCACTACAGGGGATGTGTTGTGTGGGGCCTGTGGTCAAACAGTACTGGACTGATGCTATTTGTGTTATTAAAATTACAAGGTATGGTTGGAACCGTGTAAGCCTTCACTGACTGAAAGTCCTTGTATTATTATTGTTACCTTATTAGAAAGTATTAAGTTTCATTAAAGTGGGGGTGTCTTTAGAGATTTTACTTCCAAACCTCTAGCAACTTTGACCCAAATGTTCATAAATTGGTTACAGAAGAATAAGAAAATACAGATGTATGGTTCATCTAAATACGAGACTGTCTAAACCACGACTTACTTTAAATAGCACTCATTCATCAGATGATGACTTCTCTTCCAACCATGTTCAAGTTTGTTGATATTCTATTTACCTTCAGTGATGGCATGCCCACTATGAGACAATCTATAATGATTGAGTATATAACTTATTCTCTTATCAATGTATTAAATGATTAAAGATTTAGATGTTCCTGACGAGAGTTATGGAATTGCATATTTAATAAATAGTTTTACAACGCTGCATGAAGGAAGGTCTGAGTAATGTATAAAACAAATTTTACATATCCAAGAATGTAAAACAATTTCTCAACTAAAATGCTTTTATAAAAAAGAAACCAAAACCAAGAGACTATTGAAAAGTTTTTATTTACACACGTGTCTCATTTCTATATGACCCATGATTACAAATTTAGTCTATAAATATATAAATTGATGCACATTCTTAAATTCTTTATAAACTTAAAGGATACAAAATATTTTTACACACCTTGCTTAAAACATGAGAAAACCTTATTTGACTACTTAATGTTATGGACTTTTCTCTTTCTTGTAAATATAAACCAATTAATATAATAAAACTGATTGTCAAACAGTGATTTTTACCCTTTTTTTATGGTATAATGTATAAGCAACTGGTTGTTTATCTGCTTGAACACTGAGCACTCCGTTTGTACAGGTATGACTCATTAAACGTACATGGGATTTTATAAAACAATTAAAATACATTATCTTCATGGGTTTTTAAATCATGTCTTTGTTTCTCATTTTTCACTATTAAAATACACCCCCACATCGATACAAGATCTTTGACAAAAAATTTCAACTGTAGTCAGTTTGTAATGTGCATTACTAAAGATCATGCAACTTCTCAAGTAGGCTATTATGAAATGAGTAACAAAAAGATCAAAAACAAGTGGGGGGTTAACTTTTAACCAGCAGGACCTGCCTGAAAATACTACTACCCTGACTAGTGTATCAGTTCTGTAACCATTAAATGGTAAAATGTAAGTCTCACAAACCATTGTTTAAGACAACAGGTGTGAAGAAGTCTCTTTCCCCTGATTTTGCTTTAGCCAATGTATTTTCAATTAGAGCTTATGGCTCAATAGTTTACATTGTTTTTGTTTTCTATATTATTATTATTAATACTGAGAACATGATACAATCCTAACATGATTATGCACCATACTGTCCTTTATGGTTGAAGGTATTTAACAATTCTTGACAAAGATAAACCTGTTACAGGTGAGGTAGACAAAACAATGTCAAGGTTGGTAAATGGAGTATCATGCTGCACACGTTGAAGATAAAACCACTTAAACCTAACCTTTCATACTAATAAATCCACCTACATTTTACTAATTTCCTAAAACAATCATCATTTCCCTACTTACATGCTACAAGATAGCAGTTTTTACTTTTCAAGTTAGTTCTTTTTAGTTAAAGACTAGCTCCAAAAACAACAGTTGTTCACTTGAACATTTCTACAAACAAGTAATACAGCTTCAACCAGAACCTTGTAGTATTCCATTTACAATGCAGTGTTTTCTGCTGTAGGAAACCAACTTAATTTCAGTTGCTATTCAGACAGATTCAAATAAAACCTGTAATATTATAAAGGGTTAGCTAAACATTTCAACAAGTATCATTCTGACAGATTGGGAATTATTATTCAAAACAAACTATATATTCAAACTACTGTGGGTCAATTAAACATTTAATGGCTCTCAGAGTAAAAACATGTTTAATTAGTTTCAGTGTACACTTTCAATACTGATATTTAGGAAACTTTTTTTTCTGTCAAATGATTTAAAGAACAAGTCAGTGTAATAAAGATTTGTCTGTTTTCTTCCTCAGAATGTTTGCATTATTTTCAAACTTGCTAGATTGGTGAATGTTTCTCAAAATATGAAACTATAGTGCTATTCACTGATTAATTCTATTGGGAATGAACAAGTCTATGAAACATTCGCTTATGAATTAGTGTCATTCACTGATTAATTCTATTGGGAGTGAACAAGCCTATGAAACATTCGCTTATGAATTAAACTATTTGTAGAGAATCGGTGAAGAAACTCGTCACTGATTGATCATTATTCTGTACAAACAGCAAACATAATAAATTATCCAGTAATTCACTTGTATGATTTATATAAGGTTTGTTTCTGATGTCTCTTATTAGCACTTCTATATATCCAAGATTGTGTTGTCACATCTGATCATTTTAGCATACTAGTGAGTACACGTGTAGTCACATCATCATACGGGCGAGCACACGTGATCACTTCACTGTAGTAGTGTCTGCATGAAGCAGCAGTTATTGTCCTTGTTCTGTGTATAAATAATCTTTCAACATTCTTCATGTTTCAGATATAACCTTACACTCTTGATTGTCCATAGCCTTAGTGGGAGGGTGGCTGTGTAGTGAATTTGGGGTATGTTCCTTGTCATGACAATTATTTAAATCACCACTGTTTCCTGGATATTCTTCTGCTCCGTGGAATATATAACGATTGGGAGAGATAAACAGAAAGCTGTTTTCTAAAACAGAAAATGATATTATCACAGGATAGTTTTTAATAAATAAATATGTACACCACTGTCTGTACTTTACTCAATCTATTCAAATAATAACCACTTAACTGCTTGACATTTTTTCTTTCTACCTGTTCCCATGTTTACCTTGGTACAGTACTTGTAGCACATCAGAAAAAATTAAAGAAAAACAACCATCTAATTCATTTAGACTTTTGAAAATGTTCTTGGTTCCCTACAATGCTCTATATTACTTAAAACATACTTTGATTAGTTTATTTACCAATAATAAGTTTGATTTTTAAAAAAAATCAACAAATTGTTTCAAAGCTTTATTTCAAATGAGTGAATTGTTCTTGTACATGGTAAATGTATTTTTTGTTATATTTTTACACGTTTTTAAATTAACACCTGCCACATGAGCCAGTTCAATGTCTTTTAGTACGAAGCCTAGAGAGGTCAATAGGGGGTGAAATTCCAACAAACAACACAATTACAATGAAAGTACGACATGATGAAATATGTATTGATTATACTCTGGTAGTATTATATTGGACATATATATTTACTCTTCATTGAAAAAGTAAAATTTTTAATTTGAGAACAACTACAGAAATCATTATGTAATGCATTTGCTTCTTATTCAACACTGCCTTTTGGACATTAGTTTCACAGAATATTAGAATTAATGTGGTCCCAGTCTCCTCTTCTTCTGAAGTTAACTTACACTAGGAGCCTGAATTTTTATGTTTTGAAGTTAACTACATGAGAGAGCCCAATATTTTATTTTCTGTTCTCAAACCAGTAATCAGTTGATGAATATCCACTTCAACTGATATGTTTGAATACGTTTTTCCCTAAACTCTCACAGTATAGCTTAAAAAGTACACTTAAGCTATCACATTCACAACTACATCCAATTCTCACATTATTTTACTTGACACTTCACAAGTTATATTCTCCTTGCTGGATCTCATGGTCTTGAGTCAGGTCCAACAACCTAGACCTTAAAGATAGTACTAAACATCTTTTTGTTTAATAAAAACAATTCAAACCTTTCATTCATCAAGATGCTGGGCTGGCTGGTAAAGAGGGTGTTAATACAATCTTTCAATAACATTTATAAATTAAAGAAATTTACAGTTTACGATAAAAACACATCAATAACATTTAATTGTCCAATCATAAATGTACAGATGAATATTACAGTAAACTGTGTTTAGTAAAATAAAGTGTTATTATGTTTCACTCTAGAAAGCAACAGTGATGTAAGAAGTAAGGTAACCAGTAGCATAACTCACAAAAGTAAGCTAACCAATGCCAAAAAAACTTTTAATTTCAAGACTATATCGTTTTTTTTTGTTTTTTTTTTACAAATATGTACAACTTGCTAAACCTTGTTTATCAACCTCAGCATTAGAGTTTAGTGAAACTAAATAAAGTTATTCACATGCTAAATACTTTGTTCTAAACACGTTTATTTGAAAATACACCGATTAAACTTTATGTATTAATAACAGTTTTTAACATAATAACTTTATCTCTTATTATAAGGTTATTTTATGGCCTGCTATGATATTATATTGGAAACCAGCATCCAGTTAGAAATACACTACATATTTGTTAATATTTCACTTAAAATTAAATACCAATAAGCCTAATGTAAGAAAATGAAATAGATTACTTTAAGCATGGGAATTATGCTATTAGCAGAGAGCAGAACATTTATAAAGAGACAGAAAACCAGTTTCATTTTTAAAAGATTTTATCTTAAAAAAAAGTGTGGGACCCTGTCATTGTGAATATCTCTTATGTTAACACATTTATATAAAACTAATTCAGTTTATCAATATTCTACAATCTTACACCAGCTATTCTTTAATCAAACACATTTTACAAACATAAACTCAGACTTTATTTAATCAAAACTTTTCTATAACATTATTTTTACAGTGAAGCATTATTTTAATCAAATATATTCTACAATACCATTTACTATTTTATTCTCACATCTCAGATGTGTAAGTAAATAATATATAAATACAGACTTACTTGGAGGTATGAGCAATGTTGGTTTGTTGGGTTCAGGTTGCTTGTAATCTTGTAGGGTTTTAGATTCTTGATTAATGTTTTTAGGTTTGTGTGATGTTTCTATGATAGTTGATGTGTTTTCTGGAGGATCTTCGAGATGGATGTCAGAGAGTTCACTGCACTCACTGCATGTACTCTCTTCTTCTACTAGAGGCCGTGTACTGCACAGTTGGCAACTACCAAGCCATCTACTGGATACTTCAAAATTTTCTCTGATTAGGCTAGTGCTAGTGTTTTTCCTACATTGTGAAAAACTTGTTAAGGGAACACTTTTTGTACATACTGGTGTTAAACTTGTAAGAGGGTTAGGAAGACATTCTGATATCTGCTGTAACGTAGAACTTTCCTGTTCTACTTCACACCAGCTTTCCCCAAGCCTATAACAAACATACAGCAAACTAAATACCAATATATTAATTACATTCACAACTTAAATACAACTAAATGAGATAGAAGAAATTCTTTAAACTAACAGGGAAGCATCTACCTGAATGCCATATGCATTCTACAAGCTCACTTTTCAAAATGTTTTCCTCAAAGAAAAGAAAATCAAACATCTGTTGTGAAATCAGTGATGTTTAAAATGACACAAATCAGTTGTTTATCATAGCTTTCAATCCAACTCTCTCCAATGAAACTGGATACAATAAATTAACCTTTTTCCCTTAAGTATTCATAAAATTTCGCTACAAAAACAAAATTGTTACCAAAGATAAAAGTATTTGTAGAAAGGCCATGAACTGTTGTGAAATCTAGCATCAAAAGGATGAGTTTGCTCCCAAACACTAAGAAACCCACTATGGTGTCATTCTGAGCTTTTGACTAGTTACTTGTATGTTGTAAACAGAAGTAGGTGTATATAAGCAAGTCTTTCCAAAAATGGACAAAGGTAGATGGAGCCACTGTGTTTGATTAAGTAAATGTAGTGATATTCAGCAAACAGAAAAGACAGGAGGTTCTTATTTTATACTCTGTTTGTAAAAATTGGTCATTCGAGTTTCTAGTTCATAAAAATCTACAAACTTGGTACTTGGATATCACAAACATCTAACCTGAACCAATGCTTCATTCAACATACCACATACAAAATATTGATATTTAGGAATTTTTAAAATATTTACTTTAAAATTACAAAATTAAATAGTGTATAATACTAAAATATTAATGCTGGCTTTCATAAATACCTGAATGTTTCATGATTTTACTTACATATACTCATATTACACAACACTTTTCCAGATATACCACAACCACTGACAAGTCACAAGTGTTATGTTACAACTTTTGAAATCTTCCAACCATACAAAAACATTTTCAATGCTTAAATACATGTTCCTGTTAAGAAACCAACTGAAACAACGTCCTACCGTTGACATAATTCTTGAATAATAACATCACAGTCTCCAAGTAGCTCCACGTCAAATGTCAAATGCTTAAGACGCTCTCGATTAATCAGAATTTGTGGAACTTCAGGAGGTATAGAGCCTGTATAAGGTGTGTTAAGATATTTTAAAATGACAAAGATAAGAACCATACTAAAAACTGAAAATGTTTATTTATGATGAAATAAAAAAAATATAATTAATGCAACATATCTTAAAAATAATTCATTGACAATTTATTACAATTTATTATTTGAAAGCCTATATTCTTTCTAATCGTTTTAGACAAGAAAAAAAACCAGTGTGCCAATACCAACATAAAGAACAATACAGTGTGTTATTACATGAACAAACAATGTGCCACTCGGGTGTGCTAACACTACTGTAAAAATAAAAACTCATTTCAGTGCATGTATAACACAAAAATACTTTAGTGTGCTAATACCATACCATCACACAAAAAGCTACAAGTGAGCAGATATTAACATACAATATATAAATTCTAGTGTACTGATACCAACACAACATACCTCTGAACACCAGTACCAATTTACATGTACTTAACCCTAAGGCTACTGGCTACAAACTTGTTTAGTAAGTTATGTTACTCTTGTCATATTTCATTCTAAAAATAAAACTAGTGGATGAAATTTTGGAATTTGACAAAATCTTTCCTAAAAGTATGTAGTTTCAGCAAAAAAAAAAAAATTATTTAATTTTAACTTTGTTCTTCCATCGATAATAAAATATTCATTTTTCAATATGGTTATCTACACTCACAAGGTGATTTTTATATGAAGTATAAAAATACTGTTATGCAATTGTAATCCAATCTAAAAAAAACTTCTGATTTAAAAATTATGCCCATAAGTGAAATCTGTAAAATGTCTTGACAGGAACATATACATGGAAAGAAAGGAGACTGTAGTGTTTATAGATGTTGCTTATCTTTGGAATCCTGATTGAATAAAACAAATCATATTAACTGGAAGTGAAGAAATGATGCTGAAAATGGAGATAGAATAACGTTTGTTTGTTTTTTGAATTTCACACAAAGCTACATGAGGGCTATCTGCATTAGCCATCCCTAATTTTGTAGTGTAGGACTATAGGGAAGACAGTTAGTCATCACCACCCATTGCCAACTCTTGGGCTACTCTTTTACCAATGAATAGTGGGATTGACCATCATATTATATTGCCCTCACGGCTGAAAGGGCTAGCATGTTTGGTGAGATGGGGATTTGAACCCGCAACCTTCAGATTATGAGTCAAATGCCTTAACCCACCTGGCCATGCCAGGCCATATAGTAGTAAGAAGGACAAGTGACCCGAGAAATCAAAACAGAATTAGACAGAATAAAGCACGGTGCATGACATCGATTCTGGAGAAGAGGGAAATGCTGAAACCTCTAAAACCATTATTGCTATATTCAGCTGTATTGTTTTTCATACTTCACAGATTTCATTTCTGAAGAAAAAAATCCAAGTAGTATATTTCTACCAATCAGTACTTTCTGGGACATAATATTTCAAAATTTCGCACAATGCCTATATGGGTCAGTTTTTCTTAAAGTTAATTTTTTTAAAATTAACAAATAGAAATGTTTACATACTTTTTAAATTTTCATAGAAATCCAGTTGAATATTCACACCTTTCTTATGTGCATAATTTCACATATTTATCTTTACACTTTGGTTATTTTTCATTTTCTTTCAAAATTCTTCTGCTATCATTTTTTTGCCTACATAATAATAATTGATGAATTTAAGAAGATGTTTTTTCAGTAGACTTCCTGCAGAGATATGTTGCCAACACAAGATGGCACTTACAAACATGATCATGTTTATAAAATGTTTCAACATTCAGTTAAACTTATAAAAATCATTAAAGCATTCATATATAATTTTTAAAACACACATAATACATAATTAACTAAAATATAAAAGTACAACCTAAATACAATTTAACCATCTCTCTAAGTATAGCAGATATAGATAAAAAAACAAAAAAAACCATGGTACATGCCACAATCGATCAAGAAGACAACAATATGAACAGCAGTTACACGTCTGCTGTAATAAATACTGGATGAAAGTTTCAAATAAACAACTGTTAGAGTATTGTATAAACCGAGCTCTTTCTAATAACTATATATGCTTGTGTCTACTAACTACATGTATGTTGTAGATTTTAAGGCAATACAAAGTAGGTGGGTGTGGCAACTGTCAAGGGTTGGAAAATTTATTTCTCTTTCCCAATGAATACAGTTGTATTCACCTTATAAGTGTACAGAAAGGCTACAGATACTTTTCTCAAGTACAGTTATGTAGCAGACTTAGCTCAGTATTATGTTGTAATTCGAACATGGTGTTTAAACTTAACTGAAAAAAAATGGCTGTCCTGATACAACTTGTCAGCAATATTGTATTTTGATGCCTTGAATGACATCAAGCTAAAATCAACTTACTTGGAATTAGAGCTACTGGCCTAACTTTGAGAGAAGAGCCCATTACGATAAGTAAGTCACACTGATCCTTGTCTTTTGCCATCATCTGATGAAACTCATTTGATAGTCCTTCTCCAAAAAAAACGATGTCTGGTTTCATAATTGCTAAACCATCACCAACCTTCAGACATTTTGGACATCTTGGTATCCTCTAAAAATAGAGGTGTAATTCTTTACTGATAAAACATTATTTTCCGTATGAAATTAATACTTACATTTTCAAAATGGACAGAACCTTCGATAATACTAACATAACATCATATCTTCAGCTCATAGCGACAACAGTTGTTACACTATGGAAGTACCTCAATTTTGACAGTCTGGAAGAAGTGATATGTGCATATTAAAAATATGAACTATGAAATAAATTGCAGCTTGTATGTGAAGATATGTATCTACTCTCAAACAAGAATCAATTTACAAATAATCAAATCTCTATTTATTCACATTAAACAAACATTATTTTACCATGATTCAAATGTATCATGTTACACTACACATCTACCACCATTCACTTAAACTTTAATCATTACACCTATTTGCTAGCATTTAATGAGAAGACCTAACACTGTCATTTAATCAAGAGCTATTTCCAAGTAAAACATCTAAAATATAATGCTGCTACTGATAGCACTGACTATATAATGTAATACTGTTACAGATGACACTTGCTACATAGTATAATATTGCTACCAATGACACTATGTAACACTGCTACAAGTGGCACTTACTATATATAATACTGATACCACTGGTAGTTGCTACATAATATTACTACCACCAGTTGTACTTATGATGTAATACAATATAATGTCGTTACCACTGTCACTTACTATACAATATAATGTAACTTATTATACAATACACTCTTGCTACCACTGTCACTTTCTATACAATATAATGTAACTTGTTATATAACACAATGTTGCTATCACTGCCACTTACTACATAATACACTGTTGCTACACTGTCACTTACTATATATATATATAATACATTGTTGCTACCACTGTCACTTACTATATAATACACTTGCTACCACTGTCACTTACTATATATATAATACATTGTTGCTACCACTGTCACTTACTACATAATACACTGTTGCTACCACTGTCACTTACTGTACAATATAATGTTGCTACCACTATCACATACCATACAATATAATGTTGCTACCACTGTCATTTACTGTACAATATAATGTTGTTACTACTATCACTTACTGTACAATATACTGTTGCTACCACTGTCACTTATTATACAATATAATGTAACTTATTATACAATACACTGTTGCTACCACTGTCACTTACTATACAATATAATGTATTGTTTGATTGATTTAGTGTTTTATGGCACAAAGCAGCTAGGCTATCTGCGCCAAACGTCCAGTAAAAAGGTAAAAATAAATTAAATGTAGTAAAATACAGAACAGGAAATGAAGGTAAAACAAAACATCAGTGAAAAACAGAAAAAACATAAAACCAATGTTGACACCTAGTTTACAATGTTAGGAGAGAAAGCAGAGTAAGAGAAGTTGTAAAGGACTTACTCTAGCAAAATGGAAATGATCATATAACCTACCAGAAAAACTAACAGGTAAGTTCAAGAAACACCGTCAGTGACCTGAAGTTGGCCTTTCCAGTCCTGGTTCCAGGTTATGTGTCATAGCAGCCATTATCAAAATGTAAAAGAATAGAAGTTTTAAAAGACATATAGCAAAATCGTAATAATGAGTAGCCAAATGTCCAGTAAAAAGATAAAAGTCAAGTAAATGGAGTAAAATTTGTAAAAGTAATTGAAGATAAAAACAAAATGGCAATTAAAACAGAAAATGGTGCAAAAACAAATGTTGACATCCAGTCAACAAAGTTGTAAAGGACTTCCTGTAGCAGAATGGTAATGATCATAACCTGCCAGGAAGACTAACAGGCAAGTACCAGAACCACCATCAGTCACCTGAAGTTGGTCTTTCCAGTCCTGGTTCCGGGTTATGTGTCATTATGGCCAGTACCAAAGGGTAAAGTAATAAAAGTTTAAAAGACATGCAGCAAAATTAGAATAACAACTCGACAGGACGACTAACGGGTAGTTCAAACGAATAGTTCAAACAGCAGCGTTAGTTACCTGAAGTTGGCCTTTCCAGTCCTGGTGTCGAATTATTTAATGTTACGGCCATTTTTCAATGTCAAATTGAACTAGAGAGAAAGAAACTGTGAAAAGGGAACCACAATTAAAAAGGTGTAATGAATAAATATCCAACACTTAAATCAGATTAAAAAGATTAATGGCCATTAAAAAACTAAAAACTTTATCAAGGTGGACAGAGTCACCATCACCAATAACACTGTCCAATAAACAGATAAACCCTGGGAAAAAAACATGTTTAAAAATATTGCCGTCATTGAGAATCGTAACGATGGCAAGAAAGTAAAATGTGGCTGATAGTGATTTGAGTGTTACACAAACTACACACTGGTGCATCAGTTCCAGATAAAAAAAAAACGATGAGTTAAAAAACTGTGACCAATGTGTAGTCTAGTTAGAACAACTTCCTCCTTCCGAACCTTACGGAAGCTAGATGGCCAAAGCCTAACATAGGGTTTTATTTGAAAAAGCTTGTTGTCGCGTTGCTACTCCAAGTGGACTGCCAGCTGGCACAGAGCCGAGCCTTGAATACAGGACCATAGTCTATGTATGGAATAGGCACAGTGGTGATAGTGCCAGAGCAGATAGATTTAGCTGCCGTGTTTGCAAGCTCATTCCCTTGAATACCAACATGGCCTGGTATCCAGAAAAACGGGATAGAAGTAGCAGTTAATGAGAAATGGGCCAGTCAGTTTTGAATATCAGCGAGAACAGGGTGTGAGCCAACGTGTAGCGATTCCAGGGCCAGTATAGAACTAAGCGAGTCAGTATAAATAGTGCAGTTGGAGGACTGCTCAGCTTCAATATTATCCAGGGCAAGAGATATGGCATACAGTTCAGCAGTGAACACAGAAGCAGTAGAGGGGATTCTGCGTGCAACCACCGAACCACAGCAAACCATAGCAGAGCCCACTGAATTACCTGATTTGGAACCATCTGTATAAATGGGAAAGGAATGATTGTTTAAAAGATGTTCATTAAATAAATGACGGTACTTCCAATCTGGAGTACCTGCCTTTTCAGATCACTGAAAGAAAGGTCACATTTGGGGGCTGTAATAAGCCATGGTGGGATGAGCTGACCTGTGGAATCTGCAATGTTATTCAAGGACTGACCCAAGTCATCCAATTAGGTCTGGATGCGAAGGCCAAACGAAGCAATGGCAGATCGTCTGTTCTGAAAAAGTACAGCCCACCGAGGAAGGAAAACACATTCTCAGGTGGGATGCGGTGGTAAGGAACGAAGTTTTGAAGAATATAGTAAAGATAGTTGCAAACGGCGAAGGTGCAGAGAAGGTTCATGAGATTCAATGTATAAGCTTTGAACTGGAGAGGTGTGGAAAGCCCCAGTTCAGAGTTGAAGCCCTTGGTGATGAATGGAGTCTAGCATCTTTAAGGCTGAAGGTCTGGCAGATCCACAGATCATTGATCCATAGTCGATTCTGATCGAATAAGAGCACAATATACCTTTAACATAGAACATCAATCTGCTCCCCAACTGGTAGTAGAGAGAACACGGAGGATGTTCAGTGCTCTTGTGCATTTGACCTGCAGCTGCTTTAAGTGTGGTATAAAGGTTAGCTTACGGTCAAAGATAAGCCCCAAGAACTTGGTCTCAGGAACCACTGGCAGCAAAACTTCACCGATATGAAGTACAGGATCAGGGTGAATTTCCCGTTGGCGGAAAAAGTGCATGCAAACGGTTTTAGAGAGAGAGACATTAAAACCGTTCGCCATAGTCCACTTCAGTACATGATTGAGGGCAGTTTGTAGTTGCCGCTCAATATATCTCATGTTCGACAACTGACATGAGATGTGAAAGTCGTCAACATACAAATCATTTGCAATAGTGAGAGGGAGTTGTTCAGTGATGGCATTTATCTTTATACTGAAAAGTGTGACACTCAAAACACAGCCCTGAGGGACTCCAAGTTCCTGTACAAAAGAACGGGAAAGTGTTTAACCAACACGAACTTGGAATCTCCTGTCCATTAAAAAAATTTTAATAAACATGGGTGAATGGCCATGTAACCCATATGTATGGAGGTCTCACAAAACGCCATACCTCCATGTTGTGTCATAAGCCTTCTCAATGTCAAAGAATATTGGTACAAGATGTTGGCATTTGAGAAAGGCTTCTCTCATTGATGTTTCAACTCGAATTAAATGGTCTGTGGTGGAGTGCTGTCGTTGGAACCCACACTGGGTGGGCGAGAGGAGGTTGTTTGATTCGAGGAACCAAACAAGACGAGCATTAACCATCCTTTCTAAGGTCTTACAGAGACAGCTCGTCAAAGCAATTGGACGGTAGTTTGAAGGAATCTTGGGATCTTTCCCTGGCTTAGAGAAAGGTAAAATAATAGCCTGGCGCCAGGCATCAGGAAAAACATTCTCCTGCCAGATCCAGTTAAAGGCAATTAGAAGGACATCAAGAGAAGCAGGAGATAGATGGTTCAGTATGTCATGGTGTACATCATCAGGTCCAACAGATGTACTGCCAGACCGATGAAGGGCCATTTTCAGTTCCACCAGTGTAAAGGGATAATTATAGTCAAAGAGACAGTCAGTTCGAAAGGAAAGAGGTGAACGCTCTGCCCAAGTCTTGGTGGCCAAGAAGGTGGAGGAACAAGCAGAAGTGCTAGATACCTGGCAAACGCTTTCACCTAGAGTATCAGTGATGCTCCGAACATCAGCCACCTCCTGACCATCACAGAGTAAGATCGAGAAGGGGACAGAATTGTAGTGCCCACTGACCTTTCGAATCCTGTCCCATATGACCTTGGAACTGGTGGTAGAAGATATGCTAGTTGTGAACTTAATCCAAGATTCCTTCTGGCTTTGACTTCTTACCCACCTAGCATGTGCACAGGCCCGTTGGAAAGCGACGAAGTTCGAAAGTGTGGGATATCTATGAAAAGTATCCCAGGCCCGTTTTTGAGCCTTCTGTGCCAAGTGGCAAGCAGGATTCCAACACGGACGAGGATATCGTGGAAAATGTGTCGAGGTTTTAGGAATACACTGAGCAGCTGTTTGTATAATACAGCCAGTTACCGCTGCCACACAGTTGTCTATTGATGGCTGATTCACGATGACAGGATCAAGTTCTGCGAGAGCAGTGAAAGTGGGCCAGTCTGCCTGAACCAGCTTCCACTGGGCACGCGGGTAGGGTGGCATCAATCACACCCAGTTTCTCTCAAAAGTATAGGAAAATGATCACTGCCTAGTGGATAATTGTGTACCCTCCATGAAAAATGGGAGAATAATGAAGGGGAGCAAACTGAAAGATCAATAGCAGTAAAAAACTGACTAGGTGCATGAAAATAAGTGGAAGAACCAGTATTGAAAAGAGAAAGATTGTGATCAGAGAGCATACGCTCTACAGGGCGACCCCTCCCATTAATAACAGCACTTCCCCAGAGGGGATGATGTCCATTAAAGTCCCCCAGGAGTAGAAAGGGAGACGGCAACTGTTCAACGAGAGCATCAAGGTCTGATTAATCATATGTCTCTCCAGGGGGACTTTAATGGACATCATCCCCTCTGGGGAAGTGATGTTATTGATGGGAGAAAAAACAGTGATGATATGACCCAAGGAAACATGGATAGCTACGGCCTCCAAGGGTGTGTTGAGTGACAAAGACAGGGTGGGCACATGCTGATCAACCAATAGTGCCACCCCTCCATGTACTCATCCATCACACAGCCTGTCATTTCTGTACAGAGAAAACTGCTGAATGGTGACAGTATCAGCAGGTTTTAGAAATGTTTCTTGTAAGAAAAGACACACGGGATGGTAGGAAGCAATCAGTGTTTTGATATCATCCAGATTAGAACGTAAACCTCGACAGTTCCTTTGTATCAAGGTGGCCATTTTTAATGATGGGTAGGCGAAGTGGCTGGAGAACCCTTTTGTGTACGACCACGTCTTTTTTCCTTACTGTCCTTAGTCGGAGGAGGTCTATCAACCTCCATGGATCCTGCCCTGGGTCGATTGGGCAGGTCTTTGTTATTGGAAGGGGATTCCAGTGACTGAGGATGCGAAAGAATGATTGTTTTGCCTCTTGGGGTGGGAGAAAAAATGTATCAGAAGAAATGCCTGTATTTGAAACTGAAGGATGTGGATCTTGAGGTTTGTTGGAATGTATGGAAGGAACAGAAATGGGTGCAGAAGTCGATTCATCAACCTTTTTAACCATGGAGGTTAAAAGGCTTTTCATTTGTTTTGAAAACGATTCTCTTGGAGGCACAGAGAGATCTGTCTGCACTCCCACTGTAGTTGTGGAATGAAGTGCAGCAGCATATGTCCGAGATGGAGTGGTGGACAGCAACTTTCGAGCCTCAGGATAAGTAATGTTATGCATCATTTTCAAATGCTACACCTCTTTTCCTCCAACTATTTTGGGCAAGAACAAAAGTAGGAAGGGTAAGAACCATTGCAGTTGACACAATGTGGGTCCATGTCACATTCATAGGCATTGTGGTCCTTGCCACTGCAACGAGCACATGTCAGGGAACCACGACATGATGTCTTTGAGTGGCCGAACCATTGAAAACATCGGAGAGGGTTTGGAATGTATGGCCGTACCCTGCAAATTAGATAACCTGCCTTGATGGTGGCAGGTGCATGTGATGATGTAAATGTCAAAACGAGGGTATCTGTTGGCAGTGTAACTCCATCTTTGCGAGTGGAGATGCGCCTCACTGCAGAAACTCCTTGAGTGGAGAGACCAGCGAGAATCTCTGACTCGGGGACATTCTTCAAATCCCTCTCAAGAATAACTCCTCGTGATGAATTCAAGGTAGCATGAGGGGTAACCTCAATAGATATATCCCAATTTCCGTTGAATTCAAGAGGAGTTCACTGTGGTGGGTTGAGGATGTTTCAACTAATATATCTCCAGATCGAAGCTTCTTTACTGACTTTGGAGAGCCAGCAAGACCCTCTAGTCCCTTCTGAATAAAAAAAGGGGATAATTGCCCTAAAGGTTTTTCTGAAAGAGAATGTAATATAAGAAAATGAGGTACATGTGTTACAGATGTCGAAGATTGCTGCTCAGTGTCTTCAAGACGTGGTCGCTTACCTATTGACTGTTTTCCCACTATTTTATTTAAATTTTTTGAAGGAGGATCCATAGGAAAAAAGAAAAATTTCGGTACCCACTGATCCCACCCACCATGGAGCCCTACAAGGGGACGCACTACAATGTCATGCAAGGACAATGCAGCAACGCCAGGGTTTCGTGAGCACTATACCCAAACACCAGCATCAGGCACAATGTCCACAACACCCGTTGAGAACTTCCAACGCTGGTACTTGGTTGACTCCAGCCCAAGTGGACCAGCCGACTGACCCAAGGGGGGCCACCCATCTACAGGAATTCAAGGCCAAAGTGGTGTGTTAGGGTTGAACCCCTCAACCACAAGGATTCTCTCCTCCCCTTCACGGGTCACCACGCACGACAAACACGTGAGTGGATGTTTAGATCCCAGAGAAGGTAACCAGACAGAACAGAACCTTCCCTGGAAGGTCCTCTCACCATGTACAGGAATCCACACCGAGGGGCAATATAATGTAACTTGTTATATAATACAGTTGCTTTCACTGTCACTTACTATATAATACACTGTTGCTTCCACTGTCACTTACTATATAATACACTGTGGCTACCACTGTCACTTACTATAAAATATAATGTAACTTCTTATATAATACACTGTTGCTGCCACTGTCACTTACTATATAATACACTGTTGCTGCCACTGTCACTTACTATATAATACACTGTTGCTACCACTGTCACTTATAAAATATAATGTAACTTGTTATATAATGCACTGTTGCTACCACTGTCACTTACTATACATACAATAAACTGTAACTTATACAATACACTGTTGCTACCACTGTCACTTAGTATACAATATAATGTAACTTATTATACAATACACTTTTGCTACTACTGTCACTTACTATACAATATAATGTAACTTATTATACAATACACTGTTGCTACCACTGTCACTTACTGTACAATATGATGTTGCTTCTACTGTCATTTACTATACAATATCATGTTGTTACTACTATCACTTACTATAAAATATAATGTTGCTACCTCTGTCAGTTACTGTACAATATATTGTTGCTACCACTGTCACTTATTATACAATATAATGTAACTTATTATACAATACACTGTTGCTGCCATTGTCACTTTCTATACAATATAATGTAACTTATTATACAATACACTGTTGCTAACACTGTCACTTACTGTACAATACACTTGCTACCACTGTCACTTACTATACAATACACTTGCTACCACTGTCACTTACTATACAATACACTTGCTACCACTGTCACTTACCATACAATACACTTGCTACCACTGTCACTTACCATACAATATAATGTAAATTATTATACAATATAATGTTACCACTGGTAATACATACTATACAATCTATCTGGTAATCTATTTAATTACTACTAACCTGATTAAAAATGTCTTCTTTTATAAATGTTGAATCCACGTTATACCCACACTTTGTACATGTAGCTGTAGCAAATGAACCTGTTAGAAAACCAGATGTTACACTGCATCAGACGAATGAATGAAAGCTATGTGATCAATATTTAACTAACCTCAGACAAAATGAATAGAAAATACCTTTTTAAAGGTTTGTCAAAGTAGAACTTTCTACTGACTATAATATGAAACAGAATGGCTGGTAATATATACTGTTGACTTGATTCAAAACAACCAAACTGGATGAAACTTCACCAATATTAAAATTACAGAAGAAAATATATTTAGCAGTGAAGAATTTATGACTAATACTTTGGTGCATACAAGTAATTACAGTTTTAGTATTATGATGTTATCTTACTTTTGTTTACAAAATAAAACACTGATGGACTTTTGAATAATTTAAAATGAATTCAAAATCTCATGTTTTTTTTTAGACAAAAAACAACTTGCATTTTATGTTAATGAAGCATACGGGTATCTCCTATTGACTGAGTGAAAAGTGCTAGTTCTTTATGTTAACACTTTATGACAGTACTGATATTTCTTGATGATGAGAAACCCACTTGAAATAAAAATGTATTTCAGAATGGCTGATATAGGTATTAAAACTTTTACTAATAAAGCAGAGAACAATGTTTCAAAATTCCTTGGTCATCTTCTGTTTTTTTTGCTAACCTGAAGATGACCTTGGAAGGTCAAAATGTTGTTCTTTGCTTTATTATTTAAAGTGTTATTACCTATCCCACTGTTGGTACTTCATGTTAACTTAATGATACTGCTGGTACTTCATGCTAACTTAACGATACTGCTGGAACTTCATATTAATTTGATGACAGTGCTTGTATTTCATATTAACTTAATGATACTGTTGGTATTTCATGTTAACTTAATGATAGTGCTGGTACTTTATGTTAACTCTCATAATGCAGGACTGATAATACTGACAGACCTTGTACCAATCAGCTTATCAAAGAAGACATAAGTGCTTTACTACACTTCCCTTAAGTTCTCAATCTTTTGTCTGAATAAACAACGTTTAACCTGTAGGTGAAGTAACTAAAAATCTCTACTAAGAACAAGATAGCATGATACATCATTTAGTAAAAATCTGACTTTCTACTGATTACAAAGGGTTTAACAGCAAATATTAGAGAGAAGTAGCTGCAACGTGTGAAAGAGAATATATAAAGTTGGGGGGCAAGTGGGTCTGACTTTCTAGTTTATATTTCCTTAAACAGAAAAAAGATTGAATGCTATAAAAATTAGGTTATCCCTCAGTAATATTCATATTATAGCAAGTAATTTACATTAAGTTGGGACATCAGAGAGTGATGATGAAAAAAACTGAAGATGGGTCGGTTAGAATGAAAAATGAAATGTCACAATACACAAAGAGGGGAGTTTGACAGTTTATTTAATCATCCTTTTAAATGTAAATTAAAATTTATAAGTACAAAAATATGATTTGTTAAAACCATTTTGATGCCAAGTTAATTCACATACATTGACAATAGAGTCATTTAATTAAATTTTCAACATAATTCTGTATATATTTATGCCATTCACACTTTGATCTACCACAAATGAAGGGTTAACTTCACTGACATTTTGTGATAACTTCATGAAAAGCATAATTTTTGTACTTTAATCTCACCATGGCATGTAACAGCCTTCCTGATGCCAGCAGTATGTTCTAATGTGTCAATATTTTGAGTATAATTTCTCAATAACTTCCCATGGTCTTCAATGAGTCGAATGAACTTATGGCTTGCAGAAGGTTTAAACTGCCCAGGATATATTTCCTAAACAGAATGTTTAAAAGGTAATAAAGATATCTTGATAACAGTCAAGTGTGTTAATTTTCACACCATATAAAGTTATGTTTTATAGCTATTTTAAATTAATATTCCATTTTCAACTTAGGCTAAAAAATAACAAGTTTTAGTGTAGGGGATGTGAGCAGGCATGTAAGATTCCACAGTAAAATGAAATATAATAGGTAACTTTTGTACCAACTTGCATTAATTTAATGGTTACTTTTTGTCCTAAAATATAACACAATAAATCTCATTAAGTACAGCTATAACACTGACATACATATTTAGAGTTGCCTAGTAAATTTCAATGGTTGAATCAAAAGTATATTTGCAAAACTGCAACACAGACATACTAACAAATTGCAGGAAGAGATTCAACAATATGAAGGTGGTAAAGCACACATTAGAGTTAACATGTTTAGAAAGGAAGAAATAACATTTTTCATTGGTATGTTAATTAGTACCCTAATAATCAGTTTTCATATATGCTTAGAAATGGAACATCTGTAACACACAGGAATAGCAGTATAGTGTCAGTGCAATAAACTATTATTACTTTAATGTTGTCTTTATCTTCTGTTATATAATAAACATTTCTCAAAATCACAGACAATATGTCTAAGTCATAAGTTTTTACAAGAACATCGCTACCAGTGTTTCTACTACACAATATCCCATCTCTTCTTGACTGACCATTTGAAAATATCTCATAACAAAAATAATTTAACCACCATCCACACAAATCCTTAGTTCATTAGAATATAACACTACTAAGCAATAAAATGTATTCAACCAAGTTATTTTGTTGCCATAACTTAGTCCTAGCAAGTAGCCTAGCTAATAAAACTGATTCTTATCATCTGAAAGGGTGGTTCAGTTCTTTAAAAAATTTTCTTAAACTTTCAGACAATATTCTAGAAGTTCAAATTTAGCACACTGATATATTTACCTTTCCTCAACTACTTACTGAATTAGGACCACACAGGTTGTATTTAAATAAAATTATAGAAAATTCAGAAAATATTTACTTCAGACTACACAACCACATAAAAACAACTTCAAATAAGGGCATTAGAACGTAACAAATGATAAAATGTTGATTTTATTCATAAAAGAACATTTGACCTAATCAAAGGTAATTATATATATCATCAGGTAATATAACACATGATGAAAGACCAAGATTATATTAAAATTTAACCCTTTCATGAAGGGTAAAAGACCATATTATTCTACTTGTTGACTTGCATGGTATGTTGAATGCAGCACTGTTTTAAATCAGATGTTTGTGATGTCTAAATACTAAATCTATTATTTTTGTCCAAATTAGGAACTCAAATTACCAATATTGACAAGTTAGAATATGAAATAAGAACCTTGTATCTTATTTTATTTTGCTGGGATATGGCTTATGTACTTAATTAAACACAGTGACCCTGTTCACCACTTTCAATTTCTTGGTTGCTTATATACACTTACAACAGTAAGTCATACAACAGTATATGACATATTTCAACAGCTTAAAATATCCCCAAAGTGGTTTTCTAAGCCATTTTAATCTGTGAAAAGGCTACCACATTATTTTGATCCAAGATTTCAAGGAAGTTGTGTCTTTAGTCTGGTTGAAGTTTCATGTTTTATAAAATCTAAATGTATCTTAAGTTACTAAGCTTAATATAATAAGGGAAATTCAATGGCGTCAGTGTAGTTATTTATGATTTTTTTGGTTATTCAACTGTATATATAAAACCTAAAAAAATGTTTGTTTGATATCTTCCATGTGCAAAATTTTCTAAGGCTTTTGATTGATTGATTTAGTGTTTTATGGCACAAAGCAGCGAGGCTATCTGCACCAAACATCCAGTAAAAATGTAAAAATAAAGTAGTAAAAGACATAAAAGGAAATGAAGGTAAAACGAAAAAGTATAAAACCAGTGTTGACACCTAGTCTACAATGTTAAGAGAGAAAGCAGAGTATAAGAAGTTGTAAGGTATTTACTCTAGCAAATTGGTAATGATCATAACCCGCCAGGAAGACTAACAGATAAGTTTAAGAACCACTGTCAGTCACCTGAAGTTGGCCTTTCCAGTCCTGGTTCCGGATGTGTCATAGCAGCCAGTATCAAAATGTAAAAGAATAGAAGTTTTAAAAGACACATAGCAAAATCGTAATAATGAGTAGCCAAATGTCCAGTAAAAAGATAAAAGTCAAGTAAATGGAGTAAAATTTGTAAAAGTAAATGAAGGTAAAAACAAAACAGCAATTAAAACAGAAAATGGCGTAAAAACCAATGGTGACATCCAGTCAACAAGGTTGTAAAGTATTTACTCTAGCAAAATGGTAATGATCATAACCCGCCAGGAAGACTAACAGGCAAGTACTAGAACCACCATCAGTCACCTGAAGTTGGTCTTTTCCGTCCTGGTTCCGGGTTATGTGTCATAGCAGCTATTATCAAAATGTAAAAGAATAGAAGTTTTAAAAGACATATAGCAAAATCGTAATAATGAGTAGCCATATGTCCAGTAAAAAGATAAAAGTCAAGTAAATGGAGTAAAATTTGTAAAAGTAATTGAAGATAAAAACAAAATGGCAATTAAAACAGAGAATGGTGCAAAAACCAATGTTGACATCCAGTCAACAAAGTTGTAAAGGACTACCTGTAGCAGAATGGTAATGATCATAACCCGCCAGGAAGACTGACAGGTAAGTATAAAAACCACCGTCAGTCACCTGAAGTTGGTCTTTCCAGTCCTGGTTCTGGGTTATGAGTCAATATGGCCAGTACTAAAAGGTAAAGTAGTAAAAGTGTGAAATGATATGCAGCAAAAGTATAATAACAACTCTCCAGGACGACTAAAGAGTAGTTCAAACAGTAGCGTTAGTCACCTGAAGTTGGCCTTTCCAGTCCTGGTGTCGAGTTATTTAATGTTTTGGCCATTGTCCAATGTCAAATTGAATGAGAGAGATTAAAACTGTATAAAAGGAACCACAATTAAAAAGGTTTAATGAATAAATATGCAACACTTAAATGAGATTAAAAAGATTAATGGCCATTAAAAAATTAAAAATGTTATCAAGGTGGACAGAGTCACCATCACCAATAACACTGTCCAATGTTACAGATTGACCCTGGGAAAAAATATGTTTAAAATATTGCCGTCGTTGAGAATTGTAACGATGGCAAGAAAGTAAAACGTGGCTGATAGTGATTTGAGTGTTACACAAACTACACAATGGTGCATCAGTTCCAGATAAAAGAAAACAATGAGTTAAAAAACTGTGACCAATGCGTAGTCTAGTTAGAACAACTTCCTCCTTCCGAACCTTACGGAAGCTAGATGGCCAAAGCCTAACATAGGGTTTTATTTGAAAAAGCTTGTTGTCGCGTTGCTACTCCAAGTGGACTGCCAGCTGGCACAGAGCCGAGCCTTGAATACAGCACCATAGTCTATGTATGGAATAGGCACAGTGGTGATAGTGCCAGAGCAGATAGATTTAGCTGCCGTGTTTGCAAGCTCGTTTCCACAAATACCAACATGGCCTGGTATCCAGAAAAACTGGATTGAAGTAGCTGCTAATGAGAAATGGGCCAGTCAGTTTTGAATATCAGCGAGAACAGGGTGTGAGCCAACGTGTAGCGATTCCAGGGCCAGTATAGAACTAAGCGAATCAGTATAAATAGTGCAGTTGGAGGACTGCTCAGCTGCAATATGATCCAGGGCAAGAGATATGACATACAGTTCAGCAGTGAACACAGAAGTTGTAGAGGGGATTCTGCACGCAACTACTGAACCACAGCAAACCATAGCAGAGCCCACTGAATTACCTGATTTGGAACCATCTGTATAAATGGGAACTGAATGAGTGTTTGAAAGATATTCATTGAATAAAAGACGGTACTTCCAATCTGGAGTATCTGCCTTTTTTAGGTGACTGAAAGAAAAGTCACTTTGGGGGCTGTAATAAGCCATGGTGGGATGGGCCGACCTATGGAATCTGCAATGTTATCCAAGGACAGACCCAATTCATCCAATTGCGCCCGGATGCGAAGGCCAAATGGAGCAATGACAGATCGTCTGTTCTGAAAAAGTACTGCCCACCGAGGAAGGAAAACACATTCCCAGGTGGGATGTTTTGGTAAGGAACGAAGTTTCGAAGTATATTGTAAAGATAGTTGCAAACGGCGAAGGTGTAGAGAAGGTTCATGAGATTCAATGTATATGCTTTGAACTGGAGAGGTACGGAAAGCCCCAGTGCAGAGTCGAAGTCCTTGGTGATGAATGGGGTCCAGCATCTTTAAGGCCTAGGGTCTGGCAGAGCCATAGACCATTGATCCATAGTCGATTTACAATCGAATAAGAGCAGGATATACCTTTAACATTGAACATCGATCTGCTCCCCAACTGGTAGAAGAGAGGACACGGAGGATGTTCAGTGCTCTTGTTCATTTGACCCGAAGCTGCTTTAAATGTGGTATAAAGGTCAGTTTACGATCAAAGATAAGCCCCAAGAACTTGGTCTCCGGGACCACTGGCAGCAAAACTTCACCAATATGAAGTTCAGGATCAGGGTGAATACCCCGTCGACGACAAAATTGCATGCATACGGTTTTAGAGAGAGAGAAATTAGAGCCGTGCGCCAGAGTCCACTTCCGTACACGATTGAGGGCAGTTTGTAGTTGCCGCTCAATATATCTCATGTTTGACGACTGACATGAGATGTGAAAGTCGTTGAGATACAGCCCATTCGCAACAGTGAGAGGGAGTTGTTCAGTGATGGCATTTATCTTTATACTGAAAAGTATGACACTCAATACACAGCTTTGAGGGACTCCAAATTCCTGTACAAAAGAACAGGAAAGTGTTGAACCCACATGTACTTGGAATCTCCTGTCCATTAAAAAATTTTTAATAAACATGGGTAGATGGCCACGTAACCCATATGTATGGAGGTCTCGGAAAATGCCATACCTCCATGGTTGTGTCATAAGCCTTCTCAATGTCAAAGAATATTGATACAAGATGTTGGCGGTTGAGAAAGGCTTCTCTGATAGATGTTTCAAGACAAATTAGGTGGTCTGTGGTGGAGTGCTGTCGACGGAACCCACACTGGGTGGGCGAGAGGAGATTGTTTGATTCAAGGAACCAAACAAGACGAGCATTAACCATCCTTTCTAAGGTCTTACAGAGACAGCTCGTCAAAGCAATTGGACGGTAGTTTGAAGGAATCTTGGGATCTTTCCCTGGCTTAGAGAAAGGTAAAATAATAGCCTGGCGCCAGGCATCAGGAAAAACATTCTCCTGCCAGATCTGGTTGAAGACAATCAGAAGGACATCAAGAGAAGCAGGAGATAGATGGTGCAGCATGTCATAATGAATATCATCAGGTCCAACAGACGTACTGGCAGACCAATGAAGGGCCATTTTCAGTTCCACCAGGGTAAAGGGACAATTATAATCAAAGAAACAGTCAGTTTGAAAGGAAAGAGGTGACTGGTCTGCCCGAGTCTTGATGGCCAGGAAGGTGGAGGAAGAAGCAGAAGTGCTAGATACCCGGCAAAAGCTTTCACCTAGAGTGTCAGCGATGCTCCAGACATCAGTCACCTCCTGACCAGAGAGTAAGATCGAGAGGGGGACAGAATTGTAGTGCCCATTAACCTTTCGAATCCTGTCCCATATGATCTTGGAACTGGTGGTAGAAGATATGCTAGTTGTGAACTTAATCCAAGATTCCTTCTGGCTTTGACGTCTTACCCACCTAGCATGTGCACGAACCCGTTGGAAAGCAACACGGTTTGAAAGTGTGGGATATCTACGAAAAGTATCCCAGGCCTGTTTTTGAGCATTCCGTGCTAAGTTGCAAGCAGGATTCCACCACGGACGAGGATTACGTGGAAAACGTGTCGAGGTTTTAGGAATACACTGAGCAGCTGCTTGTATAATACAGTCAGTTACCGCTGTTACACAGTCGTTTTTATAAGGCTTAGCAACCTATGTCCAGCAACAACAGAGTTCAGAGGTCACAACAAAAAGAAAACTGTGTGCTTTACTTTTTGATTGTTGTTCTATATTTTAAGAAAAATAAGTTTCATAACTTATTTCTAAATAGTAATAATCTGTATTGTTTTATGAGTGAAATGTGACTATATATATTACATAATGCTAGTCCACTAAATCACAGCCAAGACAGGGTCACTTTATAAAGACTAAAGGTCAGTTTTATATCACTGGATGTGGTAACATGAGTGCACATGCACTGCATCACTGCAAGTTATGTAGTTAACTTTTAATGTACTAAAAATAATAAAATATACATGCTAATATATAACATAAGATTTATGCTACATACAGTAAAAATTTGTATTTTTGTGTTATAATATACAGTCATGAAACTAATATTTGAGATGTCTGGGATCAAGAGTAGTTTTTTAATCACAGCATGAAATAACTTTGCACTCAGACTAGTAATGAAACAGCTATATTTTCACAAACAAACCTTTACTAAAAGTCTACCAAATTTTTTTACATGAACCTGATGGGTCCACAATAGTACTTTAGGGGGTCAGAAGCGATACATCAAACTTATGAAATTACCATATACTGAATGATTGGTTGATTTAATTGGTCTTTTATGGCACAAGGCAGCTAGGCTATCTGTGCCAAACATCCAGTGAAAAGTTAAAATTCAAGTAAAATTAGAAATTTAAGGTAAAATAAAACAAAGTTAAAAAAACAAAATGCATAAAACCAATGTTTACATCTAGTCTACAGCAATACAAGTTGTAGAGGACTTTCTGTAGCAGAACTGTAATTATCATAACTCACCAGGAAGACTAACAGGTAAGTTCAAAGACCACTGTCATTCACCTGAAGTTGTCCTTTCCAGTCATAGTTCCGCGTTATTTGACGTTATGGTCATTTAAAAAAAAAAAGTAACAAAAGTTTTAAAAGACTTGTAGCAAAATTTTAATAATAACTCACAAGGATGACTAACGGGTAGTTCAAACAGCAGCGTTAGTCACCTGAAGTTGGCCTTTCCAGTCCTGGTTTCGAGTTATTTGATGTTACAGCTATTTTCTGAATTTAAATTGAACTAGATGAACTGTAATTCTTAAAAAGGAATCACAGTAAAAAAGGTCCAATGTATAAATGGAAAAACTTAAATGACATTAAAAAGATTAATGACCTTTAAAAAACTGAAAACATTTCCAAGGTGGACAGTGTCACCATCACCAATGACACTGTTCAACGTTATGGACAAACCTTGGGAGAAAATATGGTTAAAATGGTGCTATTCTTGAGAGTCATAACAAGGGTAAGAAAGTAAAATGTGGTTTACTGTGACCTGAGTATCACACAGACTACACATTGGTGCATAAGTTCCAAATAAACTGCAAACTGGCATAGAGCCGAACTTTGAATACAGGACCATAGTCCATGTATGGAACAGGCACAGCAGTGATAGTCCAAGAGCAGACAGATTTACCTGAAGCATCGGCAAGCTCATACCCACGATTGCCAACATGGTCCAGTATCCAGAAAAACTGGATAAAAGTAGATATTAAAGAGAAATGAACCAGTTGGTTTTGAATATCGGCAGGAACAGGGTGTGAACAAACATGAAGTGATTCCAGGGTCAGAAGAGAACTAAGCAAGTCAGTATAGTGCAGTTTGAGTACTGCTTAGCTTCTATGTGATCCAGGGCAAGAGAAATGGCATACAGATCAACAGTGAACACTGAAGCCGTAGAGGGAATTCCGCGAGCAACCACCAAACCATGGCAGAGCCCACATAGTATTTCCAATCAAGAGTGTCTGCTATTCTCAGATGACTTAAAGATAGGTCACATTTGAGATGGGCTGACCAGTGGATACAGCAATGTCATCCAAGGACAGACCTAATTCTTCCAACTGCACCTGGATATGAAGGCCAAAAGGAGCAAAGGCAGATCGTCTATTCTGAAAAGGTATGGCCCATTTAGAAAGGAAAACACAATTCCAGGTGGGATGTTTTGATAAGGAAAGACGTTTTGAAGCATATAGTAAAGACAGTTGCAAATGGCAGAGGTCCAAAGAAATTTCACGAGACTCTATGTATAAGCTCTGAATTGGGGAAGTACAAAAAGACCCAGTGCAGAGCAGACGTCTTTGATGATGAATGGAATCCAGCATCTTTAAGGCCAAACTCCTGGCAGAGACATAAACCAGCGATCCATAGTTAAGTTTCGAAGGAATAAGAGCATGATATATCTTTAGACCTTTGTCTCAGTGACCACAGGCAGCACAACCTTGCCAATATAGAGTTCAGGATCACGGTGAGTATCTTGTTGGTGGCAAAAGTGCATGCAAACGGTTTTAGAGAGACAGAAGTTACAGCCGTGTGCTGTGATTTACTTCAATAAATGTTTGAAGGCAGTCTGTAGCTACCGCTCAATATACATTATGTTTGATGGCTGACAGGAGGTGTGAAAGTCATCGACATAGAGCCCATTTGCAAAAGAAACAGGGAGTTGTTCAATGATGGCATTAATCTTTATTCTGAAAAGTGTGAGACTCAAAATACAGCCCTGAAGGACTCCAAGTTCCTCTAGAATAGAACGGGAAAGTTTCAAACCCACACAAACTTGGACTCTCCAGTCCATTAAAAAATAATAAAAATGGGCAAATGGCCACATAACCCATGTATATGGAGGTCTCACAAAATGCCATACCTTCATGTTGTATCATTTGCCTTCTCAATGTCAAAAAATACTGATACAAAATGTTATTTGAGAAAGGTTTCTCTGATGGACATTTTAAATCAATCAGGTGGTTAACATTGAAGCGCTGTCATCGGAACCCACACTGGGTGGATGAGAGGAAGTTGTTTCATTCAAGGAACCAAATGAGATGAGCATTAACCATCCTCTCTAAAGTCTTACAGACACAGCTCGTCAAAGCAATTGGACAGTAGTTTGAAGGAATCTTGGTATCCTACCCAGGCTTAGAGAAAGGTAGGGTGACAGCCTAGCACCAGGCATCAAGAAAAACATTCTCCTGTTAGATCCGGTTAAAAACAAGCAGAAGAATAAAAGAGAAGAAGTAGATAGATGGCACAGCATTTCATAATATACATCATCAGGTCCAACCAATAAAGGGCCAGTTTGAATTTCACCAGTGTAAAGAGACAATTATAGTCATAGATACAATCAAATCAAAAGGACAGAGGTGTTTGCTCTGCCTGATTCTTGATGGCTAAAAAGGTGGAGGAAGAAGCAGAAGTGCTGATACCCAGCAAAAGCTTTCACCTAAAGTATCAACGATGCTCTGGGTATCAGCTACTTCCTGGCCATCAGAGACCAAGATCGAGAGGAGGATGGAATTATACTGCCCACTGACCTTTCGAACTAGTGGTAAAATATATGCTGATTGTGAATTTAATCCAAGACTCCTTCTGGCTTTGACGTATTACCCACCGAGCATGTGCATGGGCCTGCTGGAAAACAATGTGGTGTGAGAGTGTGGGATACCTATGAAAAGTATCCTAGGTCTCTTTTTAAGCCTTCCATGCCATGTGACAAGCAGGATTCCACCACGGACTAGGATATCATGGAAAAACATGTTGAGATTTTAAGAATACATTGAGCAGCTGCTTGTATAATAGAGTCAGTTACTGCTGTCACACAGTCTTCTATCAATGGCTTACAGACATTTGCAGGATCAAGTTCTGTGAGAGCATTGAAAGAGGGCCAGTTTGCTTGATCCAGTTTCCACCTGGGCACGTAGGTCATGTGGCATCGACCAGGGCCAATCTCTCTCAAAATTATAGGAAAATGATCACTGCCTCCTGGATTATTGTCAACCCTTCAAAAAAAGTGGAAGAAATGTGAAGGAGAGCCAACTGAGAAGTCAGTAGCAGTAAAGGACTGACTAGGTGCATGGAAATAAGTGGACGAACCAGTACTGAAAAGAGAAAGGTTGTGATCAGAGTCATACGCTCTATACAGTGACCTCTCGTATCAATATCAGCAGTTACCCAGAAGGGATGACATCCATTAAAGTCCTCCAGGATTAAAAAGAGAAATAGCAACTGTTCAACAAAAGCATCAAGGTCTGATTGATCATGTCTCTCCAGGCAACAGGTAGAGAGAACAAACAATGATGGTATGACCCAAGGAAATGCGGATGGCTTCGGCTTCCAAGGGTGTATTGAGTGGCAAAGTAGGGTGGGCACATGCTGATCAACCAACAGTGCCACCCCTCCATGCACTTGTCCATCACACAGCCTGTCATTTTTGTACAAAGAAAGCCACTGCAAGGTGACTGTATCAGCAGGTTTCAGAAATGTTTCCTGTAAGGAAAGAAAAACAGGACGGTAGGAAGCAATCAGTGTTTTGATTTCATCCAGATTAGAACGTAAACCTTGAGAGTTCCATTGTATCAATATAGCCATTTTAATTTATGTGTAGGCAAATTGGGTGGAGAATCCTTCTGTTTATGACCACATCTTTTTTCTTTAATGTCCTTATTCGAGGGAGGTGTATCGAACTTCATGGATCCTGCTCTACGTTGACTGGGCAGGTCTTTGCTGTTGGAAGAGGATTTCGGCAACTGAGGATGTGAATTAATAATTGTTTTGCATGGTGAGGTAGGAGAAGAGAATGTATCCAAAGAAATGCGTGTACCCAAAACCAGAGAAAGGGGATCTTGGGATTTGTTGGAATGTATGAAAGGGACAGAGATGAGTGTTGAAGTTGATTCATCAACCTTTTTAACCATGGAAGCCAAAAGACTTT
Source organism: Tachypleus tridentatus (assembly GCF_004210375.1). NCBI lineage: Eukaryota > Metazoa > Arthropoda > Merostomata > Xiphosura > Limulidae > Tachypleus > Tachypleus tridentatus. The sequence goes on from NC_134830.1 coordinate 48,717,399, forward strand.
TCATTTCTTTTGAGAATGATTCTTTTGGAGGCATAGTGAGATTCATCTGCACTCCCACTGTAGTTGTGAAACAAAGTGCAGCAGCATATGTCCAAGATGAAGTGGTGGATAGCAACTTACGAGCTTCAGGATAAGTAATGTTATGAATTGTTTTCAAACCTTGCACCTTTTTTTCTTCCAAACATTTAGGGCAAGAACAAAAGTAGTACAGGTGAGAGCCATTGCAATTGACACAATGAGGGTCCATTTCACACTTGTAGGCATCATGGTCCTTGCCACTGCAACATACATACGTCAAGGAACCACAAAACAACATCTTTGAGTGACCAAACTGCTGATACTGGAAACATCTGAGAGGGTTTGGAATGTATGGCTGTAATCTGCAATTAAGATAACCTGCCTTGATGGTGGCAGGTAGACATGGTGATGTAAATGTCAGAATGAGAACATTCGTCAGCATTATAATTCCATCTTTGCAAGTGGAGATACACCTCACTGCAGAAACTCCTTGGGTGGAGAAACCAGTGAGAATCTCCAACTTGGGGATGTTGTTCAAATTCCTCTCAACAATATCTCCTCATGACGAATTCAAAGTAGCCTGAGGTGTAACTGCAATAGGTGTATCCCCAATTGCCTTTGAATGCAAAAGGAGTTCACTGTCTTGAGATGTGGATGTTTCCACCAATATGTCACCAGATTGAAGCTTCTTTACTGACTCTGGAAAGCCAGCAAGTCCCTCTAGTCCCTTCTGAATGAAAAAGGGAGGCATTTGACCTAAAGGTTTGTCTGAAAGTTAATGCAATATAAGAAACTGAGGTACAACAGATGGTAAGGATTGCTGCTCAGAATCTTCAAGACATGGTCATTTACCTATAGAGTGATTTTCACTATTTTATTATGCTTTTTAATTGGAGTATCCAAAATGAAAAAGAAAATTTCGGTGCCCACTGACCCACCCACCACGGAGCCCCACAAGGGCTGCACTACAATGTCAAACAAGGACATTGCAGCATCGCCAGGGTTTTGTGAGCACTATACCTAAACACCAGCAGCAGATACAATGTCTACAACACATGTTGAGAACATCCAACACTGGTACTTGGTTGCCCTACCCCAAGTGGACCAGCCGATTGACTCAAGGGGGGCTACCCCAAGGCTGCCCGTCTACAGGAATTCAAGGCCAAAGTGATGTGTAAGGGTTTGACCCCTGAACCACCATGATCCTCTCCTCCCCTTCACGGGTCGCCACGCATGGCAAACACATGGGTGGATGTTTAGATCCCAGAGGAGGTAAACTGGAAGAACAGAACCTTTCCTGAGGATCCCCTCACCACATACAGGAATCCACACTGAGAGGATACTGAAAAAGTAACGAATAAAATAAAATGGTACAACAGTATAAAACTAGTATGGTAAAATATATACAAGTCCCAAATTAATAACTGTAATTAACATAAATTGATACTTAATAATATCAATATTATTGATATTAATATGCATATTAATATAACTTTAATATTAACTTTAATATGCATATCAGCCATTTTGAGGTACACTGACAAACATTATATTAAAATATATAAAAAATTATTATCTATTAACAAATGTAACGAGTAACATAACTATTATCAGGCAAACAGATTATATTAAAAATATATTAATATGATTTGAATAGTTTGTGTGCTCATGGGGAATGTGAGATATAATGAATAGAGAAGAAATATTAATCTTGTGACGTAACCAGTCCTAACATAATAGTATTTTGATGTCTACCTTCAATTGGTCAGAGAAACTGTACCGAATATAGGTAGTCCCTCTCAAACATTACTGGAACTATGTTATAATGTTGCTATTCATTAAACAATTTTTCTCTTCCTCTTTATTTTAAATACCGACCTTTGCAAACTTGAAAAAAGGTCTGGGGTCCTTTCTGAAGTAATGGATGTCAAACATTGCTTGGGGGTCAGGAAGTTCAGGAAAATCTTTACTAAGTCGAGCGTAAATACCGTTTCTGGACCTAAAATCTGGTATCCCACATGACACTGACACCTACAGAAAAATCATGGATTAATAAGATGTTATAGCATAACAGTACACAGGGAGAAATGTGTCATGAGTAATACATATTTCATTATCAAGATGTATGTCACGACTTGTACGTATTTTATCATCAACATGTGTGTCACGATTAATACGTATTTTATCATCAAGATGTATGTCACAACAAATACGTATTGTATCATCAAGATGTATGTCATGACTAATACATATTTTATCATCAAGATGTATGCCACGACTAATACATTTTGTCATAAAGACGAATGTCATGACTTGTACATTTTATCAAGATGTATGTCATGACTAATACATAGTTTTTATGTTTATAGGTCAGTAATATCACACATCAAGTAAGAATATCAAAATATGTATTAGTCATGATATTCACTTTATGTTTAAGAGGATAATGTTACATGTACTGTTGAGATTGTTGTTGAATTTCATCAGCACTGTTCAACATTAATTGAATATTAAATGTGTGTAATCCATGGTTACAGTAAAAATAAATTATTTTTTAGTTAACTTCTGACACGTTAGTTTTCTAAAACAATAAGTATTGTTCCTCACTTCTTGCAACTGTCTTATTTATTGAATCACAGAATGCATAAAAATTTATATTTTTAAAAGAAACAAATCTCTTGCAACCTTCTGATATGTACTTCACAAAAGTAAAATGTGAAATGTAATTTTAATATGTCATAAAACCTTTCTTAATTCTTTATTTTCTAAACTAAAGTTTTTTAAAATTCTCAACTTTGTAAACTTGTTTCTAGTATTTATTTAGAATGTAAGAACATTCATTTGGTTTGGAAGCCTATACTGCTAAACATGATTGGTCAGTTTATAAACAAGCATAAGTATTAATATTTTTGAGAAAAAACTAAAAATTTAGATTACGCATTTAATTTATAGGTACCAAAAAAAAAAAGTGTAACTTATAAAATTTCCTCTCTATGAAACCAGAATAAGAAAACTGGACTTACTCCAGCTCCAGTAAGTATCATTATATTTTGAGAAGTTTGAATAAGGTTGACCACATCATCCAGGGTGTTAATGTGGGGTAGTTTGGTACGACGAGGGGGTTCATTCAGAACACTGACAATTATCTTCCACAAGGTAAGAGGATCTAAATGGGATGAAATAAATGAGGTCTGTGGAAAGAGCTCTTCCAGGATGGTGCGAGGATCAATTCCTTGAATGATCTGCTGTTGAACCCAAGTAACTGGTCCTAGTGAAGGGCAGGATACACAATATGGTATACTAGTTACTTCAACAATTAAAACATATAAATCTCCATATCTAGAAGTTCTTCTTAATAGGTAAAGAAAATATAATCAAAACCCTTCCACTAAATGAAAAATATTTCCAAAAATATATCAGGTAAAACATTCAGTTGAACACAGTAACTGGCACTCAAATTATTGCAAAAGTGTTTTCAATCAAAAAGTTCCTTAAAAATAAACTAAATTATTAAAACATACTTATTACATTAAGTAACTATATTATCTTTAACTGATTACTTATTATTTGTCTAGATAATAATGTCTTAACATTAATTTTTTGTATTTTTTAAAATTTTATTGCAAAAAACATCAATTTTTATCATTTCTTGCTCAACCTACAACAAGACCACCAGTTATGTCCACCACGTCAAAACTGACATCATCATATCAACACATTTCAAAATAACCAAAAAGAATATGTGAAAATTAATGTAGGTTTTGATATTAAATAGAATCAAAAGTGTAAATTGTATTACAGAGAGGGGGTAGGAAATGATGTAGAAAACAATACTACAGAGGAGTGTTGGAAACTAATGTGAATTTTATAATATAGAGAAATCAGTTTGAAATGAAAAAAATGAACTTCTTATTTGTTTTTTCCAGCACTACAGCTTGATAGAATCAAGAGAATATCAAATGTAATAATAGGTACTTATACAAAATGTCCAAATACAATTTCAGCTTATTTAATATCATCAGATTTCTGGAGGAATCTAGTTGGTTAGTTGGTTGATTTAGTGTTTTATGGCACAAAGCAGCTAGGCTATCTGTGCCAAACATCCGTTAAAAAGCTAAAATTAAATTTAATAAATTTCATAAAAGGAAATTAAGGTAAAACAAAACATAAATAGCATGAAACTAATGTTCACATCTCGTTACAGCAGTAAGAGAAAAACTACAGTAATTCAAGTTGTAAAGGATTTTCTCTAGCATAATTGTAATTATCATAACTTGCCAGGAAGACAAACAGGTAAGTACAAAAATCACTGTCAGTCACCTGAAGTTGGCTTTTCCAGTCCTGGTTCCAAGTTATTTGACATTATGGCCATTTTCAAAAAGTAAAGCAATAAAAGTTTTAAAAGACTTGTGGTAAAAGTTTAATAATAACTCACCCGGATGACTAATGGGTAGTTCAAACATCTGCATCAGTCACCTTAAGTTGGCCTTTCCAGTTCTGGTTTCGAGTTATTTAATGTCGTGGCAATTTTCTAATTTCAAATTAAACTAGATAGACTGCAATTCTTAAAAAGGAATCACAGTAAAAAAGATCCAATGTATAAATTGAAAAACTTAAATGACATTAATAAGATTAATGGCCTTTAAAAAACTAAAAACATTTCCAAGGTGAACAGTGTCACCATTACCAAAATTGTCTGATATTATGGACAAACCATGGGACAGAACATGTTTAAAATCATGCCGTCATTGAGAGTCATAACAACGGCAAGAAAGTAAAATGTGGCTTATTGTGATCTGAATGTTACACAGACTACACATTGGTGCATTAGTTCCAGATGAAAAAAAATGAGTTAAAAAAATGTAACCAATCCATAGTCTAGTTAAAACTTCCTCTTTCTGATCCTTATGAAAGCAAGATGTCCAAAGTCCAATATGGGGTTTTATTTGGAAAAGCTTGTTTTCATGTTGCTCACTCCAAGTTGACTGCAAGCTGGCATGAAGCTGAGCCTTGAATACAGGACTATAATCATATATGGAACAGGTACAGCTGTGATAGCATCAAAGCAGATAGATTTTGCTGCAACATCTGCGAGTTCATTCCCAGAAATACCAACGTGGCCCGGTATCCAGAAAAACTGGATAGAAGTAGATGTTAACGAGAAATAGGCCAGTCGGTTTTGAACATCAGCAAGAACATGGTGTGAACTAACATGAAGCGATTCCAGGGCCAGTATAGAACTAAGTGAGACAGTATAAATAATGCAGTTTGAGTACCGTTTAACTTCTATGTGATCGAGGGCAAGAGAAATGGCGTACAGTTCCGCAGTGAACACAAAAGCTGTAGAGGGGATTCTGCACGCAACCACCAAACCACAACAAACCATGGCAGAGCCCACACAGTCACCTGATTTTGAACCATCTGTATAAATAGGAATGGAAGGATGGTTCAAAAGATGTTCAGCAAATAACAGACAGTATTTCCAATCAGGAGTGTCTGTTTTTCTCAGATGACTTAAAGATAGATCACATTTGGGGACTGTGAGAAGCCATGGTGGGATGGGTTGACCAGTGGATACAGCAATGCTATCTAAGGACATACTCAATTCATCCAACTGTGCCTGGATATGAAGGCCAAAAGGAGCAATGGCAGATCATCTATTCTGAAAAAATATACTTCACCGATGAAGGAGAACATAATCCCAGGTGGTATACTTTGGTAAGGAAAGAAGTTTCAAAGCATATAGTAAAGACAGTTGTAAATGGCGGAGGTGCAAAGAAGGTTCATGAGACTCTATGTACAGGGTGTTCAGAAAGTCATTGTGCACTTATATATTTATTAACAGACATGCTTCTATATAGAATACAGGAAGTAAATATGAATAAATTATAAACAATGTTGAAAGTGACCCCCGTTAGCATCAATACAGGCTTGGATCCTTCTTATTTTGTTTCTAAACACTGCTATCAGTTGCTGGCTTGAAATAGACTAAATGAATGCTGTTACTGCTGCTTTCAAAACTGCACAGTGACTTTCCAAACACCCTGTACAAGGTCTGAACTAGAGAAGTGTGAAGAGCCCCACAGCAAAGCTAAAGTCCTTGATGATGAATGGGGTCCAGTATCTTTAAGGCTGAGGTACTGGCAAAGCCGTAGACCAGTGATCCATAGTCGAGTTTCGATCAAATAAGAGCATGACATATCTTTAGCATAGAACATTGATTTGCTCCCCAAGTGGTGGAAGAGAGGACATGGAGGATGTTCAGTCCTCTTGTACATTTGACCAGTAGCTGCTTGATGTGGGGTATAAAGGTCAGCTTACAGTCAAAGATAAGCCCCAAGAACTTTATCTCAGAGACCACAAGCAGCACAACTTTACCGATATGGAGTCCAGGATCACGGTGAATAGCCTGTTGGCAGCAAAAGTGCATGCAAATGGTTTTAGAGAGAGAGAGAAGTTAAAGTTGTTTGCTGTGGTCCACTTCAGTAAACAATTGAGGGCAGTCTGTAGCTGCTGCTCAATATACCTCATGTTCAATGATTGACATGAGATGTGAAAGTCATTGACATAGAGCCCATTTTGCAACAGTGAGAGGGAGTTGTTCAATGATGGCATTAATCTTTATTCTGAAGAGTGTTACACTCAAAACACAGCCATAAGGGACTCTAAGTTCCTGCAGGAAAGAACAGAAAAGTGTCGAACCCACATGAACTTGGAGTCTTCTGTCCATTAAAAACTTTTTAATAAAAATGGGAAAATGGACACATAACCCATATATATAGAGGTCTTGCAAAGTGCCTTACCTCCATGTTGTATCATAAGCCTTCTCAATGTCAAAGAATATTGATACAAGATGTTGTTTGAGAAAGGCTTCTCTGATTGATGTTTCAAGTTGAATAAGGTGGTCAACAGTGGAACACTGTCCTTGGAACCCACACTAGGTGAGTGAGAGGAGGTTGTTTGATTCGAGGAACCAAACAAGACCAGCATTAACCATTCTCTCTTAAGGTCTCACAGAGACAGCTCATCAAAGCAATTGGACAGTAGTTTGAAGGAGTCTTGAGATCCTTCCCCCAGGCTTAGAGAAAGGTAGGACAATAGCCTGGCACCAGGCATCAGGAAAACATTCTCCTGCCAGATCCAGTTAAAAACAATCAGAAGAACAGCTAGAGAAGCAGGAGGTAGATGGTGCAGCATTTTATAGTGTACATCATCAGGTCCAACCGAAGCACTGCCAGACCAATGAAGGGCCAGTTTGAGTTCCACCAATGTAAAGGGAGGATTATAGTCATAGACACAATCAGGAAAGAGGTGATCACTCTGCCCAAGTCTTGATGGTTCAGAAGGTGGAGGAAGAAGCAGAAGTGCTAGATACCTGGCAAAAGTTTTCACCTAGAGTATCGGTGATGCTCTAGGTATCAGCTACTTCCAGGCCATCAGGGAGCAAGATCGAGAGGGGGACAGAATTATATTGCCCATTGGCCTTTTGAATCTTTTCCCATATGGCTCTGGAACTGGTGGTAGAAGATATGCTGGTTGTGAACTTAATCCAAGATTCCTTTTGGCTTTGGCATCTTACCCACTGAGCATGTGCATGGGCCTGCTGGAAAGCAATGCAGTTTGAGAGTGTGAGATATCTACGAAAAGTATCCCAGGCCTGTTTTTGAGCCTTCTGTGCAATGTGGCAGGCAGAATTCCACTAAGGATGAGGATATCATGGAAAATGTGAAAAGGGTTTTGGGAATACATTGAACAGCTGCTTATACAATAACCAGTTACTGCTGCCTCATAGTCTTCTATTGATGTCTTACAGACAATGGCAGGATCAAGTTCTGCCAGAGCAGTGAAAGAGGGCCAGTTTGCTTGATCCAGTTTCCACTGGGGCAAGCGGGTAATGCAGCATCGTCCACAGCCAATCTCTCTCAAAATTATAGGAAAATGATCACTGCCTCCTGGATTATTGTCAACCCTTCAAAAAAAGTGGAAGAAATGTGAAGGAGAGCAAACTGAGAAATCAATAGCAGTAAAGGACTGACTAGGTGCATGGAAATAAGTGGACGAACCAGTACTGAAAAGAGAAAGGTTGTGATCAGAGTCATACGCTCTATACAGTGACCTCTCGTATCAATATCAGCACTTACCCAGAAGGGATGACATCCATTAAAGTCCTCCAGGATTAAAAAGAGAAATAGCAACTGTTCAACAAAAGCATCAAGGTCTGATTGATCATGTCTCTCCAGGCAACAGGTAGAGAGGACAAACAATGATGGTATGACCCAAGGAAATATGGATGGCTTCGGCTTCCAAGGGTGTGTTGAGTGGCAAAGTAGGGTGGGCACATGCTGATCAACCAACAGTGCCACCCTCCATGCACTCGTTCATCACACAGCCTGTCATTTCTGTAAAAAGGAAACTGCTGCAAGGTGACTGTATCAGCTGGTTTCAGAAATGTTTCCTGTAAGGAATGACATACAGGATGGTAGGAAGCAATCAGTGTTTTGATTTCATCCAGATTAAAACGTAAACCTTGAGAGTTCCATTGTATCAAGGTGGCCATTTTAATTTATGTGTAGGCAAATTTGGTGGAGAACTCTTCTGTTTACGACCACATCTTTTTTCCTTAATGTCCTTATTCAAGGGAGGTGTATCAGCCTCCACAAATCCTGTCCTGGGTTGATTGGGCAGGTCTTTGCTGTTGGAAGGGGATTTGAGTGACTGAGGACTTGAATGAACGATCGTTTTGTACCTTGGGATGGGAGAAGAAGATGTATCTAAGGAAATGTCTGTTCCTGGAACCAAAGAAAGTGGATCTTGGGATTTGTTGGAATGTATGTAAGGGACAGAGATGGGTGTTGAAGTTGATTCATCAACATTTTTACCCATGGAGGTCAAAAGACTTTTCATTTGTTTGGAGAATGATTCTTTTGGAGGCACAGAGAGATCTGCCTGCACTCCCATTGTAGTTGTGGAACAAAGTGCAGCAACATATGTCCGAGATGAAGTGGGGGACAGCAACTTTCGAGCCTCAGGATAAGTAATGTTGTGAATTATTTTCAAATGCTGCACTTCTTTTTCATCCAACTATTTAGGGCAAGAACGAAATAAGGATGGGTGAAAGCCATTGCAACTGATGCAATGAGAGGGTCCATTTCACACTCTTAGGCATCATGATCCTTGCAACCACAACGAGCACACATCAGGGAACCATAACATGATGTCTTTGAGTGACTGAACTTCTGACACTGGAAACATCCGAGAGGGTCTGTAAATGTACAGCTGTACCCTCCAATTGAGATAAACTGCAATGATGGTGGCAGGTGGACATGGTGATGCAAATGTCAGAACGAGGATATTGGTCAGCATCGCAATTCCATCTTTGCGAGTGGAGATACGCCTCACTGCAGAAACTCCTTGAATGGAGAAACCAGTGAGAATCTCTGACTCTGGGATGTTCTTCAAATCCCTCTCAACAATAACTCTTATGGTAAATTCAAAGTTACATGAGGTGTAACCTCAATAGGTACATCTCCAATTGCTTCTGAATGCAAGAGGAGTTCACTGTGCTGAGACGTGGATGTTTCCACCAATATGTCACCAGATCAAAGCTTATTTACTGACTTTGGAGAGCCAGCAAGTTCCTCTATTCCCTTCTGAATGAAAAAGGGAGACATCTGCCCTAATGGTTTGTCTGAAAGTGAATGCAATATTAGAAAATGAGGTATAACAGGTGGTACAGATGATGAGGATTGCTGCTCAGAATCTTCAAGATGCAGTCATTTACCTATAGACTGTTTTTTCACTATTTAAGTTTTTATTTGGAGGATCCATAATAAAAAAAGGGATATTTTGGTGCCCACTGACCCCACCCACCTTGGAGCCCTATGAGGGGATGCACTACAATGGCAAACAAGAATACAACAGCAATGCCAGGGTTTCATGAGCACTATACACAAACACCAGCAGCAGATACAATGTCCACAACACCTGTTGAGAACATCCAACACTGGTACTTAGTTGACCCTAGCCCAAGTGGACCAGCCGATTGACCCAAGGGGGCCCACCCCAAGACCGCCTGTCTACAGGAATTCAAAACCTAAGTGGTGTGTTAGGGTTGACTTCCTTAGCCACCATATACTCTCCTCCCCTTCACGGGTTGCTAAGCAATGCAAACACATGGGTGGATGTTTAGATCTCAGAGGAGGTAAACTGAAAAAACAGAACCTTCCTGGGAGGTCTCCTCACCATGTACAGGAATCCCCACCAAGAGGTGAGGAAAGTAGAAAATATTCCATGAACTCTCATGGAGAACCTGGACAAAGAGAGGTTTGAGAAGGTGATGAAGTACTTAAAATCTTATTGTTGGATCACATCTATGTTATGATAAGCCTTTATACCTTTGGATTGAATGATACGGTGTTGTAAAGTTAATTCTGAATAAATATAGAGTTAGTTGTACTTATCAGGCTGATAATAGTTTAAAACTATGATAACAATCAAACATTTTAACAAAAGAATTTGATTTCTTGTTTTACTCTACTTTGTTGCGATGTTAGCATTAACCTTTAATTAAATTAGTTTGTCAAAACCTTGCAAGATATTAATGGGATGATGGTAAAAAATACTAATATTAGTGAGGGAAACCATCTGCTAAAACAATGTGTTCTAATCTTTATAGATGGAAAAGGAAAGTATTTAATTAGCTATAAGAAGGTTGCCTGTGCTGATTAGAAGTTAATATAACTTATGCTTTACTTTCCACTCTTACACTGTCTGAAAGAGAGACACATTCTACAAAACAGGTGGAGAAGATTAGATAACTTATCTTACTTCTCGGTTTAATTTGCTTATCATGTGTTATTTCTGTAATATAACTAACTAATGCACAACAGAAAATTTTATGTTCTAGCATATGTTCTGAAGTAATCAAAAAGAAAAGATGTTTTTTTTCATTAAAGGTTGGAAATGAAAACAACATAAACTCTTGCCAGAGGCATACAATCAATTGCCAGAACAGTTTCAGACCTTTAATAGTTCTGATGTAATAACCATAGCTTAAAGAATACAAAACTGGAACAGAATTTAGAAACAAGACAAACTTTGAGGAACTCCCAGAATACTAGCTAACCCTATAAATGACAGATAAAAAAAGGAAAACAATCTTACGTTTGTTAAAACTCTTAACAGAAGTTAATGTAAAACTCCGATAACTGTAGATGATCTCATTAAAAAGTCAATACAAGTGTGTAAAACCACAATAAGAATTCTGAATTCTGAAAACACTTGAACTTTCTCATCATTTTTATTCCAAACATTCTCAATGTACATAAATACTTTCTCTCAGGAACACACTTACCTGAAGTTGGTTTCCACCCCTGGCTACTGAGGTCTGACGTATCGGAGATGTCTGATAAGTTACTAACTGTAGAAGAAATTTCATCCTCATCATCTTCATGACATTTAACCCTCTCCTCCAGTTCTGAAGGATGCTCGTAATGCACACTGGTGTCAGCTTGTAAGGAAGATGCTATGAAACCATACTTAATTTAAGTTTTGAACATCATTCTAGAATGCAAACAATAAAAAAGTGTGCAATAAGTCAGTAGTGTTGAAATTCTAACAAGCCATAATGTTAACAAATTAACCATTGGCAGGCTAAAGTGTGAGGAGCAAAGGACTGAAAGGGTAGCAAGTGAAGTGTGTGGGCACTAGGCAATAGAAATATTAAACCCCACTCACCTACAATCAGCTTTCATGCCCATCTCAAAAAAGTTTCTGCATACATGATGAGTATTTAATTTCAATATTTATTAACCCCCAATTTTTTATTATGTCTGAAGAAATGAAGGTATTTTGAAACCAACTTTAAATATAGTGTTTGCCAAACAGACAGTTGGTAAGATGATGTATTGTTCATAGTTGTTTTTATATGGGAGAAAGTACAAAGTATGACTTGTTACAAGGACTACCTCATCAGTAGATTAATGGTGGGAGATGATAGTTTATTTACATTTACTAGTGCAATGTTCACATAACACATTTCCAGTATTTTATAAAGGTCAGAATTGTGCTATTAGATATACAGCACTGTACAAAAGTGTTAAAATAAAGTTAGGACTTAGATTATTTTTAAAGAACAATGGAAGGTATATTACAAGAGAAACATCCAAATTTTAATTGTATTCATAACAAGTACAAGAGAAACTCACTGGAAGTGCTTGAGTTCAGCAAACTCAATGTCTTCTGTTAATGTCTTCTGTGCACTGCTTTTACTTTAATAACTGTGGACAGTCTTTTAGGTATTGTTGTAACATATTTGATAAAAGCATCCTTTAAGATGTTACATTAACTGCCTCTAATACATTAAAATAAAGTTTATTTGAAAGTAACTTTTGATGTGTCAAGTTTTTGCTCTATCAAATTCCAGATCTACTCATTTGGGTTGAAATCTGGTGTCTGTGGGGAGTCATTGTATCATTTGAATTAACTCCAGCAGTTTCTTTCTTAGTTAAGTAACTTCTGCATAGGTTATGATTAGTGTTCAGTCATTATCTTCCTAGCAATAGAATCCTTTACCAATAATACACAAACCACTGGGTATAGCATGACAGTACTTGTACTTATGTACTGATGGTACTTGTACTGGCCTAATACTGCATCTATTTGGCAAATATCTTCTATCATCTCAACAGAAAAACACTCCCAAACCATCATACTGCATTCCCTATGCTTCATGTTAGGTGCTATGCATTGAGATAAGCATTTTTTGCCTCTCTTCCACTGAATGTACAGTCTACATTTTGAACCAAATATTTCATAATTGGACTCATTTATCCATGACACTAATTTTCAATCATCAACAGTCCATTTTTTAAGCAAATTTTAGTCTCTTGATAACATTAAGAGATTGAAGTTAAGTTTTTTTAATTGATACATGACCAATTGTTCCATTCTTGTCAAGTCTGCTTGATACTGTATATTTGGACACTGTTCTATTATTAATTATTACATAGTCTTTTATCTCATGCTTGAGATCATTAGAAGTCTTCCTTCTGTCCTGAAGGCTACATAAACAAAGATATTTATCATCACTATCATTAAGTTTAGGTGTTCTGCCTCTTTCTTTCCTATTTTCAGACTTACCTGTCTCAGTTTTGTTTCTGTTTTGTTTTTGAATTTCGCATAAAGCTACTCGAGGGCTATCTGTGCTAGCCGTCCCTAATTTAGCAGTGTAAGACTAGAGGGAAGACAGCTAGTCATCACCACCAACTCTTGGGCTACTCTTTTACCAACGAATAGTGGGATTGACTGTCACATTATAATGCCCCCACAGCTGAAAGGGCAAGCATGTTTGGTGCGACTGGGATGCGAACCCGCGACCCTCAGATTATGAGTCGCATGCCTTAACACGCTTGGCCACCTGTCTCAGTCTCATGATCTAGGGTGTAATTGATGGCGTTTGGAAAGCATTTCAAATCTGCAGTAATTTATCAGAGAATCCAACCTACATTATGTAAAACTTTTATGCAAACACTTTGCTCTACTGACAGTTTTTTTAGTTTTGGCATTACTACAACACTTGATATATAGTTATCCAGATTTATTTACAGAGTACTATTAAACTGATTTATTTTAGCATATACTTGTACAATATGCTAGCTTCTTTCTATATAGTTAAGACACTACATGAAGTACCATGACAGTTATTTCAGACCCTAACTTTGATTAGTTTGTTTATTCAAGCAGAACTTTTATGAGATGCCTTTTGTACAAGTATATGGGTTGGTTTCTTTTAAATTTTGCACAAAGCTACATGAGAGCTATCTGCATAAGTATATGGGAATTCTAAAGAATAAGTATTATCACCCTGGCTCATTCAGTTGTTTACAGGAACTGGTGAAGCATTACCATAGTGTTGAAATTTACATTCTTTAATGATATGGAAGAATTAGGTCCACAAAATGTAAAGAATGACAATATTATCTTAACAGTTTTGCACAGTACTGTACAACTGTGCATTAATTCCACTGTTTTAATCCACAAAATTCAGTGCTAAATATATCAAATTTTGATAAATAAATTTCGTGAACTCATAAGATGACACTTAGTAACAACTAAATAAACATAAATTAGAGCCTAAGTGTACAGTATAATCTAATTATGTAATTACAGTTTTATACTGGAATGTTATCAAGTTCACCTGTATTTTTTAAAAGTTATGTTATTTATTGCCAAATCTGAAGTATATGACATACATTTCTTAGTTACAGTGACATTTAGACCAATTATGTCTTAAGTTCTTTAGAGTAATATTGTAGTACTTATAGCTTGGTATTATAATACATGATAGTCACAAACATTTGATATCACAGAATGTACTAGGAAGATATTTTAATTTCTTTGACTGTTTGTGAATATTTAAAATGGGATTTTCTGACTAAAGAGATTGTATTTTATGACAATATACCTATACCTATTTAAAATTATAAAATAATTATATAATAAACTTGTCTATATTCTACAAAAATTGTATAACACAATAAGAAATGTGAAATTCAAGGGAGGAAAAAAAAGTTAAATTTTATCCAAAACGTTCTTATAGCATTAGACAAACCACAAATTTTAGTTAAACATCACAAATAAAATTACCATTGAAATGAGCTAGGTTCTCCTCATTTAAGACATGTTCTTGGTCTTCAGCAGAGGTGGGAGTGGCAAGGTCATGAAAACCTGAGTCATTCCCATACAAAACCACTTGGATGTCTTTGGAACTTCCTACATTGTGAGCTATATTTAAAAATGAAATAATAAAGACATTACTCAGAATTGGAACTATGATGAATTATAATTATTTAGGATGGCCCCTTTGACATTCCTCGCACAGTAGTTATCTAAACTAGTAGCTGGAATGTACATATTTTATGACTTAAGTTTGTAATCGAGGAGTATTTGACAGTCATGCTGACTAAACTTAGATAATGGGTATTGCACATAGCCTACTTTCCTTGGCAAGAAATATGCAGGAAGATTTGTATAAAAAAGAGACAAGTTGGTTTTTCACATATTGTACATATTACAAAGGTTCCAAAATTTCAATAAGACCCTTGGCTAGAATTTTCTTGCTTCAACAGTTAGGGTAAGCCTGTTAACTCTAATAGGTTAGCCCTACTGTCAAAGGTCAAAGGGCACATCACTACTTTCTGTCAACTCACATGCAACATTTCACGGAACTACTATTTTAAACTTGTACGTCAATTGGTTTGGTACGAAATTATATATTATAATTAAAGTTTTAGTTTTATACACTATTTAGTTTCTTAATTTGAAACTACGTATTATAAAACACAATAATTCTTTGTGTGTCATGTGGTATACTGACTGTAGCACTGATTCAAATTAGATGTTTGTAATGTCAAAATACAAAGTCTATAGTTTTTTACGAATTAGGAACTCAAATTACCAATATCAACAAGCTAGAATGTAAAATAAGAATGCCCTATTTGTTTCTATTTTCTGAGATATTAATATATTTAATGAATCAACCAAGGTGGCCCCACCTACCTCTTCAATTTTTGAAAATATATGCATATGTACACTTATGTTGCCCAATGTGTGTATAATCAACTAAAAGCTCAGCATGTCCCCCTAGTGGCTTTTTCAGCCTCTGTGAAGTATAAGGGTTGCAAAAGCATTCTTTTTATGCTAGATTTTAAGAAGTAAGACACCAATTAACTCGAAATTTCATATTTTCTGTATTTTCAAATACATCCAAGTTTCTCAGCTTAACAGATTATAGTGGAATTTGTGGTATTGGTATAGTAATTTAAAATTTTTGGTTATTCCAAAATGTATATATATATATAACAACTTTAAAAATTATTTCAATTCATAACCTCCAAATGCAAAATTTGATATGACTTAGCAATCTATGCTAAGCAGGAAATGTGTACAAAGTTTATAACTAGAAAATATAGTTGTTTGCTTCACTTCCTTATTTACTGTTCTGTTTTACTTAAAACAAGTTTAACAACTTGTTTGTAAATAGCAATAATCTACAGGGTGGCCCATAAGTCCCTACCCATCCATATGTTATTATGTTATATCCAATTATGCATGCATTATAAATTTGTTTCTTTTGTTTCAGAGAAATATGGCCGATGTCAGCCAATTTACACTTGAAGAGTGTATTGTGACAAGTACGTGGGTACATGAGCGCAGCGATAATGAGGGACAGCTCACAGATACACAGGATACATAAGATATATGGATGGGTAGGGACTTACGGACCACTCTATATATACATGTACAGTTTATAATAATTGACATGTGACTGTATTTTACCAAATACTAGTCCACTAAAACACAACCAAGACAAGACACTTTGTAATGGCTAGTTTCGTATTCCAGGATAGGTGACAAGAGGGCTCATGTGCCACATCATTGTAATTTCTGCAATGTTGGCCAGACACAATTGGAAGGTCCTTATTATAAATATTTATAATGTATACTGTTATCAGATTTAAACTTTATAGACTAAACAGTCATGTTTTCATGTCAAATTTGTAGTCATTCTATAACAAAAAATGCATGATTTAAATTTGTTTCCTAACTTTTTATGGTGGTTACAAGGTCAGTCAAATTGACCAAACCCATACAGAGATTTGAAAGTGAAAATAAGAAATAAAATATAAAGTTTTTTTGAAAATATCACCTGGATGTAATAAAGATTTTGTATAGGAAACCTGAAAATATTCTAATACATGAAAGTATTATTAATCTTAAAATCAAAATTACTTTACACATTGGATAGTCAACAGTCAGAAAGAAAAATGTTATTTGAAAAATCATAAAACTAAATTTTAAAAAATCTGATATTTTGGGTATGAAAACCTCATATATACATATAAAACGAGGTGAAGAAACAGATACTAATATAAAAGATATATCATAAAAACTATAACAGGCATAAAATGGTTAAGAGGTTGTTCCTTTGGATCAAATCCATGATGAGAAAGTTAATTAGGATAAACCACTTCAATAATAATATTTCATTCCTGTTGTATATTATAACCATAATTTTTTAAAAGCCAAAACAAAACATATTAAAATTAAACAATTAAACAAAATACTCTGCATTTTTAAAAAAGATCTTAGGATACAAGCTACAATGTGGGATTATAACGCGTCATAGGTTTTGGAGGTTACTGTGAAAGTAGGGCCCACACTGCGGTAGGGATACACTGTCTATCAGTCTTAACCTTTAATTTGGTAGTCTCACATAAGAAATAGACACAATTAGACTAGAAATTAGGAGAGCAAGATGTGGGTGCTCAAACCCAAAACATCTATATCACCCCTCACTGCCTGCAGACAGTTGTGGGAAGGTGACTGCTCTCCCAAGTTAAAATTAGAATAAGATAAAAATAAAAAGATAAAAATAAGGAAATAAGGTACTACCATTTGGAGGTAAGTGAGATGAAACTTGCTTCTTGGTGTTAACATTCCTATTCCCAATATGGGAGAGGCACTAATTGACACAACATTGAACCATATCAGTATACTAAGTTTACTGTGACTGTCATGCTTTTATATGCGGTTCAAGGTATACATCCGCATAAAGTAGTGCAAGTTCTTAAACAACCTTATTTATAACTGAAAATAATTATTAGTAATTTTTAGTAAAATTTCTCCAATTTTTCTTTCTTTGTACTTATTTAGTACATTTTTGTATTTATTACAGAATAGTTTAATAATTTTATATAAAATGTCTTTATTAAATTCATTAACTATTAATTTTTGTATCAATATTTCAATATTATTAATAATTGTAAATTATGCACATAACAACAGCATTTATCATTATGGGAAACTAGTAAGGTCACAGAGAGTAACAACTGTATATGATACAACTGAGTATGATATCCCTGTATATCATGAGATACGCTTCCTCTAATTAGGGATGTAATAGATACAAGTACATTTAATTTTATTACACAGATTATACTGTTGAATAATCAGAACATGAAGACCAGCCCATTAACAAATTTAATCTTTCAGACTCACAATATGGAAACCTTCTGCATATTTCTTTTAGGTTTTTTTTTTTTTACAATATCAAAACCAGTAAAAAGTTAATTTCTGTGGTTATACTTACAAATTCTTCAACAATGAGTTAGTTAAACTATAGAGAACACTAAAACTAATCCTAAAGGTACAACTTTGTGGCCTAATCTTCCAGCAAGTGTAAAGATATGTCAAACAAAAGGCTCGATAGTTATTAGAAATGATTTCTAGCAGCAGCGACAGTCCAAAGTTAGCACCCACCTGTTATTATATTTACAATTTTTCTTTCAAAGAATAATTTATTAATGATTTGCAATACGTCAAATTATCCTGATAACCGGAATTGAATTATAGAATGTATGGAATTTTTAGAACTATACCAAATTAAAAATATCAAAAGAAAAATTTATATATCTTCTTAACTTTGTTTTTCAGTCACATCAGACACAAAAAACAAGGACTAAATAACCCTTCAAGTTCAAATCTGTTCTTTCACATCCACCTTTTATAAAATGTAAAAACTTCAACTCTTGTAAAACAGTTACTTTCTGGAAGATCATTCATCACCCTTCTTTTCTCAAGAGAAAGAAAATTAAGACATTTTAGCTCATTCTCATATAACAGTTCTTTTATCTTCAGAATCATTATATTCTTAATAGTGCACTTTTGAGCCCTTTCTACTAATTCAATATCCTTTTTTTAGCCAAGACCAAAAGTTTACAAAGTTTTCCATATGAGGCTAAACTAGTGCTCTGTACAGTAATTAATGTTTATATATACACGATTAAAATTCTATTTGCCCTTCTACTATCAAAACAGCGCTACTTTAATGGTATGGCTGATTCATAACTATGTCGAGTTAATTTTCTAGAAATGACCAACAGTTTAAATTCTAAAATATCAGAAGTTAGTCATCAGGGGCCTTTCTATGACCATGATGTCAATTTGAATTGAAAAGAAAGTTTTCTAATTTAATTAATAACTACAATGCACTTAATAATATATATATATATACATATTAACACACACAGCTACAACAATCTTGAAGTATTAAAAATTTTATGGCACTTACGTCAGTGTACTTCGTTTCAAACGAAAGAAAACCAAAACATATTGTGACGTCTTACGACCCCCCCCCCTCTCCCACCACCAAAGGTACATGAGCGACACTACACTTCAAAAATTTGAAACTAGTTTGTTTGTTTGTTTTTATAACCTGGCAAGACGCCAAAGACCCGCCGCCATTACAGGAAGCGTAATGTTAGGATTCTATCATCATCTGACATATTAAAATCTTACCGCTAGTAGACGCTAGGCCCACTGTAGATGTTGTTTGCTCATACGAAAGTAAACTGCGCTCTTCTACATCACAACTGGTAGTAATATTTTTTCCATCCCCCAATCTAGGTTTTTTGTGAGCTGGAAAATCAAATAGATTAGTACAACCATCATCCATTTTCGAATATAATGAAGTGAAATAACACTGTGCGCAAGTGTTTTGCGCGGCTGACGTCAGCCATTCAGTATGGTGCGTCATGGATTGACGCGCGAGTTTTATTTCACAGTTGCTAAAAGATTAAGTCATGGTTTTAGTTTAGCATTGAAACTGTGAAAGAATATAAATTGTTTACTAAAATTAAGTGAAAAACCTTGAATTGTATGAATGAAATATATATAATAACCGTTATAAATAATCTAAGATATGAAATGAAGGGAACTCATGGGTCTGCATCAACAGCGAAAAAAGAAAATGAAACCAGCAGATAAGAGCATAATCAAAAACAAAACAATGTTCCACATTGTGCCATTGGTCATAGCAATACACTTTTTTTGTATTTCGCTCAAAGCTACAAGAGACCTACCTGCGCTAACCTTCCCTAATTTAGCAGTGTGAGACTAGAGGGAAAGCAGTTAGTTATCGACACCCACCGCCAATTCTTGGGCTACTCTTTTACCAACGAATATTGGGATTGATCGTCACGTTATAGCACACCCATGGCTGAAAGCCGAAACGTTGGGTTTGTAAATAAACATATATCTGTAGTTTTTGTCGTCTTCATAATGTGACTTCATAAATTACTAGTTATGTCTTTATTCTGATTATTTTCGAAAAAAAGAGAGTAGGCTTTCATATTAGACGAGAAGTTCGAACAAATTTAATTAATTTATTTATTTTTGTAAAGTGAAATATTACTTTTTCAACGTTAAAAATGTAATTTTCATTAATGCTTATGATTTTTGTAAGTACAATTACAAATTTAAATGCCTTTTTATATACTTTGATTTCTGTAGTACTTGAAACTTCGAATATCGCAAAGAAACGTACAAATATATTGAGAAGTAAAGCCTAGGGTTTTTGTTTTTTTACAATTATATGTAATTGAAGAAACTTTTCATGTCCTGAGATAACCTTTCATTAATAATAATTATACATAATTGTCGTCCACAGGACGGGTTCTCGAGCTGGTTAAACAGTTTAGTGTATAAAATATTATATTAAGCCTTTTTTCAACGCGAATTGTACAGTCTGGTTTCTCCGCTGACTCTGTGGTAGAATTTATGATATATTCTTTCATTGTTTGCCAGTTGCATATTGTAGTAACACTGTTTATTCGTTGATGGATTTTAAAAAGTATCATGAGAAAACAGTGCAAAATTCGTGTAACCTGCAACAAACCTTATTTCTTCTTTTTACATTTCTATTTGTACGCTGATGTACCCACCGCGTACACCACCCACCGCCAACTCGTGGGTTACTCTTTTACCAACAAATAGTGGGATTGACTGTAACATTATAACGCCCCCACGGCTGGGAGGGCAAACATGTTTGGCGCAACGCGGGCGCGGACCCGCGACCCTCGGATTACGAGTCGCACGCCTTACGCGCTTGGCCATGCCAGGCCCCGGATTAGAGTAAATTATGTTATGTGTTTCGTTAGTAATATTTTGAGGCATGCGTATGTTCGATTCGATTTTGCTACTCATCAGTATTTTTACCAACCTGCCCTCAAACTGAAATTATTTTAGGCAAAATTAGAAAAAAAAAATCTATGAGACTTTGGGCATGGTAAAATACTCACTCGAAAGGATTTGACCTCCTGAGCTCAAAATTGTAATTAGATCTCAAAGTTGTCAAGAGATGACGGAGCTACAAACTAACCCCGACATGGCTTAATAGTTAGGGCGTTTTACTTGCAATTTGAGGGTCGCGAGTTCGAATCCCCGTCATACCAAACATACTCGCCCTTTCAGCCATGGAAACGTTATAAAGTTTCGACCAATCCCACTTTTCGTTAGTAAAAGAGAAGTCCAAGAGTTAGCGGTGGATGGTGATGACTAGTTGCCTATCTTCTAGTTCTACACTGCTAAATTATGGAGGGCTACTGCACATAGTCCTCGTGTAGCTTTGCGCGAAATTAAACAAACAAAGCTACTAACTAAAATTTAAAAAAAAAATTCAAGGTCGTTCTGCAGGCCGCCATGCCGCGGCTAAAAATATTTTAGCATTTATTACACCTTCAGTTAACAAATGTTTTTCAGTTTTCGTTACTACACTGAGATTTTATACTTAGAGTTATAAATTATTTAAATCAAATAATGAGACTAGCTGTCACTCTTATAACGTCCACAAGATGAAAGTATAGAACGTGTTTAATTCGAAATGTTAGCCTGAAATGTTAAGTACCATATCGTGCCTGGCCTATTCGTATTTAATTTTTATTAACAGCATTGCGGTGCAAAGAAGCCGTTATTTGTGTGTGTGTTTTTAATAGCAAAGCCACATCGGGCTATCTGTTAAGCCCACCGAGAGAAATCGAACCCGTGATTTTAGCGTTGCAAATCCGTAGACTTACCATTGTACTAGCGGGAGGCTTATCTGTTGGAGCTGTTCGTTATGATACATGAAAATTAAATCAAAATATTATTTTTCAGTTTTAAGATAACGTGTAAAGTAATAAAACAATATAATTAATACTGGAATAAAGTTTTTAATTTTTATTGTTTGGTTTAATGAATAGTTTAATGTTTTTTAATAATTTTCATTAAGTGATTGGAAGCATATTAGGATGTAGCATGAAACAACTTTAGTTTTAAAAAATATTCTGTGATGGCATAATATTACTTGTGTGTGTGTGGTTAGTTTCATTTGATGTAAGTATTGTTTGTGAATTTGTCTAAACTAACTATATATGAAAATAAATAAATCATGTCAGCCTTTGTAGTGTAGTTTCATCAGGTAAGTTTCTCTCATGCAAAAAAATAAGTTTGTTATTTTCAAAAATTTGACGACGTAAATATTTGGATGTTGTAAACATGTGTTTACAGAAGTATAAATCTGTCTTTAGAAAGATTAAAATGGGCATTCATGTGGTAAATTATTCAATATTTTAACATTTAACTATTCAGTTTTTAGGATACATAATTCGGGAAGTGGGCCTGAATTAAAAATACAAAATTTAATTTTGGTGACAATTTGGTTGTTATTCATGAGTTCTGTTTTAAATTCGTAAAGTGCAGGTTTGCCTTGTTTTGAATTTCGCACAAAACTACACGAGGGCTATCTGCGCAAGCCGTCACTACTTTAGAAGCGTAAAACTACAGGGAAGGCGGCTAGTCATCATCACCCACCGCGAACTCTTGGGCTACTCTTTTACCAACGAATATTGGGATTGACCGTCACGTTATAACACCCCCATGGCTGAAAGGGCGGGTATGTTTGGTGTGAAGTGGATTCGAACCCGCAACCCTCAGATTACGAGTCTAGTGCCTTAACTACCTGACTATGCCGGGCCTAAAAGTGTAGGCGTTTCAGCGTTAAGGGTGGGGTGTAAATGCTAAAATTCTTGGTTTCATTCCTGTAGTAGGCACGGAGCGAATAGCTTATTGTAGACTTTGTGATTAACAACAAGTAAACTGTTGTAAGTTATATTTTTTTATATCCACTCTAGATATTTATTTATCGGAGAGAGCTCATTACGATTATGATGCAATATCTTGCTTGTTTGAAGAATAAAGGATTCCATATAATTTCGACATCTTACACAGTCAGTGGGAACAACAGTGCAATATAAGAATAAGTAATGAATAAAATAATCACTAAGTTATTTAAGTGCCAATCAGGCAGTAAGGATTAGTGAGTTTGGGATTAAAATACTGCAGATAAATTTATTTGCCAGTTGGGTGTTCATTTCATAATCAGTGATGTCAAGAAACCCACTTGTTGAGAAATTTATATGCAAAAACGGCTCGTTTAGGTTGAGAAAATATTTTACATAGAAGAGCGAACAACGTTTCGACCTTCTTCGGTCATCGTCAGGTTCACAAAGGTCGAAACGTTGTTCGCTCTTCTATGTAAAAATTTTCTCAACCCAAACGAGCCGTTTTTGCATATAAATGGGTGTTCATTTGTCTTTGAAAGCTCTAATTGTTGTTTTTAAAGTCAGGCCTACTATTAAACGTAGCCTGTGACAAGTTCTATTCACTTATAGAGGAATTTAAATAATTTATCATCATTACCTGGACTGGACTTATTACTATTTTTACCAAATAATTCATAAGAACACGCCAAACTATTGAATACGTTATAACAGGATAAACATGTCGTGGGTAAGTTAATGAACCAAAATAAACTTCAATCAATTTTTGTTATCCACGCTGGTTCTCCATTTTCGTAATTCTGGAAACATTTTACGCCTCCAAATTGTTATAATGACAGGTATCATTTTGTTGTTTTTGTTTAAAATCATCTCACAACTGGATGTAAAATGAAACGTTTAAATATTATTATCCCAAGGGAAATTTCGAGCATGCGTAATTTTGAGGTGATGATTAAAATTACGTCTCACTGAAAGCCCAGAAATAACATTATTTTTATAAGCACGTTCACTAGTTAATATTAACTAGGTTATTCTAGACGTTATTATTATTATGAAACAGTTAGGACTAATAAGGTTTAGAGAAAGGAACTGAAAGTTATTCCAGTAAAATAGTGACCATGAAAACCAAACCTGCTGTGATTTCTTCTTTAATTTACTTTTTTAAACTTCGAATTCTTGTAAACACACTGTTATCTGAATCATTTGAGGAAGTGTTGGCAAATTGATTGGTACTAATGTACCAAACCAAATGAGTACCAAACATGCTAGCCTTTTCATCCGTGGGAGTGTTATAACGTAACAGTCAATCCCACTATTCATTGGTAAAAAAGCAGCTTAAAAGTTGGCGGTGGGTGGTGATGATTAGCCTGCCTTCCCTCTAGTCTTACACTGCTAAATTAGGGACGGCTATTGCAGATAGCCCTTGTTTAGCTTTGAGCGAAATTCAATAAACAAACACTTATAAACGAGTATATTCTTTAAAACATTAATTATATTTGTCAGACTTGATTAATTTAATGTTTATTTTTATTTTATTTATCATTATTTTAAACACGATACAAACTTTCACACAATATAATTAAGGAAGTGTATTTAATTCAATGAATGAGATGAATATCACACTAGCAGGGGTGGCTATTACTCGATAATGTGTGAATGTAACAATGACTATACAAAGTACAATAGAAGAGAAAGTTACTTTAGGTGCCTCAGTTTATTTATCCACTAGCGAAAGTACCCGGAAGTTATTAGTTTGAGAGATTGTATTTTCAACCAATTTTGGCTTGTTTGTTTTGAATATCGCGCAGTTAGTTATTTGTCTTGCTTGTTTGCTGATGAATATGTCAAGAAAAGGTACACTGTTTTGTTTCTTTATTTCCATAGTGAAGTGGATTCTTTTGTCTATGGATTGTTTCTTTTTTGTTTTTGTTTTTTTTTTTAAATTTTGCACAAAGCTACTCGAGGGCTATCTGCGCTAGCCGTCCCTAATTTAGCAGTGTAAGACTAGAGGGAAGGCAGCTAGTCATTACCACCCACAGCCAACTCTTGGGGTACTCTTTTACCAACGAATAGTGGGATTGACCGTCACATTATAAAGCCCCCACGGCTGAAAAGGCGAGCATGTTTGGTGCGACGGGGATTCGAACCCGCAACCCTCGGATTACGAGTCGAACACCTTAACACGCTTGGCCATGCCGGGCTAAGACATTGTGTGTGTGTATGCTTTCTTATAGGTAAGCCACATCGGGCAATCTGCTGAGTCTTCCGAGGGGAATCAAACCCCTGATTTTAGCGTTGTAAATCCGTAGACTTACTGCTGTACCAGCAGGGGACTCCAATTTTGGCATAAAAGTATAACCTATATACTTTTGTTGCTATGCGACATTATATAAAAGGCATTTTCTGAATGCATTGTTACCATATACTTTCTACATATTCGAAGTTGTTATATAAGGAATTTGTTCTTTTTTATGTGTTTTGTTTGTATAGTTTGACTCATTGTAAAGAGCGCATGCGCATGGATAAATAATATCCAGGAGCAAATCACCAGAGTCCACTCAGTATGAGTGCCAAATTTCAGATTTTTTTGTACCTTTGCCTTGGAGCTGTGATGGCCACACACACAGAGGTAAGCAGGCGGGTGATATCTATTTGTAATATAATGAACCACTTCTTTTCTATGTGGTTTTTCGTTAGCTTGCCTCACAAAAAAGATGCACACGCACGTGAATAAGTAATAATACACAGGTGCACATCCTCAGGGTCCACTTAGTATGTGTTTAAAATTTCAGGTTTCTAGATTCTTTCTTCTTTGAACTACGTCTGTCAAACAGACAAGGAACGCCATTTTCTTATTATAGAATATCAGTTTGACTTGACTCATTGGTCATGTAAGTTTCATAGGTGTAAAAACATCGGTAGCAAATATTGTGCCAAACAAGGTCTATCTATTGTTTCAACTGAAAAACTCTGAAATATACTCCAAATAAGTAATTAATTATACTTTGTCAGCCACGTAAATACAACGCATTTGATAACACTACCTCTTTAATTTCTTATATTTTGAAAAATACTGAATAATTATAGAATCCCTAAATTTGTACCTGATCCTCATGCCCACGACGGTATTTGCCTTACATATATTCAGTTGCAAACTTCTCCTAAAAAGATTTTTGATGTTTGTTAGTAACTCTATTTTTATTTGTTTCAATAATCGTGCAGCCAGCTTTATTTTTTTAATTGGTGAAAAGGTTCAGTTACAAACACACAGGAACTGCACAGACAAAACGAAAGAGCTAAGAGACACAAATTCTGTTTGCCTCACGCTGTAAGATATCAACTCTTTGGAGATTTCTTCATTACATGTGTTCAACCTCTGTACCAAGAGGCCAATAGCAAGGCCTTAGTCAATGGTTTTTCGACCTCGTTATTTTATGTTCTTCATGGAATGTGACAGGGTTGTCTATTGCCCTCTTTCTTGTATGCTCTCATAATTGAGTGTCTATTGTAATTTGTAACTCATTCTTCACACATGAAAGACATTTCACTATTTGGCAGCAACAGTCTCAGCATTTAAACCCATCAGCTATGCAGATGTTGTCAGTTCTTCCAATTTGTACTTCTCTAAGCAGTTTGTGTGGGGCTACGAAGCTGAATTGGTCTCATGTCTGACTCTTCCACTTCCCTGCCCCTTGGGTTGTTTTAGCATCCCTTTTGCCCCCTCAGTGGCACAGCGGTGTGTCTGCAGAGTCATACTGCTAGAAATCGGGTTTTGATATCCATGGTGGGCACAACAAAGATAGCCCTTTATGTAGCTTTATGCTTAATTTTAAACAAACAAACAAAAGCTTCCCTTCTATTTTCAACAAGTGCCTTGCTTCTCACAATGCACTTGCTCAAAGAAGTTTGCTACAGATGGTACATCTTTGTTTCTTCTTCAGTTCCCATTATTTGGGTTTGGAGTCAAGTACTTTGGATTGTCTCACTCCCTTTTTACATCTGCTTATTTTGACCCCTTTCCTGGCATGCTACTGTCACTGAGGCACTTCGTTCTGTCACTCAGTCAGTTCCTAACTTCAATGCCCAAGCTACCTCTGTGTCATCACTTTTCCAATTTCTTTCTCCATTCTCCAAGGGTTGTCCAGAAGGCTCTCCACATACCCTGCATAAAGATGTAATGGCAGATCATCTCCACGCATTTTGTTCTTACTCTCCATGATTTGTGCTGGGATATTGTCCAAATGTTTGACCAGATCATGAGCTCCATATACTCAGACAGATGTTCAAGCCAGAGGCAAGCTCCATTTGTTGCACATGTGTTAAGTTGTTCTTCTCTTGTTTATCAGGTGTCCTCTGTTTGGTAGTGACTGGATTGCGTTTTCCATTTGCATCATATCATTCACAAGTACTGATTAATCATGTTCTCATGCTTGTGCTTCCATCTGCGCCCTTTTCTTTTCTTATTGTGTTGTCTTGTCCAAGCACGTGCTGTCATTAACATGGAATTGCTATGTTTACGAGCACTTCTTGGACTTGTTCTTTAATATCTTGTGTTACGTTTGGTATCAATTTTCTCTTCTTGTTGAAGCTGATTACCTTTGTCTCCTTCCTTTTCAGTTTGATGTACTGTGGTGTCCATACTATTCGCCTTTATTCAAGATCATCTGGGGTTCCATTTATCTTCCATTTTAATTTCTATATTTTCCCATCTTATTTTTACAATGTTTTTGTTTACTGAAATGTGTCACTTGCTGTGTATTTACTGAATGTTTGACATTGTTATTTAACATGATTCCTACTATTAATAATGAAAGTTCTTTTTGTTGTTGTTCTGTAGTCAGTTCATCTGTTTTATTTTTATATGCACAATTGCTTTTTGATATTATTATTGTAAGCATATTTTTGTTATTGTGGGGTATTATTTATAACTTTCTTACTTTTTGTCCTGTTGTAAATAAAATTTGAAAATTGGTATCAAACTTCATTGCCTAGGATCATTATTATGTCCTCCCTATTAATTGTTCTTTCATGTAGTAATCAATTGTATGCACATACAGTAATCCGGAGTGAAGTTGGAAAGCGTGGGTTTTTCGATATGTCCCTTTAACGTCTTTTCAGTGCTCCCGGGTACTTGTACCATCCAAGAGGAAGCATTACATCTTCAGTGGTCCCCCCGTTATTCTAAAAATATAATTAAAGCATTCCTTTCAGTCAATAGAAGCACGAAAAACAGTAAGATATATTTGGTTAAAATCTGTATTTCGAAAATTTCTTTATATGCCAATAAAATACGCATCTTTCATTTCCTTCATAAACACTTCTATTATTATGTCCTAATTATAATGCACTAAGTGGATTTATTTTTCCAAAACCATTATTATTATGCACATTTCTTCTGTAAGCTGGTAATATAATACACAAATATCAAATAAAGTCCCTGTGAATTTTCAGTCCAATTGAATGTGATTCCAATTTGGTTATTAATTAAAGTACAATATTAAATCAAATTTTGTTAAGTACATATATTAGAAGGTAGACAATGTACTGCATTATAACAGGTGCAACTACAGAGGAATCAAAAAAGGAAAAGAGGGGTGAGTTTGGGACAGCTAGGGATGGGCAACTTCCTCACTCCAGTTTAATATTTTGTTTTCTTTTAAATTCAATGCATTATTTCTTATTGATTCAATATAGTATTGACCATCACATATAGTGCTCCCATAGTGGGACTGGATTCTTACTCGTGGTCAACAGGTTGCAAGTCGAGTGTACTAATTACTAGTCCATGTCAGGCACCATATGTATTTTAAACTTGTATTTATTTATTAATGACGTGTTTTCCTAGACCTTGCAACTAAGTTAAATTACATAAGAGCGACAGCTGACGGCATAATTTCATGCACATATCAAACTTGTGTCTCAAAGTATGTATGCAACTAAATTCCACACTTTTCACAATGTTAAAATATAACAAATCTTTCACGTACGCCAGTTCTTCTCAGCTTTTATCAATACCATTTCCTCCTGTAACTTTTTTCACAACATTTCTTTCACCCCAGTTCGGTAAAAGACAAAAAGGTATGAGAACTGATACTATTCCGTTATCAATAAATTTAACGCGAAAACTTTTGACAGCAAACTACAGCGTAACTGAAATAAAATTCAAAAGTTATCCATGTTTTTATCACCTCGATATTGTGTGTTTTCTATTATTAGTTAAGTATCAAACAAGAGATTGTAAGACATTCGAAAGAAACAGTCATAACTAACATTAAAAGTAAAAATGATAAACATAATATTAAAGATTCTTCGGGTGAGAAGAAACGAATATTTTAAAACACGTGAAGACAGGAAGGTTGAATTTAAGTAGAAATAGTGTAAGCAGAAGAAATGTGAGGAGAATCAAATGTTTTCCTATCACTATCTATTATACACACCTAGTTTATTTAACTTTCTCGAAGAAGCTTTGTCACAGCAGGGTGTTATGATAATAAACCAGGGTGTAATTGATTATACTCTTTCACTCTGTTCTCGTTAACACCTGGGTGAATCATTCACCCAATTCAGATCCCCTGAATTATACACGACAAAAACTCTGGTTACGTTGAGGCTTGGTCCAGCATGGCCAGATGGGTGAAGGCGTTCGACTTGTAATCTGAGGATCGCGGATTCGAATCCCGATTGCACCAAACAGGTTCACTCTTTCAACCGTGGGGGCGTTATAATGTGATGGTTAATGCCACTATTCGTTGGTAAAAGAGTAGCCCAAGAGTCGGCGTTGGGTGGTGATGACTACTGCTTTTCCTCTAGTCTTACACTGCAAAATTAGGGCCGGCTAGCGCAAATAGCCCTAGTGTATCTTTACGCGAAATTCAAAAACCAAAAAACAAATTGAGACTTAATTAATAAAACCCAGATAAATCGTATAACTAGTCTTAATTGTTTGTTTGTTTGTTTTGGAATTTCGCACAAAGCTACTCGAGAGCTATCTGTGCTAGCCGTTCCTAATTTAGCAGTGTAAGACTAGAGGGAAGGCAGCTAGTCATCACTACCCACCGCCAACTCTTGGGCTACTCTTTTACCAACGAATAGTGGGATTGACCGTAACATTATACACCCCCACGGCTAGGAGGGCGAGCATGTTTTCGTCACTCACTGGAACCCGAGACCCTCGATTAATAAAACGCACGCCTAATCGCTTGGCCATAAGGCTAGTCTTAATTATTAATTGAAAAGACTTGTTTAAGTTTTTTTAAAAAAATCGAATGTCTCATTCTCTCAATTATTTTAATCAATTATATTATGTGTTTCTAATTTTAGGGTGTCAAACCCACATCTTTGTTGGTGCTCTGACCTACATAGCTTAGTGTTTTTATCGTTGTACTTAATGATGTCTGTTTGTATGGAGAATAGTTATAAAGTAAATTACGTTGAAGAAAATATTCGAGTGAAAGAGATATGTATCAACAAAGTACTTTGTATTTGTCGTCGTTGTTAAGAGCAAAGCTATACGTGGTTTGTCTTCGTTGTGCCCACCGCGGGTATCGAAACCCGATTATTAAGGCTATAAGCTTTCAAACAGGAGCACAAAGAAAATACCACTAAAATTTAGGATTTGAAAATTGTTTGTACACCACGTGGAAATACATTTTCAGGAATAATCTACTGGTTGAAATTTTGATTGATTTGTTATTGGAATTACTTCTAATTCGTAAACAACAAATATAATAAAATACCACTAGATGGCACTACTTGCATACTGAATAACAGACATCTTGTTTGTTTTGGAATTTAGGAGCTAGCCATCCCTAATTTAGCAGTGTAAGACAAGAGGGAAGGCAGCTAGTCATCACTACCCACCGCCAACTCTTGGGCTACTCTTTTACCAACGAATAGTGGGATTGACCGTAACATTATACACCCCCACGGACCGTCACATTATACACCCCCACGGCTGGGAGGGCGAGTATGTTTAGCGCGACGCGGGCGCGAACCCGCGACTCTCGGACTACGAGTCGCACGCCTTACGCGCTTGGCCATGCCAGGCCGTAACAGACATCTAAAAGTGAACTAAATACTTAAGACAAACTTACGGTTCACCTGCATATACTTTGTAAACAGAAATAAAATTCCTCATTACGTATGATGCCAATCATGAGTGATATTACTTGATACTCATATATTTCTATGTTATCTGCACTAGGTTTCAATTTCCTTTAGTCATCTTAAATAACATTTCTGATGTTTAATCGCATTAACAAATATACTTACACGATGAAAACTGCATGATAACCAGAAGATATGTTTGTTTACTCTCAACACAAAGTTACACAACAGGCTATGTGTGCTGTACTCTCTATATAATCCTCCAGACTTACGGCTGTGCGACTGGGGGACCTAAAGACATAATCTTACTCATTGTTGCAAGGAATTTTTCCTATTGGGTTTTTAAATAAATTAATTAAATGTATCCAAAAGAAAAGAAAAATATTACGGGCACAAAAAAATATAATAAAAATAAACTGATAGTTAATGTTTTTCATAATATTATATTGTTAAAAATACCCAGTGTACGAAATATAATATATTTAACAATATAATATTACAAAAAAACAAACATTAACTATTAGTTTATTGTTATTCTGTTGGTAGAATTTAATACGAACGAAACTGGTACTCATTTGGTTTCGAAATATAATATTTTTGGACTTATAAATTTGAAAAGAAACTGAAGCATGGTGTGTTTTTGGAGAAATAAAAGTAATTAAACTATAATGAAGTTGTCAAAGTGTTAACTTATTCTAAGTATTTAGCAGTTAAAAGCAATTTTCTCCGAGAAATTACGACTTCAACGAGGTACATTTTACGTGTCACTCGATCATGTAACCTGAAGCTCAGTGAGGCTCGTTTAACGTCGTTAAACCTACTCGTGACAAAATGGCTTCATTTATTAAATAATCCCACGAGTTCTAATAGACTCGCTTTTACTAAGATAATTTCGATATTCTCTGATTCTCTGACAGGAACTTATATATTTTCATTTCTGCTTTCATAACATTCTGGAGTAGATTTTAGTTGAAGAAAAGTCTTGGTGTTGTCACTATTTATATCGGTTAATCCCTACATTAACAATAGGAAATACTGAGAGAATTACTATCCATAAATACAAAGAAAAAAAATATAGCAATTTATATAAAAAATACATTACAACGATATATATTTTATTAAATGCCCACTTCTCCGCTTCTTACTTAATCTTAATTTTGGTTTATGTCGTGAAATTCATTGACTAACTAACTACATAACCATATTTAAGACTCTACACGAATCAAACCCGTGAGGAAGTCTTCTCTACGTTACCATGACGACAGATTGAAGCTGATTCCGGTTGTTAAACCCGGAGTTTCTTTTTTAGTGAAAAAAAAAATCTGCTTAGTTGTTTTTCTTTTTACTAGGTTGGTGACTTGGGGGATCTGATTCTGCTCTGATATGGGGAGAATATCTGAAGTTTCATCTTCTGTCACATATTCTCATCGCGACATAAAGAAAATACAGTAACAAAGTAACTACTTTGGATCTGGAACGCTCCCCATTTGAAATTATCCAAGGTAAATCATTCATTCTCTCCTTTTCACCTGACAAGACCAAGGCTTGAAGGTTTAGCAAAATTCATCCTTCTGGACTTTTCTCCCCAGTTTCTGTAGTATCTTCTTGATATCAAGATGTCCACTAGTTCTGTCTGGAGTTTCATGATCACACCAAGATGCCTTTCTCTACATCCTCCAACTACCTGTATTGTGTAATGCCACACACGTCTCTGTGACGTAGATATACAGGAATTGTTTTAATCTCAGTCAAAACAGTTTATCACTTTACTTGTTATCTACTTGGTCTGGTAGTTTAGCTCTTAATCTCAGCATTGTGGTTGTAAGTCTAGTGTATTGTTACTACATTGTACCTGGACAACAGTAGTCAGAGAAGAGTGGCCCAATAAATGGCGGTGGATGATGTTCCCTCTTCCCTATTAATTCGTGTAGTATTAATGTTTCTACCAACATTTAACCCAGTTTCAGATTATTTTCTTGGCTTCTTATTGCTGAAAATTTTCTGGCGTTTGGAGTTGAGAAATAAATCAACAAATTATGGCCTTGTTCATGTTGAATGTGTGATAAACAATTTCAACAATGACTCATGCCCTTGTTCAGGTTAGATGTCTCATAAAGATTCTTAACCGCAATTGATGGTCTTGTTCAGGTTGGATGTATAATGGAGAACCTTAATTACGATTGATGCCTTTGTTTAGGTTGGATGTTTAATAAAGAATCTTTTCCAGCGATTGTAAAAATAAAGCCAAAACGAAATCTCACCTAACCTGATTATTTCTTAAAAACGACTTGCACATAAACTAAATAGACCAGAGAAACAAGAGGCATGGCATGGTGATTAGGTAGCTCGACTCGAAGCATGATATGTGATACAGATTCTTCCATACTAAATATAAACCTTAAATGTGACATATATTCTGCCATAAGGACCACAAATGTTACGAATATAAGTATCAATAGCCATGATTTCCATTTTATAACGATATAGTAAGCTACTATGTTCCATTACATGGCTTTAAAACACGAAATATGTCATGTACTATTTTATATCTGACAATTTATCCAGAAATTAATCTATCTTAGAAACAGAACTAAAATAGAAATATATATATAGTTGGTTTTGTCATTACTGAAAATAGAAATATATATTTTAAAAAAAGACGTTCAAACCTTTTTTCGTTCTCTAAGAATTCTCTTTCTTCAGGGGACTGACAGTGTAACGGAAATAAATACGACTTGGATTACTTTTAATATTAATTAACCAAAATATTTTCTAGAGAAGTAAAAGTTTTCTCTTTCCAAGAATGAATGAAACAAAAGCTGATAAATTTTATTAAATCATAAGTTTAAATAAAGGTGGTACTTTCTTTATCGTAGGTAACTAATAATGTTCCTCGTAACAATTTCGTGACACATAACACTTGCTGGTAATGTTTCTCGTAACAATTTCGTGACACATAATACTTGCTGGTAACGTTCCTCGTAACAATTTAGTGACAGATAACACTTACTGGTAATATTCGTTGAGTTAGTGACACTAACACTTGCTGGTAATGTTCCTCGTAACAATTTAGTGACAGATAACACTTACTGGTAACGTTCCTCGTAACAATTTAGTGACAGATAACACTTACTGGTAATATTCTTCGTAATGAGTTAGTGACACATAACACTTACTGGTAACGTTCCTTGTAACAATTTAGTAACAGATAACACTTACTGGTAACGTTCCTTGTAACAATTTAGTGACAGATAACACTTACTGGTAATATTCTTCGTAATGAGTTAGTGACACATAACACTTACTGGTAACGTTCCTTGTAACAATTTAGTGATAGATAACACTTACTGGTAATATTCTTCGTAACTTAATGACACATGACACTTACTGGTAATGGTCCTTGTAACAATTTAGTGACATGTAACACTTCCTGGTAATGTTCTTCATAAAACGTTAGGGATAAATAGCACTTACTGCTAATATTCCTCGTAACAATTTAGTGACATATAACACTTACTAGTAATGTTCTTCGTAACAAGTTAGTGACGCATGAAACATACTGATAATGTTCTTCGTAACAAGCTAGTGACACATAACACTTGCTGGTAATGTTCTTGGTAATAAGTTAGTGACACATAAAACTGATTGATAATGTTCCTCGTAACAAGCTAGTGACATATAACTTTTCACTGCCTTCTAACAGGTCCAGCGTGACAAACTTGTTTTTTTATTACCGTCAATATCTTACATCGTAAAGGAAATCCTTAGTGCGTGACAATAGTCAACTAGTGTTATTTATTTTACTGTATAAATAATTCTGACACTAGTGAACAAGTGATATTTATTTTATAGTATAAATACATCTGACAATAGTGAACTAGTGACATTTATTTAAACTGTATAAGTACATCCGATAATCGTATACTAATGATATTTATTTAAACTGTATAAATACATCTGAGAACAGTGTACTAGTGGTATTTAGTTAAACTGTATTAATACATCTAGCAATAGTGTACTAGTGACATTTATTTTATTGTATAAATACATCTGACAATACTAGTGATATTTATTTAAACTAGTGACATTTATTTTAGTGACAATTATTTATTGTATACATCTGACAATAGTGAACTAGTGACATTTATTTTATTGTATAAATACATCTGACAACAGTGTACTAGTGATATTTATTTAAACTGTATAAATACATCTGACAATAGTGTGCTAGTGACATTTATTTTATTGTATAAATACATCTGACAACAGTGTACTAGTGATATTTATTTAAACTGTATTAATACGTCTAGCAATAGTGTACTAGTGACAATTATTTTATTGTATAAATACATCTGACAATAGTGAACTAGTGACATTTATTTTATTGTATAAATACATCTGACAACAGTGTACTAGTGATATTTATTTAAACTGTATAAATACATCTGACAATAGTGTACTAGTGATATTTATTTAAACTGTATAAATACATCTGACAATAGTGTGCTAGTGACATTTATTTAGACTGTATAAATACATCTCACAATAATGACTTTCTTTCTATAAACCACTTTGATACGAAATAAGGTAGTTCCACTGATAATTGTAAGAGCTTTGAAATGTTCACCACGTTATCACGGTGAGTTTTATTCCAGGGACATAACAATTATTTGAAACGAAATTAATCAATATTAAAAACATTGTAAGAGCATAAAACACCAAGAACACACGTTGCAACTTGAAACCAAAGCAGTCAACCAATAGAAATAAAACCAGCACCAACACAAGCACTTTGCAACTTTTTAATAATTGGTTTCATTTGCAAAGATAGCTACACTTGCTAGCCGTCACTAATTTACCAGCGAAAGACTAGAGGGAAGGCAGTTAATGATCACCACTGACAGCCAACTCTTAAGCTAATCTTTTACCAACGAACAGTGGGTCTGACTGTTACCTTATTATGTCTCCATAACTGAAAGGTCGAGCATATTTAGTGTGAGTGGATTTGAACCTACGACCCATAGCCATCTGATCATGCTTGGATAAACCTTTTACGGAGCTGACAAGAATTTGTATCAGGAAATGATAATGTGTAAGATAAAATGGTTTCATATTCTTTCCCTGAGTGTTAAATAACTACTTTCCTGGGCTAAAATTGAGTTGGGGTGGGAGGGGCACAAATTTAAATAAACCCAGTCTAGATTCACCCATCTTATAAGTTAATTCAGGCGTTTGACATTATACATTACTATCACGTTTCTAAATAAAAACAACAACGAATGTATTGTGTATCATCACATTTTTATATAAAATTTTTCAAACAAAAATATTTTTCTCTTATATCTTCTAATTTTAAATGATTTATAAGGAACTTCATATAACACACTTTTGTATTTCTATAAAAAATACTGTAAGAAGAAACTTTATCATAGACATTTTTATTTGTGATTAATAAGACAGTATAAGTTGAATATTCTAATATATGGTAAGTATATCACGTATCCTCTTCACAATAAAATGTTTTTTACTCTTAAAAAACTAAGAAACGAAAATAGAAATTAATCAAAAAGTTTTACGCTAAAAAACAATTTCTATTTATCTATAGTATTACATCGGTTAAGGTGTTTGATTCGATGCACCCACTTTATCTTTGTTTACGAAATAACACTCCTGGTAGGGTTTGACTCCACGTGGTTAGTCTGAAGGGGGGGGGGGGGGTAGGTAGCCTAAGCTACTTAACGGTACTATAAATTCTCTATTGTTCCCGTTTACGTTTGTTATACTGCAGATAACATAGAGTAAGTAGTTCAACATCTTATAACGTCACGTATCATAGCTAACAACGTTTGTTACTGGAATGGGTGTGCATATAATTAGCTGCATTAATTAAAAACAGAGAAATAAAACATTAAATAACACATGAGATTTAGTCAAAAAATCATCTTCACATTTCAGATAATTTTCGACATGTTATTTTTGCTTACGGTTGATGGATATTACTTTATTTGACGTTTAACAAATTTGTTGACTTTTACAGTTATGTTAGACAACCACTACACGTATTTCAGAACGGGTAGTATGGGTATTAAGACTTTTATTGATAAGGAGAGAACAACGTTTCGACTTTCTTGACCTGAAGATGACCTAGGAAGGTCGAAACGCTGTTCTTGCCTTATCAATAAAAGTGTTAATACCCATACCAGCCTTTCTGAGATACATTTTTATTTCAAGTGGGTTTCTTGTCATCAAGAATCAGTACATGTCTACACAATAACTCAGATCTGGTATCAACTACGACCAACAACAACTGTGAAGCATTCACACCATTAACAAGTGACACATAATTACTAGTTATAGTTGAAAGATATTGATTAACTTAACGTTTTAAATTTTACGACTTTTTAAAGGAAACTCGTTTTTCAGAACCACTTCCACCGCACATTGAGCCCTTTAAAAACGCCTCAATCGCATCTCCAAGCAAGATGGCATTAAGAACATTCCCGTCATCCCACGATACTGTTGCATGTTCATGTTCTGGTTGTATTTCTTCTTTGTGTATTTGGATAACCACTTCCTCATTACCTGGCGACTGTTCGTGTTTCGTTTCTTCAATGGCTTTGTCTAAGTCCACATTTTCGATAGTTTCCTCTGTCGTAATGTCGTTACTGGGACTTTGTTTATTCGCCATCTTTCTTGAGTTCAACCGTCGTTTCTGTAAAGTGATAGGAGTGAGTTGGAGAAGATCAGATTTCTCAGTAGTTGAAGAATCAACTGACCATGTAGGTTGTAAGGAAGTTCCTTCTGCCACCAAACCGTCACCAGATTTAGGTTTAATGATGGACAATAAGTCTTCTCTTTTGCACACGATCCCTTCTTGTTCGACGAATGTCTTACAAGGGGAAGATTTCTGTGATGTGCTATTGTGGGGTTGAAGTTTTCCACCCTCTTCATATTCTTCCTTTTCAGGATTGTTTGGCCTTTCCTCACTACTGGCCCTTTTCTGAAATAGGCTTCGCTTGCTCTTCAACATTTTTGCTTCGGTTGATTTGTTTTCAGTTTCATTTCCAACGGATAACTTCTTAAGATTTTTTAAAAGTTCTCCTGAAGACAGAGTTCTACTAAAAAACGTAGATGTTTTCCAACCAGCTTTCGGAACCTTTGACTTTGTCTGAGTGATATCCTCGGAATTAGTTTTCTTAGACGTGGAAGAAGACGATGTGCTGACATCTAGACCCATCTGTAATATATGCGAAGTTTCTCTTCTTTCAAGATGGCGGTAAACTTTCCTAGGTGATGTTTCTTTCTTAAGACTTTTATTTTTGTCTTCCTTTTCTTTCCGATTCCCTAATTCTCTGTTCATTGTTTTTGAATGTTTACTCAAAGACAAAACAGGAATTTCGACACTGAACGCTAGAGGCGTCTCATCAGGACAACTCTGGGCATCAGACATGTTGTGGTGCCACTATTAACTTTAATTAGGTATTAAACATAACCTATAATACCTGTTTTTAGTTTCTGA
Organism: Tachypleus tridentatus; assembly: GCF_004210375.1. NCBI lineage: Eukaryota > Metazoa > Arthropoda > Merostomata > Xiphosura > Limulidae > Tachypleus > Tachypleus tridentatus. The sequence goes on from NC_134830.1 coordinate 48,755,979, forward strand.
GTCCCCACAGAACGGATATTAGAGAATCGAAAATTCATTACTTAGGGAGCATAGGTTCAACCAGATGTTGATGATTCTATACAGTGAGTGTGACTACAGGAATATAATTCGTAGCGCCATTTTGTATTTCTTTCAAGACTCTAAGAAAAATAAGTCTTTAGTGCACCAGATGTTTTACTGACTGCTTCGCTTAGTTCTAAAATTAGAAGAGACGAGAGCTCTCGGTTTCGACGTCATAATTGTTCGACAATTCATTCTGCAAATAGAAAGAAATGATGAACATGAATTTAGAAAAGAAATATTGAACGTAAAAGATTATTAATCAAATTCTTACTAGCAGAAGTTAAGAATGGAAGAAGCTTATCGAACTAGTGTTTAATTCCACCAAAGTGATCATAAACGTTGATCAAAATGAAAGTAACTTGAAATTAGAAAATAAAATCGATTTTTAAATACATGGGCTTTAATATATGTATATACATATACGAAGTTTGAAAATTTTAATATTTTGAAATTAAACAGTACGAGTTCTTTATTTAAAAGTTGTTCGCAAAATTTTATTGTATTAGATTATATTTTCTTAAACAAATTAAAAGTTGTTGTTGTTGTTTTGAATTAAGCACAAAGCTACACAATGAGCTATCTGTGCTCTGCCCACCACGGATATCGAAACCCGGTTTTTAGCGTTTAAGTCCGCAGACATACCGCTGAGCCAATGGGGGGAGGCAAATTAAAAGAGGTTGATCATACTGAGGTCACCAGATGACTTATCTACTTAACCCATACAATCCGCTTGAACTGCACCTGTTAGTTTAAACTATTAAGATTAGTGAATAACTAACATTAGAGTGAAGTTAATAAATGGGTGACGTCAGAGTAAAGTGGTTTAATGGGAGACGTCAGTGTGATTTGTTGAATGGGTGATTTAGATTGGAGTTGTTGAATGGGTGACGTCAGTCTAAGTTTTTTGTGCTATTCTTCAGGCGAAAAACCTCATGACGATTGTTAACTTGTAAGAAGTGTCAGTGATTGTAAATCTGGTATAGTGAAGAAATCGGTAATAACTAATAGATAAATTGACTTTCTCACACAGGGATTAACTGGAATCAGTTTTACACAATATATTAGTGATAAAATATTTAACGTATTAGGTTTTGAAACAACAAACACTTTAGAAATCATGTATATTATTGGTGAGGATATATCTAACATATTAAGGTAAACAACAAACACTATAGACATCATGTAAGTTATTGGTGAGGACATATTTAGCATATTAAGGAGAACAAGAAACACTATAGACAAAATGTAAATTATTGGTGAGGACATATTTAACATATTAAAAAAACAACAAACACTATAGAAATGATGTAAATTACACTATGCAACAAAATGTTTACTTTTTCTTGTTCCTGGGCAGAAAGTGTTATTTCCCAATTGCTTATGCCTAAAGTAAATGGAAAAGACCTATTTTTCTCTTCAAACTTTGCTTTTGTGACGTGGGTAATGAAATTTTCAAATTTACCCATTTTCCAGAACATTCCAGGTAGATTCAGTGCTGAGTAGTTGATAGAAAATTTTTCCGAACTCACAAGAATTTTCAAGAAATTTCTAGAATGTTGTAGAACTTACAATAATTTTCCGGAATGTTGTATAACTTACGAGAATTTTCAAGAACCCTTTAGAATTTTCTAGAACTTTCCAATGTAATATATACACAGGGGCTCACCATTTACCACTTCAGTTTAGTTCTAGCTGCTTAAGTAAACACATAGACCTGTCTTATTTTATCAGAGATGGCACCAAGAAACTACAAGCATTCTTCCGAAGCATCCAGAAGCCTCAAAGCTCTGCTGCTCCATAACGGGAATAACTATCCGTCTCTTCCCCTGGCTTGTGCACATCAAAGAGGAATACAACAGTGTCAAGACCTTGCTAGAAGCCTTGAAGTATGATGAGTACGGCTGAGAGATTATTAGAGACTTCAAAATGGTGGCATTCCTGATGGGTCTCCAAAAAGACCTTACCATGTTTCCCTGTTATTTTTGCCTTTGGGACAGCAGGGACACTGCAGCGCACTACAACAGGAAACACTGGCCACAACGGACCGAGTTCTCTGTGGGGAGGCACAATGTCAAGTGTAAGCCACTAGTGGACCTCCAAATAATGTTATTCCCACCATTGCACATAAAATTGGGTCTTATGAAACAACCTGTCACAGCTCTTGATAAGGAGTCTGCAGCCTTCAAGTACCTTTGAGACTTCTTCCCTAAGCTGTCTGAGGTCAAAGTTAGTGTCTTCGTTGGACCACAAATAAAGAAGATCTTTAAGTGCACAGAATTCCCCAAGAAGCTCAGTAGGAAGGGAGAAAAAAAAGCTTGGGGCAGCTTTGTCGCAGTGGTTCGGGACTTCTTGGACGATCACAAGGCCAAAATTTATGTGGAACTGGTTGAGGCTCTGGTGAAGAACTACGGCAAAATGGGCTGCAGGATGTCCCTGAAAGTCCATATCCTTGACGCTCATCTTGATAAATTCAAGGAGAACATAGGAGCATACTCAGAGGAGTAAGGTAAACGCTTTCACAAAGATAAATTGAACTTTAAACGCAGCTACCAAGAAGCGTTTAACGAAAACATGATGTGAGACTATTTGGGGGCTGATACGTGAAAGTGATTTACATTACAGTCGCAAGTCTCGAAAAACTACTCACTTCTAAACATTTTTGTTCATTTTTGTATAGCTTTAGTATAAATACATGTAAATCTTGATTCATGTTTTATTCAGACTTTTATCTAAATGAAAATGTGCAAATTTCCCCATTTTAACATAGAAAATAGGTTAATTTCTAAATTTCATTATCCAGGTCACAAAAGCAAAGTTTGAAGGGAATAATGGCCATTTTCTGTACTTTTGCAACATAAGCAATTAAGAAATAACACACATTATCCAGGAACAAAATTTTCGTTACATTGTGTTATTGGCGAGGACATATTAAGAAAAACAACAAACACTGTAGACGTCATGTAAATTATTGGTGAGGACATATTTAACATACTAAGGAAAACAGCAAACACTATATAAATCATGTAAATTATTGATGAGGACATATTTAACATATTAAGAAAAACAAGAAACACTATAGAAATCATGTAATTTATTGGTGAGGAGATATTTAACGTATTAAGGAGAAAATCAAACACTTTAAGAATCATGGAAAACTCTTGAGCTATTATTTTACCAATAAACAATGGGATTGACCGTAACATTAAAACGCTCCAACAGCTGAAAGGGCGAGCACGTTGAGTGAAGACGGGTATTAAAACCCGCGACCCTCAGATTACGAGTAGAGTGCCCAAACATCTGACCAATCTGCGAAGACAGAATAACTTGTTTTTACTGAAGATTTGTCTTTGAATTTTCTAAGTATTAAGAATTAATATGAATAAAAGGTCGTTACTATAGTAACAGAAAAAATGTTTCTGTTCATTTTACTGTTTCGTATTCCATTTGCATAATCGCTATTATTTACCAATTGAATATAAATTTTGACCTTTGAACGTGTATTTTCTTTCACTTTTTTTAATTACGGATCTTGACAGTTCCACTTTAACCTTTTCACATTTACTTTTTTTTGCTGTGATAGTTTTATTGTTTGTAGTTTGTCAAAAGTAATACCTCACAGAAGTAGTTTATTAAGTGTTTCGAACAAACCGCACGTGATGTTTGTACAAGCTAAAACTTATAATTTTCTCGACAGTTTGGATCTCGAAAAAATAATTTACTTCGTTTTTAAAATCCATCGAGAAAAAGATATATAATTCATTAGAATATAACTAATATAATTTATCCGGCTTTCTATACAAGTTATAATCAAACAGCTGTAATGAGTTTGTGTTTCTAATTCGTTGGAAATTCTAGAAACAAACCTATCACTCAAGTTCGAAACTTCGTAATTGAGAAATCGAAGCTCAAATGTGTCGCGTGACCCTGACAAACGAAGAGTAAGTAGTTTAAATATATTCTTTAATTTAACTAACTAAAGTTAGATTATATAAACACATGAACTACTACTGACATATGTTGATAATGAAGTAATATAGCTAAAGTTAGAACATAGCAGTGTATTTTAATCAGGCCGTAGCGACAGATTTGTATTTATAGTTAGGAAATTATTGGTCTTTGATTTAAAACAAACCACGAACTGTATTTACCATTAGATAACGTCAAACGTAAAGCTACGAACCGTAATTAAAATATCCAAACAACGGACCTGAAACTGAAGAAGTCCGTCATCCGTCCCAGGAAACATCAAAGGAAAACCTGGACCAAAAGCTAAGACTGGTCGGATAATTTAACATGTTAAGGTAATTGTTCCCGATATACAACTATAATTTAACAGGGTAAGGTAATTTTTTTTCCGACATACAACTATAATTTAACATGGTAACGCAATTATTTCCGACATACAACTATAATTTAGTATGGTAACGTAATTGTTCCCGACATACAACTATAACTTAACAGGGTAAGGTAATTTTTTTCCGACATCCAACTATAATTTAACATGGTAACGCAATTATATCCGACATACAACTATAATTTAGTATGGTAACGTAATTGTTTCCGACATACAACTATAATTTAACATGGTAACGTAATTGTTTCTGACATACAACTTTTTTCCGTCCATTTTAAACATAAATATCTATGTTGAGAATCAGTTAAGTTGAGTGTTTTATTTTCTTACAGCTCCAATTGACATTACTTATTCCCCCCCCCCCTACTAGTGGTGCAGTGGTAAGTCTGCGGACTTACAATACTATAAACCAGGTTTTGATACCCGTGGTAGACAGAATATTGTGTTGCTATGTGCTTAATCACAAATAAACAAATTTATTCAAAAATTTACAAATTACGTCACGTGTATCGAGGTAACGTGACTGAATACATTTCTATTAGGTTTTTTCGTGGAGAATAGTGTAATAAATGTGTGTATGTGTGTGTGTTTTTTATTGGAAAACCACAACGGACTGTTCGCTGTGTCAGCAGAGGTAAATAAGAGACCATAATTTTAACATTGTAAAGTTGAAGACTTACCGCTGACCCAGAGAGAGACAGGTGTGATAAAACATCCTTAAAACGTAAAAAAAAAAACTTTTCTCGTTCGTAATTATTTATTCAATATATATTACACCGATGTGCAAATTACTGCACTGGGTTAAACAGCTGCCACGTCTATGACGTCACCGAGCTCGATCCTCCTTCTGGAACAGAAAATATGTATGAACAGGGAAACCAAATATGCTGCGTTTGAGTAGATGCTTATCTGAATCAGTGGAGTTTTCAATCAATAGGAGAACTTCGTATGTGATATGGATAAAGATTTGTTTGCTTTAGAACAAAGCCATTTTAGGCTAGCTACTGCGTCTATTGCAGGTAATCGAACCTCGGAGTTGGCATTGTAAGTTCATAGACTTACCGCTACCCCATCAAGTTAGCTGTGCATACATCTATTCCTCCATAATCCCTGATATCAGAAGAAAATAACGGGTTGCATTCATGGATCTGTTAAAACTGTGGCCCACAGGCTTACATGTACCATACACGAGATGTGCAACAAGTCACAGATGACGAACCAATGAAATTAGTTTTTTCGTTTCGCTTTGTTTTTCTAGTTAGGCTTCAGTTTATTTTGAACCAATGTACAAGGGGAAAGACAATCAAGAGCGCCCACTGCCAACTCTTTGACTACTTCTACCTGAACGAATATTGAAAGTTTGCTGTCACTTCTAAAGAGCATCAACAAACACGAACCATTAAATAAACCAATAATGATGTTACGGTTTAGGAATTATATTTTTTGTTTAATCACGAGGTTCGTTCATTGATCACATGATAACAACTAGTTGGTCTCAGCTCTCTGATATTTAACCTCCTTCATGTTGAAATGGCTCATTTAGTTATTTAGTAGGTACACAGTGATTTGATTTGACTTTTCAATATTTAGCCTGTTACACGGTGTTTTCGTACTTGATTAACAAAAATACGCAGTAAAAGTTTTTTTTCTTCTGTGAATGGAAGAGATGTTGTTTTTTAGACTGTAGATGTTAAACTCCTGTCTTCTTTTCGACAGTTTATTAGATTTTCTGGTAAATTCAATCAGCCACAGTCGTCTTCTAGGTGTATTGTTAGACATCAAAAAAAAGTGCTTTCGTAGGGAAAATTAGTAATGTATGTTTGTTATCTCTCAATTCTGTATAACTTGTGTTCGAATTTGATTAATACGCACAGATAAGAAGACAAATTAAAACACTTGTTTCATCTTCTCTAAGACCTATAAACCTGATATCCAATGGATTCAACTTTGTAGGTAAACTTAACTTTTCATGCATCGAAACGCTCATTACCGCTACGAACGAGCCACTGCACCATTACACTCGTGTAATAAGTTTCTTTTAATACGGAGTTGTACGCGTCAGTGAGCATGAAAGAGAGAATGTTTTTTGTTTTTTTTACATACATGAAGATTAAAACAGGTTTCAACGGATCGATTTAAAAATAAATTAAATACAGAAAAACGAGGAGATTGAAGCACTTGCTTATAAATATGTAACTTCTACTAATTAAAACAGCCATGAGCGTTGTATGCTGAGAATAATCTGTCTACTTGGAAATATGAACATTAAAAAAAAACGCAAAGATACAGTGTTTCAGCTATGTTCATTGACAAAGTCGAGTTTTCACTCTAACTGTCAGATTTTCTCGCAATTGTAAATCTAGTGTTGAAAACGATAATCATTCTCAGTCAACACTACATATGAGTGTTAAAAATAAGAATCATTCTTAGTTAACACTAGATGTGAATGTTAACAATAAGAATTATTCTCAGTCAACACAAGATGTGAGTGTTAAAAATAAGAATCATTCTCAGTCAACACTAGATGTGAGTGTCACCATAAAGAATTATTGTCAGTCAACACTACATTTGAGTATTAACAACAAGAATCCTTCTCAGGTAACACTACATATTAGTGTTTATAACATGTAACTTAAACAATAGTTCGCAGTTACTTTTAACGGACAGAAATAAATAAGCTTATCTGTGAAAATGTTCGTTATGTTTGGTCAAAATAGAAGTATTTCAAATTTAGATTATCGAAAGTTATGAGACATGTAACTTAGTGATAACGTGTGACATAAATCAAGGGTTAGCTATAAACACACCTGTTCCTCCATAATCACTGATTTTAGAAGAAAGCAACGGGTTATATTCATGGATGTACTAAAAATATGACCGACTAACTTATAGGTACCATACTCAAGATGTGCAACAAGTCATACATTACGAAAGAACGGAGATTAGTTTGTTTGTTTTGGCTTGTTTAGAGAGACGGCAGCCAATCAATAATGCACACCTTAGGCTAGTCATAACTGGTTGAATAATAGGATGTGACCGTCATTCTTGTATAATACCAATGTTCCCTTGGTGTGGAGAACATTTTTATAGCAACATGACACATACGATAAGTCCTCAACATTACAGACCGAGCACGCCAAGGACTAGAAATGCTACTCATAGTTATGGATTGTATGTTGTCGTATAATTATCATCGATACTGTTGTTATCTGGTTCCTTATTACCAACTCTCTAATGCTGGACCTCCGTATGCTACAGTTGAAAAATAGCTACAGATACCCCTTAGGTAACTTTGCAGGAAATCCTTAAACAAATAAATACATATAATAAACAAAAAAAAAATGCAGGAATGTTGAAAATAGTGGAAATGAACTTGTCAAAGAAAGTAGAGAAACAAATGATTTCGTTACAAATGTTTTTCAGAGGGCGGGTGGTAACCATGACCAGAAATGTATATTTCAACCTTCAGTGCTTTTGTTAAAGACTATACGTTTGACATGAACTTTGACTCAACTGTAGTTTATATTAGTGTCTTAACTAAAATCCAATAGAGTGAGTCAGAGACTGTGTCACAGGTTGTATTGCCATTAGAGCCTTAAGTGAACCAGTTAGACTGTATCATGTAGTGTACCAAATAAAGTTTTATCATCAGTGTCTCAAGTGAACCAGTTACACTGAATCACGATTTGTATTTCGTGTTGTCTTGTTATTAGTGTTTCAAGCGAACTGATTAGATTGAGTTGGGTATTGATTATATCACAGATTGTCTTTTCAATATTGTCTCAAGTGAACCCATTAGACTGGATCATTAAATGAATCACTGTATTACATATCGTCTTGTCATTAGCATCTTAAGTGAACCCATTACAATGAATCATGGATTGTATCGCAGGTCGTCATGTTATCAGTATCTGAAGTAAACTCATTAGACTGGGTCATAGAGTGTATCAAAGATTGTCTTATCATTAGTGTCTCAAGTGAACCCACTATACCTGTGAGGGATTGTATCATTGGTCATTTTATCATCAGCGTCCCAAATTAACCAATTAGACTAGGTCATGGAGTGTCTCAAAGATCGTCTTGTCTTTACTTTCTGAAGGGAACCAATTAGACTGGATCATGGAGTGTCTCAAAGTTCGTCTTGTCACTAGTGTCTGAAGGGAATGCTTTACACTGGTCGATTGATTGCATTTCGAGGAACGTTAACATATCACAATTTTAGGAAAATAAACCTTCATAGTTCTTGACACTTAAATCCATGGCTGTAAAACTGTTCTACATTGATCTGAAGTGACTAGGTTTTTACTATCTAAGTTTTGTCGTATGTGTAAAAGCTTAATAATATGAAAGTAACGTGGTGATACAAACTGCTAAACCACTGCAACTTGTAACATGTGGTTTGCTACGAGTTTCTAGTTTGTGTTCTCTGTTATCATTAATAAAGCTAATTAATCAAACACGAACCATCGAGAGTAAGATATAAGATGTTTATTGAATTTTTCCCGTCAGTTTTATTTGTAGCTTTTTGTTTAGTTTAAGTTCACAATTCTGTTTTCTCCCAATAATCCTTTTTATTTCGATGAATCCACATCGACAACCTTTTTATATACCCATAGCTCTTTTTAACTGAATGTTTGTCAATAATATATTTTGACGCTTAAATATCTCTTAGGACTTGGCTTAACACTGCGAACGAGAATAAACTTTACTCCGTTTGGAAAGTAGACGGTTAAACTAACGTAATGGAAGGATAAATTGATGGATAGACGTAAGAAAATAGAGAGATAGATGAATATCGAGACATAAAAAAAAACAGCACACTTTCAGTATTGATAAGTGACTTCGAACAGTTTCAACAGATCCAAAGTATCAAACAACAGCAACTGATTTCAATCAGTTACGGCTTACACTTACGTGTTTTAGAGGGACGGAACTTACCTAAGCACTGGCAGAACCTAAGCTTACCGATTTCTAGAAGACATGGCTTAACAAATGGTGTTCTTACACGTTTTAATGAACGAGTGAAACCGCGTGGCTACGTGCAGTAAACTTGAAAATAGCCATGAAATAGGAAAGAAAATAGTAGAATTTAACAGAAAATCAACAAATATAAGACCACTACATCATTAAAATATAACACAAACTGTTGCAAATAAAAGACAACACAGTATCTGTAAAATATAACACAATCTGTTACAAATAAAAGACAACACTATATCTCTAAACCAGGGATCATCAAACTACGGCCCTCGAGGTCATTTTTGTCCGGCCTGCCAGCAGCTAGCCGCTTGGAAATAAAAAGTGACATTTCATCAAATGTCCGACTGTCATAACAAAATAAATCACACCGATGGTCGCTTTAAGCTGGCAAACACAAGCCGTTATAATAAAAAAAAAAGAAGGCTGTCACGCGCATTTTTAACCAATAGGAAAATTCTTCTTTCGTCCTTGCTGCCCGTTTATTCATATCGAGGCACGTAGCTATGAAAGCATTAGGATTTCGAAAACAAGTACAGACTTAACCCTCGTCCTATCGACTCGTCTTGTAAATTCAGCGGCCTCGGGTTACAGTTTCAGCAAGCTCATTTCTCTTAGTAGTCGGGTTATGCGCTTTTCGTAACTCGTTCTTAGGTAAGTGTTGTGGCAGACGTACGTTTCAATATATTTTGTTTGTGCGTTCTTGGACCAGTACAATACTTTTCTCACAGCGATCTGTGTTTTTCATTTTCAGATCCTGTTTTTTTTTTCACCCATCGTTATGGCTGCTTTTAAAAGAAGAAAAGTGGACTCTGAGTGTCGTGCTTCAATGAAGAATGGGGAGAAAAGTACTTCTTTGTGGAAACAAAAAACCAGAAAGTTACTTGTGTGATATGAACCGAAAGTGTTGCCGTTTAGAAAGAGTACAATCTTCGGCGGCACTATGAAACAAAACATCTATCAACATATTTGAATTTTTCAGGAAAGTTCCGTCCTGAGTAATTTGAATCTATGAAACGTATTTTTGAATCTCAAAAGAATCTCTTCACGAAAACGTTTGCTGAAAATGAATCTGTCACTCGTACAAGTTACAAAATTGTGCATAGGATGGCAGAGAAAGGAAAACCTATTACTGACGGCAACTTCACCAAAGAGTGTGTGATGGAAGCACCAAATGAGCTGTGTCCTGAAAAAGCCAATTTCTTTGAAAGTATCAGCCTTTCGGCAACTTCAGTTGTACAGAGAGCAGAAGAACTTGGAGAGAACATCGCATTACAGACACGCCAAAAAGCTAGAAACTTCCTATGGTATTCTCTGGCACTGGATGAGTCTACTGATTTCTCTAGCACGTCACAACATTTTCATGGAAGTGCATAAAACTTTGCAAGACTATAACCTTCAGTGGAATCAGCTTAGAGGTGTAACAGTTGATGGAGGAAAAAACATGGCTGGAGTAAAGAAGGGTCTGGTGGGGCTGATCAGGAAACAGTTGGAAGATCTTAAACTCCCAAGCGCTCTGTTCATACACTGCATCATACATCAGCAAGCACTCTGTGGAAAAAACTTAGATATTTCTTGCGTACTGAAACCAGTCATTTCTGCAGTGAACTTCATTCGGGGTCATGCACTTAATCATTGCCAGTTCAAGGCGTTTCTTGAAGAAATTGACTCGGATTTCTGTGACTTGCTTTATCACATGGCGGTGAGATGGCTCAGCTGCGATAAAGTCTTGTCTCGTTTTTATAAGCTAAAAAGGGCAATAGTTATATTTCTTATCGAAAAATATAAAGCCAATTCACTTCTGTCGGATCCAACCTGGTTGTCAAAGTTGTCATTTTTGGTTGACATCACATCCCACATGAATGAATTGAACTTGAAACTTCAGGGGGAAGAATAACCTTGTCTGTGATCTCTATAGAATCATTAAAGGATTTTGGAGAAAGCTGTCATTGTTTGAAGCACATTTGGAAGGAGGAAACCTCTCTCATTTTCAGTGTTTCAATGAGTTTCATGCTTGAATCACAGATGTCAACCTAGAGTTTAAGAAAAAGATTATTGGTGATTTAAATAAGCATTTTCAAAGAGATTTTCGGATCTCGACAGAATCGAAAGTGACATTCTCCTTTTTCAGAATCCTTTTGATTGTGTCATTGATGACGTGCCAGTGGAACTTAAACTGGAGGTCATCGATTTGCAAGGAAATGACTTGTTGAAAGCAAAACACAGAGAGGGTAAACTCATTGAATTTTACAGCTGCATACTTGAAGATGATTTTCCAAAGCTGAAGCAGTTCGCATCTGGTAAGGCATCAGTGTTCGGAACAAGTTATGTCTGTCAACAAGCATTTTCAAATCAAGGTTGACTGATGAACATTTGAAAGCAATTCTAATGATTGGATGCAGCAATTCAAAACCAAACATTGAAGATATTTTGAAAGCCAAATACCAATTTCATAAATCTCACTAACTTTTGTGCGGCTCAGTGAAATTCAGATATGTACTCACTATGTGCGATGTGACAATTGTTTTTGCTAATGTCACCTTCTTTGATAACCTTTTGGTGAATAAAAATGTTGGTTGTATTTCTGTTTATTTTTTATTATACGTGTGTATTACATGCTACTTCCACATGGCTAATGTGGCATCCTAAACTTAGTGTTAAGTCTTTTACAGAGAGCTTTCGTTCTAGCTTATGAGTATTGAACATAATGATCATGCGGCCCGCGCTTCTCATTCCACAAGTAATCTGGCCCCCTGTGAAAAACATTTGGTGACCCCTGCTCTAAACTATAACACAAACTGTTACAAATAGAAGACAACATCATATCTTTAAACTATACACAAACTGTTACAAATAGAAGACAACATCATATCTTTAAACTATACACAAACTGTTACAAATAGAAGACAACATCATATCTTTAAACTATACATAAACTGTTACAAATAGAAGACAACATCATATCTTTAAACTATAAACAAACTGTTATAAATAAAAGCCAACACTATTTTTCTAAAATATAACACAAACTGTTACAAATAAAAGCCAACACTATTTTTCTAAAATATAACGCGGACTGTTACAAATAGAAGCCATCACTATTTTTCTAAAATATAACACAAACCGTTATAAATAGAAGACAACACTATATCTCTAAAATATAACACAAACTATTACAAATAGAAGACAACAATATATCTCTAAAATATAACACAAACTATTACAAATAGAAGACAACACTATATCTCCAAAATATAACACAAACTGTTATAAATAGAAGACAACAATATATCTCTAAAATATAACACAAACTGGTATAAATAGAAGACAACAATATATCTCTAAAATATAACACAAACAATTACAAATAGAAGACAACACTATATCTCCAAAATATAACACAAACTGTTACAAATAGAAGACAATAATATATCTCTAAAATATAACGCAGACTGTTACAAATAGAAGCCAACACTATTTTTCTAAAATATAACACAAACTGTTACAAATAGAAGACAACACTATTTTTCTAAAATTTAACACAAACCGTTATAAATAGAAGACAACACTATATCTCCAAAATATAACACAAACTGTTATAAATAGAAGACAACAATATATCTCTAAAATATAACACAAACTGTTACAAATAGAAGACAACACTATATCTCCAAAATATAACACAAACTGTTACAAATAGAAGACAACAATATATCTCTAAAATATAACACAAACTGTTATAAATAGAAGACAACACTATATCTCTAAAATATAACACAAACTATTACAAATAGAAGACAACACTATATCTCCAAAATATAACACAAACTGTTACAAATAGAAGCCAACACTATTTTTCTAAAATATAACACAAACCGTTATAAATATAACACAAACTAAAATATAACACAAACTATTACAAATAGAAGACAACACTATATCTCCAAAATATAACACAAACCGTTATAAATAGAAGACAACACTATATCTCTAAAATATAACACAAACTATTACAAATAGAAGACAACAATATATCTCTAAAATATAACACAAACTATTACAAATAGAAGACAACACTATATCTCCAAAATATAACACAAACTGTTATAAATAGAAGACAACACTATTTTTCTAAAATATAACACAAACTGTTATAAATAGAAAACAACACTATATACAAACTATTACAAATAGAAGACAACAATATATCTCTAAAATATAACACAAACTGTTACAAATAGAAAACAACAATATATCTCTAAAATATAACACAAACTGTTACAAATAGAAGCCAACACTGTTTTTCTAAAATATAACACAAACTGTTACAAATAGAAGACAACAATGCATCTCTAAAATATAACACAAACTGTTACAAATAGAAGACAACAATGCATCTCTAAAATATAACACAAACTGTTACAAATAGAAGACAACAATATATCTCTAAAATATAACACAAACTGTTACAAATAGAAGACAACAATATATCTCTAAAATATAAATCAAACGGTTACAAATAGAAGACAACAATATATCTCTAAAATATAAATCAAACGGTTACAAATAGAAGCCAACAATAAATCTGTAAAATATAATACTAACAGTTACAAATAAAAGACAACACTATGTCTCTAAAATATAACACAAATTCTTACAAATAGGAGACCAAAGTATACCTTTACAAATATAGTCTATTGTGCAATATAATGCTGGCAATACGTTATGATGCTCTAACATAATGTTAAAAATATGTTATGATGACGCAATGTGGTGTTAACAATACTTTATGATGTTGTAACATCACTAAAACTGAAAACGGATGTAGTTTTAATTAACTGGAGACGAAGTTAAAAAGGGGGTGTAAAAATGTAAATTAGTCTATTTTATACAGATGGAAATAACAATATGCTCGGATATATATAGTTGATAGAAACTGTGTAAAAAGAGAAAATTACATATGTATATATATATATATTTTAAATAGAAATTGGTATGAATTGGTATTTTTAACAGCAAAAGCTAGTTAATCCGATCAAAGACCTTTCGATTTCAAACATGGCTGTTATCCATTAGCCAAAGGGAATACAACCAGTCAAACACCTCCCGCCACAAGGGCTTTCTCCAAGTCTCAAAACAGTATTACAGAATTGACGTCCGTTGAAGTGTCAGTAAAGACGCAGTTTTGAATCTTGATGTATTTATACATTTGTTTTATTATATATCTGTAATAATGTATTTATATGCTGTCTTATTATTTAGCAATACAATTGACTGTCAACAGTGTTGTGTCTTTAATTCAGCGAATGTGTTACTATTAGATACTTTGTCCAATGTGTTTCAAATGAACTCTGTTTTGAATACCTGCATTAGATTTAACAATGTGTTTGAGTTATCTCTGTTTTCAACACTTTTAATAGTAGTTTCTGGTGTGATAAAGATATTTTGTTTTAGGGTTTCTAGCTGGTAACTACAAGGATCAGTAAAACATACAGTAGTACCTCCTCAAGGATTATCTTGTTCAGTAGCACTTTTTCAAAATTATCTTGTTTACTAGTACCTCCTGAAGGATTATCTTGTTCAATAGTACCTTTTGAAGGATTATCTTGTTCAGTACTACCTTCTTAAGAATTATCTTGCTCAGTTGTACCTTTTGAAGAATTATCTTGTTTACTAGTACCTTCTGAAGGATTAATTATCTTGTTCACTAGTACCTTTTGAAGAATTATCTTGTTCAATAGTACCTTTTGAAGGATTATCTTGTTCAATAGTACCTCCTGAAGGATTATCTTATTCAGTAGTACCTCCTATTTTGATTTTCACTTCAGAAAAATTGCAATAAGCCATTGTCACAACTTTTTATAAAGTAAATGAATAAATAAAATGAAAATGATATTCTCTAAAGTTCATGGAGGTGAAATATGAAGGAGATATAAAATAAGGATTTTGAAAACTTAGAGTTAATGACTTTACTTGGATGTATCTGTTTTGTTTTTGTATCACTTCACTTATCTCCGCCCCGAATACAATATTCTTACACAAACTGTTTATGTTACAACGGTAAGAGAGCTGGTTTAACATGAACATGCGTAAAACTGATTAGCTGGTAATTATAGACTAACGTGACTAGCAAAAGATATGTTTAAACGTTTTATAGAAATAAACATGTGTAATAAACCTTAAACACCTGAAATAGTAAAAAATAAAATAAAACTTACTAATTTCAAAGATGTATTTGGTTCTAGTGGAAGGAGAGAAAGTTGGTTTAAGGCTCCGGCTTCCTTCGTGTCACCACCTTTGTTTCAGCTCTGAAACAACCGTAGTAAATCTATGCTGGGCAACTTCGAGACAAGCGCCATCTGGACGCAGAACGAATGAGCAACAAATGTTTCGTCACCCCGATGCCATGGTTAACCTGATAGCTGTGAGATCGGTGTGGAGTGAAGATTATTGATCGGATATGTGTAACGTTAAGAACCTAAACCCCGGCTAGCTCTTGTCTCTGATTATGACGAATGCGCTTGTTTGACGGGCTGTCGTTCCGTCTCACCTAAAACATGACTCGTCCATCTTCCACTGGTAACACAGGAACGTGATGAAAGAGGGACAACATCTGTCCATCTTCATTAATTGCTTCATATAGGAATAAACAGGATTAACATGATAAAATACCAACAAACTACAGTTATGTTATATAAATTACCATTTTTCATGCCGCAGTTATTTTAAGCAAAAACAAACAAATTCTAACACAGCGACACACGATACATATATTTTAAAAACACACGCCGTCGAGCTGTAGGCCACGTTTTTTATTTATGTTTTCTAAATAAAGCTACCTCTTCCTGTTACTATATAGTATTGCAGTTCCATATTTACTGTAACCATGAAGTATTGTAGTACCATATTTACTGTAACCATGAAGTATTGTAGTACCATATTTACTGTAATCATGAAGTATTGTAGTACCATATTTACTGTAACCATGAAGTATTGTAGTTCCATATTTACTGTAACCATGAAGTATTGTAGTACCATATTTGCTTTTACCTTGTGGTATTGCGGCACCATGTTTACTGTTACCATGTAGCATTGTAATACCATGTTTACTCTTACCATGTAATATTGTAATGCCAAATTTACTGTAGCCACATATTATTGTAGTACTATATTTATTATTACCATATATAGCCTCCGCTAGTACAGCGGTAAGTTCATGAACTTACAACGCTAAAATCAGGGGTTCGATTCCCCTTGGTGGGCTCAGCAGATAGCCCGATGTGACTTTGTTATAAAAAAACACTCAATACACACATTATCATATCGTTTTGTAGTACTATATTTGCTGTTACCATGTAGTATTGTAGTATTATATTTATTGTTGCCATATAGTATTGTAGTACCATATTAACAGTTACCATAGTATTGTAGCATCATGTTTACTGTTGTCATGTAGTATTGTAGTACCATGATTGCTGTTACCACATAGTAGTATAGCATTGTATTTACTATTACTATATAGTTTTGCAGTACCATATTTACTTTTGCTATGTAGTATTGTAGTGCCGTATTTACTATTACCATGTAGTATTGTAGCACCATGTCTACCGTTGCTATGTAGTATTGTAGTGTCGTATTTACTATTACCATGTAGTATTGTAGCACCATGTCTACCATTGCTATGTAGTATTGTAGTGTCGTATTTACTATTACCATGTAGTATTATAGTGTCATATTGTTACCATGTAGTATTGTAGTACCATATTTACTGTTACTACGTAGCACTGTAATATAGTATTTACTGTTATCATATAGTATTGTAGTAACGTATTTACCATTACCATTTAGCATTGTAGTACCATATTTACTATTACCATGTTTTCTGTTACCACATAGTATTATTAATTTATGAGCTAAGCTCAGTATGATAAAATAATCGACTTTAAGATGTATATTTAAAAAAAAATTAAAACTTGGGATTGTCTTTTTTTATATTTATTACTTAAACTTCATCGTAAATGCGAAACCACATATTTTCTGTTTATCTTACAAATAAAGGGTTTATATATTGACTTCTGAGTATCTTGTCAATAAAGGGTTTGTTTACTGAAGTTATCCAAACGATTCTAAGTGACTCTTCAGGAAGTAACGATTTTATTAATTAGAATGTTTTACAACCTGTGTTTATTTTGTCAGTTTTGAACTTCTGGTACTTCTGTAAACATCGTTCCCAAACTTATGGCAGAGAGGGAACTGTAAG
The DNA here is from genome assembly GCF_004210375.1 of Tachypleus tridentatus. Taxonomy (NCBI): domain Eukaryota; kingdom Metazoa; phylum Arthropoda; class Merostomata; order Xiphosura; family Limulidae; genus Tachypleus; species Tachypleus tridentatus. Next base: position 48,773,633 of record NC_134830.1, read on the forward strand.
AGTTAGTGACGGCCAAATCCCAATATTCCATCAGATAAGAGAAAACAAGTTACAAGCATCATTCAACACATAGCCTCTTTGTTTAAATTTGCGCAAATGATATAAACCAATAAACTGTTTTCGTAAGAATAACGTTTGTAGCCCTAAATGTCTAGTGGCACACTTGAAAACTTAAGATATTATGTTTGTTTTGTTGTCCGCTGGATTCCGAAGAAAACTAATGAGGTTCCAAAAATATTACACCCAATAAATTAAATCAGACGAGTGATATCGTATGACTGAACAATGTCTTATTTTTTTCTTTCTTTTTCGATGGTACCTACGAAAAAGCACTTGACTGCACCTTCACTGACAATATCGAACTATACTATGTATCCTCAAACTGCTTCACTAGTAAAAGTGATGCACATGACGTACGCTTTCTAGTAATGCTCACATGTCAAGTGCGCGTATTAGCACAATGTAAATGCTATGTAAGAGACCAAAAATTATACATTTCAATATATAAGTAATAGTGATGCGATACACGTGATGATCTAGTGTCACGAATATGTTGAAACACACTATGGTTAAGTGTCATGAATATGGTGAAACACGTGATAGTCAAGTGTCATGAATATGAAACACGTGATAGTCAAGTGTTATGTATATGAAACACGTGATAGTTAAGTGTCATGTATATGAAACACGTAAGATCACACTAATGGTGTTATATTTTAGTTGATAATGGCAATAAGTAAAGTATATAATAAAAACTATTCCAAATACGTCACTTTGAGACCAGGTTGTAAATACGTCAAACTGAAACTAAGTTTCATATACAATAAGCTGAGACAAAGTTTTAAATACATTAATTTGAGACCAAGTTTTAAATACATCAAAGTAACACCAATTCTTAAATACATTAAACTAAGACCAAGTTTTAAATACATCAAACTAAAACCAATTCTTAAATACATCAAACTAAGAACAACTTTTAAATAATCAAACTAAGACCAAATTTAAAATACATTAAACTAAGACCAAGTTTTAAATACATCAAACTAAGACCAATTCTTAAATACAAAAAAGTAAGACAAAGATTTAAATACATCATACTAATAATTAGTTTTAAATGTATTAAACTAAGACAAAGTTTTGAATACATCAAACTAAGACAGAATTTTAAATACATCAAACTAAGACCAATTCTTAAATACATTAAACTAAGATAAAGTTTTAAATACATAAAATTAATATCAATTCTTAAATACATTAAACTAAAACAAAGTTTTAAATACATCAAACTAAGACAAATATTTAAATACATCAAACTAATACAAAGTTTTAAATACATAAACTAAGGCAGAGTTTTAAATACATTAAACTAAGACCAAGTTTTAAATACATCAAACTAAGACTAGTTCTTAAATACATTAAAGTAAAATCAAGTTTTAAGTACATGAAACTAAGATCAAGTTTTAAATACATCAAACTAAGGCAAAGTTTTAAATACATCAAACTAAGGCAGAGTTTTAAATACATCAAACTAAGACCAATTCTTAAACACAATAAACTTAGACTAAGTTTTAAATACATCAAATTAAGACCAACTTTTAAACACATCAAACTAATACAAAGATTTAAACACATCAAACTTATACAAATTTCAAGTACATTAAACTAAGACCAAGTTTTTAAACACATCAAACAAAAAAACAAGTTTTAAAGAAGCTCTAAGAGAATTATTATGTTTCTTTTTATCGTTTGATAGTTTGTATTACATCCTGCTAATTGATAGGTCCAAAGCTCGAACCGTAATATATTGCAAAACAGGTTGTAGGCTTTCAGCTATGGGATGTTATAAGTGTGACTGTCAGTCTCTCTATTTGGTTAATAGTATACCATACGTATACCACCAGGGCGGTAATTTTCTTCTAGTCAGCAGCAGAGATTGTTATATCACGTCATAAGGTTCGCTGGTGCGGTCTCTTACTTCATGCGTAAGAAATAGCATATGGTTATTAACCAATATACTGTATTCTCTTTTGTGGGAACTAATTGTTATCTATCTTTTAGTGTGGGCGTGTGTCACTTCTAGTGGCGACTTTAATATAGTTTGTTTGTTTGAATAATGATTTCAATTACTTGAATCAGAAAATACACCATACACAAAATACATACGATAAAACCTAGGGGATCGACGCCCACAGGAGTTGCCAACAAGGAATAATACACTCAGAGGTGTAACCAACAAGGAATGATACACACAGAGGTGTAACCAACAAGGAATGATACACATACAGATGTAACCAACAAGGAATGATTCATATACAGGTGTAACCAATAAGGAATGATACACTTACAGGTGTAACTAATAAATAATGATACGCATACAGGTGTGACAAACAAAGAATGATTCATATGGAGGTGTAACCAACATGGAATGATATATATATATAGGTGTAACCAACAAGGAATGAGACACAATCAGGTGTAACCAATAAATAATGATACACATACATGTGTGATAAATAAGGAATGATTCATATACAGGTGTAACCAACAGGGAATGATATATATACAGATATAACCAGCAAAGAATGATTCATATACAGGTGTAACCAACAAGGAATGATACACTTACAAGTGTAACTAATAAATAATGATACGCATACAGGTGTGACAAACAAGGAATGATTCATATGGAGGTGTAACCAACAGGGAATGATATTTATACAGGTGTAACCAAAAAGGAATGACACACATACAGGTGTAACCAATAAATAATGATACACATACATGTGTGACAAATAAAGAATGATTCATATACAGGTGTAGCCAACAGGGAATGATATATATACAAATGTAACCAGCAAGGAATGATACACATAGAGGTGTAGCCAACAAGGAATGATACACATACAGATGTAACCAACAAGGAATGATTCATATACAGGTGTAACTAACAAAGAATGACACACATACAGGTGTAACCAACAAGGAATGACACACATACAGGTGTAACCAATAAATAATGATACACATACATGTGTGACAAATAAAGAATGATTCATATACAGGTGTAACCAACAAGGAATCACACACATAAAGGTGTAACCAACAAAGAATAATGGTAACTTTATGTTAAGTTATGTTTTCACGATATTGTTGAATGTTTAAGATTATTGTTTAACTGAATTCACACTCTATTCACTCTCCAAGTATAATTTCACTATATTTATGTATTTCTAGGATCATTGGCTCGCTGAATCTACATCCTTACCAGTCGTATTCCACAAAGAATGGGATGATGGATTAGAATTTGCCTGTACATGTCATCGGTCGGGTGCCATCTGTTTTGTTTACATCACTAACACTGTTCCTTCATCCTTAGTTCACTGTATATCCACAATGAAACGATTCTCCTCTACTGTTGAAAAAAAAAACTGATGTTTTTGGTTTCCAAACATTTCAAACTTTGACTCTAATGTAAACAGCAGACTTATTACACTGTTTCTGGTGCTATGCACATTTCAAAATTTTCATTTGATTCTTAGCTGCCGTATCTACTGTGTGGGCCTAGCATGGCCAGACGGTCAGAGCATTTCACTTACAATCTGAGGATCGTGAGTTCAAAACTCCGTCCCAGCAAACATACTGACCCTTTAAGCTGTAGAAGCGTTATAAAGTAATAGTCAATCTCACTATTCTTTGGTAAAAGAGTAGCCCTAGAGTCGGTAGAGGGTGGTGACCTTCCCTCTAGTCTTATACTGTTTAATTAGGGAAGGTTAGAGCAGATAGCCCTCGTGTAATATTGCGCGAAATTTAAAATATAACACATTAAATCCATTGTGTGCTATTGTTACCTGTATTCACAGAAATGTTTTTCTCAACCATGGTATGTCTTGAAAAGGTGTTGTCTAACTTAAAATATTAATAGCAGGAAGTGTTGTCTAATGTAAAACATTAATAACAGAAGTGTTGTATAACTAAAAACATGAATAAAAAGAAGTGACGCATAACTAAAAACATGAATAACAGTAGGTGTTGTCTAACGTAAAATCTTAAAAATAGGAAGTGCCGAATAACTTACAATATTAATAAGAGGACGTGTCATCTAATGCAAAACATTAATAAAAAGAAGTGCCATATAACTTAACCCATGAATAACAGGAAGTACTGTCTAACTTAAAATCTTAATAATAGGAAGTGTCGTATAACTTGAAACATTAATCATAGGACGTGTTGTCTAATGTAAAACATTAATAACAAGAAGTGCTGTCTAACTTAAAAGCTTAATAACAGGAACTCTTGTCTAACTTAAAATCTTAATAAGAGGAAGTGTTGTCTAACTTAAAACATTAATAACAGGAAGTGTTTAAATTAAAGCATTAATAACAGGAAGTGTTGTTTAATGTAAAACATTAATACCAGGAAGTGTCGTACAACTTAAAATATTAGTAATAGGACGTGTTGTCTAACTTAAAACATCAATAAAAAGAAGTGACGCATAACTAAAAACATGAATAACAGTAAATGTTGTCTAACGTAAAATCTTAAAAATAGGAAGTGCCGAATAACTTACAATATTAATAAGAGGACGTGTCATCTAATGCAAAACATTAATAAAAAGAAGTGCCATATAACTTAACCCAGGAATAACAGGAAGTGCTGTCTAACTTAAAATCTTAATAATAGGAAGTGTCGTATAACTTGAAACATTAATCATAGGACGTGTTGTCTAATGTAAAACATTAATATCAAGAAGTGTTGTCAAATTTAAAACATTATTAACAAGAAGTGTGGTATAACTTAAAACATTAATAACAGGAACTGTCGTATAATTTAAAACATTAACAAAAGGAAGTGTTGTCTAACTTAAAATCTTAATAATAGGAAGTGTTGCCTAATGTAAAACATTAACAACAGGAAGTGTCGTATAACTTAAAATCTTAATAACAGGAAGTGTTGTCCCACTTAAGACATTAATAACAGGAAGTGTCGTATAACTTAAAATCTTAATAACAGAAAGTGTTGTCTAACTTAAAACATTAATAACAGGAAGTGTTGCTTAAATTAAAGCATTAATAACAGGAAGTGTTGTTTAAATTAAAGCATTAATAACAGGAAGTGTTGTTTAATGTAAAACATCAATAACAGGAAGTGTCGTACAACTTAAAATATTAGTAATAGGACGTGTTGTTTAACTTAAAACATCAATAACAGGAAATGTTGTATAACTTAAAACGTTAATAACAAGAAGTGTTGTCTAACTTAAAACATTAATAACAGGAAATGTTGTCTAACTTAAAATCTTAAAAATAAGAAGTGTCGTATAATTTAAAACATTAATAACAAGAAGTGGTGTCTAATGCAAAACATTAATAAAAAGGAGTGTCATATAACATAAAAGATTGAAAACAAGAAGTGTTGTTTAACTTAAAACATTAATAACAGGAAGTATCATATGACTTAAGATCTTAATAACAAGAAGTGTTGTCTGTCTTGAAACATTAATAAGAGGAAGTGTCATATAACTTAAAACGTTAATTACAGGAAGTGGTGTCTAATGTAAAACATTAATAAGAGAAAGTGTTATCTAACGTAAAACAATAATAACAGAAAATGTTGTCTAACCTAAATTCTTAATGATAGGAAGTGTCGTATAACTTAAAACATTAATAATAAGAAAGATGTCTAACATAAAACATTAATAACAAGAAGTATTGTCAAATTTAAAACATTAATAACAAGAAGTATTGTCAAATTTAAAACATTAATAACAAGAAGTGTCATATAACTTAAAACATTAATAGCAGGAACTGTCGTATAATTTAAAACATCAACAAAAGAAAGTATTGCCTTACTTAAAATCCTAATAACAGGAAGTGTTGCGTAATGTAAAATATTAACAACAGGAAATGTCGTATAATTTAAAACATTAATTGCAAGAAGTGTTTTCATAATGTTTTAAGCTAGACAACACTTCCTCTACTAATATTTTGAAAGAAAGTGTCTTATAACTCAAAACATTAATAACAGGAAGTGCTGACTAGCTTAAAAATTAATATTAGGAAGAATTGTCTAATGTAAAACATTAATAACATTAAAAACAGGAAGTGTTGTCTAGTGTTAAACATGAATAACAGGAAGTGTCGTATAAGTTAGAACATTAATAACAGGAAGTGTTGTTCAACTTAAATCATTAAAAAGAAGAAAAGTTCTCTAACTTAAAACATGAATAACAGGAAGTGTTGTCTAATGTTAAACATTAATAAGAAAAAATGATATCTGATGTAGAACAATAATAACAAGAAATGTCGTCTAACCTAAAACATTAATAACAGGATGTGTTGTCTAATTTAAAACATTAATAACAGGTAGTGATATCAATCTTAAAACATTTGTAATAGGAAGTGTTGTTTAACTTAAAACATTAATAATAAAAAGAGTTCTCTAACTTAAAACATAAATAATAATTAATGTTGTCTAACTTAAAATCTTAAAAATAGGAAGTGTGGAATAAATTAAAAAATTAGTAACAGGAATTGTTGTTTAATTTAAAGCATTAATAACATTAATATTTATGTAAAACATAAATAACAAGAAATGCTGTCTAACTTAAAACAAGAATAACAGGAAGTATTGTATGACTAAAAAATTAATAACAGAAAGTGTCGTTTAATTTGAAACATTAATAACAAGATGTGTTGTCTGACTTAAAACTTTAATAACAAAAAGTGTCGTATAACTTAAAACATTAATAACAGGAAGTGTTGTATCAAGTAAAATATCAATAATAAGAAGTGTTGTCTAACTTAAAATCTAAATAATAGTAACTGTTGTCTAACTTAAAATATCAATAACAGGAAGTATTGTATAATGTAAAATATGAATGACAAGAATTGTTGTGTAACTTAAAACATGAATGATATGAAGTGTCGTATAACTTAAAATATTAATAACAGGCAGTGTTGTGTAACAGAAAACATTAATAACAGAAAGTGTCGTATAACTTAAAACATTAATAACAAGAAGTGTTGTCATATAACAATCGAACAAACAAACAGACTATTTTAAGGAAGAAGGAACACACTGACAGTCGAACAAACAAATAGACTGTTGTAAGGAAAAATTATCATACGGATAGTCGAAAAACAGACAGATTGTTGTAAGGAACAATGAACACATGAACAGTCGAACAATGAAAAAACTGTTTTAAGAAAGAATGAACACATGGACAGTCGAACAATGAAACAAACTTTTGTAAGGAAGAAAGAACACACTGACAGCCGAACAAACAAACAGACTGTTGTGAGGAAAAATTAACACACTGGCAGTCGAACAAAGACACAATGTTGTAAGGAAGAATGAACACATGGACTGTCAAAAAACAAAGAAATTGTTCAAAGGAAGAATGGACATACGGGCAACGTAGCTAACAGACTGTTGTAAAGAAGAATGAACACATGGAAAGTCGAACAAACATACAAACTGTGGTAAGAAAGAATAAAAACACTGACAGTCGATAAAATCACAGAGTGTTGTAAGGAAGAATGAACACATGGACGGTTGGATAAACAAACAAACTGTTATAAGGAGGAATGAACACATTGACAGTCGAAGAATGAAACAAACTGTTGTAAGGAAGAATGAACACATGGATAGTCGGATAAACAAACAGACTTTTATAAGGAGAAATGAACACACTGACACTGTCGAAGAATGAAACAAACTGTTTTAAGGAAGAATGAACACATGGACAGTCGGATAAACAAACAGAGTGTTATAAGGAGGAATGAACACACTGGCAGTCGAAGAATGAAACAAACTGTTTTAAGGAAGAATGAACACATGGACAGTCGAAAAACAGTCTGTTGTAAGTAAGAATGCACACGTTGACTATCGAAGACTGTTGTAAGGAAAAACGAACACACTATCAGTCGAAAGAACAAACAGACTGTTGAAAGGAAGAATGGATATACGGACAGTCGAACAAACAAATAGACTATTATAAGGAAGAATGATCATATGGATAGAGGAATGGAAGGAAGATAGCGAAATAAACAGAGATAAATGGACCAAATTAAAGACAAACAACAAGCAGATGGAAGGACAGTTAGATAGATGGATGAAAATAAAAAACAGGCAATAACCAGATAAATATAATGAAAGACAAGAAGAATGATGCATTTATGGATAACTTATAGTACAATAGGGACTTTATTTTTTTGATGGTACATGAAATGCCATTTAATATTTTCCCTTACTCATTATTAAATGATTTGTTGTTCATTATTAAATAATGTTGTTCTAAAGTATTCTTTTAGTTAAACTGTATTCATTAGACCGTATTGTAATATACAGTAAGTTTAGTAAATGTTTAATTTTGTGGAACAACTTGTTTGTTTTATGGATAAAATTATTCTAGGATGCAAAACACTGAACCACCTTTCCATTTAAAAAATCTATTTTTTATTAAACTCTCACTTCAATGGCTACTAATCTGATGGAGATATCGTTGAACCAGAAGTGAAGGGAACGTGTTTGTAATAATTGTCGATTGACAAAACCTCTTTGGTAAAATTATTCCAATCCTAGGATGAATAAGGCTTAATCTACCTGAACGTCTGGTTGGAGGTAAACACAAGCTATATAACTAAATGGTGGCGTTAAATGTACCCTATTTATTTCAGGAATTGTATGTAAAGTAAGACATTAATAAATGTTAATGGAAGAGAATATTGTGGAAGGTAAAATGTTTTTAAAACGAAAAAGTTTTTAACGAAGATTGCGGAACTGACACTAGCTTCTGCTTAGTATAGTGAAGACTATTTGAACTAATAGGTTGAGGCAAAGCAGTTAGTTAACCTATCTCAACAAGGAACCCTAAGACTTATATTCGGGGTATGTTAACCACTTGGTAACACAGAACAACTTAATATTCCTTAGAAACACAATAGACAGAACTGATAAGTATCTCCACCCTCCGTGTTTAGAAGAACTAAATATTTTTTATTGTATATGTGGTAGGAAACAATTAGATAACACGAAAATCTACCCTATGTTTAGAATAACAAATAAGATAGGGTATACGTGTTTTTTTTTTAAATATAGATCCATATTTTTGATTTATTGCAGGAATTTAAAAGTCAAGAGAACGTAACACATTTCTGTTGTATATGTATTTTAGTGTTTCTTACTTGAAAGTAAAGAAAGCCACGAATAAAACAGAGGCAGAAAAACATTATATATGTTTCATTCATTATGATCATACAATACATTACCATACAGTATAGAAGTAAGCAATACATTACCGTACAATGTAGAAGTAAACAATATATTACGGTAGGGGATAGAAGTAAACGATACATTACGGTACAGTATAGAAGTAAACAACACATAACCGTACAGTATAGAAGTAAACAACACATAACCGTACAGTATAGAAGTAAACAATACATAATAAATAATTAATTATATAGTTTTCCATAAGATATCAAAATAACAAACAATTTTATGTTTGAACGACTTTGTTTTAGTTTACGTTACTATAGAAATAAGGAAGTAACATAAAAATAACAACAGAACATTAAATGAACTACACCATATCTTTGCATTCAAAGAACAGCACTTTGTTTCGTGAAAGCACACAGGTCTTATATTTATATATTTATTTGGATAAATGCATCCAAGAAAACGGCGTTATACTCCTCCGGAGATTTGTTGCTAGGCGACTGTATGCGAAACTTTGGAACTGAGACTCGTGAGATCAAGCAGTCGTGGCCAATTAGCAACAAGAAAAACATAAAAGCCAAAACTCGTAAATCAGAGGAGATTAGACGTAGAATGAAATTATCAACAGGCTGTACTACATTTCTAAACTAACATTCTGGAAAACCAAGACCTCAGAACCTAATCACGACAACCACTTTTATACATAATGTATTTGTTAAGCACCAGTTAACGTAGCCCAATTTAAAACATAAGTATGAGAAACTGTTGAAAACCTACCTAAGAGTCCATTGTTTAAACAATGTGAACCAACAACAGTGCGCGTTCTAGAAAGCAACAGTTATCTCATTTAGAACAGAAATAACAGCTAGTAGTAAGTAAACTAATTTAAAATCTATATAACAGAAAGTGTTTTCAACTTAAAACCTATATAACAGAAAGTGTTTTCTAATTTAAAGCCTATTTAATAAGAAGTGTTGTCTAATTTAAAACCTATATAGCAATAAATTTTATCTAACTTAAAACCTATACAACAAAAAGTGTTATATAAGTTAAAACCTGTATAACAGGAAGTGTTGTTTAATTTAAAATCTATATAACAAGAAGTGTTGTCTAGCTTAAAACCTACACAACAAGAAGTGTTGTCTAACATAAAACCTCTATAACAAGAAGTGTTATATTTAATTTTTATCTATCTTAAAATATTTTTATTTGCGATGAGAAAAGAGAAATTAAATTATGTGAAACGCTATTTACATATGCAGTAGAACATATCTGAAATTATAGTTTGAACGCTGATAGCTGGTAATGCATTAGAAAGTAAAATGCACAGTTTTTTGCTGTAAAAAATTACGTGAACTGTAATTAAAGTTTTCACAATCAGAGGTCCTGCTATCTTTCGATATTATTCCGTAACTGTTTGGTTTTGGAATTTCGCACAAAGCTACTCGAGGGCTATCTGCGCTAGCCGTCCCTAATTTAGTAGTGTAAGACTAGAGGGAAGGCAACTAGTCATCACCACCCACCGCCAACTCTTGGGATACTCTTTTATCAACGAATAGTGGAATTGACCGTCACATTATACACCCCCACGGCTGGGAGGGCGAGCATGTTTAGCATGACGCGGGCACGAACCCGCGACCCTCGGATTACGCCGTAACTGTTAAATAAATATTATTGTTTTATACATTTTACACAGCTGAATAGAAACGGCGTTATTACATCACACGGCTCTTTTTTCAAACACTCTTCTAACTTTAAATATATTTTTAATCAACTAAATCATGAAGCCTTAATGGCCAGTTTTGATGCAATCTCCCTCTTTGCTGAAGTCCTGACAACTGAAGCCTGCAAGGTAGCTTTAAAACTTTATATCCAAGACCCCAACTCATTGATACACAACCCCAGCAACCAATTAACAATCCTTATAGAATTCACTGCTACCAAAACTAACTTTATGTTCAATGTCCTACAAATAAATGACCTAAGTATGGGGAATCCCATGTCACCAGTTCTAGCCAACATTTTTATGACACAGATTGAATCTCAAGCGATCAATTCAGCCTTACACCGCCCACTATACTGGTACACTATACTGTTGATGATACAATTGGATTCACTTCTTCAGCCAAGTTAACTTTATACACCTCAACGTTAAGTTCACCTGTGAATAGGAAAAAAACTAACCAAACAGCATTTCTTAATCTCAAGATCACTAGAACAGATACAGAAAAATCACCCGTACCGGATTATACGTTCCCTGGAACTCGGCACATAAAGAAACAAAAATTCAACATATTAAGAAACCAAATAAACTCAGCCACAAAACTCTGTTCACCTGCTAAAATTAACGATGAAATCAACAAACTAAAACAACACTTCATCAACATCAACAAATTTCCTTCAAAACCGTTGAAAAAATTATACGCATACACGTAGATCAACAACAAACAAACGACAATAACTCAAAAGATATAACAAACTACAAAACAGTATACTGCTGCATACCATATGTTACCGACATCAGTGAAAAAAATAACCAACATTTGGGAAAAACGTATTACAAAATACAACATCCCAGTAAACACCAAATTTATTCAAAAAACAGGCACAAAACTAAAGTCCATACTAAGTAAAAACTACACTGACAAACACAACACCAACATAATTTATAAAATTCAATGCAACAACTGCCACGACTTCTATATTGGAGAAACAAGCAGAAAAATGGAAATCAAATTCAAAGAACAAAAAAAAAACACCTTCACATGTTTTTGAACTCTAAAAATCAAATAAACACAACATAACCATAGAAAACACCTAAATGCTAAGTAGGAAAACAAATATAAACAAACACAAAGTCAAACAAGCCCTACTTATACAACAACTAAAACCAAAATTAAACCAATACAAAGGAACATCTTTATACCTATAATAATTAATAAATAACATCTAACTGCAGCGCTCCCTGCAATCTCATACCCGTTTACACTCTCGTCTCTAAGACATGTGCTCGGCAACGGTCAGTTGGAAACTCTTTGTTAACCTGAAGATGACCTAGGAAGGTCGAAACGTCGTTCTCTACTTTAATAGTAAAAGTATTAATACCCATACCAACCGTCCTGAGGTACGTACATGGCGCTATTACGTTCGTAACATTTTCGTTAAATTAATATGTTTAACTGTGGAGATCAGGCTTAAGGATACTTGTATTAAAAATTAAGAACCGAATAAACGAATATATATTGTTTAGTTTTACCTGTAAAGAGTGCAAGGCATTTTTTGTGTGTACCGAAAAAAAGTCTTTAGAATTCTGACGGTGATGAAGCAACGGTTTGCTTTCTTGCATACATTCCTTAATGTTCAGTCGTTATATCACAATTACTGAAAACTAAATATTTATATGAAACATGAAATATTTTTGAGTTATGATATTTTGCATATTTAAGTCTACAATAAACGAAACCTCATCAGTGATGAACTAACTATTAAATATTAAATTATGTGTTTATTTTTTTATTTTTTTCAAAATGTAGAGTACTGGAGCATCGAATACAAAAGTAAGTTTTTAGTTAAATACTGTAAAATTGAAACGTATTCAACAGTAATTAATTTTTAAATGAATGGGTTTAGCTGACATATATTGTACTTAACGCTTCAGGAATTTTTTTGGTACCATGTATTGATATTATTCTAGAAGACTTACCTCACTCATTTAGTCAATATTTAAGTCTGTGTTCCAGTTTTATTCCTTCTATATGAATATAGGATTGTAATAAAAATACAGATGAGACATAATGAACTCCTGTAAAATTACACACAGATATTACAGTGAGTGGATATTATAAAAGATTCAATACCGACTCTATGAAGTGGCGGCATCTGTTGACAACATTTGAATGCATATATTATATATGTTTGTCATCAAAATATCATATACATGTATATGTAGTAACATTAAGCAACAGAGCTATACTTTGATTTATAAAAGCAACAAGTAGGGGAAAAGAAGAAAAAATTAACGTTTCGACAGAAGCTAGGTAAACTGTACCTAACTAGCTCTATTTAAACTTTCACGACTCAGTTTGACCAACACAGCTTATTCTATAGGCTTTTAACGAGTAATAATAGTAACGAAAAGCCATTTTTGTTTTCTGTTCATCAGATAAAAGTAATTTATTCTATGGTCTCTCCGTCTTTTCCCAGGACGTAATTTGCTTGCGTTATTCATGTTGTTTTTTTTTCTTAATACATTCTCCATCAAGGTAAATCTTTTCCATCAAACAATTTTTTGTGAAATTATCGAACTGATTTGTATCAGTCACGTCTAAAGATCGTATGCTAGAAATACAGAAGACGAAATTTTATTGAAATATTTCAAATAAATAGAAAAATAAAAGGTCACGTGGCAATTCCTTTTGTGTCTTAAACAGATTAGTGACTCCTTAAGAAAATTAAAATGGATAGTGAGTTCATTTCAAGGCTTCGCTGTCAAACAAGAAGTCAAGAGTTTTGTACTTTTTTCTATTAACATTAATATTTCTTAAAATCCACCATACAGTTATTTTTTTCAATCATTTTCTTGTGATAAAAGACAAATTCTGAAGTATATTACATAAATTATGTAAACATTATGGTTTCGACAGACGTTCCAGTAAACTAGGGATTCGGTTCGTTAGCTGTCTGAGAATAATTTTTAAGATTTCCAAAACTTATCCACGTTTTATTTATTGTCCTGTGGAAACATCATACAACCGGAAGTTTAGGAAGGATGCTGCTATTATTGTTACCTATACAATAATGTTGTTATTCATAAGTTGTTAATTCAAGTAAGTTAAACCGTAAACATGACGTACTGTTAGACAGTACAAAACAGATGTACTACCGCGAGGGTTTCACGAGTAAATAAAACCAAAATTATTAAATGTTTCAATTTCTTTATTTTTAAGCTCATATTGTTGTACAGAGTGAACAGTTCTTCTCATGATTGATGAAAGGATGTACAAACGTCAAGACAGTACTAATTCCAACCTTATATGTTGTCATTTTAGTGTCTACTGGTTGACTGACTGAGAAACAACACACTACAGTACAGTAGTGCGAGTGGTTAAAGCACGTGTCCCCTCCAGGCGGACTGTGGCTCCCTAAATTGGCCCAATCTGCTACTTGTCGTGTAACTGTCGTAATATATCAGACAACTGAACCTATCACTTGTAATATAGTTATTTTCATATATAAAAAAAAACTGGCTTTGTTAACTGAAATTCTAGAAAACAAACACTACTAACAGAACTTCCGATAAACTAACTTTACTAACTGAGCTTCCGGTAAACTAACTTTACTAACTGAGCTTCTGGTACACTAACTTTACTTACCGAACTTCCAGTAAACAAATTCTACTAAATTAATTTCTGGTAAACTAACATTATTAAATGAACTTCCGGTAAACTAACTTTACCTTCAGAACTTCTAGTAAACTAACTTTACCAACTGAAGTTCTGGTAATCTAACTTTACTAATTGAACTACTAGCAAACTAACTCTACTAACTGAACTTCTAGTAAACTAACTACTAACTGAACTTCCTGCAAACTAACTCTACTAACTCAGCTTCTGATAAATTAACTTTACTAAATGATCTTGTAGTAAACTAACTTTGTTAACAGAACTGCTAGAAAACTGACTCTACTAACTGAACTTCTAGTAAACTAACTCTACTAATTGAACTTCTGGTAGATCAACTTTACTAACTGAATTTCTGGTAAACGAACATTATTAACTAAACTTTTCGTAAACTAGCTTTACAAACAGAACTTATGGTAAACTAACTTTAACAATTGAACTTCTGGTAATATTACTTTACTAATTCAACTTTCAGCAAACCAACTCAATTAACTTATCTTCTAGCAAACTAACTTTACAAACAAAGCTTTTGGGAAACTAACTTTACTAATTGAACTTCTAGTAAATTAACTGTACTAACTGAACTTCTAGTAAACTAACTACTAACTGAACTTCCAGCAAACTAACTCTACTAACTCAGCTTCTGGTAAATTAACTTTACTAAATGATCTTGTAGTAAACTAACTTTGTTAACAGAACTGCTAGAAAACTGACTTTACTAACTAAACTTCTGCTAAGCTGAGTTTACTAACTGAATTTCTTGTAAGCCAACTTTATTAAATGAACTTCTAAGAAACTAACTTTACTAACAGAACTTCTGGTAAATTAACATTATTAACTGAATTTCTGGTAAACTGACATTATTAACTAAACTTCTCGTAAACTAGCTTTACAAACAAAACTTTTGATAAATTAACTTTACCAATTGAACTTCTGGTAATATAACTTTACTAATTCAACTTTCAGCAAACTAACTCAACTAACTTAACTTCTAGCAAACTAACTTTTCTAACAGAACTTCTGGTAAACTAAGTTTACGAACTCAACTTCTGGTAAATTAACTTTAGAAACAGAACTTATTGTAAACTAACTTTACTATCTGAACTTCAAGTAGACTAACTTTACTATCTGAACTTCAAGTAGACTAACTTTACTAACTGAATTTCTAGTAAACTAAATGCACTAACTGAGCTTCTGGTAAACTCGCACTACTAACTGAACTTTTAGTAAACTTACTTTACTTACTGAACTTGTAGTAAACTAACTTTATCAACAGAACTAATAAATTAATTTTACCAAATGAACTTCTACTAAACTGTCTTTACTAATTGATCTTCCGGTAGACCAACTTTACTGATTGAAAATCTAGTAAACTAACTTTACCAACTGAACTTCTAGTAAGTTAACTCTACTAACTGAACTTCTGTTAAACTATGTTTACTAAATGAACTCCTAGTAAACTAACATTACTAACTGTACTTCTTTAAACTGACTCTACTCACTGAACTTCTGGTGAACTAACTTTACTAATATAACTTCTGAAAAACTAACTTTTCTAACTGACCTTCTAGTAAACTAACTTTGCTAATTGAACTTCTGGTAAACTAACTTTACTAACTGGTCGTTTAGTAAACTAACTGTATTAATTGTACTTTTTGGCTAAACTTAATAACTGAACTTCTGGGAAACTAAGTTTTGAAATTGAACTGATTTTAAAGTGACTTTTCAACTTGAGCTTCTGGTAAATTAGCATTGTCGTTAAAATAAGTAAAACAGTTATTAGTTTTTCGAGTATTGCCACATAAAAATGAAGAGGGTGTTTGAATATAAAGAATGAATAGAATACAATTCGAAAATAATGTATTTGATATTTTCAACCTAACACCTCCTGAGATTAAGTTGCTAGGTCAGCAACTCTGAGTTCCAAGCATAGCCGTCCCTAATTTACAACAGCTAACTAGTGAACTTTATAACCTGTGACCTCTGTGTCCATAGTCCAGCTCAAAGGTTGAAACAGTGAGTCTGATACTCAACACCTTTCAGATGGCTCTAATGTTTAATAGAGACTGGTTTGTTTTTTCGTTGTTTGCAACTAAATATGTCGATATATTGGGCACAATGCTAACGTTTGTGTCTTTTTTTAAGAGTGCAATTTTAATAAATTGGATTGTTATTATTAGTTTGATGAAAAACAAATTTCGTGTTAAACAGAGCAACAAAAATCAACGTAATTTTTAAGTTACATTACCTCAAGGTAGGTAAGAAACTAAAACTTGTAAGAATGGAATATTTAACTTAGTAACCGATAAATGGCGGAGAGACACTCACGCAAGTTTTGTAACCCGTGGTTCTGAAATAGACTTTGAAGAACGAACGACTTATAGCTGTTTATCTCCACAACTCTGATGTCTGATTGGCGATTTAATATATCTGGATAAACACACTGTGTTTCTGTATCGTGAATGTGGATGTTTGTACCGTAGATCATGTGTACACGTGCAGTCTCTAAGCGAAATTGACAGATATCCCTCTCTCTTTATTGACCTGGAGATGACCTAAGAAGGTCGAAACGGTGTTCTCTACTTTATTTTAATTAAAGTGCTAATATCCATACTAGCCGTCTTGAGAACACATCGAAACTCACAGATAAGCATACATCTCAAGACCTCTCTTCTGTTCTCAGTCCGTATTAGGGAACACAAAGACGCCGCTGTTCCGACATCAAAGGAACGGATTTGATGTTATGAAATCCCTGGAGCCATTTTTATGACGACGTAACATTCTCTCTTCTCCTTTACGTTCTGCGTCAGAACCTTGTTCACTAAAACTGAGTACGTCATATAGAACTGACTTGAGAAGAATTAACCGCTGACGAGGCATTTAAATCAACACGGTTATCGTGTATTAAAATCACTTGTTGTATCAGTGTAATTTTATACAGACGTTAATATAATTTAATTTGACTGAATTTACTAATTACAACAGTTGGTTACAACAAATAAATTATAAATATTATACACCAGTCATGTACTTACAACACAAAACACGTGTTTTTCTTTGATGTTTGTGTGTTAACCTTGCTATAAAAAACTTGTTTGTTGAGGCTAAGATTAGGATTACTATGAAAATGTGTGTTGAGGCTAAGATTAGGATTACTATAAAAACACGTGTTTGTAACTAAGGTAAGCCTTACAATCAGAATACGTGTTTGTTCAATCTCAGGTGAACCTCACTATAAAAATACGTGTTTGTTGAGTCTCAGGTAACGATTACTATGAAAATACATATTTTTTGAGGTTAAGATTAGGATTACTATAAAAACACGTTTGTTAAGGCTAAGATAAGGATTACTATGAAAACACGTGTTTGTTGAGGTTAAGGTAAGGATTATTATAAAAACACGTGTTTATTGAGGGTAAAATAAGTATTACAGTAAAAACACGTTATTTGTTGAGGCTAAGATAAGGATCACTATAAAAACACGTGTTTGTTGAGTCTTAGGTAAGGATTACTATAAAAACGTTTGTTGAGGCTAAGATCAGGATTATTATAAAAACATGTTACTGGATGGTAAGATAAGGATTACTATGAAAACACGTGATTGTTAGGCTAAGATAAGGACTGGTATTAAAACACGTGTTTGTTGAGGCTAAAGTAAGGATTACTATAAAAACGTGTTTGTTGAGGCTAAGATAAGGATTACTATAAAAACGTGTTTGTTGAGGCTAAGATAAGGATTACTATTAAAACACGTTTTTTTAGGCTGAAATAAGAATTACTATAAAAATACATGTTTTATGTAATTTAATGTTTTGATGTAAGGATTATTATAAAAACACGTGTTTGTTTAGTCTTAGCTAAAAATTACAATAAAACACGTGTTTGTTGAGAGTAAAATAAGTATTATAGTGTAAAATCGTGTGTTTGTTGAGAGTAAAATAAGTATTACAGTGTAAAATCGTGTGTTTGTTGAGAGTAAAATAAGTATTACAGTGTAAAATCGTGTGTTTGTTGAGTCTTAGGTAAGAATTACTATAAAAACACGTTTTTGTTGAGTCTCAGGTAAGATTTACTATAAAGACACGTGTTTGTTGAGGTTAAGGTAAGGATTATTATAAAAACACGTATTTGTTGAGGTTATGACAAGGATTACTATAAAAACTTGTTTGTTAAGTTTTAGGTAAGAATTACTATAGAAACACGTGTTTATTGAGGTTAAAGTAAGAATTACTAGAAAAAACGTGTTTGTTGAGTTTTAGGCTAAAAAAACGTGTTTATTGAGGCTAAAGTAAGAATCACTGGAGAAAACGTGTTGTTTGTTGAGTTTTAGGTAAGTATTTCTATAAAAACACGTGTTTGTTGAGTTTTAGATAAGGATTTCTATAAAAACACGTGTTTGTTGAGGCTAAAATCAAAACTACTAGAGAAAACGTGTTGTTTGTTGAGTTTTAGGTAAGTATTTTTATAAAAACACGTGTTTGTTGAGTTTTAGATAAGGATTTCTATAAAAACACGTGTTTGTTGAGGCTAAGATAAGAATTACTGGAGAAAACGTGTTTGTTGAGTTTTATGTAAGGATTGCTATGAAATCACGTGTTTGTTGTGGCTAAGGGAAGCCTTACTATAAAAATACGTATTTTTTGAGTCTTAGGAAAAGATTGTAATAAGAACACGTGTTTGTTGAGGCTAAGATAAGGATTACTATAGAAAGACGTGTGTGTTCAGATTAAGATAAGGATTACTATAAAAACATGTGTTTGTTGGGGTTAAGATAAGGATTACTCTGAAAACACCAGTGGCGGCGCCAGGATATTTTCGTTAGGGGGCTGAGGTAAACTGTGGAGGGGTTTCCCAAAATGCCATCAATATGAAGTATAGATTGTAAATTATAATAATGTAAATATCAAGGTACATTTCAGAAAGGTGTACTATTTTGAACTGCGTTTTCAATGCATTTTCATTGGAAACTCATACTCTGATTAATAATTCATTGTTACAAATTAGAAATGCTTCATAGTTTTGACTTATACACAATACACTTATATATGTATGCTATGTTTTACTTTTCAATAAAAGATAAATGAAATTAATGGATAAATACCTGTGAAACCTTTGGTTTATCAAGTAAAATCCCTGATGATCTGTTGTAACTTGAAATCAACGTGGTTATCTCATCTTCGTCAAAGCTCAAGATAGAATGGCATTACACAGGGAGCGGCAATACAGCACATGAATTTCAGTGCATTCAGTACGTTGTTATTGGACACATGACACATACTTCCGTTTTAATGAAGACGCTGAGTTCTACAGATCTATGTCTCTTTGATGGTAATTGTTAAGCAACAACGACGATTGTGTTTTCCATATTTTATGAATATATGTAGGTAACAATATTGGAGGGCTGAGGGGGCTTGGCTCATTTGGGGGGCTCATGCCCCCTGGCGCCGTCACTGGAAAACACGTGTTTGTTGAGTCTCAGTTAAAAATTGCTACAAAAACGTTTGTTGAGGCTAAGATAAAGATTAGTATAAAAAACATGTTTGTTGAAGTGAAGGGAAGCCTTACTATAAAAATACGTGTTTGTTGAGGTTAAGATAAGGATTACTATGAAAACACGTGTTTGTTGAGGCCAAGGTAAGGATTATTATAAAAATACATGTTTGCTGAGGCTAAGTTAAGGATTACTATAAAAACACGTGTTTGTTGAGGCTAAGACAAGGATTACTGGAAAAACACGTGTTTCTTGAAGCTAAGATAAGGATTACTATAAAAACGTGTATGTTGCTGCTAAGATAAGGATTAGTATGAGAACTCTTGTTTGTTGAGGCTAAGGTAAGGAATACTATAAAAACACAAGTTTGTTAAGTCTCAGGTAAGGATTACTATAAAAAGACATGTTATTTAAGTCTCAGGCAATAGAAAGTAAAACACATAAATAAGAAAAATAAAAGAGTCCAAGATAATAAAAAGAGAGCTTCTTTGTTTAATTTCACACAGAAGTACCTCTCATATAAACATAATTATTTTTTCGCAACTCCTTGCTTTAAGAACTGTTATTTGTTTTATGCAAAGAAATTTTCACGTGTCGTGTAATATTTGATTTGTTAAAAAACAAAGATGTCGGGTACTTATGATATCAGAATATGCTTTTAATATATTCTTTGCTTAGGCGATTTAAAATGGCTTATTTTTTCATTAAGGTCTGTCATACTTGTTTCATACGGCCCGGCATGGCCAAGCGTGTTAAGGCGTGCGACTCGTAATCCGAGGGTGGCGGGTTCGTATCCCCATCGCGCCAAACATGCTCGCCCTTTTAGCCGTGGGGGCGTTATAATGTGACGGTCAATCCCACTATACGATTTTGATAAAAGAGTAGCCCAAGAGTTGGCGGTGGGTGGTGATAACTAGCTGCCTTCTCTCTAGTCTTCCGCTGCAAAATTAGGGACGGCTAGCGCAGATAGCCCTCAAGTAGCTTTGTGCGAAATTTAAAAAAAAAAATACTTGTTTAATACAGGAATTTTTTTTGTATAGATGTGACGTCAGCACACATGTTACAAACAATTTCTCGGGGGCTTGCACCAGCAAAAGTCACGTGTAAAATAATAACTTATCCTGCTACTTTGTACTCAAAACGTATTGAGTTAATTAAAAGTTTGAAATGGTAATAATATAACTAATTTGAAATTTAGTTTAAGAAGTTTACTTTGGGAAAGCCCCCTCTTCCCAAATCGTTGTTAGTGTGTAACTTCTTAGTAGCTGACTCTGTGTTAAGCTGTTATTACTTAAGTCATGCGTTCGCCATCTATGGTAGGCGTTTTATCTGAACAAAACAAAATATTTTTGAACATACTATAGGAATTAATCCATCATTTGTATACTCTAGGTAAAAGTAAAAGTAGTCAAAGACTTGACTTGTTCAATACCTGAATTCTCAAGTCGTTTACGTAACTGATGCCAAGAGATGGCACTACATGAAATCAGGCAGTTAAAAAAATCACATGAATAAACAGACACAGTGGGCTAATCGTGCTGTGCCCTCCATGAATATATAAAAAGTTGAGTTTTAACATTACGAGTTCGCGGACTTACTGCTGAGTCACTGGGGGGCATGTTAGGGCAATTTTATAGATATCCTTTTGTGTCAATTAGTAATGATTCTCTGATATTGATACAAAACACTTTAGAAATTGAGGTACAACCTGGCGTGATCTCTAAAACTATAAAGTGTTTTTTTAATTCAGTTCGAGATGTCCGCTCGACTGGTTTGTCTTACAAACTATACCGAAGCTAATGTGGCCATAAAATTTCGACCTTATTTCTGGAATTCCGAGGGTCGCGGGTTCGAATCGCCGTCACACCAAATATGCTCGCCCTTTCAGCCGTGAGGGAGTTATAATATCACGATTAATCTCACTATTCGTTGGTAAAAGAGTAGCCCAAGAGTTGGCGGTGGGTGGTGATGACTAACTGCCTTTTCTCTAGTCTTACACTGCTAAATTAGGGACGGCTAACGCAGATAGCTCTCGTGTATCTTTGCGCGAAATTCAAAACAAACCAAACTAATTTCTGGAATTTTAAAAGTTAAATCAAAGGTTTTATTTTATTGTTTTCGCTATAAAGCGTAAAAAACAAACATGGAGAACGACGATATTTAAATTTAAAAAATAATTTATTGTTGAAAAATATGTCTGCTAATGACATCTAATACTGCTTTGAATAGTTTGAAAAGGTGAGATATGTAAACAATCAACTAGATTACTGATAAGCTGTTTTTTTCGTATGGCTATTCATATAATAAAGTGACTCTTATTGTTGCTTTGTGCTTTAAAACAAACAAGTGAACAAATTATAACTAGCGGAAGCTTCTCACCTTGTTACTAGATATTGGAATTGGAACCTAAACAAATTTCATCTTTAACAGTGTAAATGTCCACTTATTTCAGTCTTCTATTGCACTTGTAAACTGAAACTTTTGTAAACGTCAGAAAGAAAATGTTCATACTTTTCAGTTTCTCTAGCTATGAATACTTTTCGTTTATGCAACTGTAGTATAGAGTTCTGGAAGTAAGATATAACCATTCACTCTGACCTGACACTGCGATACAACCATTCATACTGACCTGACACTAAGATATAACAATTTATATTGACCTGGTACTGAAATATAATCATTCATACTGACCTGATTGTGAGATATAACCATTCACTCTGTCCTGACACTGCGATACAACCATTCATACTGACCTGATTGAGAGATATAACCATTCACTCTGTCCTGACACTGCGATACAACCATTCATACTGACCTGACACTAAGATATAACAATATATATTGACCTGGTACTGAAATATAACCATTCATACTGACCTGATTGTGAGATATAACCATTAACTCTGTCTTGACACTAAGATATAGCCATTCATATTGGCCTGACTGTGAAAGATAACAATTCATACTGACCTGATACTGAGATATAGCAGTTAATATTGACCTCATATTGAGATATAACCATTTGCATTGACCAATTACTGCAATATAACCATTAACTCTGTCTTGACACAGAGATACAGTCCTCATTTATTGTACCACGATGGAGAAACAGATAATGTATTTCTGAATTGTTTTAATATAAAGGTAAAGTTATGTAGGTCAAATAGGGCGAAACCAATATTTTCGTGATACTTATCTAGACCACCATAACTTTGTTTGATGACGAGGTTCTCATATGCATATAATATTATAGTCTTTTCGATACGTCCTAATTACGCTTATAATTTATATTTTACCGTTGAAACAAGATAAACGTGTGAGAAAAAGAGGAAAACAGATCTGAGAAGGTCATACAATGGTTTACCTTTTCACGATAATACAAAAACCGTTCCAAAATCAATAACGTTAATACTGTTTTGAAGCAGACGAAACTTGAGGTTGCATTCCCTGTGTAAGTCACTGATATATTAAATAATCTTAAGAGCAGCACACAGTCTCGGTGAGGTTTGAACATTTTACATTTCTGGAGAATTGAAATTTAATTTCAAAAAATATTAAACGTTAGAGACCAGAGTCACAATAATATGTTGACTCTTTCAACAACGTAAAAGTGGTCCTTCAACCTTTTAAATCAAGAAATTTGCAGCGTAATCCATCACTAAAGCAAGTTGGCAAAGTGTCTCCACTTGTGTAAACTCTATTGCCTGTAACGATTTTCCGTTATTTGTCTACGTAAACATGGTTTGCAAGTACTAACTTTAACATAACGCAATGAAAACATTATTTATAACTGTAAACAATACTGCTAAACAATGTACGAAACACGTGTTTTATAGTATATAATGAAAACTTGGCTGCTGTTTCTTACTCTTAATAATAAGTAAAAACAGTACTGTTAAACAATGTACGAAACACGTGTTTTATAGTATATAATGAAAACTTGGATGCTGTTTCTTACTCTTAATAATAAGTAAAAACAGTACTGTTAAACAATGTACGAAACACGTGTTTTATAGTATATAATAAAAACTTTGTTGCTCTTTCTTACTCTTAATAATAAGAAAAAACAGTACTGTTAAAAAATGTACGAAACACGTGTTTCGTAATATATAGTGAAAACTTGGCCTCTATTTGTAACTGTTAACAATAATTATAAACTGTGGTGTTATACTACGTAAGAAACAGTGTTTTGTAGTATATAAATAAAACTTGGTCTCTGTTTATAAGTGTTAACAATAATCATAAACAGTATTGTCAAACAATGTGCCAAAAACGTGTTTTGTGGTATATATTGAAAATTTGACCTATCTTTGTAACTGTTAACAATAATTATAAACAGTACTTTTAAACAACGTACCAAAGACGTGTTTGGTAGAATATAATGAAATCTTGGCCTCTGTTTCTAACTCTTAACAATAATTAAAAACAGTACTGTTAAACAATGTACCAAACACGTGTTTAGTAGTATATAATGAAAACTTGTTCTATGTTTAAAACTATTAACAATAACTATAAAAAGTACTATTAAACAATCCACCTAATCCGTGTTTTCTAGAATATAATGATAACTTGGCGTCAATTTGTAACAGTTAACAATAATTACAAAAAGTACAGTTAAACAATGTACCAAACACGTGTTTCGTAATATATAGTGAAAACTTTGCCTCTGTTTGTTACTCTTAACAATAATTATAAACACTACTTTTAAAGAAAGTACCAAACACATGTTTCGTAGAGTATATTAAAACTTGGTGTCTGTTTGTAACTCTTAGCAATAATTATAAACAGTACTGTTAAAGGAAGTACCAAACACGTGTTTTGTACCATGTAATGAATACTTTACTTCTCTTGTAACTGTTAACAATAATTGTAACAAGTACTGTTAAACAATGTACCACACACCTGTTTTGTAGTATATTATAAACACTGGGCTCTGTTTCTAACTGTTAACAGTAATAATAAACAGTACTGTTAAACAATGTATCAAAAACGTGTTTTGTATATAATGAAAACTTGTTCTCTGTTTGTAAATGTTAACAATACTTAGAAACAATCTGTTAAACAATGTAGGAAACATATGTTTTGTAGTATATAATGAAATCTTGAACTCTACTTGTAACTGTTAACAATAATTATAAACAGTACTGTTAAACAATGTACCAAACACGATATTTGAAGTATGTAATGAAACTTATTTCCTGTTTGTAACTATTATGAATAATTACAAAGAATACTGTTAAATAACGTACCAAACATGTGTTTTGTTGTATAAAATGAAACCTTGGTCAATGTTTGTAACTGTTATCAATAATTATAAGCACTACTATAAAACAGTGTACCAAACACGTGTTTCATAGTGTATAATGAAAACTTAGTCTCTGTTTGTGACTTTGAACATTAATTATAAACAGCATTGTTGAACAATGTACCAAACAAATGTTCTGTAGTACGTAATGAAAACTTGGCCTCTATTTGTAACTCTTAAGAATAATTATAAACCATACTGTTAAACAATGTACCAAACATGTGTATTGTACAATATAATAAAAACGTGGCCTCTGTTTGCAACTGTTAAAAATAATTATATACAGTAGTGTTAATGAAGGTACCAAACACATGATTTGTAGTAGGTAATAAAAACATGGACCCTGTTTGTAACTGTTAACAATAATAATAAACAATACTGTTAAGCAACGTACCACACACGTATTTTGTAGTATATAATAAGCACTTGGCCTCTGTTTCTAGCTGTTAACAATAATTCTATACTTCAGTGTTAAACAATATACCAAACAGCTGTTTTGTAGTATATATAATGAAAACTAGTAATGTTAAACGATGTACCTATAGTGTTTTGTAGTATATATTAAAAACTTGGCATCTCTTCGTAGCCGACAATAATAATTATAAGCAGTACTGTTAAAAATGTACCAAACACATGATTTGAACTATGTAATGGAAACATGACCTATGTTTGTAACTGTTAATAATAGTTATAAACAGTACTTTTAAACAATGAACCAAACACATATTTTGTAGTATATAATGAAAACTAGTCCTGTCTTTTTAACAGATAATAATAATTATAAACAGTACTGTTAAAATATGAACCAAAAAGGTGTTTTGACGTACACAATGAAAATTTTTTCTCTGTTTGTAACTGTTTACAATAATTATAAACAGTACTGTTAAACTATGTGCAAACACTAGTGTTTTAGTATATAGTAAAAACTTTGCCTCTTTTTATATCTTTTAACTATAATTATTAACATTTTGATCAAATAACGTACTAAACACGTGTTTTGTAGTATATAAAGAAAACTTGACTTTAATTTTTAACTGTTAACATTTATTATAAACAGTACTGTTAAACAATGTACCAAGCACGATTTTGTAGTATATACTAAAATCTTGGCCTCTGTTTGTAACTGTTAACAATAATTATAAACAGTACTGTTAAACAATGTTCCAAACACATGTTTTGTAGTATATAATGAAAACTTGGTATGTCTTTTGTAACTGTTAACAACAATTACTACTAGTGCTGTAAAACAATGTACCAAACACCTGTTTTGTAGCGTATAATAAAAACTGTCTTTGTAGCGGTTATCAATAACTATAAAAAGCAGTGTTAAACATTGTACCAAACACATATTTTGTAGTATATATGATGATACTTGGTCTCTGTTTGTAACTATTTACAATAATTATAAACATTACTGTTAAACAATGTTTCAAACACGTGTTTTGTGATATATGATAAAAACTTGGTCTCTGTTTGTAGCTGAGAACAATAATTATAAACAGTACTGCTTTAACAATGCACCAAACACATGATTTGTGGTATGTAATGGAAACATGACCACTGTTTCGAACTGTTATCAATAATTATAAACATTACTGTTAAATAATGTACTAAGCACGTGTTTTGTAGTATATAATGAAAACTTGGCTTCTGTTTTTAACTGTTAACATGTTTTATAAAAGGTGCTGTTAAACAATGTACGAAGCACGTGTTTTGTATTATATGATGAAAATTTGGCTTATCTTGTGACTGTTAACAATAATTACAACCAGTACTGTTAAAATTAACAGTAACGTTCATTACTCGTGTTTTGTAATATATAACGAAAACTTGGCCTCTGTTTTTAACTCTTTCCAATATTTATAAACAGTAGTGCAACACAACGTATTAAACATGTGTTTCGTATTTTATAATGAAAACTTGGGCTCTGTTTGTAACTGTTAACAAGAATAATAAACGCTACTCTTGAAAAATGTACCAGACTCGTGTTTTGTTGTATATAATGAAAACTTTGCCTCTCTTTCAAACAGTTAACATTTATTATGACAAGTACTGTTAAAGATTGTACCAAACACGGGTTGATTAGTATGTAATAAACACTTCGCCCCTGTTTGTAACTGTTAACAGTAATTATAAACAGTACTGTTAAACAATGTATCAAACAGGTGTTTTGTAGAATATAATGAAAACTTGGCCTCTATTTCTAACTGTTAACAATAATTATGATCAGTACTTTTAAACAATGTACCAAACACATGTTTTGCAATATATAGTGAAAACTTCGCCTTTATTTCAAACTGTTAACAATAATTATAAACACTACTGTTAGAATGTACCTTACTCCTGTTTTGTAGTATATAATGAATACTTAGCCTCTGTTTGTAACTCTTGACAATACTTACTACTAGTACTGTTTAACAATGTACCAAACAGGTGTTTTGTAGTATATAATGAAAACTTGTCCTCTGTTTGTAACTGTTAACAATAATTATAAACAATAGTGTTAAACAATGTACCAAACACGTGATTTATAATATTAATAAAAACATGGCCTCTGTTTGTAACTGTTAACAATAATTGTAAACAGTACTGTTAATCAATGTACGAAACGTGTTTTGTAGTATATAACGAAAACTTGGCTTCTATTTGTCACTTTTCAGTAGTGTTTTTCACGTGGTTGGTTAAAAATAAGTGAATCAATTACTTCTTGAAGTTACTTTTATAGTTAGCGTTCTGGCCTGTAGCTGGGAGAGTCCATCACTCACGTCCTGTTGTTGAGAACTCTCTTCGCTCTTTGGGTTCGTGTATGAATTTACAATGGAAGGTTTCAAATCACTATTAACTTAGTCTAGCAGATTATTTGGTGTTAGATTCTGCTCAGTAGTTGCCTTAACTTTATTCTAAAATTTTAAATTTTGGTCCGTTAGTACAGTTAGCCCTTTTGCAGCTTTGTGCGAATTTGTGAAATAAATCATTTAAATTATTAAAACTTAAAATCAATGGCAAAGGTTTATAATAACATTTATTCCCGTATTGGCACAAAGGTATATCTGCGGGCTTTTACTTCTTAAATTCGTTTCGAAAACCATGGTGGGCAGAGTGTAGATAGCACTTTGTGTAGCTTTGTGCTCAAGAATAAACAATAATGGTATATAATGAAAAACCATAAATATTTGGTACAACCCTTATCTTAAAAGATGTTATTGTAATGGGTTGTTGTTAAGCACAAACCTACACAATGTTATATTTTTTGCTCTGCCAATAACGGGTATAGAAACCAGATTTTTGTTGTTCGAAGCCTGCTGACGTACCACCGAGTCAGGGGGGAGCTGAAATTTTATTCGCAAAAACCACAATGAAACTGAATTTGAAAGAGCGAATACATTTTAAATTATTTCATCATTACTTACACATAGAACGTAGTTCGTCCTGTAACAATGACCCGTCCCTTAACGATATTTTCTTTCAACTCGCGCCATCTTTTCTCTTTCTTCCCAAGTGATAAGTCTTTCCGTGATGCCACAACATAAACGTCACAGTAACAAGCAAAAGACAGATGTCACCATTTGTAACATTATAACAATGTTAAACTAATATGGAGGGGAGAATTGTCAACATTTATAACATTACAACAATGTTAAACTAACAGGAAGGGGAGAATTGTCAACATTTTAAACACCATAACAATGTTAAACAAATATGCAAGGACGAGTGTCAACATATCTGATACTACGTCCATGACGATTTATTCAAGGTATTAGAGTAGTTGAGCAGATAGTGGTTCAGTGCTTCCCACCCCTTCCCAACAAAAACACGTTTGTTGATTTTTTTGTCTGTTCTCAACAATTCATCGTTATTTTTTGTTGTTTGTGTGTTTTAGAACAAAGCCACATCGAGCAATTTGCAGTGCCCTTCCCTGGGAATAGAGCCCATAGTCCGTAAACTTACAGCTGTCTTTCCAGAAAACTTCAACAGTATCAAGTCCTAAATGGATAACTCAGCGTTAATTACTCTGCTATTGTATTCTTTTATAATAGTTTTCTAATTTCTCAGCTCGATTCTAGGATATTACCTTCTTGAAATATGTGTTTTAATTTTAAAGATTAGACAAATATAAATATGTTATGTGAAGTGATGAGTTTATAGACAAAATTAGTTCTGGTTTCTCGGGCACATTAATTACCTTCAAAGTATGTGAACATGGATAACAAAGGCTAACATCCAGTGTAAAGTTCTGAGGGTTTCAATATCAAAGGAGGCCGGCCACTGTGAAGTGCTTAGGGGTGGAGTTTAAAGGACGCCCCCTTGGTGTTGAAGTGCTTAGGGGTGGAGTTCAAAGGACGTCGCCTCAGTGTGAAGTGCTTAGGGGTGGAGTTCAAAGGATTCCGATAAGTGTGGAGTACTTGGAAAAAAATGTTCACGTGAATTGTGACATCGAAAGCGTATGAGACAGGGTAATTCATACTTGGTCCACCAGAGGGCTTGATAGTTCCTAATAAATTCACTATACAGCTGATATGAGAAGAGCTGTTTATTGGACTTGATTTATACACAAAACACAGGTCGCCAAAGTGACTAAATTATTGCACGATACTCTACTTGAAACTTACAGCCCTGGAAACAATTTTTTTTTTCTATAATTAAACTCCTCTTACATGGCCAGGTGGGTTAAGACGTGCGACTCGTAATCTGAGGGTTGCGGGTTCGCATCCCCGTCGTGCCAAACATGCCCGCCCTTTCAGCCGTGGGGGCGTTATAATGTGACGGTCAATCTCACTTTTCGTTGGTAAAAGAATAGCCCAAGAGTTGGCGGTGGGTGGTAATGACTAGCTGCATTTCCTCTAGTCTTACACTACTAAATTAGGGACGGCTAGCGTAGATAGCCCTCGAGTAGCTTTGCGCGAAATTCAGAAACAAACAAACAAACATCCTCTTACATTTCTTCAGTAAAGGTGGTTTAATATGTTTTTCTCAGTTAATTCTCAAAATGTACGGAAACATCGAATTAGTTTAATATAATAGGTTAACTATGAAGATGTAGGGAAACACATATTTAGTATTATATATATTTTCAATAATAAGCACCGTGATGGTGGTAACTATAGGAACAGTATTGATTAATGAATACAGTGGTGATTGCAACTATAGAAACAATATTCAACAATGAATACAGTGATAATGGTAACTATACCAACAGTTTTCAATAATAAATACAGAGAATGTAATAATTATAGGAACAATCTTCAATAATGAACGCAGAGAATGTAATAACTGTACCAACAGTTTTTAATAATGAATACAGTAAATGTAATAACTATAGGAACAATTTTCAGTATTGAATAAAGTGATAGTGATAACTATAGGACAATATTCAACAATGAATACAGTGATGATGGTAACTATAGAAACAATCTTCGATAATGAATAAAGTGATAGTGGTAACTACAGGACAATATTCAACAATGAATACAGTGATGATGGTAACTATAGAAACAATCTTCGATAATGAATAAAGTGATAGTGGTAACTACAGGACAATATTCAACAATGAATACAGTGATAGTGGTAAGTTACTTCAACAACAATATTCAATAATAAATACAGTTTATAGTGGTAACTACAGCAACAATTTTCATTAATAAATACAGTGATAGTGGTAACTATAGAAATTATCTTCAACTATATAAATAATTCCCTCTTTGTTTCAAAATGTTTTTATATACGTTACGTACACTGTTGATGTTTCTTTCTGCCATTCATTAATCGCTCGGTGGTCACTTGTAAATTTACAGACCGACTAAACTCTGGTGCTCGACTTCCAGTCTTGGGCAGAGCGCAGGTAGCCCACTACGTAGCTTTGCGAGTAAACAAGAAGTTAAATTTGTCCTGTAAGGGGGCCACACTTTATTTTGAAAGTCCGTGTCTTCATTTGTTTGAATGTTGTAGCGATCATAATGGTATTTAACGTAAATGAGAAGACGCCTAAGCGGAGCCTGTTGGTTAGTATAAGCTGTAAGGATCCCACACTTAAAACTTTGGACTTTATCACTGGAATTATTTGATGATGAGTCATGTGGGCGTTAATCCCCCACCCTCTCTTTAGTAACTTGTGAAGACTGGAGACATTCGCAGAAATCGTTTTAAAACGTGAAATATTTGTAACAACGATGAAAGTAATAAAATAATTGATTACATTTTAGAGACAGTGAATAAAAATAGAAGCAACATCAACTAGCTAAACCTGATGACTACAGTTAGTCAGGTAAAATAGAAGCAACATCAACTAGCTAAACCTGATGACTACAGTTAGTCAGGTAAAATAGAAGCAACATCAACTAGCTAAACCTGATGAATACAGTTAGTCAGGTAAAATAGAAGCAACATCAACTAGCTAAACCTGATGAATACAGTTAGTCAGGTAAAATAGAAGCAACATCAACTAGCTAAACCTGATGAATACAGTTAGTCAGGTTTGGGACTTCAATTAATGATTTATTTCAGCTGCTTTACGTTTTATTCTAAATAGTTTCGGATTTTAGCCAAATGATGTCATTTTTAGGTTTTGTACTTGTTAAAAAGAGAGACAACTAATATTTCTGACGTATTAATACATCTTAACATTTGGCATTTATAATAATTCTTTTGGTATTCTTCAACTAATAGAACTAATTTCGTATTTCAGTGTATATTGGAATAGAACAATATCTGTACTTCAGTGAGTATTCTAATAGAACCAGTTCTGTATTTTAACATGTATTATAACAGAAAATAGATTTCTACTTCAATGCGTATTATAATAGAACCAAATTTCTACATCAATGTGTACTATTCATGATGTACTAAAAACATGTAGATCCAAGAAGTCTTGATAAAACTGAAACAGAAACCCTTATAACCCAAGCGCTTTTGAAAGGTGGACCTTTCTTCTTCAGGGGCAATCTGGGTACCATACTTCAGTACTTTTATCTTACTGAGTCACTACTCTCCAGTTACACCAACTCACTCTGTTACCATACTTTAGTGCTTTTATCTTACTAAGTCACTACTCTCCAGTTACACCAAATCACTCTGTTACTATACTTTAGTGCTTTTATCTTACTGAGTCACTACTCTCTAGTTACACTACCTCACTCTGTTACCATACTTCAGTACATTTATCTTACTGAGTCACTACTCTCTAGTTACACTACCTCACTCTGTTACCATACTTCAGTACTTTTATCTTACTAAGTCACTACTCTCCAGTTACACCAAATCACTCTGTTACTATACTTTAGTGCTTTTATCTTACTGAGTCACTACTCTCTAGTTACACTACCTCACTCTGTTACCATACTTCAGTACTTTTATCTTACTGAGTCACTACTCTCTAGTTACACCAACTCACTCTGTTACCATACTTCAGTACTTTTATCTTACTGAGTCACTACTCTCCAGTTACACCAACTCACTCTGTTACCATACTTTAGTGCTTTTATCTTACTGAGTCACTACTCCTAGTTACACCAACTCACTCTGTTACCATACTTCAGTACTTTTATCTTACTGAGTCACTACTCTCCAGTTACACCAACTCACTCTGTTACCATACTTTAGTGCTTTTATCTTACTGAGTCACTACTCTCTAGTTACACCAACTCACTCTGTTACCATACTTCAGTACTTTTATCTTACTGAGTCACTACTCTCCAGTTACACCAACTCACTCTGTTACCATACTTCAGTACTTTTATCTTACTGAGTCACTACTCTCCAGTTACACCAACTCACTCTGTTACCATACTTTAGTGCTTTTATCTTACTGAGTCACTACTCTCCAGTTACACCAACTCACTCTGTTATCATACTTTTGTGCTTTTATGTTACTGAGTCACTACTCTCTAGTTACACCAACTCACTCTGTTACCATACTTCAGTACTTTTATCTTACTGAGTCACTACTCTCTAGTTACACCAACTCACTCTGTTACCATACTTCAGTACTTTTATCTTACTGAGTCACTACTCTCTAGTTACACTACCTCACTCTGTTACCATACTTCAGTACTTTTATCTTACTGAGTCACTACTCTCTAGTTACACTACCTCACTCTGTTACCATACTTCAGTACTTTTATCTTACTGAGTCACTACTCTCTAGTTACACTACCTCACTCTGTTACTATACTTTAGTGCTTTTATCTTACTGAGTCACTACTCTCTGGTTACACTACCTCACTCTGTTACCATACTTTAGTACTTTTATCTTACTGAGTCACTACTCTCTAGTTACACTACCTCACTCTGTTACCATACTTCAGTACTTTTATCTTCCTGAGTCACTACTCTCTAGTTACACCAACTCACTCTGTTACTATACTTCAGTACTTTTATCTTACTGAGTCACTACTCTCTAGTTACACTACCTCACTCTGTTACCATACTTCAGTACTTTTATCTTACTGAGTCACTACTCTCTAGTTACACCAACTCACTCTGTTACCATACTTCAGTGCTTTTATCTTACTGAGTCACTACTCTCCAGTTACACCAACTCACTCTGTTACCATGCTTTTAGTGCTTTTATCTTACTGAGTCACTACTCTCTAGTTACACCAACTCACTCTGTTACCATACTTCAGTACTTTTATCTTACTGAGTCACTACTCTCCAGTTACACCAACTCACTCTGTTACCATACTTTAGTGCTTTTATCTTACTGAGTCACTACTCTCTAGTTACACTACCTCACTCTGTTACCATACTTCAGTACTTTTATCTTACTAAGTCACTACTCTCCAGTTACACCAAATCACTTTGTTACTATACTTTAGTGCTTTTATCTTACTGAGTCACTACTCTCTAGTTACACCAACTCACTCTGTTACCATACTTCAGTACTTTTATCTTACTGAGTCACTACTCTCCAGTTACACCAACTCACTCTGTTACCATACTTTAGTGCTTTTATCTTACTGAGTCACTACTCTCTAGTTACACTACCTCACTCTGTTACCATACTTCAGTACTTTTATCTTACTGAGTCACTACTCTCTAGTTACACTACCTCACTCTGTTACCATACTTCAGTACTTTTATCTTACTAAGTCACTACTCTCCAGTTACACCAAATCACTTTGTTACTATACTTTAGTGCTTTTATCTTACTGAGTCACTACTCTCTAGTTACACCAACTCACTCTGTTACCATACTTCAGTACTTTTATCTTACTGAGTCACTACTCTCCAGTTACACCAACTCACTCTGTTACTATACTTTAGTGCTTTTATCTTACTGAGTCACTACTCTCTAGTTACACTACCTCACTCTGTTACCATACTTCAGTACTTTTATCTTACTGAGTCACTACTCTCTAGTTACACTACCTCACTCTGTTACCATACTTCAGTACTTTTATCTTACTAAGCCACTACTCTCCAGTTACACCAAATCACTCTGTTACTATACTTTAGTGCTTTTATCTTACTGAGTCACTACTCTCTAGTTACACTACCTCACTCTGTTACCATACTTCAGTACTTTTATCTTACTGAGTCACTACTCTCTAGTTACACCAACTCACTCTGTTACCATACTTCAGTACTTTTATCTTACTGAGTCACTACTCTCCAGTTACACCAACTCACTCTGTTACCATACTTTAGTACTTTTATCTTACTGAATCACTACTCTCTAGTTACACTACCTCACTCTGTTACCATACTTCAGTACTTTTATCTTACTGAGTCACTACTCTCTAGTTACATCAACTCACTCTGTTACCATACTTCAGTACTTTTATCTTACTGAGTCACTACTCTCCAGTTACACCAACTCACTCTGTTACCATACTTTAGTGCTTTTATCTTACTGAGTCACTACTCTCTAGTTACACCAACTCACTCTGTTACCATACTTCAGTACTTTTATCTTACTGAGTCACTACTCTCTAGTTACACCAACTCACTCTGTTACCATACTTCAGTACTTTTATCTTACTGAGTCACTACTCTCCAGTTACACCAACTCACTCTGTTACCATACTTTAGTGCTTTTATCTTACTAAGTCACTACTCTCCAGTTACACCAACTCACTCTGTTACCATATTTTAGTGCTTTTATCATACTGAGTCACTACTCTCCAGTTACACCAACTCACTCTGTTATCATACTTTTGTGCTTTTGTCTTACTGAGTCACTACTCTCTAGTTACACTACCTCACTCTGTTACCATACTTTAGTGCTTTTATCTTACTGAGTCACTACTCTCTAGTTACACTACCTCACTCTGTTACTATACTTTAGTGCTTTTATCTTACTGAGTCACTACTCTCTAGTTACACTACCTCACTCTGTTACCATACTTCAGTACTTTTATCTTACTGAGTCACTACTCTCTAGTTACACTACCTCACTCTGTTACTATACTTTAGTACTTTTATCTTACTGAGTCACTACTCTCTAGTTACACCACCTCACTCTGTTACCATACTTCAGTACTTTTATCTTACTGAATCACTACTCTCCAGTTACACTACCTCACTCTGTTACTATACTTTAGTGCTTTTATCTTACTGAGTCACTACTCTCTAGTTACACTACCTCACTCTGTTACCATACTTCAGTACTTTTATCTTTCTGAGTCACTACTCTCTAGTTACACTACCTCACTCTGTTACTATACTTTAGTACTTTTATCTTACTGAGTCACTACTCTCTAGTTACACTACCTCACTCTGTTACTATACTTTAGTACTTTTATCTTACTGAGTCACTACTCTCTAGTTACACCACCTCACTCTGTTACCATACTTCAGTACTTTTATCTTACTGAATCACTACTCTCTAGTTACACCAACTCACTCTGTTACCATACTTTAGTGCTTTTATCTTACTGAGTCACTACTATCTAGTTACACCAACTCACTCTGTTACCATACTTCAGTACTTTTATCTTACTGAGTCACTACTCTCTAGTTACACTACCTCACTCTGTTACTATACTTTAGTGCTTTTATCTTACTGAGTCACTACTCTCTAGTTACACTACCTCACTCTGTTACCATACTTCAGTACTTTTATCTTACTGAGTCACTACTCTCCAGTTACACCAACTCACTCTGTTACCATACTTTAGTGCTTTTATCTTACTGAGTCACTACTCTCTAGTTACACTACCTCACTCTGTTACCATACTTTAGTGCTTTTATCTTACTGATTCACTACTCTCCAGTTACAGTGCGTATTATAATAAAACCACTCTATTGTTCTGAACTTTAATGTGTATTATAGTGAAACCAAATTTGTACTCCAATGTCTTTTATATCTGAATAAATCTAGAGTTACGCACTTTACTTAACATTTAGCCTAATAGGATCACTTTCGGGACACATGTTTGAAATTTATTAGATTTCGATTAAACTCGCGTTTTTTTTTGTTGTTTTTTTAATTATTCGACACAGCAGAATGTGAGTGTAAGATAGAAGCACGATAAAGGAAGCAAGAAAACTACGTAAAATACCAATTTGTTAAACAAGCTACTAATACGTTGTAATTAATTGACTCATGATAAATATAAGAGGTGTGTGATCAACATCGTGTTAATACAATATTTGGATAGATGAGAATAGTATTTGGTTTCTACATAGGTTTTAAAATGTCTAAGTTAGAGGGAGGCAAATAAGATATAAAAGTCAGTGGTTCAGAAATTAAGAATGAAAAATTGGGGTTAACAATGTGGTTATCCGTTTTTATTTTTAACTAGTCATTATATTTATATTGATCACCATGCGAAAGGCGCAACAGTCCAAGTGCAGTAGCTAATGTAACTGCCGCAGGGTATGATAATATCCTAGGCCTAGGAACCTGTTAGGGTTAGCAACGAAAGCCCTGACGCAGAGAGGACGCCTTAATCAGTATTTCCGCCATGGCAGAACAACTCGGCAAAGAATGATCTTCCTGATGATTGGCTGACTCGTACACTTTCGTTTCTTCGTGGATTCTGATTTGTCGGAAAGTTAAGTACTTCAATGGGATGGGGTCCGCTATGTCGGCGAGGCCTCAGTCAAAGCGGGCGGTGAAATTGCTTGGTTCGCCTAGGAATTTACACTTCTCTACTGGTTACTATTAGGACTTTGAAGGATGCCGCACGTTGGTGGCGGCGGCGGCGGCGACGATTTAGCATCTTCGGATGAGATAAAAGTGTTTAAAGATGAGGGAGAGGAAGAAAACCGCTCATCGGAAAACTTGACCGATCTCAAGTCTAGCTTAGTCACCGAGGGAGAGGAGGTAGGCCTAGTTCTTGTGTTAAGTCTCTACTTCAGTGTAATTAATGTTGTTAAATAAGTTGACTTTGAGTTTGTTTGTTTGTTTGTTAAAATGATAATGTGTGAGTGTATGTAGCCTCAATAGGTGACTTGTGTTTCATATCGGATGTGTTCTGCAGGATAAAAACGACCAACTTCCAGTCTCGCATAGCTTCTCGGATTCGAAACATGCTCACCCATCTCGTTTTCAAGAGGCCGTTAACACAGCATCGATACCCGGTAAGTCTGCTAGTTTCCTTCCCTACGGGTGTTTGCTAGCGTTACACGTTTTCTTTTTTAAGTGTCCTGATATCGGATATTTGCACGGTGTTGTAAAGTGCCATAATACTCAAGAAGTTATACGCAACAGTTAACCGTATCGTCTGTCAGCTGTCCGTTAAAATATAACTCCCAGTATATTTTAATGTTTATGGTTCAGAAAATGCCTTGAAACAAAAAAACAGGAAACAAACGAAATACAGTAAACGTTTCACAAGTTGTAGAATATGCTTTATTACTAGTCTGTAATTTAAATCAACCCAGTCTAATGGCACGGTGACTATAACATAATAATTATATAAAAAAGTATTCTTTGCTACTTTTCTTCTTTATGTAGTTACCACTAATGAGTTTTCAAGTGTAGCCGATTTTCTGCTAAATATTTAACCACCTAATTGTATACGCTTGATGATATAAATTTCACTTGGGTAGTGCAGAATTTGTAAGAAAAAATCTGAAACAACAACAATCCGTTTACGCGTTCATCATTTGTTTTTTACTGATTTTAAAAGAACAAATTTTCTCTTAAGATAATTTTGCGCTCGTGGCAAACATTCTTAAGGAGGCTTGAAAAACGAGCTAACCTTCATAATTACTATGACTGTCGTGTTGGCTGCGCCACAGTATTCGTTATGTTTTGATATACGGTATGTGTATCATGATGGCCGTCAGAATAATACATACAGATTTTCACGTTCTGTACTCAGATATTTATTGTAATGCATACACGAATAATTTATTTAATAGTTTTTCAAAGGTGTTATTTATTTTTAAAATAGTTTAAAGTAATGATATTTTCGCCTACTAAGATAAGGTTTTTAAAGGATGGAAAAGAATATACATGCAGACGTCTTTCACTACATGAGTTTCGAGTATAAAATTTAAACTAGTAAAGGCATTGATAATTGTCATTAGAGGCCACTGAATAAAAACACCTCTTGGTGTTTAATATATGCGTTTGCAAATAAGTATACTTCAGTTTTATTGTGCAAAGCTATACGAAGGTTATCTGCGCACAGCTGTCCTAAATTTTTGTCTGATACACTAAAGAGAAAGCAACTTTCCAACAGCACTCACCGCTAACTATTGAGCTACTTTTGGCTTGCCGAATAATGAGGTTTGACTGTCACTCCTATAGCACACCCACGGTACCAAAGTGTAGAGTACGTTTTTGCGGTAATGAGTCGCGAATTCTGATTCACTCTTCTAACACCCTAATTACTAAGCCCAACTATGCAAGTAAGTAGTTGAAACAACTTATCCAAACTTTTAAATATCTCGAACGAAGAAGTTTAATCGTTTGTTTTATTTAGTGAGGAAATAACTAAAGTTTTAATGATTTCCTGGGAAAGTAAAATGTATATAACAGAACGACGTCAGAATGTTTCTGTCTTGTAGTTATAATTATCGATATTATCTGAGGAGATTGAACGGCGAAACTCAGCAGAACTCTTTATATTAAAGTAACTTTCATCCCTATCTCTCATGCATGATCATAATATAGAAACTTAGAGGTCACACGTTAATGGCAGCTGGTTATACACCACAAATTTGTTGTTTAGTTCCAGGTTTGCCCAGCAGGTGGTCTCTGTTCGTAATCCAAGCTTCTTTACCCACAAGTTATGTGGGCCCATGCACACAACTCGACCTTGGAATGGGGCCAAGTCTCCCATAGGCTGTTGTCCTGTCAAGCGACGTCTTGTCGCGGTGTTTGTGAGAGAAAACTGTTTAGGTGTTGAAGATTTAAAAACACAGCCAACAATTATCTCTACGTTCTAAAATCCGTCATCTACTGAACTTTGAGCTGATAGTTATTTACTTTCACTTACTTATTTTTGAAAGATTTGATGAGTGAGCTCCAAGTTAAAAACAGTTCCTAGCTGTTTGAATGTTGTCAGTAGGTTGAGTGAGCGCAGACTAATAGAAAAATTTGAAATTCTTTTGCTATGTTATGATAATCACAGGTCAAACAAATGTTTATATTTACGTCGAACTTTGGGGTTTATCCGTTTTCGCATGAACTGCTACCGGCGTAGACAGAACAGATCCATCAACC
Organism: Tachypleus tridentatus; assembly: GCF_004210375.1. Lineage (NCBI taxonomy): Eukaryota > Metazoa > Arthropoda > Merostomata > Xiphosura > Limulidae > Tachypleus > Tachypleus tridentatus. The sequence goes on from NC_134830.1 coordinate 48,813,667, forward strand.
TACTTGAAACTTTGAAGTTTCAATTCTTGTAAAGATTTTATGCAAACAAGTACCGTCGAAATTTACTGAAACATTTATTCAATCGCAGTGTTCCGTTATTCACTTAGTTTTCGACAGCCTTTTAAACTAAATGTTTTTCATAAATTTGTCTGCGACTTCAGAGTATTTGGTTTTAATTAGTAAGTTATATTCATTACTACAATCTACAAAGTAGAAGGCCTAAAGAAATATGGAAATCAGTTGTCCCCATATGAGATTACTTTTCCTTCCTGACCCCTTTACGATCCTATTAATTTAAAGGTTTAGCTACGCCCGTGAATTATAACTATTTCCAAAAAGTAAAGCTTTTTACTCTAATTTTTTTTTTTTTTTTTGCGTGACAAAGTTATACCAGGTGACACAGCAAATTTCCGCATAGCCATTCTGTATTTATTGTATGTAATATTTGCCGTTTTTGCGGTATCGTTCTTGAAGAGTGGATATAAACTTGATTTAGAAACATCGACATAGGTAACTGTTGTTGCAGCTCATTTTTGTAGCTGAATTTGTTTCACACCAAAGCAACATTGCAGTTGGTAGTCCTAAAACAGTATTTTAGGCTACGTTCTTCACGTTTAGCCTAGTGGTAATGATGTCACGGGAAGTGACAACTTTCTAGAAAGTTCAGAAAATATTAAGAACGATAAACGTATTTAACGAGACTAGGCGAGGTTGTTTATTCATTGTATATATGTTGAATTAAATTTTGAGTTTCCGCCTATTAATATGAATATAAGAACTTCGGCTGTTTATGTAGAATTCATGTTGAGACGTTGTTTGTGAAATTAGGCCTATCAACAGTTTCGTTGAACTCGTAGCGGAGAAAATAAAGCGATTTCATCAACTGGCGTTTGCATTATTCATTTAATTGAATTATTCAAACATAATACATAGTGTTACATATTTTTCTTAATTACGTAGTTTACAAAACGACAAAAAACCCGCCAAATCCGCTTAAGTAGGTAGCGCAATTTTAACTTAATTTTGTAGAGAAAGAAAATGTTCACAGTTTTTATTTAGTAAAGAGATGTTCTGGCAAAGTATTTTCAAGCTAATGTTTAATGTAGTAGTTTTCTATAATAGTTTAAAATTAATAAATAGCCTTCTTTATTAGAAATCTTTAGTTAACAGGCTCGCAGTGTTAAAGGAAATTAAAAGTTGGTGAATCGGGCTCAGCTAACATTTATTTAAATACGCTGTAGTCTTGTTTCAAATCCTTTAAACACGTTAAAACAGTGGAAGTGGTCTTTATAATATCCCTTGAACCTGTTAATAAAGTTAAGTTTTACTTTTCTAAAATCCCTTATATTTTATAACGTATATTTATACTAGGATCGTTTTTATAAAGTTTTTTTGGAAATATCAGGGTCTGTTAGTTATTTGAGAGCAAAGACACATAGCCCGGCATGGCCAGGTGGTTAAGGCACTCGACTCGTGATCCGAGGGTCGCAGGTTCGAACTCCTGTCACAACAAACATGCTAGCCCTTTCAGCTGTGGGGGCGTTATACTGTGTTGGTCAATTCCACTATTCGTTGGTAAAAGAGTAGCTCAAAAGTTGGCAGTGGGTGGTGATGACTAGCTGCCTTACCTCTAGTCTTACACTACTAAATTAGGGACGGCTAGAGCAGATAGCCCTCATGTAGCTTTGCGCGAAATTCGAAACAAACATTGGTTTATCTGCTGTGTCCACCGCGTGGAATCGAATTTCTGATTTTAGCGTTGTAAGTCTGTAAAGTCACGGGAGACTGGAAATGTGAGAGTCAATATGAGTTGAAAGTTGTTTGATCCTAGTTCACGTTATGTATCAGTTGATTTGATTGGCTCTCGTTTAACGCTGCGTGGTTCATAATAACTATCAGTTTTGTGATTGGTTCTTGTGACTCATTTGACGTCTGTTTTTGGACATGTCGCCACTACCAGTGGACACTGGTAAGACTAAACAAAGTGTTGAGCAATAGATATACAACATTGGCAAAGAAATATTAATGAACTAATAGCATAGACTTCTCTTTCTCTGTTCTAAAAAAATCACATATTTCTTGATTTTAACTTCAACTGAGAATCATTATCGAAACCAAAATGAATTAGGCTTGGTGTTCTTTCTGTTTTGCTTGTCTCTTGAGGACGATTAAAATATCCACGTAGTAACATTACTTTTGTAGAAGATATAAACTTGCAATCGGAATTTCCGGCTTGAGGAGACACCTACCAGCATGACCCGATCTCGACCTTTGGTGTTTCTCATGATGGCTGTATGATCTACAGTTGTATCGTATATCTCGGCTTGTAATTTGTTCTGCTAATCGTTTACACCTGTAATAGTTTTATATTATATCAACTCTTGACGAGAGTGCTGAAATTTTACATACGTGTATATCAGCAGACGATGTGACGTCACTTCTTGAAGGTCGTACGTAAGCTGGCGTACGCTTAGTGATATTACACAACGTGTAAATGAATAAAACCTTATAACCCGAGCACTTTCGAAAGGTGCACATTTCTTCTTCAGGGGCAGATTGGGAATTGTGGTGGAATCGAATAAAGGTTATAAAGTTTTTATTCATTTCTATCAAGACTTGAACGTGTGTATTTTTCTAACACCACGAATACTGCGTGTAAAGTTAGTGGAAACTGCTTGATGAATGTATTATTTCACAGTTTGGTTTAAGGATTGTTAATCGCCACAAAACAAACTGAATACTCAATTGTCGCTTACTGACAAGATGACTCATTGTATATGGTTTACCCTTACCGACTCAACCTGTGTTAATTACGTAACATGCATGATATGTGTTAATTCATGTTATGTGGTTGTCACTTACCGACTCAACCTGTTTTTAAAGTTACTTTGTATAGATGTGTTTATAGTATTGCACATTAACTGTTGTACAATAATAAACACTTTAAAATGTTACTCTGATAAAATAATAGACACTTTACAATGTTAATGTAGTATAGTAATAAACACTTTACAGTGTTAATATGGTACAATAATAAACACTTTCCAGTATTACTGTAGTACAATAATAAACACAACAGTGCTACTGTGGTACAACAATAAACACTTTACAATATTAATGTGATACAGTAATAAACACTACAGTGTTTCTATGGTACAGTAATAAACACTTTGATACAGCTTCCCTTCAGTTTCCTCAGGTAAGGAAACATTTTATTTCGAGGCCCAGTATGGTCTGTTGGTTAAGGTGCTTGGCTCGTTATCTGAAGGTCATGGGTTTGAATCCCCTATACCGAACATGAACTTTCAGATATGAAGGCGGTATGGTGTGAAGGTCAGGTATACAATTCATTGTTAAAAGAGTAGCCTAAGGATTGATGGCGGTGACTAGCTGCTCATCCTCTCGTTTCGTAGTACAGATAGCCCCCGTGTAGCTTTGTGAGAATATCAAAACAAACAATAACATTAGAAAGGTAAACTTGACCTTTTCGGGTTAAAGTTGTAATATTGTACGTTACGTTTATATAGGGTTAAGGGTTTGATCTTGTACGTTACGTTTATATAGGGTTAAAGGTGTAATGTTTTATGTTACGTTTATATAGGCTTAAAGGTGTGATGTTGTACGTTACTTTAAACTAAGGTTACAGTTGTAATGTTGTACGTTACTTTAAACTAATGTTACAGTTGTAACGTTGTACATTACGTTTATCAGTTTCTCACTTCCTTGTGCGTTTTGCTGTGCTTCACGTTTATTTAGTGTATTAAGCTTATAATTTTCAGTTTACCCAGTTTGCTTAGCTGGATTACTTTTGGTGAGTTTATGACGTGACAGATTTGTTCATTCATGTATAACATTTGATTTAAATATACGGGGTGGTTCACAAAGTAAGAATTGTCTTGTTCAAGTTTATCTTATGTTTGTTATTTAGTTACGACGATCGTTTGATGAAATCTGTTACTGGTGTTTGTTGAGTACAATATTGTAAGGCTTTGTGTAACTATTTATATATATTTCAGTTTGTAATTAAAAGAAATGATTAAACCAGTGATCTATTATAAGTTTCAAATTAAATTAAATCAATACATAAATGATACATTTCAATATATAATTTTCTTTTTATGTATTCAATAAATTTTTTTTTACTAGTTCGTTAAATCCTATTTTATTTTTACAGTCGTGAATTAATGAGGCTGGAAGACAGCCGCATTTGAATAATGTCCTCTTCTCTAAAATTGTTGTTTAATGATGATGTTTTATTTGTTATGATGGGAACGTCTTTTACAACATACGAAACATGATTATAGATAATTATATTTTATCATAAAACATTAGTATTAGGCCTAATGCATTTTTAACATAGTATTCTTTGTCTGATTCCTTGGAGTTTTCAAAAATTAGAAGAGTATAATAACCACATGTTTCGCTCAGTCCACAACTCTTCTAGTTATGGAGTATTCCCAAGGAACTGTTATAGAATGTGGTCTTTAAAGATATAATACGCCTAGTTCTGATGCCTCATGCCAAGTATAATATTATTTCATGTTTAAGTTGTTAAATATGCAAGGCAGTCATATTTGAACAGGGCCTTCTACTGGAAACAATAAATAACACTGTCTTTCTCTGTTCAGTAATTGCTACTTTCACAGTTAGGCATTAAAATTTCCAAGTATTTGCACTTTCTAAATACATTTTCTTTTCTTTGTGTGTGTGTGTCTAGGAAAGGGTTTCGAACCGGTTCCCCATTCTTCACCCATTGGGTGTGTCGTTTCTCCGTACCCACATCCAAACAACACCTTTGGAACGCCAGCAATGGTATGTATATCTTTATATCCTTCATATAAATCAGGGATATTCCACCCAATCATATAGACTTTAAATCATGTGTGATGTTACATCATTTAGATCAGATTATTTAAAAATATGGCGCCCTCTGGCGCTGGAGAACAATAATGCTACTTTTAAGCATTATTGGTACGTCTATTCACATATATGTTGAATCTTGCAGTGCTACACCGTTTTGTTATTGTTGTGATGTTTACGTAAGACAATTCAACTTGAGTGTATCTCGTGTCCTGCGATATCTAACTTTGATACGTTTTTATACATCGTTGAGTCTGTGTGAAAAAATCATAAAAGTTATATCGAAAGGAAAATATGACTTCCATAAGACAGTGATGAAAATTTTTAATTAACACTTTGGTTAAAACGTGATAGAAAGCGTTTATTACGACACAAAACTGATCAACACGGAAACTTGGGAAGCTCACGTGACAACTGTGACTCTGACGTCAGCATGTGTTATCGTTCTCGCGAGAGCCTGGGATATGCAAGATTACAATCTTATCTTGTTTAACTGCAGCTCAGCTTATGGAGGCAAAGTTTACGTGAACGTCATTAAACAAAGTTCATGTGTTGATGAAAATGCCGTTAGTAGCTATGATATATACAGGGTAGTCTAAAAAAATAAACCCACTTTCGAATAATCATATGAGTGAAGTAAATGATCCTACAAGCCAGCAGTATTAATATTTCATACAACAAATTAACTGTGCGTACACTGTCGCATCATTTGATATGTTCAAATTGGACAGCGTTCATACAACCATGACGTGTGCGACTGAGCGAAGTGACACACTGTTACACAGTTTTCAGCATCATTTGTTGTTTTAATTCGTTGCTGGTTTGGGGTTTATTATTAAACGTTTTCCAATATTGTGTCAACTAAAAACAAAACCTTTAGTATTGGTATACAGAAATTGCATAATTTAACGAAAGATGGGCACAGTTTTTTTGGGCCACTCTATACATACATACATACACTTTGGACATTTTCTTCGTAACTGTTTAGCCACATACGTAGCTAAAAACAGTTTATGATTTATGCTATATTTTAGTCTTTATTGAAATTATATTTCTAATATTTTACACACAATTTGCCATACTCTCCAAGCTGGATAAGTAAATACTTTTTAATGTTTACTTGTAGAATTATTCAGTATGTGACATTTGAATGAAGTCGTCTAATACGTTTTGACCCTTTTCTTTAATAAGTTGGCATTTTATTGAACCAAGGGTTAAGGAAAGAAATATTTTTAGTTCGTTAATCTTGTAAAACACCTATAAAGAGCCACGTTTTAAAATTTTGTTAAGATTTAATTGTTGTTACAAAATTTGAATAATACCAAGTTTTGTTATAATACAGTTACTGATGTTATTTATAAATACTTCAGCTTAAACAAACATTCACTCCAGAAGAAAACTGTTTTATTAATCAATAAATCATCACCGTCTGCAAGACCTGGACCTGCCCCCACTCCCAGCGTAGATCATGAATATAGGTGTCACAAGTAGTTAGTTATCTAGGATGGATTGCGCATGCCCGACACGGTCTGTGTCCGGAGATTGACCTGTCAACTGGAGAATGATATATCTCTGACCTTCAAGTTTAGTGACTGCGCTGAGTGATCAAGAGCGCCATCTGGCATGAAACATCGGCTTGTCTGGTAAGCTATTCTTTGGTGTAGAGGATTAGTAGGTCTTGAGCTAGACCTGTGTCGAGTAGCTGTGACCGTCCTTTGATTCACTACCAACTAGGTCACTTCTTAATATCGTCGTATTGTGAATTGGCTTTCAGATGGTTCACTCGTTACTGTCCAAGAACTGGTCAGAAGACAAAGTGACTTCTGTCCAGTATCTTTCCTAATGTCCTGTAACAGTAGCGTCTCATTGACATTCTTACAGAAAGAGTGAGTTTTTTTTTATCCCTCAGTGTGACTCTTCACTCTTCTCCTTTCCAACGGACCATTTATGCGATCTCGGGTGTTGGGTGTTTTTCTTATAGCAAAGCCACAAAGGGCTATCTGCTCAGCCCACCTAGGGGAATCGAACCCCTGATTTTAGCGTTGTAAATCCGGAGACATACCGCTGTACTAGCGGGGGTCGCGATCTCGGGAAAACGCTGTTAATTTCCGGAACCATTTCGTTTATGTGGCGTGGTCATTTTCATTCTGTGATGTTTATCAAGCTATACGTGCAACTAAACGTCATGGGAATGATCATTATGTATTCTAAGGAAAGTCTGTTTAGCTGTTGGGAAACAATGTCTGTAATATACACACATAATCAGTATTTGTTTAAATGTTACTTTTTTAAACATAACAGTTAAATGTTTTGTTACAACCAGAGAATTCGTAGCAATGTTTACCAGGAATGCGCTATCTGGTGTAGAGTCGTAAAACTTTTTCTTCGCGTATCACGTGACTTTTTTCTCTCTCTATGCTGCCACTTCCTTACTCACGCTTACCTCTTTAATGATATAATTAGGCTTACGTTTATTATTTTAAACGTGAGATAACATCGGATAATGTCAGGTAAAAGAGAATTTCATGTAGAATTTCGTTATAAGTGAACATAACGGTCTGAAATACAACAAAACTGTTGCGTTGTAGTTTACAAGAAACATTTATTTTTATCCTAGTGTTTTAAATTTACGTTGCTTGTTGATTTACATAATTATCCATATGAGCCTTTAAACAGTGGTTAAAGTTGAAATATAAAAACCAACCAAGCCAAATATGGATAGGTTAATTTAAAAGTCGAATGTAATTTACCGAAACATTCCTAAAGATAGTGTGTTAGTATCCGAGATAGTTAGGCCTGGGAGCTACAACAAATGCCGAAAGAAACCCGAAGGTAGTGTGTTAGGCCTAGGAAATACAAAAATGTACTGAAAGACACCTTAAGGTAGTCTGTTAGATCTTGAAAATACAAAAATGTACTGAAAGAAACCTTAAGGTAGTTTGTTAGGTCTTGGAAATACAAAAAAATACTGAAAGATACCTGAAGATAGTGTGTTAGGCCTAGGAAATACTAAAAAGTACAGAAAGACATATGAAGGTAGTGTGTTAACACTGGACAAGTTTTTCAAAATAAAAGTTATGGAAAACTTCATGTATAATAAATGTCTGTGATGAAGGTTTTACGCAATGTGTTATTCATGTGAAAGTGTGTTTGTTATGTACTCCTTCTTTTCATACTGAGAAATCAAAGCATTAATCTAATTGTAATGTTCTAAAACTCAAGTTTTGTCAGAAAACAAACGCACGCTTTGAAACAGCAAGTGACGTCATTTTCGCACGTGACCAAAGGATATTGTGGTAGAGGCAATTTCAGATGTAGATATTAAATAATTATCCAAATGATAACGTAACTAAATTCAGTTTAAATACTGACAAAGGTGGAGCCTTAATTTATTTCACTTACGTTATTGCCAAATTGTTAGATTTTTCTAAATTGATTGACAAACTGATATCAATAACATGTGATTGGTATGAAGGAATGTGGGCATATTTTATGTAGTGTTTGTTTTTTAACTGTAAACATGGTATGTGAGTAATTTCACACGAAATATTTAACTTAATATTTCGTAATGTTATTATGTACTCGCTTATGTATTTGCTTTTTATTCTGTAATAAAAATGTATCGAGTTGCGTTGTTTGACCACCATATTTAAGTGTGTATTTTAAGTTAAGGTTAAAAACATAGTTTTACACGTTGCTACTCGCTGAAAACGGTAGTGACGCTACTTCTAAAACACGTTTTCAGTAATAAACTGTTTTCTACGATTAGGTTAAGCTTAAAAGAAAACTTGGTATAATGACTGTTGTAATTTTATTTTTGTCGGATCAAACCTGAGACTTCTCGCTCGCCAGGTGGCAGCTCTACACATTTAATAATGTGTAATCTGTTATTAATTACTGATATGGATATTTTTAATATCTCAAACTATTACATTTTTCTGTCTTTTATATACGGTCCTCGTTTTGTTTTGCTTCTTTGGTAAATGAATTTCTGTATTTCTTGCGAGAGGATTAAAACAGTTAGTAATCCAATTTTTGTATTTCTTGGCTCGGTGTCGATCCAAATGTCTCTTATATGTGAAGCAAATGTCATGCTAATTGAACTACAAGAATGCATTTTTTTAACAAAGGGAATATATCCTATATGTCAAACTCTGTATTTTTCAAAAACTAAATGTAGCATAAAAAGAGGCTGAATGTTTGTTGGTATAGTTTAGAAAACTAACTGTAGCATGAACAAAGACTAGTATTTCATGGTGTAGTTTAAAAAAAACTGACTGTAGCATAAACAGAGACTGAATCTTTGATGGTGTAGTTTAAAAAACTGACTGTAGCATAAACAGAGATTGAATATTTGGTGGTATAGTTTAAAACCTTGACTGTAGCATGAACAAGGACTAATTTGTGTTGGTGTAGTTTTAAAAAACTTGACTGTGGCGTGAATAGAGACTAATCTTTGTTGATGTAGTTTAAAAAAAACTGACTGTAGCATGAACACAGACTGAAACTGTGTTGGTGTAGTTTTAAAGATGGAAGTAGTTAGTTTTATATAACATTTGTTATATCATAGGTCATTATTACCTTTTTCAAATAATCGAATAAGAAAATCATGTGTTACGTTGATCAAGCTAAGGTTTCTGTGACTGGCAGAGCACACAAGATGTATACATTGTTTTAGAATTCATTATCTGAAGTGCTGTCATTTGAAGACTTTATTATTATAATACTGAGTTATATTTATAACTTTCATGTACACAAATATTTGTATTCACTTATCTGTACAAGTACCTATTTGTGCCCAGTTCCTTTGACTGATAGATGTATCTCTTTTAACCTGAATTAGGTCTTTTTTAAGTGTATAACAAAAATGAAGAAACATATCTGTATAACAGAGTAAATATTAAAATTTTACATTGTATGCCCTTCAATATATTAGTTTTGTATGTAATCGGTTATGAAGGAAAGTACTGTGTACAGTACATTTTATCAAAGTTAACTACGTTTCAGTAGTTTGGTTTCGTATTGAACCGAAGTTAGATACGTTTTACTAGCTTAGTTTCGTATTGTATTTACCGAAGTTAACTACATTTTAATAGTTTAATTTCGCATGTAATTGGTTATAAATAAATACTATGTACTACATTTTATTAAACTTACGTTATGATCACTTGCCTCGAAATTTATCCCTAATTGGTTTTATTGTGAAATTAAATCTGGTATTCACTAACTAATGAATTAATGGTTGAGTTAATTAACTTGTAATTACTTATTCAGTGTAGTGAGCGCTTTCATCATGAAACAGTACCGATTGTAAGACGCGATGTTTCCAAAATTATATGTTGTAAGTAGCTAAGTGTAGGACTTCTCCACATCATATGCCTTGAGTAATGGTGTTAGATCCAGGAATAAGGTTCGTGCACGTGCTTAACCTGTTTCACGTCCTGAAAGGTTTTGTTCATGAAAACTGGATATATATGTAGTGCCTATACCACGTTTATGACCGTCGTATCTTAGTCGGCCCTGGTATTGTACGAAAGGTGTCGTCGGCATTGGGTATAGCAGATGTAGTACGGCCTATTATTTACCTTCTTTTGTTTTTACTCTAAACCTCCTGTGTATTTTCAAGCGTCTTTACTCGATCCATCAAATATTGTTTTAAAACCATTTTGAACGTGCCATTTCATTTAGTGCTAATGTTTATTTTTGACATAGGTTTTATTTCCCATGCTGCCACAAGAGGGGATTATCAACCACTTGGTTTTGTTGTGATACTTGTTAGGGCAAAGAAATATGTCATTAGAGAAGGATTCTGGATTAGTAACTGTAATGTTATCTCGAAAACGAAGCTTAACTACTGGATAATCCAGTATTTAGGAGATTAAACATCTGTTTCCTGAACAGGAAAAACACTAAATTTAGTTTGAGTTGGAAAGAGTATAGTGTTACTAGTGCTATCGTTAGGTGTACGTGTTAGATCAGTGTTATTGGAAAAACTGACACATTGTACAATGTACTCTAATATGAATACCAAAAACGAAAAAAACAAACTTATTTGAACAAGTAAATGTTACTGCCCACTCTTGTGCACATAATTAGTACAAGATTTTATCTCAGAGAACATTAAATTTCTCGAGATACGGAATATTAAGTGATATACGTGTATATTTTAACGACATTCAGCTGACTGTATATTTATAGATAATATTTTAAAGCAAATTTAGAAGATGAGGATTAGTTACTTCTAGAAGAGGATCAAAAGGAATTTACAGAAGTTGTGTTAGAGATGTTTCAAGTTAATTTTGGTTGAAGATATTTACTAAAGCTTCGGCCTACTAAATAAACACTGTAGACAAAGCTGCCCATAAATAATTTCTCCCAGCATGTGCCCGTACAGTGGTCTGAAGAGAGTCGTAGCTAGCGTTAAGGACAGTGGTCTGAGAATAAACTGAATATAGAGGAATAATCAGTGGAGACTGAATGTAGAGGAATGATCAGTGGAAACTGAATGTAGAGGAATGATCAGTGGAGAAAATTATATATGTAAAAACGGCTGGTATGGATAGAGAAAGCACTGAGTAGAAGAGCGAACAACGTTTCGACCTTTTTTGGTCATCGTCATGTTCATAAAGAGAAATGATCAGTGGAGACTGAATATAGAGGAAAGATTAGTGGAGACTGAATATAGAGGAAAGATTAGTGGAGACTGAATATAGAGGAATGATCAGTGGAGAAAATTATATATGTAAAAACGGCTGGTATGGGTAGAGAAAGCACTGAGTAGAGGAGTGAACAACGTTTCGACCTTCTTTGGTCATCGTCAGGTTCACAAAGAGAAATGATCAGTGGAGACTAAATGTAGAGAAATGATCAGTGGAGACTGAATGCAGAGGAATGATCAGTGGAGACTGAATATAAAGAAATGATCAGTAGAGACTGAATTCAGAGGAATGATCAGTGGAAACTGAATATATAAGAATGATTAGTGGACAGTGAACAGCTCTTTAGAGAGAAACTGGTTACTAAAGTAAACTTAGTTTACAAACAGCATTTTATGACTAAACTATTTATACGTTTATAGAAAGATATTTCTGCGATTGATGGTGTATTCGATCTCCGTAAGTCAGTCTGGGAAGTCTAGTTCAAATAACCATGTGAAAACATCAAAGCTGTTTAGGGATTTGGTATTAATAATCCTATAAACGTGCCGTACCTAGCGAGCACTTTGGGTCTCCTCTGGATAAAAGGAGGTTTAGCTGTGTTTTTGTATAATTAGTACATGCTGAAAAAATGTAGAGAGTATTCGATAGAAAAACTAAAAGAACATACAGACATATGTTGTTTATAATGGGTGCCAGAACTAACGACTTCTTGTAGAAACATTCCAATAGTTTGGACGATTTAAGTTTCGCTTAAAAACCACGTATAGCAGGATTTTTCAACCACAAGACACGTAACGCTGTAACTCCATGTCTATACTTCAAGCCGATATACTCTGTAACTCCATGTCTTTACTTCAAGCCAATATACTCTGTAACTTCATGTCTGTAGCTCAGCCAATCTATTCTGTAACTCCATGTCTTTACTTCAAGCCGATCTCTTCTGTAACTCCATGTCTTTACCTCAAGCCGATTCATCTATATCTTTCTTGATATGTGTGTGGCATGTTACTATGGGAACACATCTTTTCTTGAACCACTCAATGGCTGCTGTTACAATAAGTCTTCTCTGTATGCAATCTATTTAACAATATCTGGTCTTGGAAGAACTTGTATCTTGTGGCCATAACGACGAACTAAAGCAATAATTTTAAAAGTTTGGCTAAATATCTTATTATAAAATAATATTTACTTTCACTTTTTATTTGTTCCCCCGAGGGGGAATACGTCTACATCGCTAAAATCACGGGTTCGATTCATCTCGGTGGACATAGCAGATAGCCGATTTGCCTTTGCTAAAAGAAAAAACACACATTCATTATTTCGATACAGTAATAAAGAATTTATCAATTTCCCAAATCAGCGCGTGCTCTATTCATCGTGATAAATAATGCCCGTAATTTACATTTTCGATTTGATCTGTAAATCTTACTCATTAAACCTTTTAAGTTTTAAATTATTCAACGAGCCATTATGAATAATTTGTTTATCTGCTTTATTCCTCAACCATTAGTGTGAAAGTTTATTGTAACTCGTGTGGGTGTAACACAAGTAACTTTTGTAGATTTCTCCTTCATATCAAACAAAACCTTTCGTAATTCAAGATATTCACACAAGTTAGTGTTATTATTTCTTTCCAACAGGGAGAAAAAAGTTTATGTCAGTGAACAGCTTAAAGAGCGACCCCTACTGGTGAAATACCAGTATTATACTGGGTGTAACGGAGTAATATGCTAAAAATAAATAAAATAGCGTAAAGACCGACGTGTAATGATGATAAAATTTCAGGAAAACAGTCTTGGGTTCCTGTATTAAAATATGATGTTAGCTTAGTTTAAATTAGCTGTTTACATGGGCCCACGTTATCATGTAAATTACAAGTATATTTACGTAATTGTCTTCGGGATGACGTTTAAGTAAGCTCTTTAATACTTGTGACGAAGTTAGCTTGGAGAGAAAGTCTGTTTTTAAAGGAACAGAAAGCTTGCGGCTTACCTGTTTCTCCTGGGAATACTCGTTCGCTTCTAGTCGCGAATATAGTTAAAGATATGGTCAAGTTGTTGTTTCGGAATCCGCTTTAATAAACAGCTGATACTGGAACATAGTACTGCTGGCCGAGACCGAGAAATTGACGTGGTAGAGGCTTATTGAGGTAGCACAACTTTCACGTGACTCGTGAAACTCCAACGCTCGAGATTGACCGTATCAAACTAGGGAAATATTAATTAGTATTGTATTTTTGGTAGTAAAACTTGCGGAGCGCCAGGAAAAAAATATCCCTGCTATGTATTTAAAGAAAAGTAATTCTTACTGTCAAATATCAACACTTACAAATCATTTATACAACAACCTACCCAAGGTTACCAGAATTCTGATTACGTAGGTCGTTTCACTTGTGAGTTTGAGATTGGAAAAGGGGAATAATAAAGGTGAACTACTGTCTACCCCTACTGTAGGGACTGGCTTCTTAATACCCGAATACACGTGCATTATCTATATTTAAGTGTAAGTTTTTTTGTATCTCAAAAATTTTAATGTTTACTGATATCTAGCTTTTCGTGTATTTTTGTACGTCATAATCATTAATTTTTACGTTAGTTACTTCATTTGCCACCAGAAGACAATAGCTTGTTTGTTTTGTTTGTTTCTGTGTGGAAGTATTCTTTGAACCATGTTGATTATATCTGTATGGAAGAATTCCTTTGACCATGCTGATTGTATTTGTTTGGAAGTATTTCTTGAAGCATGTTGATTCTATTTGTTTGGAAGTATTTCTTGAAGCATGTTGATTGTATTTGTTTGGAAGTATTCCTTGAACCATGTTGATTATGTCTGTATGGAAGTATTCCTTGAACCATGTTGATTATATATGTATGGAAGTATTCCTTGAAGCATGTTGATTGTATTTGTTTGGAAGTATTCCTTGAAGCATGTTGATTGTATTTGTTTGGAAGTATTCCTTGAACCATGTTGATTATGTCTGTATGGAAGTATTCCTTGAAGCCAGTTGATTATATCTGCATGGAAGTATTCCTTGAAGCCAGTTGATTATATCTGTATGTAAGTATTTCTTAAACTATGTTGATTATATCTGTATGTAAGTATTTCTTAAACTATGTTGATTATATCTGTGTGGAAGTATTCTTTGAACTATGTTGATTATATCTGTATGGAAGTAGTATTCCTTGAACCATGTTTATTATATTTGTATGGAAGTATTTCTTGAACCATGTTGATTGTATTTGTTTGGAAGTATTCCTTAAACTATGTTGATTGTATTTGTTTGGAAGTATTCCTTGAACCATGTTGATTATATCTGTATGTAAGTATTTCTTAAACTATGTTGATTATATCTGTATGTAAGTATTTCTTAAACTATGTTGATTATATCTGTGTGGAAGTATTCTTTGAACTATGTTGATTATATCTGTATGGAAGTAGTATTCCTTGAACCATGTTGATTATATCTGTATGGAAGTATTCCTTGAAGCCAGTTGATTATATCTGTATGTAAGTATTTCTTAAACTATGTTGATTATATCTGTGTGGAAGTATTCTTTGAACTATGTTGATTATATCTGTATGGAAGTAGTATTCCTTGAACCATCCTTATTATATTTGTATGGAAGTATTCCTTGAACCATGTTAATTATATTTGTATGGAGGTATTCCTTGAACCATGTTAATTATATTTGTATGGAAGTATTCCTTGAAGCATGTTAATTATATCTGTGTGGAAGTATTCTTTGAACCATGTAGATTATATCTGTGTGGAAGTATTCTTTGAACCATGTTGATTATATCTGTGTGGAAGTAGTATTCCTTGAACCATGTTGATTATATCTGTGTGGAAGCATTCCATATGAACAGTCTGCTCTGTTCTTTCAAGAAGAACCTTTAGTTAAAAGAATGTCCCACTTTTCACTCCTTCCCGCCACCACTTATCACTCTGAGAAAGGCTGTCATGATTGATTTACTGTTAAATAATGAAACCAAAATTTCTGTTTGTATGATTGGTTGTTAAGGCAATTAAGACGTGGGCCAGTCAGTTCAACTCACGATATCCCTCCTCTGGAGTGGTAGAAACTGGTTATAACTCGCTGTCGGTAATAATGAAATATCGAAATCATGTAAATGTCATTATATACAAATTTTACAAAACTTACATTTGTATAGTAATATAACTGTTTATACCTATATGGACATTGTCCTGACACGGGTCAGGTTAAGTGTCAGTTACTCTTACCCTCATGCAGTAATTAAATACACATTCTCCTGAAACAGATACCATCTACCCGAGGTAGGAGGGGGTGGGTAGGAAGGATAAGGTGGCGTGCATCTGACATTCCTAAGTCCATAATACGTAAACACCGGTGACGAGAAAATGCAGAAATATGCAAATGTGGATATGTTTTTAAAAACTTTCTCTTAATCTGTAAATGTGTAGTAGAAACGTTAGGCCTAATTGGTTCCTAATTCTTTTAACTTCTAGTATTTGAACCATTATTTTTGAAACATTTAACGGCCGCCCTACGGGGGCTATTCAGATTTCGTCAATCCAGACCTATCTATATATGTATCATATTCGTACTAAAATACAGTGTGATTTAGTGGTGTTCCTCAGCGGTACCTTTATGGAATTGTAATTCAAGAATCCGGGCTTCGATTTCCCACATTGGCCATAGTGGAATTATTCGTCGCATAAGGAAAAAACTTTTATATTGTTTGTTGTGTGTTTTTATGGACTTTAATATTGGTTTTTGTGTCGTTTTTATAGACGTTAATATTGTTTGTTGTGTCGTTTGTATGAACTTTAAAACTTTTATTGTATATATCTTTTTTGACGGACTTTAATATATTTGTAGTGTCTTTTTAATGAACTTCAGTATTGTGTGTTGTGTCGTTTTTATGGACCTTAATACTTTTTATTGTATATATCTTTTTTTTACTGACTTCAATAATGTTTGTCGTATGTGTCTTTTTATTTTAAGTACAGTAGTATTTCATAGCAGGAATTGACAAGAATTCCAAATAATTCACGTGATGATAAACCATCCAATCGAATTCATAAACAACAAACTGTCTATTCCATGTATTAGTTACATGGGATATACTAATAATACTCTAGAAATGTCACTAACATTTCCAGTAGAACAATTCAAAAGTTTCTAAAACAGCAACGTTTTTGTCTACTATCTATTTTCCTGATCACATCATCGGGACTAGTACGCGCCTTTAGAGAGCTCCAATTATCAAATTATCACTACAAGATTTCTCCAGTTTATGTGACTGGTCTGTTGCTATCCGTTTTGGTTATTCCAGTAAAAATCCACATATATGTACAGATGTAATATAAATGATAAATATGTCGTGTACGTACTTGAATATCTTTTCAACCCAATTGATGGCGATACATATCAATGGATGGACATTCGACAGCTTCTAAAAGTAAAGTATATAGTTTATACGGGTATAACATAAACAGTAAACAAACATCAGTATTAAAAATATGAATTTTAAAATTAAGTAGAGATTCTGCTACAAAAAGTAATGGAACAAGAATTAAAACCATTATCACATATTTATAATATTTAATCTGTACTTTGGCAACTTTATGCTGTAGGCCAAATTAAGGATTAAATATTATAAATATGTGATAATGGTTTTAATTCTTATAAAAGGTTTAGCTTTCAGGGATATGGCTATACCAAAAGTTTATAGATGTTGTGCTCGTTTGATGGACGTATAAAAACCGAAGACATAAATTGGAGAAAAAAATTAAAAGTTTAACGGAAAGTAGGGATCGTTTGTTATTCATAGGATTGCTTTAGGAAATGTTTTGAAACAAAATAAATGTGCAATAAGAAATACAGTAATAAGTAAAGTGGTACCAGTTGAATAGATTTTATTTAGCTATGCAAATCACAATGTCTTTGTGTCACAGGAAGCAAAGTTTATTAGTTGCTGGTGCGGTAGCATGGCACTCCACTCACAATTTCTCGAAATTCATCGTTTTACGTACTAGCCCTTTCAGCTGGGGAAAGGGCGTTGTAACGTAACAGTTAATCCCACAATACGTTGGTAAAGAATAACCCAAGAGTTGGCGGTGGGTGGTGGTGACTAGGTAGCTCTCGAGTATCTTCGTACAGAAATTTAACAGAAAAATAAAGAAACAGAAATCAGTACACATGGTTTATCTAAATTCCAACTTTAGGTGCAGGTGATAGTTGTGAATATGTAAACAAATAATTAATACAAAATTTCTGTGGTCAACGAGCGTCAAAGGTGGGCATGGCGGGAATGGACTGGTTTCCCTAATGAGGTACAAACTAAAAACGCAGGCCACTGGCCATTTTAGACCAGCAGACAGTGTTCACCTGAGTGTACGTGACTACATGAAGAAAGACTAGACATGATTAATGTTGTACACGTGATAAGTGATTTAGTCAGTTGACTTGCCTTACGGGTATTGAGCTAGAAAAACAAGCGCGTTCCTTCTGTTGCAGTCGAGTCTATTTCTTGGAAAGTGATCACGTGTGAAGGTTTGGATTATGGTAATTAAATTGCAAGCTTTCAACAAGAAAGTACCTTGGAATTGATGCTTCCACAAGACCTTTCAACTTCTACTAAGTAGCACGTTGTCATTCTGGAAACATGGAGTATCACGTGCGTTAAACGCACAGTTAATATAAATACCTGTGTATTTCAATTTATTTCCTTTTTATCATGGCATAGCTTGAAAATAGTAGTAACTAACACCCTCTAGCGTTAGCTATGCGATATGTATCATTCAGTGAACCGGGACGACTTGGGAGCTGTATTTATTTGATATTGATGTATCAAGTTTTTAGAGTCTGTATTCTAAACCCGGACGGTGTCTTGTGTGACACATGGGCTAAACAAGTAGGTCACAGAGCAATAAGGTTCATCCCTAGGTTCAAATCTAATTGGTGTCTGGAGCAAATTGTAACGATTTATCGCCTGCACGCCTATTCACGATCGGATTGATTGTTAATGTATATTTCACAAACCATGTCCAGCAGCATATCACGGCTTGAACCTTCCATACGCAACCCATCATGTAGACTACCGAGCCATACAAGTCCGAAAAAGGTGAAATTTTTACCGAATGTGTTACAGGGTTTAGTTGAACTTCTTAGATTCTCTGTTTGAAACTTGTTTAAGGCAATAATAATTTTTTAACAAATTTGTACAGATATTTACCTCAACTACGAACTGTCAACTTCGTTATGTACCATTTGGTATTTGACATCGAGCGTGGTTTCAACCGAGACCATGACCTTTGCGGTTTTTTTATCTCTTTCTTGCAGTATGAAATGTCTTTCCAAGTTTAGTGTCATCACTTTATGATGCCACAAACGTTTTGAGATACTTTCATTCAAAGAGATGACGCACGGACGGAAGTCGGATAATTAATGAAAGGTTTCATAAGACATGAGAAGTTGATTTTCTGAAATGTAATTATATAAAAATATGCAAAACTTAAAATTTCCATATATCTTCACATGGACCTAATGAATGTTCGGGACAACTTTAGTGAATATCAGTCCACACATAGATCAGTAGTTACATAGACATACAACAGACAGTAGTGTTATATTTATATAGATAAATAGTCACATGGACACTTAGCAAACAGTACTATTATATTTATATAGATGAGTAGTTACATAGACACACAACAAAAGTACTAGTATATTTATATAGATGAATAGTCACATGGACATACAACATACAGTACTTTTATATTTATATAGATAAGTAATTACATGGACGTACAACAGACAGTACTGTTTTATTTATACAGATAAGTAGTTACATGGACATACAACAGTCAGTACTGTTTTATTTATACAGATAAGTAGTTACATGGACATACAACAGACACTAGTATTATATTTATATAGATAAGTAGTTACATGGACACGCAACAGACAGTACTATTATATTTATATAGATAAGTAGTTGCATGGACATACAAGAGACAGTAGTGGTTTACTTATATATACATTTAAAGCAATTTCTCTGAAAGGTGAAGTTTAATTTTAATATATCGTTACTGTATTTCATCACATTGATCAAAAACCTGCATTATTGTTTAATATAGTTTAGACCAAGGAGACAGTACTGGCTGGAAGACGTCTACAGACTATATCTGTCTTAGAAGTTTTTGAGAGCTTAGTGAATGGGTTGTTTGTTTCTAAGTACAAAAGCTTCACAATACTAGTCGTGCTCTGTCTACCACGGGTATCGAAATTCACTTTGTGGCAATATAAGCCAGTGGTGGTCAAACTTCAAATTGGTAAAGAAGGATTGAAGCTGGACTGTGATAGATACTTCTGAGCTAAATGATGTCTCTTTTATTTCCGCTCATATTGGATTAAAATCCACACTTTGATATCAGCTCGGGTTCCCTGATGAAGTTCTGTTTATGTTGTGAGGATTCATTCACTTCCTATTGTCTTCTGTTGATAACAGATGCTGAAAGCTGTTTTCTGTGGGGTGGAGTTGTCATTAGGTGTCTTCTTGTTCCTGTCGTCTTTTGTTTTATTGTTTTACTGGTTAACCCTTGTTTATTGTTCTACTAGTTAATCCTTGTTTATTGTTCTACTGTTTAGCCCTTGTTTATTGTTCTGTTCGTTAATCTTTGTTGTTTTATTTTGTTGGTTGGTATTTGTTTTATTGTTCTGTTGGTTAATCCTTGTTGTTTTGTTCTGTTTGTTAATCTTTGTTGTATTGTTCTGTTGGTTAATCCTTGTTTTGTTCTGTTCGTTAATCTTTGTTGTATTGTTCTGTTGGTTAATCTTTGTATTGTTCTGTTGGTTTATCTTTGTTTTCTTGTTCTGTTCGTTAACATTTGTTGTTTTATTCTAATGGTTAATATTTGTTTTATTGTTCTATTAGTTAATCCTTGTTGTTTTGTTCTTTTGGTTAATCTGTTTTAGGTTAACCGTAGAAACACGGATTCTTGTTAATCTTCACTTTGGTAACCGTAAGATGTTCATATTTAAACTGCATTCGATATTTATATAAGACTTTCAAATACGTAAAAAATGTCTGATATATCATTGTGACTTATTCAGCCAGACAAGTTGTTTAAACACTACCAAATATCACTGTCATCAATAATTCTAGACAAGGGAAAACCAGAAGAATTAGACTAGGCCTCATACAGTGTGTAGGTTTGATGTGGAAATCCCCGACACCAGTATAATTTAGAAGCAAGAGGTAACCCGAATGATAGATTAGGCTTCACACTTATTCGGTTATGTTATTTTTTAGCTATTTGGATGTTCCACATTTGTACAAGCAAAGAGAGTCAGTAGTTATTTTCTTCACGCGTTATTACCAGCTAAGAGCCCAAACTTTAGGCCTGAGAAGGAAGCGATATCTGAGCTGGTACTGACGTGCGAGTTTGGTTGTTTTCACATTTCACCTGAACGAAACAATGGCGTCTTATGGCGCAAAACAATCAGGCTATTTACACCGAATAACTGTTTTACTGGTGCAACAGAGTACAAGTGGACGAGGTCGATTCTCTTCAAAAGTGACATTTTGCATACAGAACACTAATCTTGACTGTCCATTCATTTTTACTTTAACATGAAGAAGTCTACTAGCCTTGTAAATCCACTCAAGTGTATATTTACCTCAACGCAATGATAATGGCACAAACAGACTACCGATTTGGACAGTTATAAATAATAACAGCATCAGAGTATGCGGATTTTAAACAAAAATGTCTGCTTATTTCTGTCGATTAACTTATGTATATCGTTGAATGAAAGAAGCCCCCCAGTGGCACAGCGGGAGGTCTGCGGACTTGCATACAGGTTTCGATACCTGTAGGGAGGAGAGCACGGATAGCCCATTGTGTAATTTCGTGCTGATCTGAAAAGAAAAAAAAAAAGATTTTGTCAGTTGACAAACAATCATATATCATTATTAAAACACAACCTGTGTATAGTTTAATACAAAGGTAAACACAATCTGTGTATAATCAAATACAAATGTAAACACAATCTGTGTATAGTTTAATACAAAGGTAAACACAATCTGTGTATAATCTAATACAAATGTAAACACAATCTGTGTATAGTTTAATACAGACAAGATACACAGAATATGCGTATTGTTTAATACAGACAAGATAAACAGAATCTGTGTATAGTTTAATACAAACAAAGGTAAACACAATCTGTGTATAGTTTAATACAAAGGTAAACACAATCTGTGTATAGTTTAATACATCTGTGTATAGTTTAATACAAAGGTTAACACCATCTGTTGTATAATTTAATACAAATGTGAACACAACCTGTGTATAGTTTAATACAAGGTAAACACAATCTGTGTATAATCTAATACAAATGTAAACACAATCTGTGTATAATCTAATACAAATGTAAACACAATCTGTGTATAGTTTAATACAGACAAGATACACAGAATATGCGTATTGTTTAATACAGACAAGATAAACTCTGTGTATAGTTTAATACAAACAAAGGTAAACACAATCTGTGTATAGTTTAATACAAAGGTAAACACAATCTGTGTATAGTTTAATACAAAGGTAAACACAATCTGTGTATAGTTTAATACAGAGATAAATACAATCTTTGTATAATTTAATACAAATGTGAACACAACCTGTGTATAATCTAATACAAATGTAAACACAATCTGTGTATAGTTTAATACAAAGGTTAACACCATCTTTGTATAATTTAATACAAATGTGAACACAACCTGTGTATAGTTTAATACAAAGGTAAACACAATCTGTGTATAATCTAATACAAATGTAAACACAACCTGTGTATAGTTTAATACAAAGGTAAACACAATCTGTGTATAATCTAATACAAATGTAAACACAATCTGTGTATAGTTTAATACAGACAAGATACACAGAATATGCGTATTGTTTAATACAGACAAGATTAACAGAATCTGTGTATAGTTTAATACAAACAAAGGTAAACACAATCTGTGTATAGTTTAATACAAAGGTAAACACAATCTGTGTATAGTTTAATACAAAGGTAAACACAATCTGTGTATAGTTTAATACAGAGATAAATACAATCTTTATATAATTTAATACAAATGTGAACACAACCTGTGTATAATCTAATACAAATGTAAACACAATCTGTGTATAGTTTAATACAAAGGTTAACACCATCTTTGTATAATTTAATACAAATGTGAACACAACCTGTGTATAGTTTAATACAAAGGTAAACACAATCTGTGTATAATCTAATACAAATGTAAACACAACCTGTGTATAGTTTAATACAAAGGTAAACACAATCTGTGTATAATCTAATACAAAATGTAAACACAATCTGTGTATAGTTTAATACAGACAAGATACACAGAATATGCGTGTATTGTTTAATACAGACAAGATAAACAGAATCTGTGTATAGTTTAATACAAACAAAGGTAAACACAATCTGTGTATAGTTTAATACAAAAGGTAAACACAATCTGTGTATAGTTTAATACAAAGGTAAACACAATCTGTGTATAGTTTAATACAGAGATAAATACAATCTTTTGTATAATTTAATACAAATGTGAACACAACCTGTGTATAATCTAATACAAATGTAAACACAATCTGTGTATAGTTTAATACAAAGGTTAACACCATCTTTGTATAACAAATGTGAACACAACCTGTGTATAGTTTAATACAAAGGTAAACACAATCTGTGTATAATCAAATACAAATGTAAACACAATCTGTGTATAGTTTAATACAAAGGTAAACACAATCTGTGTATAATCTAATACAAATGTAAACACAATCTGTGTATAGTTTAATACAAAGGTAAACACAATCTGTGTATAATTTAATACAGACAAGATACACAGAATATGCGTATTGTTTAATACAGACAAGATAAACAGAATCTGTGTATAGTTTAATACAAACAAAGGTGAACAGAATCTGTGTATAATCGAATACAAAGGTAAACACAATCTGTGTATGGTTTAATACAGAGATAAATACAACCTTTATATAATTTAATACAAATGTGAACACAACCTGTGTTTAGTTTAATACAAAGGTAAACACAATCTGTGTATAATCTAATGCAAATGTAAACACAATCTGTGTATAGTTTAATACAAAGGTAAACGCCATCTTTGTATAATTTGATACAAATGTGAACACAACCTGTGTATAGTTTAATACAAAGGTAAACACAATCTGTGTATAACTTAATACAGACAAGATAAACAGAATATGCGTATAGTTTAATACAGACAAATTAAACAATCTGTGTATAATTTAATACAGACAAATTAAACAATCTGTGTATAGTTTAATACAGACAGAGATAAACATAAATTGTCAGACCAGATGAACACTGTCCATTCGCGAATGGTGTAAGTAATGTGCTTATGACAGTCTATGGGTATTTGCTTCCGTCCCTAATTTTGTACTATTGAGCAGAGAAAATGCAGCCAATTAATAACACCTTATCTTACACCATCTACACTAAAGGATATACTGTGACACCTATAACACACTAGTGGCTTAAATTTTATGGAGGAGGAATATTTTGTGGTATAATACGGATTTACAATTTGTTCACCGGCTCCGAAAATGAGAGCTATTCCACAGAGCGGAACTGCTAAGAAATTGGAAGAACCGTTTATGAGTCTGTCTAGTAGTTATTCTATTTATGTTACTCTAGTTTTGTAGTGATCCATGGTTCCAGTAAGGAACACCTAGAAATAGTCTACATACACAGACACAAAGAAACTAATTAGGTCATAGTAGTGGCCATCTATATCCAGCAAGTGTCTTTAAATACACTTGGATTTGATCAAAATATTACGTAAAACTGGAAATCAGATGAATCATCAAATAAATAGCTTGTATATGTATAACCTTATTTATTTGTTTCGTAAATATTGATAGTCTTAAAGTTTGTACATGACGGTGGGGCTGAAATGTAATTTTATTTATTTGAATATATTATTTGAAACTATAAAGAACGACAAATGTTGTTTTTAGTGTAGAAATTAACGTGAATCATAGTCAGATGTAAAACATTTTGTTTCTTCTTTATGATGTGACCTTGAAAATGTAATAAAAAATTTCAGATACATGAATAAATCATCATTTTCTCGCTCGTGTTCAGGACCCGTACTTGAGCCTTTACATCGAAACGAATGACCGACACTTGTTAATTAGAGTAGTTTAAATTGGGTAGAAGATTTTACGCATAACCATACGCCCTCGGCCCGGCATGGCTAGGTGGTTAAGGCGCTCGACTCGTAATCCGAGGGTTGCGGGTTCGAATCCCCGTCACACCAAACATGCTCGCCCTTTCAGCCGTGGGGGCGTTATAATGTAACGGTCAATCTCACTATTTGTTGGTAAAAGTGCAGCCCAAGAGTTGGCGGTGGATGGTGATGACTAGCTGCCTTCACTCTAGTCTTACACTGCTAAATTAGGGACGGGTAGCGCAGATAGCCCTCGAGTAGTTTTGCTCGAGGCCCGGCATGGCCAAACGCGTTAAGGCGTGCGATTCGTAATCTGAGGGTCGCGGGTTCGCATCCCTGTCGCGCCAAACATTCTCGCCCTTTCAGCCGTAGGGGCGTTATAATGTGACAGTCAATCCCACTATTCGTTGGTAAAAGATTAGCCCAAGAGTCGGCGGTGAGTGGTGATGACTAGCTGCCTTCCCTCTAGTCTTACACTGCTAAATTAGGGACGGCTAGCACAGATAGCCTTCGAGTAGCTTTGTGCGAAATTCAAAAACAAAGGTTTGCTCGAAATTCAAAACAAACCAAACGACATATGGCTTTCTGTTTTAACAACGCGGTTAGTTTATAAAATATGTAACGTTTTGTCTCTTTTTAACACGATAGTTGGTTTATAAAATATGGTTTATTACAGTACAGGTCTGGGCATCAACAATGCCTGGATACTTACTGTTTTTACCACATTACGATAATGACATTACGTGTAATGTTTGCTTGTTGTTTTGGACAAAGGTGCACAGTGGGCTGTTTATGTTGTCCCTTCTGTGGTATCAAATCCGATTTACATCGTTATAAACCCTCGACCTGTCTCTGAGATACTGGGGAAGAGGCCATTGTGTGATTTTAAGGTGTATTTTAGTGCTAACTGACCCGATAAGTACTAATTTGTAATATCATTATTGTTTCATGTTTGGAATGTTTTTCTTTCTTAATGATGTGTTATTATTTATCGATTTTATTTGATTTTCTATTTTTGTTAATTTGGGAGCATGTCAAAAAATGGTAATATTATTACTTGTTTCTTGTATGTTAACCGGTTAATATTGTTTGATAAACACGTTTGTAGCATGTTAATCGGTCCCTATTTTTGGATAATACGTTTGTAACGCATTAAGCGATTCATATTGTTGGATAACATGTTTGTAATGTGTTAACCAGTTCAGATTGTTCGATAAACATGTTTGTAGCGTTTTAACGGATTAATGTTGTTCGATAAACACGTTTGTAGCGTGTTAAGTGGTTAATATTGTCGGGTAACAAGTTTGTAACTCGTTAACGGCCTAATGTTATTGGACTGTGTGTTTTTTAAAGTTTATGTTCCATGTATATGTGTAGCTGTTCATACTATTTCCCGTATTACTCTTCGACTTACCGCTGTTACACTTTGTTTAATTTATTCAACTTTGCGTTTCTTGCTATGATTGTAACTTTTCGGGTTTAAGTATAAGTCTTACTACTGTATAATTGTTAGAATGGCTGTTTAGGTTATGAGGCGAAAATTATTTTTGTTTGTGTTAATTTTGTAACTAATTTTATTAATATTTACTAACCGACTGGTATACCGTGTGCTACTAATGTTTTATAATACTGGTTTGTTTCTCTATTGGCGTGTTTTAGTACTGTCTGTTACTGAGTGTTTCCTACCTTTTTGTACCATTTTTGTGTTTTTAAGTTTCGCACAAAGCTGTACGAAGGCTCTCTGCATTAGCTATTCCTAATGTAGCAATGAAAGACCAGAGGGAAGGCACCTCATCATTACCACTGAACGCGTGTTCTTGGGCCACTCTTTTACCAAGAAATAATAGGATTGACCGTAACTTATAATCTCACCACGGCTGAAAGGACCATCACATTTGGTGTGACAGCGATTCGAATCCTCATATTACGAGTCGAGCAACCTAACAACCTCGGCATCCCGGGCGTTTTTCACACCACTAGAAAAGGTTTAGTATAAAATTCAGACGAGTTAAAATGTTTTTAAAATACTACATGTTTATAATGTTTTCTCTAACTAACTATAAATGTTTCGTGAACCGCCGTCATTTGCTGTAGCAGACCGACCTTTCATCCGACGCAAAGGTTCCCTTGCTCCGCGTGAAATGAAACGTCACTTTCGTGTGGCGTCCGTCGGCTTCTCGTGTTTTGTTACCTATATCGTTTCTTCGTCGAACCGTCATTCATGGTATTAAGGCGGAAAAATTGGAGGTGCTGAAAACTCCAACCTTTCGACCGATTTCTTATCCATTCAAAGTTGATCTTTGAACCTTAAGTCGAATTTCTCTTCGTCAAAAATGATACAGCCAGCCAGACTGGAAAATAATTGTTTTATATATATATATCTGTAGATTAAGAAAATTAATCACGAATGGTATTTAATAACCACAAATACATAAGTTTTTCTATTTATCTTTTTACTTTATCCTGCTTTGAATTATTAGGTTAACGTGTACGTTGATAATTATTAGGTTTTTTCCGTATATTGACGTGTTTCCATATCAACGCATTAACGTTAATGGCTTCTCAAGGTACTTGAAATACCCCTACAACTGAAAACAAAAACGTTATCATATGTACCGACCTGTTTATTATTTCTGAGTGGTTAACTGTAGGTAGTCGTTTCTCAGTAGCTGAGCTGACGGTAGGGGGCGTAGACGATAAATATTGTTTGTTTGTAAAGAGAGATTGATTTATGGTCACTAAGCCTAGAATTGAGTAATTCTATGTTTAATTAAAACTTGTATCGCTGTGTATGTGTCATTAATTAATAAAATGTACACCAGTGGAGTTGAGATTAAGGAACCGTAATGAATTTTGTAGGCTTATTTCTTGTGATAACTGCTAGGGTTTTAAGCTTCGTGTTTTTTTTGTTTGTTTATTTTTTGTTGTTTTTGTTGCATAGCTACAAATTGAACTACCTGCGCTCTGGTTCTGCAACGATCGAATCTCGGATTTTAGCATCGTAAGTCAATCAGCTCAGCTGGCAGTACGTTTAATTAAAACATCTGATCATTTATAAAATGTCATCGTTGATTTCGTTTATTCTGTTTTATTTTATAAAGTGCAACTAATGTTTTGACCTGTAAACAGAAATTCACAATGATAATCTAGCAAGTACAGGTTTCGATACGAGGCTACATACTTATTGTCTGAACTAGCTTTTTTATTTTGTTTTAGAAGTGTAATAGAATGGCACCAATAATGTTGCGTTTGTGAAACTCTTAAGATCTCTCAACATTTAAAAACTATGTTGATTTCAAGGCAGAAATTACCTTACCAGGATTCGAACTCTGTTATTGTGTTTTACTCCACTACAGCTGCAGTTGCGTATATGGACAATAAAAGTTGTCCTGGCAGTGTCCATTCGTTTGCTGCTGAACACAAGTCTATACAATAAGCTATATTTGCTTTACCCACTGCGAGTGTCGACAAAAAACACCCTTCTTTTCAAAAGTAAGTTAAAGATTTTTTTTCCATTTCCTAAAATTTCATATTGATATTAGCATTGATCATTTAATCTCCGTTTGTACTGAATGATCAGTCCCAGATAAGAAACTAATTAAGAAGAAAAAATGTTTCTTTTTTTTTGTGAAAGAAGTTCATAAAGAAAAGGGAACTTTGTCCGTCGACTGATTGAAAGAAATATTTCTAAAATAGGAGCATGAACGGAAAAAGTCGCATAAAGAGAGAGACGTGCTTGAGTGTATATTTGTGGTTGATTGGTTTATATATATTTTATAGCGATATCATATACATTCATGATTTTATTGTACCATGTCGAATAAATGGATTTGAGTTAGATTAAATATCTCCGTATTCACACTTTTTGTGTGGAAATGTGACAACTGTTAAAAGAGTCCTGACTTTGGTAGCAGTTTTTTCATGCACTTGGTAAAAGGACAAGGTACTGTGGCATTTCTAGGCTACTTGACGAACCTGAGCCCTCTATTGAACTGGGCACATTCATTGTATCAAAAACCAAACACATTTGACAAGAATACGTTGCATTGAGTATTTTTTGCTTAAAAACAAACGTAAGACATTTATCTTTATTTAAACAATACACAGAATGACGTGGGGAAGTTAAGTTAGACTTAGAGTTTCTCTCTTTGTTCATTAATTCAGTTCCTAAAAGCTGAAAAGGGTAGAGCTAAAAATTTCCAACAACACGTCAGTATCATTCATGTTAAAGAGTAGACGATTTTATCATATAAGGGTACCTTGTGGTATAAGTTATTTACGAAATCTCTTCGTGTATTGTTAGTTAGAAAGAAGTCGCCTCTGAAACTGTTTACACTATATAACCAGAAGGGGGGTATCCTCCGTAAGAATTATGCCTCTGAGAATTAGCCAGAAACAAATCAAATTATTTCAGAAACTAATATTACTCAGTAAAATAACTTTGCATTTTTCGTGGCTCAGCTGATAAAGCCAAAAATAGTTTCTATACCTGCAGTGATAAGAGTACGAATAGTGCATTGTATAGCTTTGTTCTTAACAACATACATTGAATATTGTTGTGGATTTAATTACATCTAGTTGTTATTTATAACCATCAAAAAGAATTTCAGAAAATAAAATAAACGTAGAATGTAAGTGCTTAGATATATGGTAAATGTTGTTCATATACACGTGTTTCTCTACACAAGAACAGGTGAGGTAGACACACATATTTCTGTAAACAAGAACAGGTGAAGTAGTCACGCGTGTTTCTGTAAACAAGAACAGGTGAAGTAGCCACACGTGTTTCTGTACACAAGAACAGTTGATGTAGTCACTCGTTTTCTGTACACAAAACAGGTGAGGTAGGCACACGTGTTTCTGTAAACAATAATAGGTGAGGTGGTCACACATTTTTCTGTACACAGGAACAGGTGAGGTAGATACACATTCTGTAAACAAGAATAGGTGAGGTGGTCACACGTGTTTCTGTAGACAATAACAGGTGAGGTAGACACACGTGTTTCTGTAGATAAGAACAGGTGAAGTAGTCACACGTGTTTCTGTAAACAATAATAGGTGAGGTGATCATACATGTTTCCGTACACAGGAATAGGTGAGGTAGATACACATGTTTCTGTAAACAAGAATAGGTGAGGGGGTCACACGTGTTTCAGTAGACAAGAACAAGTGAAGTAGTCACACGTGTTTCTGTACACTAGAACAGGTGAGGTAGCAACACATGTTTCTGTAAGCAAGAACAGGTGAGGTAGACACACGTGTTTCTGTAGACAAGGACAAGTGAGGTAATCACACGTGTAACTGTACACAGGAACTGGTCATGTAATCACACGTGAGTATCTATCTATACACTGTATCGTCCTAATATGTCGCTATTCATATTCCCGCTGAGCTCTAAGCCTGCTGATTCAAACCTGGTTCGATTACAGATTAATATGAAATACAACAACAGGTGCGAATATCCTCCTGCGCGTGGTTAACGAGGATCGTGATCATTTAGTTTGGGTGGCTTTACGCCCGACTTCATGATCTGGTTTGATTGAAAATGGTCACGATAGACGTTCTAGAAGAAGAGGGAACGACGTGCCCGTGTTAACCTTTCCTCAACATCGAGTACGAAGACGGAGTATTTAGTTTGACAAATGGGAACACTAATAACATTGCAACACGAAAGTTAGGGCGTTGGGCTCAGTGAGGAACAGAAGGTGTGGTGTCTTCGTCGATCGGAAATGAATAAGCCCTAAAATTATAGCAGTCAATGGTCAGCTCGTGATACGTTTCACCGGACGTACGTGCCCCCGCGTGCTTATTATCTGCCTCAGAGCTAGCCATAAACTATTCGGTAATTAACCTCAGCAGGGGAGGAGCATCACGGGTTACTCGAGGTTTATTGGGACCTCACTCTAATTATATTTGCGGATTAAAAGCGTGATCGCACTATAAACCAAAAATAGGTCCGTGACTTCTCAGGGACAGCAACAAAACTTATTTAAGGAAAAGATATCTTATCATGATGGTTTTAATCCACCTGAAGACTCGAACCCTGATGCTATAGAATTATTATTATTTCGAGAAGTATTATTCTTGCTTGAATAAGGCCATGAACTGGAAGATGGTGTCAGGTGTGGGAGTAGGGATTTGTACATGAATCCCAGGATCATGTCTAACGTCTTTTTCCCCTAAAAATACGCTCCGCACTTTGAGGTCTTGTGTGCTATGTAACGACGAAAATAAAAATCCCTCTATAAGGTCCGTTAAAACGAGAGGTCCCAAGAGGTGGCGGTGGGTGCTGGTAACTCTGAGTGCTAGTTTTATCACTTAAAAATGATGGACAAGTACACATAAAATTAAAACTTTTATTGCATTAATAGCCAGTTACTAAAATAAACTTTACAATCAGGTCGTGGGTAAGAAACGTTTATAATTGCTGCTACCCTGAGCGAAGGTTCTAGAAGATTCCCGTTGTTTTATCAATGTAAAATGCTCGTTAACAAATATTTGTAAATTTGTTTATGGAAGTGATAAAAATACCTTTCAAATGTGCATGTATTTTTAACCCTAAAAGTATCGGTGGATCTTGTTAATCGTACATTCATTGATGGGTTTTATTCACCACAGAATTATCGATCAGTCCCATATACCTAGAATTTCTAAACTGTTTGTTGAAGACATTTTATAGATCCATGACTGTTGTTAGACAGTCTTTCATAACACAAACACTATCTGTATTATTTTTTAATACACTTAATTACTGTTAAGGTCACCTTTGAACTTTACATTAAACATGAATTGTTTCGCCTGATGTTTGTGGTCAGTTCTGTAAACTTGCAACTTGCAGGTTGTAGTATATCACCCAGTTGGCAATAATAAAAACAAGGTTTAAAAATATACGGTAGACAACCATGTTTTTTATTTATTATATTTTACCACTCATACGTCATAGTGTAAAACAGTATTTTCTGTTATAAGTCCGTGGGATTTCACAAAAACAAAGTCTCACAAAATATTCACGTCTAAAATGTGATGG
The DNA here is from genome assembly GCF_004210375.1 of Tachypleus tridentatus. Classification (NCBI taxonomy): domain Eukaryota; kingdom Metazoa; phylum Arthropoda; class Merostomata; order Xiphosura; family Limulidae; genus Tachypleus; species Tachypleus tridentatus. The sequence goes on from NC_134830.1 coordinate 48,845,488, forward strand.
CGTGATACAGTTTCATTGTATTTACAATGTAACGGATCCTTATATTTCATTGTATTTACAACGTAACGATTCCTTATATTTCATTGTATTTAAAATGTAACGGTTTCTTACATTTTAGGGAGGTCTCTGGTTTCGAGAAGATTAAAAAAAGACTGGTTTAGAAAACCTGTATTTAACAGTGTTTGGTGCTCTAAAGAAATCAGGTAGTTTTAACAATGTTTGGTGATATAAAGACGCTTAAAATACAGGGTGTACCAGTGTTGTTGTTTATATAGACGGTTGAAGTACCAGGTTTACAGTCTTGTTGTTTATATAGATGGTTGAAGTTTCGGGTTTACTAGTCTTTTTTATATAGACGGTTGAAGTACAGGGTATACCGATTTTGTTATTTATATAGATGGTTGAAGTACCGTGTTTACATGTCTTGTTTATACAGACGGGTGAAGCACCCATGTACCAACCAGTGTTGTTCCTATAGACAGTCGAAGTACAGGATGTACTAGTCTTGTTGTTTATATAGACGGTTGAAGTACATGGTGTACTAGTCTTGTTGTTATACAGACGGTTGAAGTACATGGTGTACTAGTCTTGTTGTTTATATAGACGGTTGAAGTACATGGTGAACTAGTCTTTTTGTTATACAGACGGTTGAAGTACATGGTGTACTAGTCTTGTTGTTATACAGACGGTTGAAGTACATGGTGTACTAGTCTTGTTGTTTATATAGACGGTTGAAGTACATGGTGTACTAGTCTTTTTGTTATACAGACGGTTGAACGTAGGGTGTACCAGTCTTGTTGTTATACAGACGGTTGAAGTACATGGTGTACCAGTCTTGTTGTTTATATAGACGGTTGAAGCGCAGGGTGTACCAGTCTTGTTGTTATACAGACGGTTGAAGTACATGGTGTACTAGTCTTGTTGTTTATATAGACGGTTGAAGTACATGGCGTACTAGTCTTTTTGTTATACAGACGGTTGAACGCAGGGTGTACCAGTTTTGTTGTTATACAGACGGTTGAAGTACATGGTGTACCAGTCTTGTTGTTATACAGATGGTTGAAGTACATGGTGTACTAGTCTTGTTGTTTATATAGACGGTTGAAGTACATGGTGTACTAGTCTTTTTGTTATACAGACGGTTGAACGCAGGGTGTACCAGTCTTGTTGTTATACAGACGGTTGAAGTACATGGTGTACCAGTCTTGTTGTTTATATAGACGGTTGAAGTACATGGTGTACTAGTCTTGTTGTTATACAGACGGTTGAAGTACATGGTGTACCAGTCTTGTTGTTTATATAGACGGTTGAAGCGCAGGGTGTACCAGTCTTGTTGTTTATATAGACGGTTGAAGTACATGGTGTACTAGTCTTTTTGTTATACAGACGGTTGAACGTAAGGTGTACCAGTCTTGTTGTTATACAGACGGTTGAACGCAGGGTGTACCAGTTTTGTTGTTATACAGACGGTTGAAGTACATGATGTACTAGTCTTGTTGTTTATATAGACGGTTGAAGTACATGGTGTACTAGTCTTTTTGTTATACAGACGGTTGAACGCAGGGTGTACCAGTCTTGTTGTTATACAGACGGTTGAAGTGCATGGTGTACCAGTCTTGTTGTTTATATAGACGGTTGAAGCGCAGGGTGTACCAGTCTTGTTGTTTATATGGACGGTTGAAGCGCAGGGTGTACCAGTTTTGTTGTTTATATGGACGGTTGAAGCGCAGGATGTACCAGTCTGTGTCAACAACGAGCCTGAACTAAACAGAGTAAGGAAGAAAAAGATTCAGTGGACGTAACACAGTAAGTCAGACATTGTTCCTGTTAATACGATACGTCTAGCACTAAATACATTCAGACACTATTCCTGTTAACATGGTACGTTTAACACTAAACTACATTTAGACACTGTTCCTGTAACACGATACGTCTAACATTAAACTACATTTAGATACTGTTCCTGTTAATACGGTACGTCTGACACTAAACTTCATTAAGACACTTTGGTTTTGTTCACACATACACCTACCACCAATCAGACTCTGTATTATATACATCCTATAAAGTTATGAGTTAAACAGTTATATCTCCGTTAATATGAAGATAATGACATATTAAGTAAAGGGTTGTTATGATACGTGTTAGAGGTTCCAGCTTCTCGACTTTGGCTGTAACTCCCCTGATTACTATTGCGTTTCATAATAAGAAAGAAAGTCGTATAGTAAAAATATAATTATTTAACAATCACATCTTCAATATTTAGTCAAGTTATAGAAGTTATAACACACTTTCTCGTTTCCTCTTATAAAACGATTGGGAATGCTATTTGTAATTAGGCTTAATGAATTTTTAGGTTATGCATGAGATCAACCGAGACTGAAATGTTATTGTTACTAAAGGTAATATTGAGTAACTTCTGGCAGATCTCTAAATAAAGAAAGAACTACTGAGTGAAGTAACTTTAATAAGCGTAAAGTGAAATATATGTCGATGATGAGAAAGGCGGTTTTTAGCAATTTGAACTCGATCCGGGGATTTGTGGGCGTGAACGATGAAAGGTATTCGTTACCATGGTTATAAGACAGGCGGAACGAGATCAAAGCGTTAATTTTAAAAGCCACCGAGACTGAAAAATTCAGTAGCTTTATACGTTATTAAATCATCAGACAGTTTAATAAGATAGACATTCCGAACGTACCACCGCTCTATTTCAAATCTTCTTTCACCAATAAATACTACAAAGTTGATGATATTTGTAGTCCATGTACAAAATACCATCACATGTTTTGAGATAAGTTTAATAACTTTATCACAAAGTTTTATTTACTATCAATCTGTCTGTGTCTAACGTCCATCAGCTATTGATATTTACTTTCATCTTACAGAAATAGTTCACACATAGTTTACTAAAACTGTTGATATCTACACAAGTGAAACAGTTGATATTTACCTTACTAAAACTGTTGATATTTACCTTACTAAAACTGTTGATATCTACACAAGTGAAACAGTTGATATTTACCTTACTAAAACTGTTGATATCTACACAACTGAAACAGTTGATATTTACCTTACTAAAACTGTTGATATCTACACAACTGAAACACTTGATGCCTACATTACAGCAATAATTGATACTTTTGTTTTTTAGATGTTTTTTTATTCGTGCTTGTAAGTCTACGCTACAAGCCATCTAAGAGAAAAGTAAAAAATGTTCTATTCGTTACCGTCTACGATAATGGGTGTGCCTGTGTATATAGTAATATATATAAACACATACATTCAAGCAGTGAGACGTCAGTTCTAGTGTATCTAAATCGTCACTTCATTACGTGTTACAGTAAAGTTTATTGTGAAACTGGATTCGCGCCATTCAGAGGCCAAAACTTGGCTTATGTTTATTGAAAGATTCGATATGACAGCCCCACCTATGTAGTGATTATTGTGACGTAGAAAATAAATGATTTCGTCTATTTATGTTTGCCCCTTTTACCGTTAGAACTGTACAGGGAGAGTGAAAATTATAAGTGCTCTAAGGTTCTATATATTTGAATAATCTTTATCACCTTTTGAAGTAACATTGAACTTTTTAAACGAAACTTTAGTTATTGCGTTAACGAATGAACTTTGAAAGAAATGTGAGCTGCTCTTGTGAGATGTGTTTCATAACGTATTTCACTCCATTACCCACTCACTGTTTCCCTCTAGTTTTCACTGCTACATTTATAGGTAAAAAACTATCTCATTACCTCTCTCCAATGAATATATATTTAAGAAATATAAATCAAGCTGGCCACCATGCACTAGACGTTTAGAATTAGTATAATATTCATAGCTTTTGTTTCTCTTTTTATTCTTTCTATTTCTCTTTTTTTTTGTTAAATATATATATATAGATATAGATTTAAATAATAATAAAAATATAAAAGGAAATAAAAATACATAAATTCGAAAAAAATGCAGCTCATGACAATATATGAACATTGCCCTAAAAAGAACCAGAGTACTGTGGGTTACTCTGGCCCTAAAGCACTACAACTACAACGTAGCTCACATGAAAGTTAGGGATGGAGGAAGAGGTCTTTTGGACCTGACCCTCCTGGGTATCTAAAATCTAACATACCCACAAAGAAGAAAGCGAACTATCCCAGTGGAAGGTTCATATTTGTAACACAATAAAAACATAATGTACATTTTAATATTCAATGTCTCATCTAACCCATGAAGCTGTTAAACTTTAAGAAGTATGAATATTGAAATACTGTCTCGTTTTACACGCCATTGCTTAGAATTCTTATCAATGCTGTAAGTATAGCTACCAGTTTGGTGCCCAGTTTTGATTTCATTCCTTTTACTCGCACGTTGTAACCTTTCTTGGTTACACTTTGTTTTCACACTTAAGATGTTTCTGATTAGATGCTTTGTAACGGTGACAGTTAATGTACATTATTTTCAGTAGTGACTGTTAACATACAGTTTTTTAACGGTGACAGCATGATTTTTTTTAGCAGTGACAGTTAATATGTGTTATTTATAATAACGCATGTAGGATATATTATTTATTGGTAACAGTAACAGTTAACACACGTTCTTTGTAACGGTTCTAGTTAACATAAATTATTTTTAGCTGATTCCTTACCTGGGTTAAGGCGTTCGATTCGTAATCTGAGGGTCGCGGGTTCGAATCTTCGTCACACCAAACATGCTCGCCCTTTCAGCCGTGGGAGCGTATAATGTGACGGTCAATCCAAGTATTCGTTGGTAAAATATTAGCCCAAGCGTTGGCGGTGGGTGGTGATAACTAGCTGTTTTCTCTCTAGTCTTACACTACTAAATTAGGGATGGCTAGCGCAGATAGCCCTCGTGTAGCTTTGCGCGAAATTTGAAAACAAATCTTTATAGTTAGGAAGATTTACCAATAAAATATTTCGATAAAAATTGGAGAAAAAATGAGTCGTTACTAGACAGGTATTGCATATATGATGAAGAGAGTCCTAAACACGTCTCCCCGATTAATTTATACATTATATCATTAAAATTAAGTTAAAAATCAATAAAAATAAAAAGTAAAAAATATATATACTAGTGCTAAAATAAAACAGGTCACCTATAATCTAGACTTAGATAATCTGAAAGTACAGTATACATGGGCATTGCCCTGAAAGGGCCTGAGTTATGCTCATCACTCTGGCCCTCATGTATTAACTTTAAATAAATATACTAACAGGTCCACTCTAACAATGTAAAGGAAGGAGGAAGAGGTCTAGTGTACCTGACCCTCCCGGGTGTACAAAATTTATATACCCAAACAACAAGGGAGAGAGAGAGATTTACCACACGTAGCTGTTCATGTTAACGATTGTTATATTTTATAGAAGGTTAAAAAAAATAATTAAAAGACTGGAGTCTAATGTTGATTATGAACTATATTTCATATAGGTTTTTTTATTTTCACAACAGAACTACAGTTAGCTGGAATGTGTCTTTCATGTTCACTTTAGCCACTTTGTAGTATTTTGTCTCTTTCTGTGTGGTTTGTGTATAAATGCTTTGTATTTAGCGGTAAATAACCCCCTTTGTATGAAACTGACGAGGTATCTTATTTCGGGGGCGTTACCGCAGCGAGGGAACAAGAGAGGGGGTAGTGAATAGCGTTGTAAAACGGGAATAGTACAATAATTGCGTCTTTTCAAGAAATCCGTGAAAATCCAGTGGATCCGGTGGGGGTCGAACTCACTCGCTCTATCTATCCTTGTATTACTACTACCCTATTATTGCATTTTATATTTAAACAACAACGAAGAATAGTTTGAAAGAATAATTTCGAATTAAATACGCTTACGTTTATTGTCTATAGTTAAACCAGAGTTTGATACTTGGTCTTGCATAACTATTCGCGTCCATAGTTTTTACACGTGTTTCCATCAAGATGACATGTAAATATGTAAGTGGCTCATTACTAACAGTTGTAAATCCACGGGAATCTTAAAACATTGGTTTTACATAACCAACTTTAAGAGATTTTGAATAACATATAATGAAATATGTGGTTATTCCTCATGGATCTGTAATATATTTTTCTCTGCGACATATTGCTACACGTGAAAACTGTTGAAGGACTTTCAATTGGTTAACACTTAGAGGAAGATGTTGTTATGATTGGTTAACACTTTGAGGGAAACCTTCCTGTGATTTGATTGGGTTGTCATCGTAGAAGAAATTTCGCTGTAATTAGGATTTTCAGAGAAAGAGTTGAACAACTATCTCCGAGTTTCTGATTTTCCTTCTGATGTTTCCATTATCCTTGTGTCTATTGCTCTTTCCGATAGAGTTGGTTTATGTTGTAATATCTCGGGTTACGTGAGACCTTCTCTGTTTTGGCTACAACATTGAGAAGCTGTTATTGTTGGTTTTATTCATCACTTAGCAGATTCTGTTGGAAAGGTAACATAAAACGACCGTTTTTCTCTCTCGAGTCCACCCTCTAATGTACGTGCTCAGTTTTCAGGTAAGAGCCCCAACTGTATAGCAATATCACAATGGATAGGATGAGAGAGGTCCATAACATTTTTTTAACCTAATGACCTTGCTGACGGTGGAGATTGAAAACTGAATATGTACCTGAAAATCAGTTGGAGTATAAAGACGAGGGAGAGCTGGCTCGAGTTACTCTCTTTAACAGATCAAGTCATCCTGGAAACTCACCGTAGGGGTCCTCAAGGACCAATACCGTATATTCATTTGAGTCTGTCAATCAAGAATTTCTCAGAATGCAGGTCCCTCTCAGTCTTTTCTTTACCACTAACATGGATTTTGTCACCTTATGTTTAAGTTATAGCTACAGATTGTTCATAAATATCAATTAATTTTGTCTCTATTCATCTACATACACGTACTTCAGTAAAAAACATAAATGTAATACTACCAATTTGTATACAGTACCACAACACAAGATAACATAAACAGCGGACACAACTGTGCCAGTTTGTGTAAAGTACCACAACACTAGGTAATATAAACAGCGGACACAACTGTACCAGTTTGTATACAGTACCATAACACTAGGTACCATAAACAGTGTATACAATCTCTTAACTGGTTTTCTTCACTGTGTTCTTCTGTCCATCCATTTTCTTTCATTACGATTATAGGATGTTAATTATGGTCCTTCTTGAAAAGCGAGTGGTGTGGTAATTCCATGGCAACACATCATATAAATATGTGTATTTATATAGAAGATAGGGGCCACTCCTGTAGCTGATACGTTAACGACCGTACGATAGTTTTCCTTGTTTTTTACTGGTCTTAATTTCACAAGAGGTCGTCTTTAACCAGAAATATATCTTAGCACAATGATAAACCATTATAATTATTAGCATTGACGATTTTTGTTTTTTCGCTGAACACGTCTTCGAAGTCTCGTGAGTGTCAATCAGTTCGATAGCGGACGCTGCTGCCTAGGAGGCTAGAAACAGCTGTGGTTGAGAACCAAGTAATTTTAACTGGTAGTTCTTAACAAGGACTCCTGCTGTTGAGGTTATATCCTTTTTAAATATCGCCTCAAACGAGGCTAAAATATAAAACAGTCAGTTCCTCTGTACACGTACATGAAAAACAAAAACACCGACGAGACCAAAGAGCGCTTTGTTCGATACTGTTGCTAGGGCTGCACGTGATAAGAAGTGTCTAGTAAACAGTGTTAGTTGACGTGCATTTTTCGTTGTTTCAACCATTCTGTATTGAAAAAATCATGGCCGAGCAAGTCTGAATTAAGGTTCAGATTTTACGGTTTAATATGATAATCCGACATAATCAGTAAATCGCCGATTCCTGAAACATTTTTTTGTTAATTTCCTCAAGTTGTGAACGTTAATATTTAAAACAATGGTGGTGTTTTACCGTTTTTCAGAACAGACTGTTTAACCTATAATAAAACCTCAGTTTTGTCTTTCACTGTGTGTTAGGTAGCTCTGTAACTGTTTTTGTTTTTGTAACAACTAAACGTATCTATAACTTGTGTAACATATTCCTTCATGTAGGCTTAATGAGTGATGAAAGATAATGCAGCGTTGTGGATTACTCTGTAAACCTGCTTCCCCCTCCTGCCTAGACAAAGCCTCAAGTTTTATAGCGCTAAAAACTGGGTTTCGATAGCTTTGTGCTGAACAACAGATAATAAACAAGTCTCTGTTTATTGTTGTACTTCAAACATTTTTCAAAATTATCTAAGGATCAACTGGTAGGTGAACCCGCGGTTACAGTGTCTCCAATAGCGTAAAAATAAAAATACAATCCGTATTGGAATTAGTACCATTAATTAGTTTGGATTTTACACAGAAAATAGATTATGTATCTGGTTCTTTGAAGTAAGTGGTATAACAAACCGAAATATAAAACTGCAGGGAACAAAGCAGTAATGTCAAGGTTAAGGTACGAAGTTCAAACGTTTTTTATTTAGAAAAACCTTTTTAATATGTATTTCAAAATTATTTTGTGCTTTTTTCTATTATTTTTATGACGTATTTGTTTGTGTCTCAAGAGCTTGCTCAGTGTTTCTAATTAACTTCACATTGGAGATTATCGGAATCTTTTGTGTCTGTGATAATGGCCTAGATTGGACATTTAACTTTTAACAATATGTACAAAAATGTGGCAGTCAGTTCCGTTATTCCAAAGAATCGGATTAAAAGTTTGTGTTGTCGGGTGTTACTGACAGAATGCCTCCCATTTTGTTGGTAGTTCAAAATTTGGGAAACCTTAATTCTACAGGTGTCTCTGAAGTAACCGGTACATATCGCTATTTAGGTTGAATAATTACAGTTTGAAATAAGGACTAAACATTTTTATTTTTCGTTATTGTTTAAAAGAAAATATTTTAAAAATGAAGTAGTAAAATTGAATCTAAATAAATAATTTAAGAAAGTTATATAAGTTATAAATGTGACGCAATTAGACATAGGGTTCGAGTTTGTTAATGTGGAAGGATATAAACATAGATTGCACATTCATTTCGATGAAGTGAGTCACATTGTAAGGATTTAGGGTAGGTGGGCGGAAGGATGAGTGAAAAATCTTGGACTTTATTTGTTATTCGTGGAAGGGAACAGTTCACGAGATAGACAGAAGTTCTCTGTGAGTTGAGAATTGTGAGATGGAATGTGTAAAGAGCCGGACTTTTGTCGTGATTAACACTATTAATAAATTTACAGAAACCTTTAGATTTTTTTCCGCACTTTCCTCGTAATTAGTTCGTGACTGAGTTGAGACCAGACACAAGTATAAATTAGTTTGACTTTGACATTATATCCAGCCAAGCTGATGAGTTCGGGTTTTTAACAAACGTCACCTACATACTGACCCGTTGCAAGTAAAACATGATTTAAAATATTAATTGAGGATCAACTAAGAGAAATGTGGGAAAATAAATCATCAAGTTTTATCATGAATGTTAGATGGAGTGTGTGCACTACATGTTCAGGGACTTCTCTCTCTCCTCTCCACAATGTTCTTAATGTACGTTTAACAATGAAATATTAATTAACTTTAAGCAGCAGGGTAAATAGATATGTAAGAATCATAACAATATTTTCTGATTAGCTGTATTAGTTACTGTAGATTGTAACGGATAATCAATCAATAATGCCTGAATATTTGAGAAACACAAATTACTTCGAAGAAAGAAGGAAAAACTAGCACAAAATGCCGAAAGATAAAATAACTAACTAGCTGAGAGAACTTATAACGTTCTTATAGGAAGAAGACGCGTCCTTTCAGTGCGTGGGACGCTTTTAACGCGGTATGTGACGCCCGGCTGTACATGTATTATGGATGAAGTGTAAATATTTATGTAGGACCCGAGAGACGGGTCGGGGCAAGATATGTTCTCGTTCAAAGCCAACTGTGGATTGGTGGGAGCCACAAGCACCACGTTGTGTATTTTGATACAAGACGTGTAGAGCTGTACACCTCTTGTAAGTGTAAGAAGTGTCTAACGTTTTTGGTACAACTGCATCTGGGAATTATTTTTAGAGGCGCATGCGCAAAATGATACGAGCAAGTGTTATTATTGTATCTAATACCAGTTACCCGTTTAATTGTGTCCGTGATTCTGATAGAGGTGTGTTTTTTACAGATAGTTTTGACGTGCTTGTGTTTACGTTAAAGCTTAAATGTCGATTTAGGCACACTTCGTTGGCCGTTAGTACTCAATCCAACACGTCATTTAAGTAACCTATTAGTAGTTTACATGGGAGACTGGACTAGTTTGACTTCTGCATGACCTTAACCGTTTGACGTCAAAAAACCCAAAACGACGTCACATTTGGATGACGTGTCCTATTATGATCGCTGCTGTATTGAGTGACATCACAGTCTTTGAACTATTATGTAGTTTACGATTACCCAAGATGGATTATTTCAGACATCTTAGCTGAACTATCTAGTAATGATACAGGCGACTTGGACAAGATGTGCCCTCTAATGGGCGCGTTCGTTTTAGATATGTTGTAATTCTTCAAGGAAATCACCTTTCCAACTCTTTCTACTTGAATACACGATGAATCATAGATGGCTACCTTGTTATGTGGTGTGGTCATATATTATGTTGTGTGATATTTACAGCATTCAAGATGAAAATTGGATAAAATACGCATGCGTCCAACACCTTGATGTAAAAATAATTTGAAGTTGCACATTTTCAGACTTTTTTAAGAGGGTCAGAGGTCACGTAAAAGTATAATTTTAAGATTTTGGTTTAATTACTCGACCACACTTTGATGAATTTACGTGGAATGTATTAGAAAGTAAGTTTCGTACAGGTTCTTACACGCTGACAAACAAAAATTTGGAATTTTCTATTTTTGGTAATTAAAGGGAGTCAAAATGCCACAAATTGGACAATTTTAAGAGTTTTAACAGTTATTCCGCCATCTTTCGACCGATTTATATGGGATTTAGTTAGAACAAAAATACTTTTTTTAAGAGACCCCATACATAATCATTTTAGGGAGCTAAACGGGCTAAGCAAACCATAAGTTTAGGAGTTACTCAGCTATATATCGAGTAATTTACGTGAAATTTGGTATTTTTAGTAGGACCCAAACAGAGATATAAGACAGTTTTGAAATGTACGTCTTTCCCTCAGTAGTTTTGCGAGGACAGTATAATTTTGGATTTGGTACAAAGATACCTTATTGTAGTTTCAACCCGTGATATAGACAGTTTTTTTTATTTTTCTGGTGTCAAAAATGGCCCACTTTGGGACTTCGTGGAAGAGACGTGTATTCGCCCGCGAATGCTGGCCTCTTTAATTGTTTTACTTTTTTCTGTTATTTTCCAAACCATTATCTTCATCCATCTTATCTTCTTTGGATCTATTAACACCCGGTTCATCTTCATCGACATCACGTTTTCCGTCTTTAGAACTTCTGTCATTAGAAGCAACGTTAACGCTAGGCATTTCCATTTTATGTTATTGGAAGTTTTTCACTTGAATGTTATTTTCGTTGGATGATTTTTCTTCTATAACCTTTCAGTTACAGCTCCGAGAAAAGTTTTAACGAGTGACAGGAAAGCTTTGTGTCATCAACATAAAATGACGAAATGTAAGTCGCTGCTAACACTGGTAACTACAAGAAATGGTGGGTGGTTCAAGCAATTAAGGCCACACTTCATTAACTCACGTATTAGTGACTGACATGTGACATAGTCAGAAATAGCCCATGACCAATATTAGTCATTCATAAGGTGCTTCAAGTTATATATTCTTATATCGTTATGATCATTTTATTTTTGTAGCAGCCTCCAGTGGCTCACTGGGCTCATAACGCTAAAATCGGGTTTCGATACCAGCGATGGGCAGAACAAAGATAGCCTCTTATGTAACTTTGTGATTGACTACGAAACAAACAAACAATCCATTGTAATGTTATTTTTAAAAGCCACTTTCGCTACTTTAGGCGCAAATAGCCTTCATGTAGCTTTGTGCGGAATTCAAACCAAACCTATAAATTAGACTTGAAAAACTTAGGTCACATGGATATAATTTTGCAATATATATATGTAAGTCATCAGTGACAAAGTTATTTGTCAGTAAAATAAAATGAGGGTCCAATAATTGACAGGTACATTGACTTGATCCTTGTGTGACACAGGTTATTATCTTACCATTCTGTGCATGAGTCCTTGTGTGACACAGGATATTATCCTTACCGTTCTGTGACTTGATCGTTGTGTGACACATGTTATTTTTCTTACTGTTGTGTGTCGCAGGTTATTTTCCTTACCATTCTTTGACTTGGCTCTTCTGTGACCATTCTGTTACTTGCTCCTTGTTACATCCAGACGGTGTGTTACAATAAAATATTATTATGTGTTTATTGTAGTGTATGACACACACACACACAAGAAAATCCTACGAACTCTTGTTTGAGGTCATGATTTGCACTGTTCTGTCACTTTGTACTTTGAAGCTTGCTTGATATCGTGATTGGACACTTTTCACCGATGTACTATAGGGGCGCTCACTAGACGTACAGGAAACTGTCGTCATCTTTTGTAATATTGTTCGAGGAGTATGGTCATCATTGAATAATTAATGACCCGTCCTTTGCCACAGAAGGACATTGCTCAGCAGCCTTCACCTCTGAAAAATACAGTTGAGATTCCTCGATATCTTTAGTGTGCCATCAGTTTATAAAAGGGTAAGTAATTCCAGTGTTTTCAGCCATTCAGTGACTGTAGCTTCATTGATTCTCTGGTTTCCTTCTTTTATCTGAGATAAATGATATTTTACTGGTTATTGGGTGCAACTATATAACAGTTTGTGTAACGCCTTTAACATGGTCATTTGAAAGTGTTCGAATCCGAAGTATATTGAAGAAATCGATCGGTTGAGACACAGTCCAAGGCTATATTTTGCAGCCTATAGGTTCGTCCACGCTTTTTTATTTCGTTATTTTTATATATGAGATCGGATAGTAAAAAAAGTTATTACATAACATATGTTCCAACAAGATGATCACCCTTTGAAAGTCTGAGAGATTCTTGCTCTTACCCAATTTATTGCAACCAGTGATTGCGTATGAACATACCTGACTGATAATGTTCGTCACATCACGCGATCGGTCGATTTCGGATATACAATAAAATTTGCGTCTGCACTTTCGATACTGAATTTTTTGTTTTGTGTAGACTTCTTGAGGCTTCGAATTATTCAATTTTTTTTTAACTGTCTTCATTTGGTTATACTGCGCGGTAACTATTTAACCGGGCTAGGCACAACCAGGTGGTTAACGCACTCGACTCGTAATCTGAAGGTCGCGTTCAGTGAATCAGAATATTTTTCCTTTGATTAGGTCGAATTGTTAGTTAAAACTTCTGTAAACTAATCATGTCAGTATTTTACGTTGGCAGAAAAGAAGGAAAGAAGGAAAGAAAAACACGTAGAGTTGTATATTTGTTGTTTATTATCAAACAACACAATACTGAGTCCACCACGGGTATCGAAACTTTATTATTAATGTTATAATTCTTCAGACTTGCCCCGCATGGCCAGATGGTTAGGGCGCTCGACTCGTAATTTGAGAGTCGCGGGTTCGAATCTCCGTCGCACTAAACATGCTTGCCCTTTCAGCCGTGGGGGCGTGGTAATGTACGATCAATCCCACTATTCGTTGGTAAAAGAGTAGCCCAAGAGCCGGCGAGAAGTGGTGATGACTAGTTGCCTTCCCACTAGTCTTATACTGCTAATTTAGGGACGGCTAGCGCAGATAGCCCTTGTGTAGCTTTGCGCTAAATTAAAAAAACAAACTATTTAACCGCTAAATATTTCTGGGAACTGTTAACTGTAGCTTTCCAAGAATGAATCACATATACACTAAATAAAAATAAACTATGATTTTATAATTATTTATTTTTTATTAAAGTATTCGTGATGCGAAACGTGATTTTTTCACTCGTTAACATGGCTTATAGCATAATGTCTAGCAACTTTAGTATAATTTTAAAAGCCATATCTGATAAAAATAGTTCCATCAAATACTTTATCACACCATAGCTAATAAAGAATGATTTGTGTGTTTCTATGGTGTTGAATATCAGAGTAAGACTGTTACCTGGAAGTTACATCGTGAATGAATTTTTAACGTATTTTTTGTTTTCTCTTTGGACTTTCTTTCGATACATTAAAACAACCAGACATCGCTTAATGTATCACATCACTGAGAACATTAGTGGAAGTTTCCAAGGGAACTTTTAAATGTGTTTTTAAAAACTCTTATTTGCAATGAATACAAAATAAACGTTACCCGTACAATTCAATCAAGGTTGTCCCTTTTTATCTCGTAGTACTGTAATAAACAATAAAATATAAAACCAGATCACGTAAGCGTCTTTATTAATCGAAAGTTTCTTACACTTAGTTCAAACTGGTAGGTGGATCAATTCATCGTAAAGATGAGAAATCAAATAAACGGTGATTGACCTTTATCTGTGCCTTTCTGATTCCTAATATTGTATAACACCAAGAATAGAGCCACAAGTTTAGAAACCTATTGTTTGAATTTTGATTTTGTTTGTTGATATTTTTTTTTCCGAGGAGAAATGTCGGTTTCACGATATATATATATTTCAGATATTTTACAAACACATCTATATCTTATTCTGAAAGATGATCTTTCCAGATTCTGCCCACACCACCCAGTGATTGGGGGGGCGTGGAACTCTTGGAAACAGCACCTGCGACTCGTGAACTTCCTCCTGAGGGATCGTTGTGTTAGTTCAATCCCTCAGCAGACGTGTAACGTTTCAATATAAACGTCGCCAGTCGTTGATTCAAGTTGGACTTCTACTGACTTGATTTCTGTTCTAGCTTGAATAAAGAAGTTCACTTACACTGGTGTGTCTTTATAAAGAAGTTCACTTACACTAGTAGGTGTTTATAAAGAAGTTCACTTACACTGGTATTCAGGTTTAGATTTTTATTCGTTGTAAAACCCTAACTAGTTAATATAATTTTCGTACTCTCGTGCACGTGCTCTGTTATCCTGAGTAAAACACGAGGGATGAAGAACCTGGAAAACTCGACGGACATGGAAGGAGATTCAAAATGTTGAGGGGAAATTCTGTTGTAAACTACGCATTTTGTTTATTAGATGTATGTTTTGAAGGTCAAAAGAAGAGAACTGGAAATTCCAGAAGACCGTACAGATATTAGTCATAACTTTTCCATCTAGTATCCACTACCTACAGAATAATTTGTGTCTGCAACAGTGAGGTTAAGACGGCTGAACAAAGGAGGTAAGATATCTGCTACACCTGTCAACCTCCTTTATATCTCAAAAGACCTGATGTGGTCCAGTGGTTATCGTGCCCAGGATGTGAATCCGAGAAGATATGGTTAGAGGATAGTTGTCGTACTTTGGGGATCGTGGGTGTATCATGAGAGTGGCGACCACACCCCGCTATTCGGCAAGACAGTAACAACCTAAGAGTTTGTAGTGAGTAGTGTCAACTATTTGTCTTTTCTTCTATTCTACCGTTAGTTGTGACTGTGTATTTTACGATTCCAGAATCTACTCACATCAGTGAAAGTTTTGGTTACCAGCTTCGCGAAACCAACAACAGCAAAAAAAAAATAAAAAAAATCACATAACCCTGAGTTGAAATAAATACTTAAATATTGAAATGTTCTACAAATATTGTTTGTTTTGAATTTCGCGCAAAGCTACAAGAAGGCTGTCGGCTAGTGCAGTGTAAGACTAGAGGAAAGGCAGCTAGTTATTACTACCCACCGCCAACCTTTGGGCTACTCGTTTAACCAATGAATAGTGGGATTGACCTCACATTATAACGCCCCCACGGCTGAAAGGGCGTGCATATTTGGTGTCACGGGGATTCGTACCTGCGACTCTCATATTACGAGTCGAGTGCCTTTACCACCTGGCCATCCCAGGCATCTCGAAATGTTAGGAATTGTTTAGTTAGAAAGCGTCTGTGATTAAAACGGGATTTTGAAAGAGGTAAAAAACTCATTGTGGAAGCATCATGGACCACTGTATTCTGTTCTTCCTGTCGGAGGACAAAAACTAATTACTTGAATTCTAAAAATCTGGAATGCCGTTCTGAATAACTTTAGCTAGTGAATAACACTAAAATGTCTCTCCCATCGAGTGTTTGTGTGTTTCTTTATAGCAAAACCACATCTGGTATCTATTGTGTCCACCAAGGGGAATCGAGCCCCTGATTTTATCGTTATAAATCCGTAGACTTACCGCTGTCTCAGCAGGGGATTTCTCCCATCGAACACCGACAGGAAAACGTCAACAAATAGAAACGTTGCTGGACTCACTGTTCTTAGTGATGTACAGTTGCCAGTAAATTAAAATAAATGTGTTGTTTATAGATTGAGGTGTAATATTTGATAACTGTAGTTAACCTGTTCTGTAAAGGTGTGACTACAAAATTCTGTTTGTTTCTTTATACACCCAGAAACAATAACGTGTTAAATGCTTTATTCTAAATAAGTGTTCAAGTTATGTACAGTATGTCTGGAACCCGAATCGTATTGGGTTATAAAATGTTCTTCACTCACGAGGTCACGTGAATGTTAAGTAATGAAAGTTTGAGGGAAGAAATTCAACTGTACTTGGTAAATTAAGAAAAAACATGAATATCTAAAATAAACTTCAATAAGCAGTGTTTAAGTGGTGGTAGTAAATAATCAATTATAGTTTTCTTTATTCGTCTTAGAGCAAACCCACACTGAGCTGTCTGCTGTGTGCACCACGGGAATCGAACTCCAGATTTTAGTGTTGTAATTCTCAAAAGTTACCGTTGTCACAGTGGGGAACTACAGTTTTGAAAGATACAAACCGTAAATCAGCTATGTATAGAAGTTAATATTAGTAAAGACCAATGTTAATTGCAACCGTATGTAGAGACTGTTCTTAGTTTTAACAGTATGTAGATATGTTATTATGAGAAAAACTAGTGTTGTGGTCGTACCAATACTATACACCGTATGTAGAGACGTTAACGATAAAACTTTTTTTAACGCCCTTTGGTAAGTCAGTAGGGCAAAGATTGGTATTAACGTTTGAGGTATTATTGAAGATTAGTTGCAAATACCTTGGTGTTTTTGATAATTGGTTGTAGGTATCTTGGTGTTATTGATGGATTGGTTCGAGGTAGCTTGGTGTTAAATAATGAAGTATTATTGTTTCCATTAGCAGCCGGAAGGAAGTTACATCAGAAACTTTCAAGGAAAAAAATCGTGATTTCCCTGATAAAAGAACACTTGTACTTCGTTATATCTTCATTTTTGAATTTAAATAAGAAAAAAATGGTGGCAGGCGGTTTGTTTAATACAGTATCAGTTAACTGCTAGATCTTTTACGTTGGTATTCAAAGATATAGTTTCTTTTAATAAAAAAACAACCATTTTTTATTCAGTGTTCTTTGTCTGTAAGTAATTTGTACAGTTCTTTTGTGTACGTTTATTTTTATTTGTATGTTTGATATTTTGAAACGTTTGTGATGAATTTATTATATTGAAGGTGACCTAGTACACAGTATGAGATTGTGTGCAAGACCATTTGGCGTATCTCTAGTAAAAGAGATAGGACGCTTGAACGACCAGTTGTAAAGGAAAATAGTAGATACGAAAAACTTTGTATTTGAAATATATAAATTATTGCGAGAAGCCGCAGAGAATGAGTTATTTCTGATTATATCTTAGTGCATAGCGCGCCATCTAGCAGTAAATCTTTAAAGCTACATTTGTGCCAAAAATCGTAGTCTGTTATGAATCGATATTTGAAGAATGTTTTTGGAGACATTTAAAGAAACTAGAGATCACATATTTTGATGTTCTAAACAGCTTACAGACCAGGTTGAGATTTGAGAAACTGTGTTGATAATAACTATGATCTACACATCTTTCATTCCAACATTTCCCGGACTCGTAAATTTAAATAGTTCCGTCACACACCGCTTTTATTTATTTTTTAGTGGCCTCAAAATGGGCAGAGAGATATATTTAGGTCTAAATACGTATCTTGTATGTTTTTTATCCATCATCTTATTGTTTGGATAGGTTTAAAAAGTACTCATGTATATATTGGCGGGGTCAAAAGCCGGCGCCAATCATGCTTGCTTTTTCAGCTGTGGTAACGTTATAAGATTACGGTCAATCCGAATATTTGTCAGTAGTAGCTCAATAGATGGAACATCATCAGTTTACTCTCTGTCCGAGTGGATGTGGTATCAGTTAGTCAGTTGAAGTCTGTAAAGAAGGAAACCAAGACTCTGTATTGGAATTCCTGGTCTTTTGTATTTGTAAGATTTTTGTTGAAATATTTCTAGAACCGAGTCGATGTCGAATAATGGCGAAGAAAATAATACAAGAACTGTTGATAAACTAGTCGATGTTTTTAATTTGTAAATCCATTATCCAAACAACATTCAATTACTGTTTTTCTAGGGGCATTGGATACAATTATTTTGTGTTAAAGCTGCAATTTAGATCACACAACATTTATGTTTTGAATTTCGCACACGAACAACACAAGGGATATCTGTGCTAGCCGTCTCAAATTTAGCAGTGAAAGACTAGAGGGAAGGGAGCTAGTCATTACCACCAATTCTTGGGCTACTCTTTTACCAACAAATAGTGGGATTGCCGGAAACATTACAACACCTCCACGACTGAAAGGACGAGCATTTTTGGTGGAACGTGGACTCGAACACCGACTCTTAGGTTGCTGGATCCATACAATATCTACTTTGCAGTCAATATTTGTATGTTAACAGTTTCGGATATTAACTACAGTGCAAGCACATGTAGTATAGGATGTAGTGTTAATTACAAATAGTAATCAAGGCGGCTTCACAACCTGTCATTATTTTACATTCCATAAAAATGTTTTTTTGCGTTTTAATGAACGCCAGAAATATGCAAAAGTTGGATGAGCAAACTAATCGTGCTGGTTTTAGTTGTAGCGTACCTTGTGTCAACGAAGAATGTCCATGAAATTGAATATTGAAATTCCAGAGTACTAGATCAGGAAATTGTCTATTGTTCTCTAATTGGTCGCAGACAACAAACAAGATATCGAAATATCGATTTAGCATATGCATATTCCTGAAGTAGAGATATTATGAAAGATTGATTGTACTTCAGACTTAGTCATTTGACTCTAAATTGGTTTCTTTACAACAGAGTTGACATCTTTGATAGTGATTGGCAAGGGTTATTCTGTAGGATTTTTTTCTGAAGAAAAACAAAAAAAAACAATACGAAGAAAAAAAACAGTACAAAGAAAAACAAGAAACAAACATGCATCCCCCATGCGTGTGTGTGCTCTATCCTAGCTACTTGTTGATATTTGTTTTTTAACGTAAAGTTTCAGGCTGGGTCATTTCTAATTTGAATCCGTTGTTGGTATATTTTATGCGAATAACTTAAAGTTTTGAAAATCGGCAATATATTTATGCTTCTGACGGTAAATAAGCATAAAATCCATATTAAGGCTTTCTTTAGTCGCATAGTCAGAACGTATTCCGACATATCCTCGAATTCGTTGTGAGTTTATGCGTAGTTCTACTTCAAATTAAAATGGATAATATGTCAGAATTAGGAGTAAACTATATTCAAACTAGTGATAAAGTGTAGTTACTTCAGGTAAGTTACAGAGATTCTCTGTACAATTTTAAATATTTCAAGTATTAATTGGATCACTAAAATTTTACAAAATAGAATTGCGACTCGCGTATTATCAGAAAAACTTTCACAATACACAACGTGTCAGCCAGTGAGTTTCTTCAGGAGAATTCACAGTTCTATGTGCGGTTCTCCTGAACAAGTCTTAACATCTGGTTCTCCTGAACAAATAATTCTCTATGTGTGTACTTCTTCTGAAGATATGTCTGTGTGTGTATACTTTTCATGAAGATATGTCTGTGTGTGTATACTTTTCCTGAAGATATGTCCGTATATGTATACTTCTTTTGGAGATGTGTCTGTACGTGTATACTTCTTGTGAAGATATGTTTGTATGTTTATACTTCTCCTGAAGATATGTCTGTATGTGTACACTTCTTCTGAAGATGTGTCTGTATGTGTACACTTCTTCTGAAGATGTGTCTGTATGTGTACACTTCTTCTGAAGATGTGTCTGTATGTGTATATATATACTTCTAAGAAAGAACAACTTGGAACGTTAAGCAGCTACTTTTTACTTAATATAGAGGTCGCATTTTGATTGTTTGTATCGTAGTACTACTTGACTCAAACAACGTACAGTCTGTCGCAAGCCGTTTAATGTTAGGCTTATGTAGTAAGCCATTTGATGGTAGGCCTGTGTCAAAAGCTGTTTGATGTTAGGCCTCTGTTAATATGAATAAAACAAGCTGATATTCTTTGACTCTCTCCACTTTTTTCTAGTTAATGTAACAGTCGAAGAGCATCAGATCATAACGACTGAATTATTAGGGTTAGATCTATATTAAATGTTCGGAACTTAGTTGTTACTGTGAGTATTGTATGTTTTAAGTTGATTTCACTATTTTAATAACAGAATTACGTCTATTCTTCCCCTTAAGAGTTCGTTTTCACAAATTGGAACAACTTTATTCTACTGTATAATATATTTCTGTAAGCATATCATAGTAATAAAATATTCTGTTAGTTTATTAATGAGAATCATAATAAGTTTTTACTTAATCAGTTGCGATAATCTTCAGTTAAAGTGTTGGTGATATCCACGAAGTATTTTGTAACCCTATTGTGACTGTTTATTATAAGAAGGGTTCTTTAATAAAACTTGAAAAATATTTATGATGTATACATTATACAACTCTATCGCTGTCGGTATATATATATAATCTTAACCTAAATGAGTTTCAACTGCTCGTAAAACTTTGACTTCGACTTAGAAAAACAATAGTTTTCATTAGTTTCGGTGAGCTCAGCCCAGTGCCAGACTATAGATCTGAAAGTCCATGACTCGACTCCCGTTACGATAAAATAATGCAATGAAAAATAATCTCGTTCCACACTATGGGGCTGTAAGTGCGTTATAAAAGTGACGATAAATTCCACTTTTCAGCCAAAGGATTGGAAGCGGGCCTGTCACTTCAACATTACAGACGGGTAGAGCCTAGACTGCCTTTGTGATTCTTTGCGCGAAATTTAACAAATAACAAAATGTCTTCAGTATTGCCTTTATATAGTTGGTTCTACAAAAATTGTCATTTAGCCAGCTTAATATAATTAATGGTCTTCCACACCAGAAACCTGATACTTCAAAACTCGCCAGTTAAAGTAACAGAAACTTTTGAAAGGTGTTTAAAAATGCAGAGGAAGAACTGTGCAACACGGAGATATAGGTTTGTCAGTATGCAAGCCGCGCTTGTTTATATGGAACTATGTTTTCCAGCGTTTAAACTATTTTACATTTATTTGATATCGAAAGTGGTCATATCATGGCGTCCACTTTTTATTAGCCCTGTGTGTGCTAACATGACAGTGTAGACTTTAGAAATGTCCACAAGCTGTTCGATATGGTTTATATTTCATATTTCTTGGGCCTAAAAGGTGAATTTAAACTTCGTAAATGTGCTTCGAATAATTTCTTTTATAAGATGAAAGATCTTTGTCTTCTGAAGAAGATAAAATATAAACTTAGTTTTCGGTTCTATTGGGGTGAAAGGTTATTTGATGTTTGCAATATTGGAGACTTACGGTCAAAAGTTAGTTCTAGTTATGAGTTTTGTTGAGGTCTTAAGGTGAAACCTAATATAGTATTTACACTGTTGGGAACGTAAGATCAAGGGCCAGTTATAAATTGTAATGCAAGAATCACTACTTCTGTCGACGTTGAGTCGTAAATGTTTTATTCAATGGCTTTTCGTTATTTATTTATTTATTCTGAAATGTATGAAGCGTAATGAAAACTTCTATATTTCTCCTTGTCATTTTTGAATTAGAACTGAAACGTGAATAATTTTATACAGGAAACCCATGAAAAAGAACTTTATCTACCTTATATTGATGTACGATACTTCGATTTCTGCTCCTATTCCAAATTAAATTATTTTACCGTTACGTGAACACACACTCAGAGCATTAGTTCATGAGCAGTGCTGACATTAAGTTGAGTCGGGTGCACTTGAAAACACTGAGGGCTAACGATAAAACAGTACTACAAGAAACGCTGCTAGCACTACTAACCCGTGCGTGCACATAACTACGTGATTAAGAGCCTTATTTTACATATAGGGAAATAATCCTTTTAGAAAACTAAAGTACATGTGAACATCCATCAGAGCATATGGTAAACATATCTGATGGCTTTTAACATTTATGTAATCACTAATAAATATGTATAATAACTGTGATCCATAATATAAACTGTCGGTATACCATCAGATATACATTATATAAATAGTCGGTATGTCTACAGTTATACAGTATATAAACCGTCAGTATACCATAAGGTATACAATATATAAGTAGTCGGTATGTCAACAGTTATACAGTATATAAACTGTCAGTATACCATCAGCATATGGATCAGTATACCAATATATAAGTAGTCGATATGTCAACAGTTAGTATATAAACATATGGTATACAATCATGTATACATATATAAATAGTCAGTGCATCAACAGTTAGTATACACATCGTCAGTATACCATGAGGTATACACTATAAAGAGTCGGTATGTCAACAGTTATACAGTATACAGACTGTCGGTATAACGTCAGGTATACAATATATAAACATTCCATATGTCAACAGTTAATATACAAACTGTCAGTATACCATCAGGTATACAATATATAAGTAGTCGGTATGTCAACAGTAGGTATATAAATATATGATATACCATCAGGTATACAATACATAAGTAGTTGGTATGTCAACAGAAGGTATATAAATATATGGTATACCATCAGGTATACAATATATAAATAGTTACTACGTCAACAGTTATACAGTATATAAACTGTCAGTATATCATCAGGTATACAATACGTAAGTAGCCGATATGTCAAGAGTTATACAGTATACAGACTGTCGGTATACCATCAGGTATACATTATATAAATAGTCAGTACGTCAACAGTTAGTACACAAAATGTGAGTATGCTATCAGGTATACAATATATGAGTAGTCGGTATGTCAACAGTTAGTATACAAACTATTAGAAAACCATTAGGTATACCGTATATAAATAGTCGGTACGTCAACAGTATATAAACTGTCGGTATGCCATCAGGTATACAATATATAAACAGTTAGTACGTCAACAGTTATATAGTATATAAACTGTCGGTATACCATCAGGTATACAATATATGAATGGTCAATATGTCATCAGTTAGCAAATAAACTTCCGATTTCTTTCAGCTGGATGATATACAGTTATAAAGGTTGTTGTTTTTTTAATTTCGCACAAAGTTACTCGAAGGCTATCTGCGCTATTCTTTCCTAATTTAGTAGTGTAACACTAGAGGGAAGACAGTTAGTCATCACCACCCACTGCCAACTCTTGGGCTACTCTTTTACTAACGAATAGTGGGATTGACCGTCACTTTATTACCGCCTCCACGGCTGAAAGGGCGAGCATGTTTGGTGCGACTTATAAAAGAACAACCAAGAATATGCTGATATACATTTGTAAACCTGGAACTTCTATTAAAAATCACTTCAATTTATTTATTTGATTAAAAACTTAGATTCTGTGAAAAGAAGACGTCAACATGTTGTATTAATGTAAATCCCCTTCCTAGTGATTACTGTTATGCACCCTGTTCCCTAAAGTATGTAGAAATACTAATGGTTATATTCTTTCGTTACCATTTATATTACTGTGTGATTAACCTAACCACTGTTAGTGTGACTAACCTAATGTTTGTTACTGTGTGATTAACCTAATGTCTGTTACTGTGTGATTAACCTAGTCTCTGTTAGTGTGACTAACCTAATGTTTGTTACTGTGTGATTAACCTAATGTCTATTACTGTGTGATTAACCTAGTCTCTGTTAGTGTGACTAACCTATTGTCTGTTACTGTGTGATTAACCTAATCTCTGTTAGTGTGACTAACCTAATGTTTGTTACTGTGTGATTAACCTAATGTCTATTACTGTGTGATTTACCTAATCTCTGTTAGTGTGACTAACCTAATGTCTGTTACTGTGTGATTAACCTAATCTCTGTTAGTGTGACTAACCTAATGTTTGTTACTGTGTGATTAACCTAATGTCTATTACTGTGTGATTAACCTAGTCTCTGTTAGTGTGACTAACCTAATGTTTGTTACTGTGTGATTAGCCTAATCTCTGTTAGTGCGACTAACCTAATGTTTGTTACTGTGTGATTAACCTAATGTCTATTACTGTGTGATTAACCTAATCTCTGTTAGTGTGACTAACCTAATGTTTGTTACAGTGTGATTAACCTAATGTTTATTACTGTGTGATTAACCTAATGTCTATTACTGTGTGATTAACCTAATCTCTGTTAGTGTGACTAACCTAATGTTTGTTACAGTGTGATTAACCTAATGTTTATTACTGTGTGATTAATCTAATCTCTGTTAGTGTGACTAACCTAATGTTTGTTACAGTGTGATTAACCTAATCTCCGTTAGTGTGACTAATCTAATGTCTATTACTGTGTGATTAATCTAATGTCTATTACTGTGTGATTAACCTAATGTTTATTACTGTGTGATTAACCTAATCTCTGTTAGTGTGACTAACCTAATGTTTGTTTCTGTTTGATTAACCTAATCTCTGTTAGTGTGATTAACCTAATGTCTGTTACTGTGTGATTAACCTAGTCTCTGTTAGTGTGACTAACCTAATGTCTGTTACTGTGTGATTAACCTAATCTCTGTTAGTGTGACTAACCTAATGTTTGTTACTGTGTGATTAACCTAATGTCTATTACTGTGTGATTAACCTAATCTCTGTTAGTGTGACTAACCTAATGTTTGTTACTGTGTGATTAACCTAATGTCTATTACTGTATGATTAACCTAGTCTCTATTAGTGTGACTAACCTAATGTTTGTTACTGTGTGATTAATCTAAGGTAGTGATGGGTTATTGTTAAGTTGAAGCGTGTGCCAAAGTTATTATTATTATTATAACCAGTAAAACGGATCATATTATTCGATTTGTAACCTTTAGTTAATGCAGCGACAGGGAGAATGAAGTAACAGTTTATTATGATATGCAACATGACTTTCCTATTGTTAAACAGTAACCCTGTCTGAAACGTCGTGCGGAGATTTCCATTACAATACATTTACAGTTTAGAAGCAAACGGCGGAAAATCACTGCGAAATAAAAGGTGGTCTGGTCTACTATTTTGCTGGGCTTTCTCCATGTATGGGGTCACGGTTGAATAGTCCCTTTGTTGCCTTCTACCAAGGAAGTGTGCAGTAGTTTTACAACTCGGATCATGTGTCAATTCAGGATTGTTTAGGCTTATAATATAGAAGAGTTTATTAGTGTTAAAGAGGTTGGTTGTACCATGGAGATTAATGTTTCATGTCACGTGTGATAAATTTTATAGCTAGTCTACTCAGTAATTTAGCTGTCACGATTACTGTTATTATGAAGAGAAGGTTTATTAATATTTTTGTTTATGTCATCCTTAGTGTACAGTTTTTTAACTGTACGTACGTGACGATGTATAATCACTCTAGTGATACGATGTAACGGTGCAGCGACTTGTCTTACAACGAAAAATAACACAGAAACGGCAGGAATTCCAATAACTGGAGGCCAGGCATTAAATCTACTTTTACTACAATAGAGAAAATATTATTACAGTTTGTTTTTATCAGCATAGAAAATAGAACATAGCTTCTACGAAATTAAGTGTTTAATAACAAAACATTCATCGCTTTTTTCGAAGCTATTCAATTATTTATCAGTACTTAGATGACCGTAAAATGTTATAAGAAATTTCGTTTCTAACTTTGACTATTGTTTCATGAACTAACTAGTGATGTAGTAGCAGTTAATTTTTTATTAGATAGAACTTTGTTGAGCTATGGAAATATGCCAGTCGATAAAATTAAAGAACGTAGATACAAGATAAGACGACCTTTGGTTTGGTTTGAATTTCGCGCAAAACTGCACGAGGGCTATCTGCGCTAGTCGTCCCTAGTTTAGCAGTGTAAAACTAAAGGGAATGGAGCTAGTTATCGCCGCCCACCACCAACTTTTGGGCTACTCTTTTATTAACGAATAGTGGGATTGACCGACGCAGTTTAACGCTCCCACGGCTGAAAGGGCGAGCATGTTTGATGTGACTGGAATTCGAATCCGCGACCCTCAGATTACGAGTCGTGTGCCTCAACCACCTGGCCTTGCCGGGCTACGACCTTTGGAAAGTAAGTGACTTATCAGACTAATATCTGAGTCGATAAAAATGTTCTATCCTGACATAAGATAAGACGACTAGTGGAAATACAGTGACTTATCAGACGAACATATCACCTGATAAAAGTGTTCTACCCTGATACAGAATAAGATAGTCTTTAAAGCATACCTTATTAGATCTAGCTATGAATGATATGAACATAGCTTGGTAAAAATTCCAAAATCAACCCTACTTTTAACTTACACGTCTATGTTTTTGCAATGAGTTGGAAGAACATGGACGTGCAGTTTG
This sequence comes from Tachypleus tridentatus, assembly GCF_004210375.1. Classification (NCBI taxonomy): domain Eukaryota; kingdom Metazoa; phylum Arthropoda; class Merostomata; order Xiphosura; family Limulidae; genus Tachypleus; species Tachypleus tridentatus. The sequence goes on from NC_134830.1 coordinate 48,872,192, forward strand.
GTATCTCGAATTTTCCAATTACATAAAATGAAAACTTTAAACACACATACATGCATACTTTGTTAATCTTCAGAAGTTAATAACTTGAGAATGGCATCTAAACTCAATGGAACCCCATCTTGGTTTTATTAAAAATAACTTTTAATCTTATTTATTATCATCACATTTTAGTGCTCCAGATAGCTGCCGTATCCACGTAATATTATTTGTGAGATAGTTACTGGTTTTTATTTTACACTTGCTGTTACCTATACAAAACAGTATGATGTACCAACTGGCTATTTTTGCATCGTGCTTAAAAACCACATCTAGGAGTTTAATGATACATTGAATTGTCGGTAGATTGCCACAATGAACGTTCCGATACCAATACATCGATAACCGTTTTATAATTGACAAGAATCGCCAATAGTATCTTCAATTACCAATGATTTAAACAGTTTGTACGCTTCATCCTGTTTTGTTTTATTCAAGTCATTTCTATGTAATATCCTTTTGTGTTAGATTGGTTTTCACGGTCTCCACTAACTTGAAAATCTTAGAGCGCGCTTATCACATTCGTACTTAACAGTGGAGTTCTCGCAAAGGACCGTGCTTGTACTAAAAATCAACGATTATACATCCGAATTTACCGTGTTCACGAAAACTAGCAGTCTTTCAATAAAATGTAAGTGGTATACCAAAAATTTACAGTTTTTTAAATCAATTTCGTTTTGCGTAAAACTTGTATTTAATGATAGAAATATTATTTCCGTTTTAAAGTTTTCATATTTTATTTGCATAATCTCTGGAATATCCTAAATTAACATAATCTTTTGTATCATATAACCTTTAAGTTTATCTACACAGACATTCGTTTTTGATAAAAATCCGGCAGATGGAGCCATTACTGATCTTTTAGATATTTATGCGACCAATTAGTCACGAGAATTTCAAATGATAATGCCAAAATCCCCGAAACTGAAGTGACGCCCTTGTTTAACAAAACTGATTTGATACAAAATGAAAGTCCTATGGTGAAAGGTTTACTGAAGGACACACATGAAAAATTCAAACTGAATGTTTATGTCAAAATGTTATCAAACTCTAATGTTACCAGTTTTCTAACATGTCTAAATTGTGTCAGATAGCTTAATGCTATTGTATAATGAGCAAAGTTCCGATGCTTTATGAAGACTGAAAAGATGGGTAATATATTTGATGAAGATTGTAATGTAAGGCACAGAAATTTCATTGTTTAAATACAGTCCTGCAAAGAAAATGCAGGGCAGTGATGAGAACAGAAGAAGGCCGAGGTTTACACAACCACACAAACAGAGAATTAAGAAAAATAAAAATAAATACATGTGTCGATTGTGTATGTGTTTTTGTTGTACTTTGTTGAGACCTGCCTGGCATAGCCAGGTGGTTAAGGCACTCGACTCCTAATGTGAGGGTCGCGGGTTCGAATCTCCGTCATATCAAATATGCTTGCCTTTTCAGCTGTGGGGGGGTTATACTGTGTTGGTCCATCCCACTATTCGTTGGTAAAAGAGTAACCCAAGAGTTGGCAGTGGGTGATGATGACTAGTTGCTTTCCTCTAGTCTTACACTGCTAAATTAGGGACGGCTAGGGCAGATAGCCCTCGAGTAGCTTTGTGAGAAATTCAAAACAAAATAAACAATTCTTAAGACCAAATGCACACGGTAAGATAACAGTATCACATTCAAACTTATAAACGATTCAACTGTTACAAAAAAAACAAAACAGCCTCTGACACATGCCTGGTTACTACCGTACTGATCGTGGCAGAAACTACATTCATAAGGTGTGGTTGGTTGACCTTTCGTTTTAGCACTCCTTGCCCCACAATTGTGACATTTCAAAAGAGTGTTACTCAATCTTTTGTTTATAGCGCCCTCTATCTAAACACGAGTTTTATTGGGCCTTCCCAGCGCTTCGTATATGTGTATACACTGTACCTTTAATTTTCCCATTGTAATTGTTGTCACTGTATTATTTAATAGTAGCGATGTTTGTACAGTATTTTTTCCAATTACTTTGTTTTTAAATTTGTATTTTCATATATAATTTGCATGTTCCTATAGTCGTGGTTGTGAAACCTTTGCCATGGGGAAGGTAGTGTCTCACTGTTTGCACATCACAGGCCTTTAGAAATGTGTTATGTTGCCTTAATCTACTAAACATGAGATTGGAAGATACAAAGATTTGCTTTGATCATTATGGATGTATTTACTTAGGTTTCGTCATGTATTCATGTAAAAATGCATTGTGTATCACATTACTAGAAACAGAAAAATATTATTGAAGTCATTGTGTGGACATTATGACGTCATATAAGTTGACACACCTTATCTATTTATGAGATGTTGGATTCAATAAAGTGTTCTTTTATGTTGAATAAAGAGTTCTGTTTTATTATAACTCCAGAGAAGATTAACTTAACCTCTATACGACCGCAGTCTGCTCTTGTTTTTCCTATTTTTCTAAGCATCTTTCATTTCATTTCACTTGTAGACCATTCAAACACAGTGGATAATCTAGATTCGTTTCTTTCCACTACTTTTACACTAAATAAAAACCAGTATTGCTTTAAGATAATATCTTAACGTCCCCACTGAAACGCTGCCCCCACCTCCGCTGTATTTCTGATGTCTTAAATGCTAAATATCGAGTTTCGATATTCGCGGTGGGCAGAGCACAGATAGCCCATTGTGTGGGCTATTGACAATAAAATAGAAAGGACTAACTGTACTTCAATTTCTATGAACGAAAATAATTTATTTTAACACAAGGCATGAAATAAAATTTTGAGAACAAATAACGTTTTTATTAGGTTAGAAACATACGCTATAAACGCTTCTGTCCGTGGCTACTTTGTTAATGTGTTACAAACATTTCTGTCCGTGGCTACTTTGTTAATGTGCTATAAACGTTTCTGTTCGTGGCTGTGTTTTTGTCTTTTAACAAGCCAGAGAATGGTGATATTGAGAAAGAGTTATAGTGTGTGCTGTTTTAAATTCTCCTAACGTAGGAACAGCAAATAAAGCGATTCTTGGGAAGAGAGAGACATTCTTTTTACGAAAAGTCGTGTAACGCGCAACCTGAGAAATCTCTTTGACAGAAACCAGTGTCAAGTAGTGTAACACAAATTATTGTAGTTCTTTCGGCAAAATTCGACATTTTTCGCACTTGCAATCTCCTTAATGATATCTAGTTACCGTTTAATGAGATTCGTGGAATATTTGTGAAATTGGACCTTGTTGCATAGTCTAATATTAGTGAGTCGTTTGGCAAGTTGACGAGTAGATTAGTGGAAACAGCCTAGCCTCCGTTATATCAAGTGATTCATTATATATTACACTTTTTTTAAATTATTAAATCTTCTGAAATACCATTATTTTCATTATATTCACTTTTATTTCAGCTACTCAATTCTTATTTATTTTACACATGTTCTGAAATAGAAAAAATCTACTTATTTAACATGTTTACAAATTGTTCGAACACGTTAACCCTAACAGATATTATCTGTATTATCTTCACGCTCACACCACGGTTGAATAATGATATTTTGACAAGACATGACTAGACATAATGGGGATTAATACAACTTTCTTCAACCAGGGATGCCAACAGTATTTTACTCCCTCCTTCCTCAGTTAGTTCAGTGACAAGCCTAAGTACTTGTAAATCTAAAAAACATATTTCAATAGCTATAGTAAGTGTAGTAGAGATAGCCTATTGTGTAGTTTTGCGCCTAGCAACAAACAAACATTGTAGTTGTCTTGACATCAATGAAATACATAAAACGCCGATCTTTCATCAACGGTTTTGAGTATAATATATAATTACGTTGTATAAGAACTGCAAAAGGTTGTAGCAACTGGTTTAAGTTATTAATATTGTAGGAGAATGTGTGTAGCATGTACTATGTCTGAAAGTTTCATGAGTATCCAAATATCTTTCACTTCAGACCATTTGTTTAATACTTCCTCACGGTTCGCTCGCACAACTTGAGTTATTCTTTGGCATTAAGGGTGTATTCTGTAGGCCATTATTTTCCGGTGGTTAATCGATAACAGTGAGAGCTTAAAAACGTTGGCCATGCCGGGCCCATTGATTCGGGGTTCGATCTCACTAATGGGTACAAAAAGACAGCCCATTGTATGATTTTCTGTTTAATAAACTGAAAAACAATCTGTTACCGTCATAAGCAGTTTTGCTTTACCCCCAGTTGATTCCTATCAAGTATTTCAGTGGTAAGTCTGTAAGCTTATGCCGATAAAAATTGGGTTTTCAATACCTGTTTTAACAGATAACCCAATGGATAGCTAAGCCTTTATATATAAGTAAGGCTACCTTTGTTCCTCGTCTACTTACACTTTTAATTAAGATGTAATTAACTAGTATTGTCACATAGTCACATTTCAAGGCCTACAATTAAATTGTAAAGTTTATTGTTTCTTTGATGATTTTGATTTCATGTTAAGTAATACTAATAATGAATGAATAAGATTCAGAAGTAGTTTATTTTTCAAAATATAAAAGTCCATCATCACCCCATGATCATTCCAATCAACGTGTAAGTTCCAAAGAAGTTGTTCATAACGTTGGCGGGTTTTCTAAGTGATCACTGTTTTAACTGTACACCAAAAAATTGTCACCTGCTGCTACGTCATTCATGCGTATATGGCAATAATGACTTTGATAGCCGGGTATCACTGTTTTTTGAACACTTCTTTCTTATTTTAGTTTTAAAAACACTACGTTCTTCCCATATATGCTTGGTTTCCAGTTTTCAAGGTTTTTTGTTTTGTGGCTTGTTTTGAATTTCGCGCAAATTACTCGAGGGCTATCTGCGCTAGCCGTCCCTAATTTAGCAGTGTAAGACTAGAGGGAAACCAGCTAGTCATCACTACTCACCACCAACTCTTGGGCTACTCTGTTACCAACGAATAGTGGGATTGACTGTAACATTATAACGCCCCCACGGCTGAAAGGGCGAGCATGGTTGGTGCGACCGGGATTCGAACCCGCGACCCTCGGATTACGAGTCGAACGTCTTAACACGCTTGGCCATGCCGGGCCCCTACGAAACAACTAAGTAAGGTTATACAAGCTGTTTCTTTGATAATTCATCTAATTTCCAGTTTTACGTAATATTTTGATCAAAACCAAATGTATTTAAAGACACTTGCTGGATATAGATGGCCACTATTATGACCTGATTAGTTTCTTTGTGTCTGTGTATGTAGACTATTTCTAGGTGTTCCTTACTGTTTTTACGGCAACATTAAAAAGCTATCTCATACCATGTGGTGTTCTGTCTATCAACCGCGGCAAGAAGGCTTGCTACGGTTAGAATGAAGCTAACTGAACTGGCGGATATGTCGGTAAGATTAACATTATGCTGGAATGATGGATTTGTCTCGTCATAACTAAAATATTACATTTGTCTCATCATAACTAAAATTGTACATTTGTCTCGTCATAACTAAAATATTACATTTTCCAATTATTGAATTTTGCAACTCACAACTCTTAATATGCGAGGCCTAAAAATGATTTTAAACGGGAATTTTTCTCATTGTATAAGTAACGTTATAGATATATTGATGTATGTAGTTACATTGTACAAGTAACGTTATAGATATATTGATGTATGTAGTTAGAAAATTTACGACCGACTTCGTCTAAAATCGTTCACCGTTAAAGCGTAACTATTTTGCATACATGTTTTGTAACGGATATTGGTGGTTGTTACTTTTCTCTTCAAATACGGGGTGGGAGTACGTCTGCGGTTTTCTGCAAATAAGACGCGTTTTATACGTTTATATCAGCGAATCTCAGCCGACAGTCCAGAGCGTGCATAACAGTAGATACCCAGATTGAAACTATATATTGATCCTTCTCGGGTATTTCACAGTCACTGCTTATGTTACATATAACCCTTCCGCTAGTTCTTCTGGGGAAAAAAAAACCGCCATCTCAAGTGGGCCACTTCTCAGTAGAGTATAAAGCAAGTTGAAAACTCCGTACTGGAATGTATTTAAATACCAGCCTGGAATTCCAACTTGAAACATCGATTGTTACATATCCGGGAGGTAGACGTTATACAAGGACCAGAAGATGGAGGAAATAATCAATTACTGCGGCTTGCTTGGTTACTACGAGCTTGGATTTAATGAGCTTTACAATATAATAAGATACTAACAATGTATAGAAAAGGCTTGACTAGACTGAGGTGACTTCTTTTTTTAATGCTGTTTTGGATCAGCACGCCTACCTTGACTAAAACTGCTTGGTTAGATGCTCCTAGTCTAGTCTTATTTGTCATACACGGACGACTAGATTTTCACGTGGATGGAAAAGCGAACTTGGAAAGTGCTGCACAATCAATTTGATAATAATGAGAACATTCTAATTCTCATTGACCATATAGGAAAGTTTGTGGCTTAAGTGTTTAACAAGGACATTGTCTTCAAAATTTCAACTAACCAGTCAGTGGTGATAATATTAGTTAGACTCTTGTTTTTTCTTTTTCTGAATATATTTTTACAATCTTGTGTTTGATCTGATCCCAGAATAGATTAAATCTTTGGATAGCATACAAATTAGGTACCCATTAACCGTAAATCACGTAAAGAATGGCATGTTGAGACATACTCTGTATTAATTATCTTAGTGGTTAAAAACACTAGAAAATGTTAACCTGTTAAACAACAAATTCACTACCCACTTGAGGAAATGCTCCTCTCTCTAACTACAATAAATCTACATTGTAGTCAGTTATACAAAAAAGTTCGTTATTTCTGTAATGAACTACATATATGAATAAATGAATCAGAAACAACTTGGAAAAATAATCCAAATATGTGTAAAACTTACACGACAAATTATTAGCAGCAGAGGTAAACTTAAACAATGTATCTCAGAACCTGAAGATGACCTAGGAAGGTCGAAACATTGTTCTGTCCTTATCAATAAAAGTGTTAATACCCATACCAGCCGTTCTGAGATACATTTTTATTTCAAGTGAGTTTCTCGTCATCAGGTAAGCTTAAAAAAAAGTTTTCTATACTCTGAGAGAGTTCTGGCTTGAAGATTTAACTGCAATGGAGTAGGAAGATGTTTAACATGAGGGGGACAACATCTAGCTGTGACAAAGTATCCCCCCTACACCATAAAATTTATAATTTTTATATAACTCCAGATAGGCTTTCCCCTTCAAAACGCATTTGTTACTGAGAGGAACGAAAGGCATGTTTGTCCACTTGAGAATTATTTGATGGGGCCCATCTCTCTCTTCCTACTGCACTGAACTGGTTTGTTTGTTTTTCGCGGAAAGCTACATAAGGGCTATCTATGTTAACCGTCCCTGATTTAGCAGTGCAAGATTAGAGGGAAGGCAGCTAGTCATCACCACCCACCGTCAATTCTTTGGCTACTCTTTTACTAACGACTTTATAACGTCCCCATGGCTGAAAGAGCGAGCATGTTTGAACATGCAATATAGGTTAATATGAATTTTAAAAACACTGGAAGTGGTGTTTAGAATTAATGTTAATAAGTACCACACGAGAAAGTGTAATCTTAGCTTAATGTAAATGCTTTATTTTAATTTTTGGTAAAACTCAGTACTGTTTACATCGTGGCCTCAGCATTTAACAGTAAGGGAAGTTCTAAGAACCTCAGAGTACAAGTGGTACAAAGAAACATACTAAAGTTACATCCACAGTACATTTACTCTATCCAGTGACCTTTCGCCCAACACCAAAATTTATTACACCGGATTGAATCTAAATGAAATGTTGGTTTAAGCGCCTCAGTTTTCTTTAACAAGCCTTAGGGTTTTAATCAGATTAAGCGAATTAGTTGAAATTATTATGTATTTTAGGCACTTACACTAATTATATTTTAGGAAATAATCAGGAACACGTTATTATTTAATGTATTTACTATTTCACTTCAATTAACTTCACTTTCATTCACAATAACTGGCGAACCAGCCTGGAAACAACGAACTAGTCTTCATATAAAGATTCAGACACAAGTAACGACAGTAGTTACTGAAAAACTATGTTCTTGGGTAAATGAAACTTTTCTTGCTTATGTAACTAATACATGAATGAGATAAGTATATCAATATACAGAGAAGGGGAATAACATCCTAACAGAGGTAATATGTTAAGATATTGAACAGCATTAATAAAAGTATGTGACCTTAACGTGTTTGTGTTGCTATATGTACTAATATAAACCATACAGGTAAGTGACCTTAACGTGTTTGTGTTGCTATATGTACTTATATAAACCATACAGGAAGTGGAATCTGAAACTTAGTGACATTTTTGCAGTAACGTGGTTGTGACAAAAAAACATAAACTCGACTATTAAATAATTAATTAAAAAAAAACTTTTACACACATTTCTTGGTTTATGTGTTTGGAATAGAAATACTGTATAAAGCTTGTAACTTTGTGATTTTTTGTACTGTTTCTTTTCAAATTTCAATGAATAAAAAGTCTGGGTTTGAGCAGCCCACAGCTAATATCACCAGTTTCAGTGACAGTTAAAAAGAACCACACACACACTAATCTAGCTAAAATCAATGTAGATTGTCTTTCATATTTATATTTTAAAAATTATTACAGTTATGTGTTCATGTAACGGTTAATTATCAATCGTGAAACATGAAACTTACACTTCTTTGTACAATCGTCTCTTTGTTTATAATATCTTTTAACATTACAAGTCTCATATAACATTAAGTAAATTGTTATATGTTTGGTACCTGGTAGTTATGAATTGGTAAATTGTCATTTTCAGACAACCTAGAAAAAGCTGATTGGAAACGCACCATTGAAAGACATACTAACATACAAAAACTTGTTCCTGATTAAAAAAAAATCCACTATTTTAAAATATATATATATATATATGTAATTCAAGCCTACACACACGCACATGTACAGAGAGTGTGTGAAAACTATGAAAACAAACTGGAATAATAAAAATAGCTGTAGATCAGTATCTACAGTGTAGTAGGTATTTCTGTCAGAGACTTGTTTCCCCATTTTTTGAAATCAGTGAACCATAGGTACAGATCAGGGACTTCTTGTTAGTTTGTCTAATGAAATGGAAAGGAAAAAGGAGGCCTGGGCCAATTTTCGTCCATGTATGTTTTCTATACAATGGGACAGAAGTAGTAAAATGGCGAGAGACCAGGGAGAATGTTACGATTCATCAGTCTATCTCACATCTGCCTGCTTTTGTTCCACAAAGAATCAGATACATCAGCTCAGCCACGTGTGTCTTCCAAATGTTTCTCTCTCCTGTCCGTAATCTCCTTTCTCTAGCTTAGCTTCAAGTTGAGACCAATGCTTTTTTTGTGATTGTCAATAACGCCATTTAGAGCTGTATTTTCCCTGGATATCATGTGACTCAGCGCACAATCTGCCACTGGAAGTCTAATTAACATTGCATAATAAAACATCTAATTTAAATCATCATCCCATGCTGGTGGGAATTGACAAGTGGAGAATTTCCACATAGGTCTCATGCAGTAGAGGAGTTACCGGCAAGATCAAAGAAACCTTTTCTGGCAGCCTCAATTGACCTGCTTTTCAGTTGGATGTGGTGTGCAAATAACATTTTCAGCAACCTCTCATCCATCATGCACTAACAGAGAAGAGAGAAAAAAATCTCTAACAAGCAGCTATTAGCGGTACAGATGACAGTTCAATGTTGCATTGGGACCAAACCACTGATAGTGCTAATCCACAAATAGCAGCTGATATTCCATTTGGGATATTAGGTTGGATGGGTAAAGGTTTTCCAGAGGATAATGTTAATAACAACATTAATATTTAGTAGAATAGAAAGGTGTGACACACTATCCTGTGTGTACATGTATGTAAAACACTAAATTTCATTTTGGGGTTTGACAACACATAGGAAAAACTTACCCTGTTTCGTGGATAAAAATGATTTGTGAAATAATATTGTTTTTGAATTTAGTGTTTTATGAGAAGTTTGAGAACATAATTAAAAAAAATGATGGACCCAATCACATTGGATGTTCAGTTTCATATTTCCAGTTTCTGTTCCTCAGGTATTCTATTTTTTCTTCTCAAACGCCTTAAAGTTTTCATTCAGAGCTATAAATTATTTTTTTATTTTTATAACTTATTTGAAGTGCTATATGAAACTAAAGCTGTTCATTCTACTAATGTTAACTGAGACTCTATTACTGCAAAAAAATAATACCTATTGTTCTCAGGTACCATGTGCTTAAAATAACAAAACCAGATTGATGCCTGAAATAGATTTTTGTTTTAACATTATTATTTAATACTTACACACTTTTTCTTCTTACTTGGATGTTGTGTAAAAAAACTGGTTGTAGAAAGTGTATGTAAGCACTGGTTGTTGTATGTTACCTTCTGGATGCTTTACAGAAAAGATGGTGTAAATGAGTTTAATATGGTTACTGATAAATTATTGTGTTATATATTTATTAGCAATTATAGTCGAATGTTTTAACTTCACTGTTACAGATTACTTGTTTTTGTTCCAGTTTGTTTTTACCAACATAAAAATATTCGTCTGAAGTTAGGGAAGTTTTACTGGTGTATTAAAATATCAGGTTATAGATGCACAAGCCTTAAGAAAACCAGAAATAAACAGCATACTCTATGTGCAGTAGCCAGAACAATATAAAATAGTAAATGTAAATGAACCTCAAGTAAGAGGTGAGTAATGGTTTTGTGACAAAAATATAAAATTATTAACAATAGTAAGGATGGAAAATCCATAGATATACAATACCTTCCAATAAAATATTGAAAGAAGGCTTCAAAACCTGTTTTATTGTGTATAATAGTATATGGCACTACTTCTCTACAATTTACAAATAATAAAGATTTTATAAACAGTACAGCTTTTAAGGTACGAGAATTTTGTGAGAAATTTGATGTGGCATTGTTAAACTAGGCTTAGTTGAGAAATGCCTTAATTAACAGTGGAATAACTGTTTTCTCATAATATTGTTCTAACAACGTATTAAAAAGGAAATACATTTTAGAAGAAATGAAACTATTGTTTTAATAAAGGTTGAAACTGTTGTCAAGAAAAGTGTTGAGTTCAACAATGTTGTTATTTTTTAGTAACGTTTCTTAACTACTGTTATTACATACCACAAATCAAGCTAGTAAAATGTTATTGTTTTAACAGAAACATTTCGTACTATCTTAAGAGAAATTTAACCTTATGAGATGGATGGGGATTAAAGTACACACCTCACGACCTTTTACAGAGCACAATTCAACGTAGTATTATGTATTTTATATCACATTTATAAACTATTCATTTTCACCATACGTTACTGATTTAACTACATTATAACCAACGCTCCTTTTTATTTACGGAGTTGGTCTATTAGACCGACTACCATCAACTTCGATTAAAGGCTTTAGTTATTTTTAAATCATAATTACTTGAGTATTTCGATGGAATTAAAACAACCAGTCGATAGTGTTTTTTATCTTCTTTGCTGAAATGTAATAAAGGTTTGTTGTTTTAATGAGCAGAATTTGTCCATTGTTTTTACTTATTAAGTACAGCAACATATACCTATTCAAAAAAATATTTTCCTTATTCAGGCTGGCAAGGTCCCGATGGTCCCTCCTCACCCGGCATCGCCTCTTCCCCTCATGATGTATAACAGTGAGGCTTTTGCACAACCACCTCCGGCACATATGGGTATCCCACCTGTCCACCTAGACCCTAAAACAGGTACAGGTAAATTTTGTTTGTTGTTTTGGATGTTCGAGCAAAGCTACGTAAGGTCTGTGTTATTTGTCCCCAACTTTTGGACTACTGTAATTAAATAGTGTCATAGTGGTATTTTACTATCACTTATAATAAACAGTCACAAATGTGGGAAGCAACAGGACGTGAACTATGGATCCTCAGATATGTCGTAACTTTACAAGGTATTTAATACTGGGGACATTTACGTGTTTCCATTCAATTTATATGCATTTATTTATAAAGCTATAATTCTTGTCAGTTGCAGAAATCTCACAGTACAGGGACATATATGTTTTCACGGTTTACACAATTCTCAACACAAGAACTGTCACTTAATCGACATTCGAGGTCTTATTTGTTAAACTTTTCATATGCATCTACGTTAACGTCATACTTAAATCGTGGCTGTAGATATATATATATATATGTTAGTTTTTTCTCTATCTCACTCAGCTGTTTTTGTAAAGTAAGTACGTCACAACGTCCACTTTCTTCAACTAATCATATCTTGTTTGCTACAATATAAATACCTCACCCAACTCTCCTGGGACACGGGCTCCTGTCAGATAACTGGAATTTTTTCCGAAATGGTATAATTTTTAGATTTTATGTTTGTTTAAAGAAAACGAGAGAGATAATATCGGTGGCATATTAATGTTTATAAATGTCTTCTTGCTTTTATTAGATATAATTGTAAAGTTATATAGTAACTTGTTTCCTGTAAGAAGAAACACACTTCTATGATAGAACCAATTTTGTACTTTATTACATATTATAACCGAACCAAATCTGTACTTCAATAAATGTTATAACAGAACCAATTATGTACTTCAATATACATTATAATATAACCAAATCTGTGTTTTAGTATATATTATAACAGAATCAATTGTGAATTTCAGTATATTGTATTTAAATATTTAACTGCTCGGTAGAATCTTGAATTTCTGAGTCGGTGAGCTGGGTTCGAATTCTCACAGTATCGCAAATTATTCTCCGCACTTTATTCTGTAAGTGCATTATAAGAACAACAGTCAATCTTTTAACGTGCATGATTGATAGGGTGACGCTGACGAACTGCCTTCACCATAATCAAGTGGTTCAAAACTAGGATTAGCATTCAGTAACTAACTTTGCTGTAAATTTAAAAAAGAAATCCAAACACTGGATATTCTTCTACATCTATCGTGTTTTCATTAGATACGAGAATTTTCCACCTAGTTTTTCTTTCTTGTTGCATGTCATGTTTTATATCTCAAACTTTGTGTTCTGGGTGTTTCGCGCTCTTTCTACACGTCGATTTGATCGTCTGGAAATTTGTCCACATTAAAGATGGTGTGTAACAACAGTGGTTGTACTCATTTTACTGAAATTTTAATAGGTAATTTATATTTTTCTAGTTATTACAGATCTAATATGATCCTTTCAAACCACCATTAATCTCTTAATTCTGTCATAATTAACGAAAGTATATGTTAGTACTTGATTTTATAACTCCATTTAAACTTTTCTTTCATTTATATAAAAACAACCCAAAATTCTTTCACCTACATTACAACTGATCACTAGGTGTCTCTGTTTAAACTTCTACAACAAGATTTATACCATATTTAGCTCTACGGAGCGATACAGTTAGGATGGATTCGGGCTCTAAATGCTAACTGGTTATCCTATTATATACTGCCTACCTAGCTCAGGGAAAGTCTAATTAACCATAGTTTCTGACACTCAAAAATACGATTAACAAACACTATTGTTATCCCGTGTAATATCGAGTTATAGAATTCCTGCACACAAGTACGTAAACCACATCCTATCTATGAATAAATATGTGTGTGAAAACATTCCAGGACAAGCTTTTTTTTTCTTTTCTTTTTTTGCAGATTGTTTTCCTTTTAAAATATGAAATTTGGTGAAATACTTGCTTAAGGTTACATTTTTATTATCATGATCAGTTTATTGATAAAATAGTTTATGAGATTATACTCACGTAAAAGTTTTCATCGCTGTATTTTATGGATTATATACATTATTTAACGTCATGTCATGACTTTATGTAGGCATCCCTCGAACACCGATGTATCCCTTACCAGGGCCTGCACAATACCCACATCCCGTGTTCAGCCCCGACTTTACACAGCAGTTTCAGTGGTAAGTACGTTTTGGGAACTTTCGACACATACACCAATAGTTAATATAATATTAATTGTTAGGTTTTCTAACTGTCAACTGGTCACTCCAATGTCGATTGCGGCAGATATCGGGAACTCTACAGCCTCGCCATCTGCTGACATTTTAACAAACTTCGAACGAACTCTTTTATCTGTTTATTTGTAAGCATGACTCGTATTAATTTCCCTGAAATATTCATGCCTTTAAAAAAGCTTGAATTAATCATTTTATTTTTGTTAATTTTAACCAGGAGATTTTTTGATAAGTATTATTGGTTCGGAAAAAGTTTATTAGAGTTTTAGTGAAAACTGAATGTTAAAACCATTTTATGTCTAATTTTATGCTGTGAGTAGCAGTTGTTTTATAGTTCAAAGTTATCAACTCTTAAAATCATTCAGTATCTAATATAAATCGTTTGCTGTTGACTCGTAGATGTTAAAATAGACCTATCGTTGATTGGACAAACAATTTAATACAAGAATTAAACAACGAAAAGAAGTTGGCAAAATCGCTTTCTACACTCTTACAAAATTAATTTATTTTGCAACGTTTCGGTCTTAGGCCTAGTTCTTTGCCTGAAGAAACGATTTACATTAGAACTTTGGTTTTCTTGTCACTGGTCGATTGACTTGGTTACTACATAGGATAATCCGTATATAGAAAGTTTAATCAGATAGCAGGTCTACCGGAAATTGAAACTTTCATAACATACTTGTCACAGTGCCCTTCTCAAAATTTGCACATTGTATGTAATGTGCTTTTAATGCCGCCATCTGTTGATAAAAATCCTCACTAACAAGCAAACAAGATGAAGTCCTGAAATAAATTATCTTCCTTTTTAAATATCAAAATTAAATTATAAAGCTTAATATGTAAGACTTGTAACATGATATTAGTATCCTAGTTAACCTCAACAACTCTGGATTCAGCGGCAATTAGAATACTATTATTATACATGTAATTATTGAACATCTCTAATGGACTAGATATAGAATATAATGTTTAAAAATATGATAAGCCTAATATTAATGTCTTATGAAAGGGTATAATAATAAAACCAGACAGCTAATGTTTTGTCGAATATTACATCAAGAAGTGGCCGAATTCCTGTATCACACTTTCAGTTGAGAACTCAGAGTCTTTTTACACATCTATACAACTTCTCGGCGTGTTACTTTACAAGTACTCAGTAAATAAATAAGATATTAAAGGGTTTATGGCCGAAAATATTATTATCAACAAAGTTACCCAACTGAAGAAAAAAATACATTCTAATCGTTATTAGTAATATAATTTTAATATTATATTTAATTAGCTATGGTAACTACTAGATTTGTATAGTTAATATTGTGTCACGTGGATACCTTTATAATCTTTTTTAATACACTGTAGTTTAAAATCGTTACTTGTAAAACAAGCGTAAGTTAATAAAAGTGTTTATTAAAACGACATAAGGTTTTTATTACAAGTATACAAACATATTTTTCTCTTTGAAATTGGGTAGTAACGTTTGCTTTGAGTAATTTATTATATACAAGAAATTTTGAGCGAAAAAATTATGAAATTGTGTCAACCACTATATCCACAATGTTTGATACCATCGAGGGGTTTCATCCATTAATAGGCTTAGTAAAATGACTTAGTTATGACAAGCATATGGTTGACGAGATACCATTATGTTTGAACAACAGCTGTTTCTATGTCAACAAGTTGCTGAACTGTGATTTTACTTGAGTCACTACACGTGAGAATCGTCGGCAACAACTTGTCGATAGACACTCATAATTTTCTATGACGTAATAGTTTATTTTATCGGTATGTGTATTGTAACTCATAATAGAGAGAATTCATGTGCAGTAAAAATTTATTTACTTGTGTAAATTCAGTTTTAATTCCTGTAAATACTAACCAGTAAACGTATTCAACTTTAAAAATAACTAGTCTTTTTTACTGATTACATAAACAGAATTACACAAAACGGATCCTTCGTAAAATATATTACTCAGCAAACGTACGTAGATAATGCTAATTGAAACGGCTATACCTTTTATTTACTAGGCAACATTTCATTATGGCTCCCTGTTCCACCAGTGAAAAGTTGACTTAGGGCTGCTTGTAGCCACATTTAAGCTACTATTAGAAGATAATTTTAAAGTTACGTTTATTGAAATGTGTGTATTTCATTAGGATTAGACCATAAATATAATTATTCAAATCCAAAAATACAACAAAAACGTGAAGTTATGTATATAAGTATTTTTATATGATAGACATAGAGTCACTACATGATAGATATAGCGTCACTATATATAGACATAGAGTCATTACATGATAGATATAGCGTCACTATATGATAGACATAGAGTCATTACATGATAGATATAGCGTCACTATATGATAGACATAGAGTCACTACATGATAGATATAGCGTCACTATATGATAGACATAGAGTCATTATATCAGTGGTTCCCAACCTTTTTTATGCACCGCACCCCTAAAAAAATTTAATATGTTCTCGCACCCCTCACAGTAATTATTTGTTTAAGAATAAAGGTGAAGGTGGCCAAAACAAATGTTATCTCGCACCCCTTGGGGGCCACACCAGGATCACTAAGGTATAATATTTCTTTAAAAGTTTAAGTGATTGCTGTGGTATTATTTAGGTCAGTAAGAGTTAATCGTGAAATCCAATTTATTTTTCGGTGTAGCATAAATAATTTTATAAATAAATCAGAAGTATATGTTTTAGATTTGGCTATTTCAGTTTTTAATTTTATCAGAAAAAAAGGCCCTATATAACAGAAACGAAGTTGCAATTAATCATTTCGCTTTGCTTTACTGTTTCATTAAAATATTTAATGGGAGTTTTTAATGTTTATTAACTAGTAATATTTTATTAATTATAAAATCTTTACTTTTGTTGTTCATCATACATGTTTTGACTAATGCATTGTGATATTTGTAAAATCTATTTTGAAACCTAAAATTATAACAGTGTGAGCTGTTTTGAATTTCGAGCAAAGCTACACGAGGGCTATCTGTGCTAGCCGTCCCTAATTTAGTAGTGTAAGACTAGAGGGAAAGCAGCTAGTCATCACCACCTACCGCCAAATTTTGGACTATTCTTTTACCAACGAATAGTGGGATTGACTATCACATTATAACGGCTCCACAACTGAAAGGGCGAGCATGTTTGGTGTGACGAGGATTCGAACCCTCGACTCGCAGATTACAAGTCGAGCGCCTTAACCACCTGGCCGTGCCGGGCTTAACAGTGTGAGACAGGTCTTAAATAACTTGGTAATGGTATCGTTACCTGGTACCTACTGTAAACTATGGTGTCTGTTCCAGCGTTCGTCTGTTTCTCGCTCACTGTGGACTCTTCTCGCGTTGCGTTTGAAAAACTGCATACGCAAGCAAACCCCAACATTCGCTTTTGAAATGACGGGAGAACAGACACGAATAGTGTTGATGCCAGGTTTTATTTCTAATAACATTATATTGCACAGTCAACTTTCTATACAACTGGTTGCTAAGCCTCATCACACTCATGGTCCTAAACGTTAGATTTCTTTATGAAGTACCAGTGTTTTGCGAGTAAATATTGAATATAATGGACAATGTATTTTTATTTTCAAGACGAATGGTATTAATACTTTAATTAAAATAAAGTACAAACAACGTTTCGACCTTTTTAGGTCACCTACAGGTTAAAAAAGGATATTGTATTTCTACTGCTATTAGAATTACTTCTAAAACCAATAAACGTCATTACTTGGAACACCTCCTTTGCTCTTTATTCATGTTATGATAAATGGACAAATTACGCTTATAAATCACCGTTTGCCCACTTACTGTTATATTAGCATAATGTTTCATTTTTCAGGTTTGTTCATATTGTATTTTATTTAAAAAATAGAAATGACATACATCAGTGAGATAATTTACAATAAATATTTTTTCATAATTTACATACCGGCACAACAACTAAAATGTTTTCATGCGAAAAACTTGCTTGTTTTATTTAAAACTTATATCTGTGCCAATATATTTACGTTTTGAAAACAACTACAGTGGTCCCATCTAGTGGTGCTAATAAAAATCTTTGTAGTTAAAGATGGCTGCTTTCAGTATCCAACAGCCATGGTTAGGCTTGCTCTGCGTTATTGTTGAGAGGTAGGCGAGAAACTTTATTGTAGTGAACTGTATTTGATTTTACAAATTAACATTGACAGCTACCTACATGTTATGTATGCACAAGGCATCATTATTGGTTTGTGTTAAACATATGTATATTTTTATAATTCATTTTAGCAGTGGTGATACCCTAATAATAACAGGATACATATTTATAAATATTTATATGTTATTTTTGAATTAGTAACATAGAATTTTTGTTATTGCAATAAAATATAATATTTAAACATAAAATTCCAAAATGTGAAATAAATTACTTGACAGAAGAAAAATCAATAATTTCCCATGTTACTGTTGCCATAACAACATAATTGGTGACAACACCAACTTTTCTCAGTCCACCCCCTTAATGCTATTTTGTATTTAGTTTTTTTCCTTTTTCAGTTCAATTTTTAAGTTTCTTTGGACTTATTTTATTTTATTTATGTATGTTTGTATGAAGCAAAAAAAAAAGTTTTGGAACTTAAATGTGATCACTACCACAAACTTTATTGGAAATTTTAAAATCCTGATCAAAACTTGTTATCATAGAAACTCGTTAAGAGTCACTTTTTCATTTTAAAAGTTGGACTTCATTATATTAAATCAATAGTAAACCTATCCGTAAGAGGCGTATTGTGCTTAAGATTAAATCTTTGATAATAATTATAAATGTTGCAATGTTATTTTCTTGAAAGGTATTGGCTTTAGTTTGTTGAAAGGCATATGACCTGTTAATTGTAATTTCTCCATATATAGGCACACACCTAGCATGTACCCCATTACATCAGCAGGGCTCCGTGGGCCATACCCCACTAGCTTTCAGGTAACGTCTTCAAGTATACCAAGGTTTAGTCCTCCTACCTTCCTACCTCCACATCCTGGTATACCAACTCATCCAGGACTTCATCATCCAGCTCTGTTAACTCCTGGACCAAAACATGGTGTTCCATTAACATCTGGGGAAGGCACCAGGTACAATATGTGAGCAGTTTTAATATGTTTCATTAAGTTCTATTAAATCCTTTACAAAGTTGAGAAAATAAAAACTAGAGAAAAGTTATAGTTGAATGGTTTTGGAATAGGATCATATTATTATTATGATTTTTTTTGTTGTAGCCAAGACATTGCAAATTCAACATGACCTTTTATAATAGTCTCCTTAACACAAGTAGCATGCAGATAAACTTATCTCTATGTTCCTTACTTACTACACATACATGTGGTTCAGTTTTGTAGTTGACTACTTCTAGGTAACAGTCCAAACAAATGAAAGTTATTTTAACTAGTTCCTCAGTTCAACAGTGTTACTTCTAGTTAATGTACCTGTTTATAACTTATCAAAATATGTTTCACAAAATCATTTTTTCATCATATTTACACAATGGATGCAAATAGAAAATCTGGGTTTTCTGTAAAGAACCGTGTAAGTAAAATATAAATGGTTAGTGTATTTGGTACAAGTGAACCAAAAGGTTATGAGTGTAACCAAAAACGTGGAATGTGTTTCAAATGAGAATTCTTACAAAAAGTGAAAAATAAAGGTTTCTGATTGGCATTTTGCTGCTAGTTCTCTAATGAAACTATTGACACTGAATAGTTGTACCATTTTGGAGAAAAAAAACTTTTTTGAAAGAAGTTAATTTCTAGGGACATTGAGTGGATAAATGTTGTTTGTGTGAAGCTAAAAGCAATAGTTAGATTCTTGGGAATTGTTTGATATTATAAGACTTGTTCTTAGTACCGAGAAGGGAATGGTTAGAAAATTAGTTGTGCATGACATTTATTACTGAACATTCTATCATTTCTTTTAATCTTTATGTGGAAACTATTTTCAGAACTTTTATGAATAATAACTTGATTTTAACCAAGTATTCAGAAATTGGTTGAATATGAAAAATGTCAGAGATTTGGTTAATTAAAAAGGCATTTATTGTAAAAGAGAAATAAATATCACTTGATTTAATTTAAATAAATATATGTTTTATGATCGGTGTTTCAAATAAATAATGTTATCATGGATATCTTTGTGTAAAGAAGTTTTCACTTGTAACTTTATAGATTTAGCTCTTGTTCATCCAGTTATTATAAGGCATTAAAAAAGTAATTTTTCTATAATGTAATAAGTTTTGATGAGATTTTCATATTTATATATATATATATTATATGCATAGCTTTAAGTTATAAGTAATTTCTTTCATGTGACTAATTAAAAAAGTTAATTAAAATTGAAACACATAATTGACGATAAATGCGAAAAATAGAATTACATTTCTTAATTACTTGGTTTGTATTCATGTTTGGAACAGGAAAATTTCTGTTGTATTATGTTAAGTTAAAAATAGGTCAGTTTACTTAAGCTTCTAACGAGACGTTCATGTAAGAAAAGTTATAACTAATGGTGTAACATTATCAAATTTAGATTAAGATGTTATATAAAAAAGAAAACTGGCATCCAAAGATATTAGCATTACCTGAAAAATGATACATTCTAACTCTGATCTTAGACATCTTCCAAACAACCTGCCAGATCAAAAAACTATTTTAGTGAAGTGTAGTGACTCTAATGGTTCCATCAACCGTAGCAGTACATCTCAACAACGAGAGTCTGAGAAGAAGAAGATGAGTCATATCAAGAAACCTCTTAATGCATTCATGCTTTACATGAAAGAGATGCGTGCCAAAGTTGTTGCAGAATGTACACTGAAAGAAAGTGCAGCCATTAACCAAATATTAGGAAGAAGGGTGAGGAGTTGTCAAAACTGTTTTCAAAATTGTTATACAGACTTTTTTAATCACCTGGTGTTTTAAATGACTTATAGGTTTCTTCCCAATACTTTGTATACTGACTTATTGATTTTACTATAAGTCCAACTTATTATCTGGAGTCAACATACAGTGATTGTGTCTTGTTACAGTTCACTTAAATAACTGTGTTACTCAAGTCCTGAAGAATGTCCACTTTGTTGCTTGGAGACATGAACATTGGTTGTATCTTGTTACTTGTCTGTAGTCATGACATACTAGTTGTGTCTTGTTACTTGTCTGTAGTCATGACATACTAGTTGTATCTTGTTACTTGTCTGTAATCATGAAACACTGGTTGTATCTTGTTACTTGTCTGTAGTCATGAAACACTGGTTGTATTTTGTTACTTGTCTGTAGTCATGAAACACTGGTTGTATCTTGTTACTTGTGTGTAATCATGAAACACTGGTTGTATCTTGTTACTTGTGTGTAATCATGAAACACTGGTTGTATTTTGTTACTTGTGTGTAATCATGAAATACTGGTTGTATCTTGTTACTTGTCTGTAGTCATGAAAAACTGGTTGTATTTTGTTACTTGTGTGTAATCATGAAACACTGGTTGTATCTTGTTACCTGTCTGTAGTCATGAAACACTGGTTGTATCTTGTTACTTGTCTGTAATCATGAAACACTGGTTGTATCTTGTTACTTGTTTGTAATCATGAAACACTGGTTGTATCTTGTTACTTGTGTGTAGTCATGACACACTAGCTAGTTGTATCTTATTACTTGTCTGTAGTCATGAAACACTGGTAGTATCTTGTTACTTGTCTCTAGTCATGAAACACTGGTTGTATTTTGTTACTTGTGTGTAATCATGAAACACTGGTTGTATCTTGTTACTTGTGTGTAATCATGAAACACTGGTTGTATCTTGTTACTTGTCTGTAGTCATGAAACACTGGTTGTATCTTGTTACTTGTCTGTAATCATGAAACACTGGTTGTATCTTGTTACTTGTCTGTAATCATGAAACACTGGTCGTATTTTGTTACTTGTGTGTAATCATGAAACACTGGTCGTATCTTGTTACTTGACTGTAATCATGAAACACTGGTCGTATCTTGTTACTTGTGTGTAATCATGAAACACTGGTTGTATTTTGTTACTTGTCTGTAATCATGAAACACTGGTCGTATCTTGTTACTTGTGTGTAATCATGAAACACTGGTTGTATCTTGTTACTTGTCTGTAATCATGAAACACTGGTTGTATCTTGTTACTTGTCTGTAATCATGAAACTGGTTGTATCTTGTTACTTGTCTGTAATCATGAAACACTGGTTGTATCTTGTTACTTGTGTGTAATCATGAAACACTGGTTGTATCTTGTTACTTGTCTGTAGTCATGAAACACTTGTTGTATCTTGTTACTTGTCTGTAGTCATGAAACACTGGTTGTATCTTGTTACTTGTCTGTAGTCATGAAACACTGGTTGTAGCTTGTTACTTGTGTGTAATCATGAAACACTGGTTGTATCTTGTTACTTGTCTGTAATCATGAAACACTGGTTGTATCTTGTTACTTGTCTGTAGTCATGAAACACAGGTTGTATCTTTTTACTTGTCTGTAGTCATGAAACACAGGTTGTATCTTTTTACTTGTCTGTAGTCATGAAACACTGGTTGTATCTTGTTACTTGTGTGTAATCATGAAACACTGGTTGTATCTTGTTACTTGTGTGTAATCATGAAACACTGGTTGTATCTTGTTACTTGTCTGTAGTCATGAAACACTGGTTGTATCTTGTTACTTGTGTGTAATCATGAAACACTGGTTGTATCTTGTTACTTGTCTGTAATCATGAAACACTGATTGTATCTTGTTACTTGTCTGTAATCATGAAACACTGGTTGTATCTTGTTACTTGTCTGTAATCATGAAACACTGGTTGTATCTTGTTACTTGTCTGTAATCATGAAACACTGGTTGTATCTTGTTACTTGTCTGTAGTCATGAAACACTGGTTGTATCTTGTTACTTGTCTGTAATCATGAAACACTGGTTGTATCTTGTTACTTGTCTGTAGTCATGAAACACTGGTTGTATTTTGTTACTTGTGTGTAATCATGAAACACTGGTTGTATCTTGTTACTTGTGTGTAATCATGAAACACTGGTTGTATCTTGTTACTTGTGTGTAATCATGAAACACTGGTTGTATCTTGTTACTTGTCTGTAGTCATGAAACACTTGTTGTATCTTGTTACTTGTCTGTAGTCATGAAACACTGGTTGTATCTTGTTACTTGTCTGTAGTCATGAAACACTGGTTGTATCTTGTTACTTGTGTGTAATCATGAAACACTGGTTGTATCTTGTTACTTGTGTGTAATCATGAAACACTGGTTGTATCTTGTTACTTGTGTGTAATCATGAAACACTGGTTGTATCTTGTTACTTGTCTGTAATCATGAAACACTGATTGTATCTTGTTACTTGTCTGTAATCATGAAACACTGATTGTATCTTGTTACTTGTCTGTAATCATGAAACACTGATTGTATCTTGTTACTTGTCTGTAATCATGAAACACTAGTTGTATGTTGTTACTTGTCTGTAAATATTAATAACTTATTCAGGCAATGTAATTAAAACCAGTTATGAATTACTTTTAGTATCATAACTGAATGATAGTTTTATCTGTTTGGCTCAACAGAGATTGTTGTACAAGATGGTTATTAAAGTATTGCCATTAAATGTTTACATTTATTGAAGTGTTTTATTTCATTATGTTTAGTGGCACAACTTGTCACGTGAAGAACAAGCCAAGTACTATGAACTGGCAAGGAAAGAGCGTCAAATACACATGCAGATGTATCCCGGATGGTCTGCTCGAGACAACTATGCATTAAACAAGAAGAAAAAGAAAAGAAAGAAGGACAAAAATTCAGAAGGAGGTAGGTGCTGATGGAAATGTTTGTACTTTATGTCAGTTGGTAATTTTATTAGAGCTTCTCTTACTCAGAAACAAATAAAATGCTTTTGACTGTTTTACCTGTTGTAAATAATGGAAATATAAATTTAGTTGTGACTTGATGTAATATATTAAAGTAAATTTGTATAAGTAGTATTTTTAAATCAATATAATTTTACAAAATTCCCATATTACCTTTAAAAGCACCTTAATTTTCTTTTCATTGTATGATTTATAATTGCATCAAGATGTGGGGAAGTGGTTTTTTAAAAATGAAAAGGCCTAATCTATCTCAGAACAACTGGTATGAATATTAACACTTTTATTAATAAAGCAAAGAGCAATGTTTCGACCTATATAGGTCATCCTCAGGTTAACAGATTATTGTTAATACCCATACCAGCTGTTCTAAGATATATTTTTATTCCAAGTGAATTTCTCAGCATCATGAATGTTAGGCCTAATGTTCGTCATATGGGTGATAATATATTAAGGTACAGATATCAGTGAACTTGATTTTCCAAATAGTAATAACTAAATTTTTAGTTTTGTTTTCTGATGTACTCTTCTTAGTGAAAATGATGAAATGGAAAATATAATTTTGTTACATTATTATGTTGATTATGGTAATGATTATGATACTGCAGTGTTTTATTTTAGTTTCCAACCCCTGTGATAAAAAATTAAGTAACTTATAGATATATCTTTTCTTCATATTCCTTTTCGTTTTTCCATTTTGGATTACTGTCCAGAAGTGTGTCCGAATGTATTTCAGGCCTGTCTTTTGTTTCCCTCAAGTCACTGCCTAAAAGGCCTTTTGTTCAATACCAGATTCTGCTGTTTAAACTGTAGATTATTGAGTTGATTGTTGTGGTAAATGATATGAGCAAATAAACAATTATTCATTGTTACATTATAATTCAAAGCTTTAAAAGGATAGATATATTTGTTTTTGGTGAACAATAGGTTTCATAAGTATGTTTTTTGGCAAGTCAGTATCAAAAGGAGTGAAGAATGACAAAAACAAGGATGTCTTCACTGAACTTGTTTGGCCTGTTGTGTTTGGTGACAGGAATATTTTAACGATTTTGTAAGAGATATTTGCAAAGTTAAAGTTCTTTATAGAGGAGTATTGATTTTGAGAGGAATGATTTATAGGTTTTATGGTAAAGTGTTAGATTTCTGTGCCTTAAGGTGAGTCTCGTAGAACTTCTTATGGAAGAAGGGGTATAGGCAGTCAAAATAAAAGATCTATTTAATGTCAACATTCTCACTTTTCTAAGAACTATAATTAGTCATGAAGAGAAATACAATTAAAAGGTGTATTTCTCTTCATGACTAATTAAATACAATTAAAGGGTGTACTTCACCAGAATGCTTGTAAAAGGACAACGACAGAGTAATTTTTTATTGGCCCTTTTTTACAGGTTTTACTGAAATGTGTGCTCAGTTATACATTGCTGTATCTTAAATCAATCAATCTGTAACACATAAATCACATGTTTAGATGTAGCTGATCATACATTGATCATCCTGCAACATTAACATACAGATTACATTTACACGAAGCCAATGATATATTGATAAACCTGTAACACAAAGATCATATGTTTAAATGAATGATACATTGCTCAACCTGTAGCACAAAGTTTTATCATACATTGATAAACCTGTAATGCAAAGATCATGTGTATAGATGAAGTTTATCATACATTGATCAACCTGTAACACAAAGATCATGTGTTTAGATGAGGCTTATTATACATTGATCAACCTGTAACACAAAGATAATGTGTTTAGATGAATGATACATTGATAAACCTGTAACACAGATCATGTGTTTAAACTAAGTTTATCATACATTAATCATCCTGTAACATGAACAGAGAGATTGCATAACTATTTAATATAATATAGAAGAAACCTCATATTTGTAATGACTGCTTAGTGTCATATAGAACAAAACTTGCATATATATGAAAACTACTTAGTGTCATATAGAAGGAAACTTGTGTATATGTGATAACTATTTAATGTCACATACAAGGTAATTTGCATATAGTGACAATTGCTTGGTGTCATATAGAAGGAAACTAGTATATTTATAATAACTAGTTAGTGTCATTCAAATAAATAGAAGTACCTACTATTATTTTGAAAAAAACAACAGAAATACAGATTACAAAAGAGGTTCAGTGTATATTTCACTGGTTAGGCCATGTTTGGAGTATTGTGTTCAGTTTGGGCTCCTTACCTTAGAAACAACATTCAGTTGTTGTACAGGTTTCAGAAGAGGGATACTAGAATGACTTGGGATTGAAAGGCCCTCAGTGAGGACAAGTTAAGATTTTTGAAATTATTTTCCCTTGAGAAAAAAAGAAGTTAGGGATGATCTTTCATCTAGTATCATCTATTTTCATACTTAATGGTGAAATTGCTAGGACTATGAGATACAAATATATATTTTGGCAGAGTGAACTACAATACCATTATACTTTTCACAGGGTAGTTGGCC
Organism: Tachypleus tridentatus; assembly: GCF_004210375.1. Taxonomy (NCBI): domain Eukaryota; kingdom Metazoa; phylum Arthropoda; class Merostomata; order Xiphosura; family Limulidae; genus Tachypleus; species Tachypleus tridentatus. Next base: position 48,898,600 of record NC_134830.1, read on the forward strand.
TTTGGAATTGATTGCCTTAAGATATGGTAGATGCAGTTAATTTAAGGGAAGGCTTGATTAATATTTGAATCATAAGGGCTGTCTTTGAGTGGTTTTACTTTCATTTCATTTTAGAGGTTAGCATAGTGGATGGAACAACCTAGGTAGACCAATAGCTACCTTGTTTTTAAACTGTATGCTTATTTATATATGTTAAAACTATATAGCACCTCTTTTAAAAATATTTATGAGAGCTAAATATATCACAGAAATGCCTCTTTACATTTAGCTTACTCTATTGTTTTAAATCATAGTTGTAAAATTTACAAAATCATTATGTTGTGTGCTAGTCTTACAGTCCTTGACATTATAAAATAAGGTTGAAATCATATATTTTTGTTTGTAATAAAAACAAAAATTCACAAATTTGAAGCAAAGTTTACAATTTGCTCCATGTAAAATTCCTTTTATTCTAGATCTAGAAATTCATAGAAATTTTTTCATGTTTACACAAACACGCAGCAAAGGGTGGGGCAAATCACGTGTAAGTAGATTTTTTATTTTCAGCATCTCACTAGCATAGTGTATAACTTACATGCTTATTTTATGATGCTTGTGTTATCTTTATGCTAATTTATAACTTGAAGAAACTTTTAGTTATGGTATCAAACCCTTTAAAAGTACTTAAAACTTAGCTACTGTTTTAAATTTATATCCCTTATTGTTGTTAATAGATTTCCTTATAATATTAAAGTGGAGGCAGGCTATCTCTAGTTCTCTAGGAGTGTATCAGTTGAGTTAGTTAAGGACTCTTTAGATAAGAAATATATTATCGGTCCCTTTTGCTGCTTGTTTGTGTGTTTTCATTACATTTCTTCTGTTGTTAACTTAATATAAATTCTACTCTGTGTCACAGAAAGTTTCTATGCTGTTAAGAATGACTTATTGGCTAATTAAATTTGCTTCCTTCTTGTTATGTAAATTTTTTATTATGTCCTCAGATGTAAAACAGTTGTGACTAAACATTTTTTTTAACAGTAAACAATCCCAAGAAATGTCGAGCAAGGTTTGGTCTGGACCAGCAGAATCATTGGTGCAAACCTTGTAGGTAAGTAAAAAATGTGTTTGTGCTGTATTATGTACCTTCCTAGTTGATAGGTAAAGATGTGTTAGTACTATAGTTTATACATTCCTAGTTGGTAGGTAAAGATGTGTTTTAACTGTAGTTTATACATTTCTAGTTGGTAGGTAAAGATGTGTTTGTGCTGTATTATGTACCTTCCTAGTTGATAGGTAAAGATGTGTTAGTACTATAGTTTACACATTCCTAGTTGTTTGGTAAAGATGTGTTTGTACTGTAATTTATGTATTCCTAGTTGCGAGATAAAGATGTGTTTCTACTACAGTTTATATATTCCCAATTACTAGGTAAAGATGTGTTTTTACTACAATTCATATATTCCTAGTTGCTAGGTGAAGATGTGTTTCTACTACAGTTTATACATTCCTAGTTGGTAGGTAAAGATGTGTTTTAACTGTAGTTTATACATTCCTAGTTGGTAGGTAAAGATGTGTTTGTACTGTATTTTATACATTCCGAGTTGTGTTTCTAGTATAGTTTATACATTCCTTGTTGGTAGACAAAAAGTTGTTAGATAAAGATGTGTTTCTACTACAGTTTATACATTCGTAGTTGGTAGGTAAAGATGTGTTTTAACTGTAGTTTATACATTCCTAGTTGGTAGGTAAAGATGTGTTTGTACTGTATTTTATACATTCCGAGTTGTGTTTCTAGTATAGTTTATACATTCCTTGTTGGTAGACAAAAAGTTGTTAGATAAAGATGTGTTTCTACTACAGTTTATACATTCGTACTTGGTACGTAAGGGTTACTTTGTACTATAGTTTATACATTCGTATTTGGTAGGTAAAGACGTGTTTCTACTACAGTTTATACATTCCTAGTTGGTAGGTAAGGATGTGTTTGTACTGTAGTTTATATATTTATAGTTGGTAGGTATAGATATGTTTCTACTACAGTTTATATATTCCCAATTACTAGGTAAAGATGTGTTTGTTCTATAGTTCATAGAGTACATGTTGGTACATGAAGAAAATGTTGAAATTATTTATTTGCATTGTCCTTGTGTAGGAAAATTCCTTTGTATCACTTATTTCAAGGTTTTTCATGTTGTGGTGTTAATCAGAGATATGATATAATTGGAGCCTTTACTTGGAAACACTTTCAGGTGTTTCTGATTAGCAAGCAACAGAGAGCTAATATATATCAAATTGTTATGTTTCAGCAAATATCTTGAAAGTGATTAATTAATTACAGTTACAGTCACTAACCTTTATCCATGACATGAAATTAATTATATAATAGTTATCCTTTTAACCATCCTTTTCCGATTTTTATAAACATAACTAGAATAAAAGTTACAAACATTTATCCAGCATTATAAATATAACTACAAATGTGCATCTCAGAATGCCTGGTATGGGTATTAACACTTTTATTGATAAGGAGAGAACAACGTTTTGACCTTCCTAGGTCATCTTCCAGTTAAAATTTTAATACCCATACCAACTGTTCTGCGATACATTTTTATTTCAAATGGGTTTCTCATCATCAAAAGAAATATAACTACAGTACTGCCCTTTACCCGTATTTACAAACATAACTACAGTGACAGTTACTGTCCTTTATCCATGTTTATAAACATAGTTACAATAACAGTTACTAACTTTTACCCATATTTATAATTATAACTACAGTAACGTTTACCATCCTTTACCCATCTTTATGAATAGAATTGCAGTAACAATGACTATTTTAATCCAATAAATTGAACTTATGTTCAGTTTTGTACAGTTATTATTGAACTGTTGTTTTTGTATTGCAGAAGAAAGAAGAAGTGTATTAGGTATTTGGATGGTACTGACATTGGAGAAAGTGAAGACAATCTTGGAAGTGTCAGCAGTGTGGAGGCTCCCACCCCAGATTCAAAATGTGCAACTGAAAGTGATCAAGATGGAATTAACACTTCTTCAGAACTCAGTCCTTCAGTTCCTAGCGAAGTCAGTGTCAAACCAGAGCTGCACACAGATAATATTGTGACGTCAAGCGTGGTATCAACATGTCCAGCTAGTAGCTTTCACCATCCGCTCAGTGTGCACCACTTGGCTATGCCTTATTATAAGAAAACCAGTTTATCTCAAGTGGATTGCAGCTTAGACGCTTCCAGTATCTGTATCACCCAGCTTCCGACCCCACCTTCCACGGACTCCACAGCTCCAGTCACATCTACTGCTGCTCCCCCATTGTTAACTGTTAAGTGATGGGAAGTGAAGTTATAAGAAAACCAATTTATCGCAAGTGGATTGCAGCTTGGACGCTTCCAGTATCTGTATCACCCAACTTCCGATCCCACCTTCCACGGACTCCACAACTCCAGTCATATCTACTGCTGCTCCCCCAATGTTAACTGTTAAGTGATGAAAAGTGAAATTGTAAAAAGAAAAGTTATTGAATTGTTTGTAGATAATTATTTTTGCTCTTTTGAGGCATTGTTGTACGTGTTTGTTGTTTATAGAAAACAAATGTTGTTCGTGGTGTATACTTCAGGACTGGACGTCAACTGTCGGACAACCCATATCGTATATCTTTATTCATTAACATTAGGTTTAAAGTATCATTTCAAGTGCACGATATCTACAAGTGTATCAGGTGATCTAATTTCTTCATGGCAGACATCTTAATGAAGTCTTACTGACTGGAACAGCTATCATTTCTAAAACTGGCAGCCATTTTAGCTAAATATTATCCACTGCCACTCACATGTTTGGTGAAATTGCTTCCTTTGGGAGACACTTATTTGAGTGAACAAACACAGGTGGGTTGGGCAGTAAGAGGTCAGTGAGACACTTGTGGAGAAGGGCTTGAAGGATGGATCTGTAAAAATAGCAAAGGTGTGGGAGAAAGTTGTTTTTAAACACTTTTGAATATAAACAATCGACATCTTCCAAAATCTCATCAATTTCCTTTAAGGTTTTGTCCACATGTGTCATGCAGTTTCTCTTTAGTTTCTCCATTGTCAAGGTTCATCTTAAACATCTATGAAAGAATATTGTGTATGCATTTTTTACTCTTTGTTTTGTTTTGTTTTACGTATTTCATTTGGTGCCACTGTGTGTTAACATTGATCTCATCCATATAAAATTAGTGAGTTTTTAATTATTAATTACTGGAAATCACTGAAAACTTGGTGCTTTTAAAAATTGAACAAGTAAGTTACCAGTTCTGTGGAACATCTGTTATTACTTCTTACACTTAGTAGTCTACACACTTACGTAAATCGAATTTTTAATTAGTTTCTATTTTATTTATTTATTTTCAGTATTAGTAGACACCTGTTTTTAACATCTGTTAGTAAAAACAAAAAAAAATTGTAACTACTTAATAATTAGACTTTAGTCATATAAGCTTACCACTGCCTCGACCATACTCCAACTACACTATTCATATGACTAGTTACAACTCAGGCATGGACTATAATTAACAACCACAAACAATTCGACAGAAAACCTACACTTTCATTGTATGCATTACTTTTAGGCTTAATACTACAGTTAGAGCTTGTTGTATTATTGTAATTGTTTTGAAGATTTTTTTTAAAGTTTTCAAATATTAATATTGTATCACATACATTTGAAAGAGAGTATAAAATTAAAAATATATATTAAAACATTTAAAGAGCAGTTTGACTTGTTTTACATAAGATTTAATTTATGGTTAAGATATACTTGTTTTTACTGTTGGTATAGTTCTTTGTCAAAGGCAGTTTTGTCATACATGTGATTATTCTCTAATTAACGTTGCTCTTTGATACACATTAAATACTCTGTACCGTAGGACCATAGATGTGAATATAAGAATTCTAGAAAGTGCAATATAAAATTAGTTTATCAACAGACTTCTATTTAAAACAACGTTATTTTAAAACTGGATTTCTTTCGTCAATATTCTTTGTAGTACGGTTTTATAATGTGAATTTGTTAAAGTTTTATGAATAATATTTTGTCTTCATGTTTTCTTCTGTCTGTAAAATTCAGAAAACGTTGTTTTTTGTGTGTTTTTTTTTAATTTCTTTAAAAGAATTTCTGTGTATTATCGGGTGCTTTGTCTTGTTGCACTTCTTGTTTTAGAGTTTACATATTTTATCCAGAGATGGCGCTTTTGATTTATTCATAAGAACCTTCCACCGTTGGGAGCAGATTAGTTCTAAGAAACTTTACAGTTGTATTTGGAAATAAAAGTGAAACTGGAAGTTTAAGAGAAACTTCAAGTTGCGTTAGTGTACCGTCTATGTTTTGTTTTTATACTGAAAGTTTTATTGAATAACTTGTGTGCTTGGTATTTCGTCCTATACAACATGGACACTGTTATTAGTGTGTCGTACTTTCACCTTTCGACGTTTATTATTCTTTGTGACGGAGTATGTAAGAGACAACCTCAGGGATATCAGTGTTAGTAATATCCCAATTTATATTAACTTAATACACATATTTCTGATGGTTTCACACATTCTGGAGCATCATAGTATTTTACGATATATCAACGTGGATTACACTACACAGTACATTCATTACAAAAGTTGAACTTATACATATTAATACGTTTGCTATTGCACTACACAGTATATCTAATTCAATAGTTTGAAATTATACATATAAATATGTTTCATGTTAAGTTACACAGTATCTTCATTAGAATAGTTAAAGTTATACATATTAACATGTTTAATATTATACTACTCAATACCTTCATTACAATAGGTTAATTATACAAATTAATATGTTTCATATTACATTACACAATACATCCATTACAAAAGGTTAAAGTTATACATGTTAATGTGTTTGATGTTACATTACACAATACCTTCATTACAATAGGTTAAAGTTATACATGTTAATGTGCTTGATATTACATTACACAAAACCTTCATTACAATAGGTTAAAGTTATACATGTTAATGTGTTTGATATTACACTACATAGTACCTTTGTTGCAAGAACTTAAAATTACACATATTAATATGTTTGAAGTTAAACTCTATAGTACCCTCATTAGAATAGGTTATTGTTATACATATTAATATGTCTGATATTATACTACGAAGTACCTTCATTACAATGGGTTAAACTTATACATATTAATATGTTTAATGTTACACTCCACAGTACCGTCATTACAATCGGTTAAATAATAAATATCAATATTTGATATTACACTCCGCAATACCTCCTTTAGAATGGGTTAATGTTATACATATTAAAATGTTTGAGATCACAGTACATCCAGTACAATAGGTTAAAGTGATAAATATTAATTTGTTTGAGGTTTTACTGCACAGTACCTTCATTATGGTAGTTTAAAAGTTATACATATTAATATCTTTGAAATCACATTATACATTACGTTCATTACAGTAGGTTAAATGCTATACATATTAATGTTCCATATTTTACTAAACAGTACCTTCATTACAATGGGTGAAAGTTATAGATATTAATATGTTTGATGTTACACTAGACAGTACCTTCACTACACTACATTAAAGTTATAAATATTATTATCTTGGATATTATACAACACAGTACCTTCATTACCATGGTTAACAGTTATACATATTAATATGTTTCATATTACGCTACACAGTACCTTCATTACAATTGGTTAAGGTTATGCATATTAATATGTTTCATATTACGCTACACAGTACCTTCATTACAATTGGTTAAGGTTATACATATTAATATGTTTGATATTACGCTACACAGTACCTTCATTACAATTGGTTAAGGTTATACATATTAATATGTTTAACAACTCAGTAGCTTCATTACAATAGTTTAAAGTTATTCATATTAACTATACTTGATATTACATTACACGGTACGTTCATTACACTAGGTTAAATGTTATACATTTTAATGTTTCATATTATAGTACACGGTTCCTTTATTATAAAGGGTAAACGTTATACATATTAATGTGTTTGATATTAAACAACACCGTACCATCATTACGATGGTTAAAAGTTATATATATATTAATATGCTTGATATTACACTACGCAGTAACATCACTACATAATGTTAAATATTATATATATTAATATGGTTGATATAAGACAACACAATTCCGTCATTATAATAGGTTAAAGTTACAGAAATTAATGTTTGATTATTTTTTTGAATTTCGCGCAATGCTACTCTAGGGCTATGTGCGCTAGCTGTCCCTAATTTAGCAGTGTAAGACTAGAGGAAAGGCAGCTAGTCATCACCGCCAACTCCAGGGCGACTCTTTTACCAACGAATAGTAGAATTGACCGTCACATTGTAACGCCCCATGGCTGAAAGGGCGAGCATGTTTGGTGCGATGGGGATTCGAACCCGCGACCCTCAGATTATGAGTCGAACGTCTTAACCCACCTGACCATGCCGGGCATAACATCTTTGATATTACAGTACACAGCACCGTCGTTGCAACTAGTTAAAGTTATAAATATGTTTTATGTTATGTTACACAGTATCTTCATTACAATAGGTTAAAGTTATTAATATGTTTCATGTTACACTACACAGTACCTTCATTACAATAGGTCAATATTAAGCATATTAATATATTTGATATTAAATTACACAGTACCTTGATAAGGATAGGTTAAAGTTATACAAATTAATGTTTGATCTTAGAGAACATAGTACCTTTATTAGAATAGGTTAGAATTATACATATTAGTATGTTTCATATGATACTACACTGTACCTTCATTACGATAGGTTAAAGTTATAAGTATTAATATGTTTGATATCACACTATCCAGTACTTTAGTTACAGTCGGTTAAAGTAATTCGTATTAAGATACTTACATTTTCGGGAAGTTTTTACGTGACAGCTTTAATGTAGAGAAGTTGAAGGAATTTGTCAAGAAAGTTGTTGGGCGTTAGTTTTATTACGTAACGTTTCTTGTGACACTGGAAGGGAATAGTTCTGTAGACTCAGCTAACCAAATTGTCGGAAATGTGTTCGCGCTATGTTTGTCATATGTATAATAATGCCCAATTGATGGATTAAGTACCTGTCATTCATTCAGGATTTCCTGGAATAGCGGTTTGATTTTTTGTTTAACTTGTAACCTGAGTTTTTAAACCACATAAAACTTTTGAACTAGCTGGTTGAATTACATAACATATTTTTCTGCTTATTTCTATAAGTAAAGACTTGTTCTGTTGTAAACACCACTTACGATTCCTGTTTCGTTGTTTCTAATTATTCACCTCGTTATTTGTAGAGATGAAGATATAAATAATGTGGAATAAAATGTGCACATTTCAGTATTTTTAAAGTGTACGGTTTTCTCAGTTTCTGTGTTATTTCATTTAATAACCGTGGCACGTGTAGAATTATGTTATTTAAGAGGTGGGCAGAGAGGAGTAAATAATTAGTTGTGGGTGAAGAAAATAGTCAAATGTTATTACTTACAAAACTTATAGCCTTTCTTGATGTGTATGAAGTGTTTATGTATTCCTATTAATTATTACAAAATAAATTATTTTAAGCCATCTCTGCACAGCATCGCGTGAGTTTCATGTTATTCCAAAGTACCAACCTCTACTATTATTAGCCAATCCAACAGTATAGGAAGATCCTATAGCCAATAAAACAATTTATTAATATTCTAAGCCAATCAAAAATACAGTAAAATTCAACGGCCAATAAAACAATAGAGAATTTTTCTTAAGTGATACTAATAAAAGAAATGATTGTAATCGTGAAAAAAACGTCATCGACAATATATGTGGGACTCAAAGTATGAAACAAGTACTATTGTATTTACTGTATTTGTGAAAACCATATGAAACCAAATAAAAAGCATAATGTTAAAAATATATTAGTCCTAATACGATATTATAAATGTTATCGTGTTTTGGTAGCTTAGAAAATGCATTCACATCATAAAGAATAAAATAAATGTGGTTGACTGAAAATTAGCAAATGAAGTTATTGAAAATAAGGGTAAGAAAGTATAACATACGTAACATGTTTTGTTACTAGTGCTGAACTTCTGGATAAAGAGGGGTAATGGGTGGGCGTAAAATTTAGGTGAAAATAAATACCGAAAACAAATTGTGAAAGAGAAATACCAAATGAAAAATTTTTACAATTTCTGACCAGGAAATGACTATTAGGATATAAAAAAGTTTTTCGTATTCATGTAAAAAAAGTTAAGTTGAAGCAGACCTTACGACAACTAATGTGAAAGGTCGTGTTTGTATTCACAAAAATGCCAGGTAACTGGTTCATTTACAAGGAAAGCATCCAGAAACTGTGAATGAGTGGCTGACGTCATTGTCAAAATTGGACCGAACCTGCAAACCTTGTTTTTGTTTGTTTGTTTGTTTTGGAATTTCGCAAAAAGCTACTCAAGGGCTATCTGTGCTAGCCGTCCCTAATATAGCAGTGTAAGACTAGATGGAAGGCAGCTAGTCATTACCACACACCGCCAACTCTTGGGCTATTCTTTTACCAACGAAAAGTGAGATTGACCGTCACATTATAACGCCCCGCGGCTGGGAGGGCGAGCATGTTCGGCGCGACTCGGGCGCGAACCCGCGACCCTCAGATTACGAAGCGCACACCTTAACGCGCTAGGCCATGCCAGGCCCCCACAAACCTTGTAGACCATGATTGTTTCAGTATGAAACCATATGTCTTTCAGTGAATGTAGCCGTTGGACGGCCCGGCATGGCCAAGTGTGTTAAGGCGTTCGACTCGTAATCGGAAGGCTGCGGGTTTGAATCCCAGTCGCACCAAACTTGCTCGCCCTATCAGCCTTGGGGAATTATAATGTGACGGTCAATCCAACTATTCGTTGGTAAAAGAGTAGCCCAAGAGTTGGCGGTGGGTGGTGATGACTAGCTACCTTCTCTCTAGTCTGACACTGTTAAATTAGGGACGGCTAGCTCAGATAGCCCTCGAGTAGCTTTGAGCGAAATTAAAAAAAAAACGTATCTGTTGGATGAATTACATCGTAAATATTAAAGCTGTTTAATATTACCAGGAAAACAGTTATATTGTTCTCGGGACGAGACAGTTTAACAGGTTATAACACAAGGGGTGTAGTATTGTTGGCAGAGTTAGCGGTGAATTGGTATATAGACTAATAGAGGGGCAGTTCAGTTATGAGAGTAATACGTTGGAAGTATTATGGGATTAATATATTATCAGTGCTTTCTAAGGCGTAGCAGATGATATTTCGACTATGTGCTGCATACCTCAGGGAAAAACAAGGAACTTCACACTGATTTCTTTATGTGCTGGATACCTCAGGGAAAAACAAGGAACTTCACACTGATTTCTTTCATGCGATTCGAAAGAAAAATTAGCAAAATTATCTGATCATTGATTTTGTGTTCCCAATATTTCTTCATGTCTTCAAAAGAAAAAGAATCAACTGTTATCATATTTCTTCAGGTCTTGAACATAAAGCTAATCAACTGATATAATGTTTTCACGCCTTTAGTAGAAAGAGAATCAACTGTTATAATATTTTTTCAGGTATTGAATGGAAAGAATACAAACCGTTATAATATTTTTCAGTTCTTGAATAGAAAGAGAATTAACTGTTATAACACTTCTTAAGGTTTTGAACAGAAAGAGAATTAAGAGTTATAATATATCTTAAGGTTTTGAACACATAGAGAATCAACTCTTATAATATATATTCAGGTATTGAGTAAAAAGAGAATCAACTCTTATAATATATATTCAGGTATTGAGTAAAAAGAGAATCAACTCTTATAATATATATTCAGGTATTGAATACAAAAAGAATCAACTGTTATAATATTTCTTCGTGTCTTCAACGTAAAGAGAATTAACAGTTATAATATTTCTTCAGGTGTTCAATAAAGAGATAGTTAACTGTTATGTTATTTCATCAGGTGTTGAAGGGAAGGAAAATAAACTATTACAAAAAAATTTCAGTTCTTGAATAGAAAGAGAATCAACCATTATAATATTTCTTGAGGAAGTGAAGAGAAAGGAAATCAACTGTTATAATGTTTCTCCACGTCTTGGATAGTAAGAAAATCAACTGTTATAATATTTCTTCAGGTTTTCAACATCAAGAGAATCAACTTTTATAATGTTTTTTTCAGTTCTTAAATATAAAGATAATCAACTGTTATAATATTTTTTTCAAGTCTTGAATAAAAGGAGAATTAACTGTTATAATATTTCCTCAGGTCTTGAAAACAAAGAGAATCAACTGTTATAAAATTTCATCAGGTGTAGAATAAAAATATATTCAATAGTTATAATATTCTTTCAGTACTTGAATAGAAAAAGAATCAATTGTTAAAATATTTCTTCATGTCTTGAACAGAAAGACAATCGTCTATAATTATATATATTCTAGTATGGAATAGAAAGTGAATCAACTGTTATAATATTTCTTAAGGTTATAAACATAAAGAGAATCAAAACTTATTATCTTTCTTCAGGTACTGAATATAAATTGAATCAATTGTTATTACATTTCTTCACGTCTTGAACACAAAGAGAATCAACTGTTATAAAATTTCTTCAGGTATTGAATAGAAAAATAATCAACTGTTATAATATTTCTTAAGGTCTTGAAATGGAAGAAAATCAATGATTATAATATTTTCTCATATCTTGAAGAGAAAGAGAATCAACTGTAATAATATTTTTTTCAGGTATTGAACACAAAGAGAATCAACTGATATAAAATTTCTTCAGCTACTGTATAAAAAGATAATCAACTGTTGCTATATTTCTTCATGTTTTGAACGGAAAGAAAATCAACTGTCACAATATATTTTTCAAGTATTGAAGAGAAAGTTTGTTTGTTTGTTTGGAAATTTTGCACAAAGCTACTCGAGAGGTATCTGTGCTAGCCGTCCCTAATTTAGCAGTGTAAGACTAGAAGGAAGGCAGCTAGTCATCACCACCCTTGAAGAGAAAGAGAATCAACTGTTATAATATTTCCTCAGGTCTTGAAAACAAAGAGAATCAACTGTTATAAAATTTCATCAGGTGTAGAATAAAAATATATTCAATAGTTATAATATTCTTTCAGTACTTGAATAGAAAAAGAATCAATTGTTAAAATATTTCTTCATGTCTTGAAAAGAAAGACAATCGTCTATAATTATATATATTCTAGTATGGAATAGAAAGTGAATCAACTGTTATAATATTTCTTAAGGTTATAAACATAAAGAGAATCAAAACTTATTATCTTTCTTCAGGTACTGAATATAAATTGAATCAATTGTTATTACATTTCTTCACGTCTTGAACACAAAGAGAATCAACTGTTATAAAATTTCTTCAGGTATTGAATAGAAAAATAATCAACTGTTATAATATTTCTTAAGGTCTTGAAATGGAAGAAAATCAATGATTATAATATTTTCTCATATCTTGAAAAGAAAGAGAATCAACTGTTATAATATTTCTTCAGCTACTGTATAAAAAGATAATCAACTGTTATAATATTTCTTCATGTCTTGAACGGAAAGAAAATGAACTGTTATAATATTTCTTCTGGTTTTAAAAATAAAGAGAATCAAAACTTATTATATTTCTTCAGGTTTTTAAAATAAAGAAAACCAACTGTTATAATATTTCTTCAGGTCTTGAACAGTAAGAGAATCAACTGTTATAATGTTTCTTCATGTATTGAATAGAAAGCTAATCAGCTGGTATGATATTTTTTCACGTGTTAGAAAGAGAATCAATTGTTAAAATATTTTTCTCGTCTTGAATAAAAAGAGAATCAACTTGTATAATATTTTTTGACTTCTTGAATAGAAAGAGAATCAACTGTTATAATATTTCTTGAGGTATTGTGTAAAAAAGAAACAACTGGTATTACATTTCTTTAAGTCTTGAAGAGAAACAAAATAATCTGTATATTATTTTTTCAGTTCTTGAATAGAAAGAGTATCAATTATTATAATATTTTTAACGATTGAACAGAAAGAGAATCAGTTGTTATGATATTTCTTCATTTCTTGAACAGAAAGAAAATCAACTGTTATAATATTTTTTCATGTCTTAAACGGAAAGAGAATCAAATGTTATAATATTTTTTCAAGTCTTGAATAGAAGGAAAATCAACTGTTATAATATTTATTTACGTCTTGAAAACAAAGAAAATCAATTGTTATAATATTTCATCAGGTGTGGAATAAAAATATATTCAATAGTTATAATATCATTTCAGTTCTTGAATAGAAAAAGAATCTACTGTTAATATATTTCTCCTTGTTTTGAACAGAAAGACAATCGTCTCTAATTATATATATTCTAGTACGGAATAGAAAGAGAATCAACTGTTATAATATTCCTTCAGGCTATAAACATAAAGAGAATCAAAACTTATTATATTTCTTCAGCTATTGTATAAAAAGAAATTAACTGTTATAATATTTCTTCAGGTTTTTAAAATAAAGAGAACCAACTGTGATAATATTTCTTCAGGTCTTGAACAGTAAGAGAATCAACTGTTATAGTATTTCTAAATTATTGAATAGAAAGAGTATAAACTGTTATAATATTTCTTAACGTATTGAATAGAAAGAGAATCAAATTTTATAATATTTATTCAGGTCTTGAAAAAAAAAGAGAATCAACTATGATAATGTTTCTTCATGTATTGAATAGAAAGCTGATCAGCTGTTATAATATTTTTTCATGTGTTAGAAAGAGAATCAACTGATAAATGTTTTTTCTCTTCTTCGATAAAAAGAGAATAAACCATTATAATATTTCTTGAGGTATTAAATGGAAAGATAATCAACTGTTATAGTATTTTCTTGAGGTATTGAATGGATAGATAATCAAGTGTTATAATATTTCTTGACGTCTTCAATAGAAAGAGAATCAATTGTTATTATATTTCTTCAGGTCTTGAACAGAAAGAAATTCGACTGTTTAATATTTTTTGAGTTCTTGAATATAAAGACATAAACTGTGATAATATTTCTTCACGTCTTGAAGTGAAAGAGAATCAACAGTAATAATATTACTTCACCTCTTGAAATTAAAGAAAATCAACTTTTATAATATTTTTAGGTCTTAAATAAAAAGAGAATTAACAGTTATAATGCTTTCTCAGGTGACGAACAGAAAGAAAAGGAACTGTTATAATATTTTTCTCAAGTCTTAAATAGAAAAAGAATCAACCGTTATAATATTTCTTCAGGACTTGAACAGAAAGAAAAGAAAATCAAATGTTATAATATTGTTTTCAGTTCTTGAATATAAAAAGATTCAACTGTTGTTGTATTTCTTAAGGTCTTGAACACAAAGAGAATGAACTGTTATAAGATTTCTTCAGGCCTTGAACAGAAAAAAATCAACTGTTATAATATTTTTGTTAGTTTTTGAATATAAAAAGAATCAGCTTTTACAATATTTATTCAGACTTTGAACATATAGAGATCAACCGATATAGTATTTCTTCCCGTCTTTAATAGAAAGAGAATCACATTTTATAATATTTCTTTCTGTTTTTGAATACAAAAAGAATCAACTATTATAAATTTCTTCAAGTCTGAACATAAAGAGAATAATTTGTTATAATTTTTTTCAGGTCTTAGTTACAAAGAGAAAGAACTGTTATAATATTTTTTCTCTTCTTGAATATAAAGAGAGTCAAGAGCTATAATATTTCTCAAGATTTTGAACACGCAGAAAATCAAAGGTTATAATATTATTTTTCCATTTCTTGAACAGAAAGAGAATAAACTGTTCTAATATTTCTTCAGGTATTGGGCCCGGCAATGCGAAGTGGGTTAATGCGTTCGACACGTAATCCGAGCGTCGCGGGTTCGAATACTTGTCGCACCAAACATGCTCGCCCTATCAGCTGTGGGGGCGTTATAATGTTGCGGTCAATCCCACTATTTGTTAGTAAAAGAGTAGCCCAAGAATTGGTGGTGATGACTAGCTGCCTTCCCTCTAGTCTTACACTGCAAAATTAGGGACGATTAGCGCAGATAGCCCTCGAGTAGCTTTGGACGAAATCCAAAACAAACAAACAATCTTCAGGTATTGAATAGAAAGATAATCAATTGTTATAATATTTTTTCAGATGTTGAACATAAAGAAAATCAAAGGTTATAATATTTTTAACGTCTTGGATAGAAAGAGAATCAATTGTTAAAATATTTTTTCTCGTCTTGAATAAAAAGAGAATCAACTTGTATACTATTTTTTCACTTCTTGAATAGAAAAAAAATCAACTGTCATAATATTTCTTTACGATTTGAACATACAGTTAATCAACTGTTATAATATTTCTTAAGGTTTTTAACAGAAAGGGAATGAAGTGTTAGAATGTTTCTTGACGTCTTGAATAGAAAGAAAATCAATTGTTATCATATTTCTTCATGTCTTGAAAGGAAGAAATGCGACAGTTATAATATTTTTTGAGTTCTTGAATATAAAGATAATCAACTGTTATAATATTCCTACACGTCTTGAAAAGAAAAAGAATCAACTGTTATAATATTTTTAAGTCATAAATAAAAAGATAAATAATAGTTTTAAGTTTTCTTCAGGTCATTAACAGAAAGAAAATGAACTGCTATAATATTTCTTTAAGTCTTAAATTAAAAAGAATCAAATGTTATAATATTTTTCAGTTCTTGAATATAAAGAGATTCAACTATTATAACATTTCTTATGCTCTTGAATAGAAAGTGAATCAAGTGTTATAATATTTCTTCAGGTTTTCAGCATAAAGATAATAAAAAAAATACTTTCAGGTACTGAATAGAAAGAGAATCAACTGTTATAATGTTTCTTTAGGTCTTCAATATAAAGACAATCGACTGTAATAATATTTTTTCTTGTTTTGAATAGAAATAAATAAATAGGTATAATATTTTTTAACGTTTTGAACACAAAGAGAATGAACTGTTCTAATATTTCTTCAGGTATTAAATAAAAAGAGAATCAATTGTTATAATATTTCTTCAGTTGTTGAGCATAAAGAAAATCGACTGTTATAATATATTTTCACGTCATGGATATAAAAAGAATCAACTGTTAAAATATTTTTTCTTGCCTTGAATAAAAAGATAATCAACTTTTATAATTTTTTTATTTCTTGAATAGAAAAAATGAATTATTATAATATTGCTTGAGGTCTTGAACAAAAAGAGAATCAATTGTTATAACATTGCTTTAGGTATAAATAGAAAGAAAACTAACTCTTATAATATTTCTTCACGTCTAGAATAGAAAGAGAATCAACTGTAATAATATTTCTCCAGGTTTAGAATAGAAAGATTATCAACTGTTATTATATTTCTTCTGGTCTTAAACAGAAAGAAAATTAATTGTTATATTTTTTTCAGGACTTCAATAAAAATATATTGAACAATTATAATTTTCTTTGAGTCCTTGAATAGAAAAAGAATCAACTGTTATAATATTTCTTCATGTCTTGAACAGTAAGAGAACCAAGTGTAATAATATTTCTTCATGTCTTGAACAGTAAGAGAACCAAGTGTAATAATATTTATTCTGATATTGAACAGAAAGAGAATCAACTGTAATAATATTTATTCAGGTTTTGAACATATACAGATCAACCGATATAATATTTCTTCACGTCTTAAATGGAAAGAGAATCACCTTTCATAATATTTCTTTCAGTTCTTGAATACAAAAAGAATCAACTGTTATAAATTTCTTCAGGTCTTGAACATAAAGAGAATCAACAGTTATAATATTTCTTGCAGTACTGAATAGATAGAGAATCAACTGTTGCTATATTTCTTCATGTTTTGAACGGAAAGAAAATCAACTGTCACAATATATTTTTCAAGTATTGAAGAGAAAGTTTGTTTGTTTGTTTGTTTGGAAATTTCGCACAAAGCTACTCGAGGGTTATCTGTGCTAGCCGTCCCTAATTTAGCAGTGTAAGACCAGAGGGAAGGCAGCTAGTCATCACCACCCTTGAAGAGAAAGAGAATCAACTGTTATAATATTGTTTCAGGTTTTCAGCATAAAGAAAATCATCTGTTATAATATCTTCTTCATGGATTGAATAGAAAGATGATCAGCTGTTATAATATTTCTTGAGCTCTTCAATATGAAGAGAATCAATTGTTATTATATTTCTTTACGTCTTCAATAGAAAGAGAATCAAGTGTTATACTGTTTCTTAAGGTATTTAACAGAAAGAATTAACTGTTATAATATTTCTTCAGGTCGTAAACATAAAAATAATCAACTTATAATATTTCTTCAGGTCGTAAACATAAAAATAATCAACTTATAATATTTCTTCAGGTATTGAATAGAAAGATAATCAACTGTTATAATATTTTTTTTTCAGTTCTTGAATTGAAAAATAATAAACCGTTATAATATTTTTGTAGGTACTGAATAGAAAGAGAATCAACTGTTATTATATTAATTGTTTTTGTATGTATGTGATGTATATAGTTGAACGTTCTCTGAATTTGTTGAAGATTCACGTGAGAAACAATCAACAATGTTTGTTGTACGAAAACGCATGGTTATTTGAATATTGTTAAACATTCTAGAATCATGCGTGTTTCGTATGAAAGGAACTAGCTGTGAGAGAGTAATGGAATATCATTGGCCAGCCATAGGCATCTGAAGCTATAATTGTAATTAATGCTTCAGTAAATCAACTTTGGACGTTAGTGTTACTATAAGATATCTTCATCGGTAAGAAGCGAACTTGTAACAGGCGTGAGACCAACCTAACTATTTGGGTGCAACAATATCAACTCAGAATTCATTTGCACGTTGTGGACCTAGATTGTAGTTAAAATATTCAGTTCTAGAGTGAATATAAGACACAGTATAGTTTGTAAGTTTGTAAAACTGTTGTATATAAACCATCATTTATAAACACTATTAGTAATAACTGCTAATATAATTTGTATTACTTTATTTGTTTTTATATTAAAATATATTTGTGTTAAAAAGAATTTCTGTGAATCAATCTTGAAGGCGAGCATCATAAATTTGATACATATTAACAATTAATTAGCCTCTAAATTCAAAATAAAATTTCCGGTTATTTGAAATAGTGATACCTAATACACGTAATATAGAAAATGGGAGACTCGTCCGAAATAAATTATAATACGTCATAAATGTGGTGCTGGTTTTAGTGTATTTGGTTCACAAGTGTTTCTCAATAGCTTGTTGTCCAACGTTTTCTTCAGTTGCAATATACCGTTTCGATTAACATGCAGATGTAAAACAAATTTTTCGATTGTTCGTTTTACTAATTCAAGCTTTCTCGTAAAATCACAGAAACTGAAGAGGAATAGATTTAGGCACAATAATTACAAACACGTGTGATAGCAATATGGTTTACGACAGTTTTGTTTTACGTGCTTTTCGATAAGTCAACAGGAGTGTTAAGCTATTACAAAACTTACAAGATCAATCCTGAAAACTGGAAAATCCTTTAAAACGTCGGCTTATAGTTCTGAACACAATAGTTTTTTCATCAATATCGTATATTGATAAAGTTTATGTTTACCAACACATCACTAGGGGTATTGAGATGGTGTCAAGGATACTAGTAGTGTCTCTAAATTATTCAGATAGTATCAAGAATAGCATGTAGTGTTGTAGGTGTTTACCAACACGACACTAGGGTATTGATTTGATATCCAGGATACTAGTAGTGTTGTAGGTGTTTACCAAAACGTCACTATGGTACTGTGATTCACTCAAGGATACTAGTGGTATTGTAGTTGTTTACTAACATGTCGCTATGGGTATTCATATTGCATCAAGGACAACTGGTAGTGTTGTAGATGTTTACAAAAACATCACTAGGGGTATTTAGATAGTATCAAGTATAATTAGTTGTGTTGCAGGCGTTTACCTACATGTGACTAAGTTATTAAGATGATATCAAGGATAACTTGTAGGTGTTTACCAACACCACACTAGTTTATTGATTTTGTATCAAGGATACTAGTAGTGTTTTAGGTGTTTAAAAAACATCACTATGGGTATTCAGATAGTATCAAGTATAATTAGTTGTGTTGCAGGCGTTTACCTACATGTGACTAAGTTATTAAGATGATATCAAGTATAACTTGTAGGTGTTTACCAACACCACACTAGGGTATTGATTTTGTATCAAGGATACTAGTAGTGTTGTAGGTGTTTACGTACACGTCACCACATCAATTCAAATGGTATTAAGGAAAACTTGAAGTTTTGTAGATGTTAACCAAACTGTCGCCAGGGTTATAGAAATGGTATCAAGAATAACTAGTAGTGTTGTAGGTGTTGTCCAACACCACACTAGGGTATTGATTTTGTATCAAGGATACTAGTAGTGTTGTAGGTGTTTACGTACACGTCACCACATCAATTCAAATGGTATTAAGGAAAACTTGAAGTTTTGTAGATGTTAACCAAACTGTCGCCAGGGTTATAGAAATGGTATCAAGAATAACTAGTAGTGTTGTAGGTGTTGTCCAACACGTCACTTGGGATATTCAGATGGTATCAAGAATAACTAATATTCTTGTAAATGTTTACCAACACGTCACTTTGGCTATTGAAATGTTATAAAGGATAACTAGTAGTGTTGTAGGTGTTTACCAACACGATACTAGGGTAATGGTTTGGTATCAAGGATACTAGTAGTGTTATAGGTGTTTACGAACACGTCACTAAGGGTATTCAGAGGGTATCGAGGATAACTAATATAGTTCTAGGTTGGTGTTTAGCAACATGTCACTAGGGGTATTGATATGGCATCAAGAATAACCTGTAGTGTTATAGGTGTTTATCAATACGAAACTTGGGGTATTCAGATGGTATCAAGAGTAACTAGTAGTGATGTAGGATTTTACTAACACTTCACTAAAGGTATTGAGATGGTATCAAGGATACTAATAATGTTGTAGGTGTTTACCAACATTTTAATTGGGTTATTGAGATGGTATCAAGAATAACTGGTAGTGTTGTTGACATGTACCAACATGCCATTTGGAGTAATGAGATTGATTCAAGGATAACTAGTAGTGTTTTAGGTGTTTACTAACACGTCACTAAAGGTATAAAAATAGTATCTAGGATAACAAGTGGTTTTGTAGGTGTTTACCAACACGTCACTCTGGGTATTGAGATGGTGTCAAGGATAACTAGTGGTGTTGTAGGTAGTTACCAATAAGTATTTAGGGGTATTGAGCAGTATCAAGGATAATTAGTAGTGATGTAGATGTTTGGAAAATTGAGGTGGTGTCAAGGATAACTAGTAGTGTTGTTGATATGTACTAACACATCACTAGGAGTACTGAGATTGTATCAAGGATAAAAAATAGTATTGTCGGTGTTTACAAACATATCACTAGTGGTATTGATATTGTGTCAAGTAATGATAACTAGTAGTGGTGTATCTGTTTACCAAAACGTCACTACGGGTATTGTAATGGTATCAAGGATAAGCAATAATGTTGTAGGTGTTTACCAAACGTCACTCTGGGTGTTGAGATGGTATCAAGGATAACAAAAGTGTTGCGTGTGTTTAGAAATATAATATTCAACAGTGTATTAAAAGAGGAGGATGGATACGTTATAAAAGCTATAGACATTGAATGTTTTAAAATGTAATGCCTTAGAGTGAAGTCCTTTCGGATATTTCATTAAAAAAAATTACTCTGTAGCTTCATTCTATGTCTATACATTTTGATTTTAATTCACATGTGATATATTTCACGAACAGATAGCACTATGAAATAACTATAGTTACATTTAGCAAAATATTTTTGTTGGTGTAATTCTAACGGAACAAATTTGTGAAAATATATTTTATTACACACAATTTTGAAGGTAATAGGCCTAGTAGTTTAAATTATAAAATTCGTGCTGATAGCTCTCTTATTTTCGTTTTTTTCTTGTTATTCACATAATTTTTTATGGTATAGATAGTCATATTTTGTTTGTTTTTCTCTTTTTTTTTTGAAGTAATAGACCATATGTGTTCTGTTGCATATGTATTTAATACGTTGCTTAACTCATAATACTGTCCTTGACATAATTTTCCATGGCTATTTAGTTTCTTTTTGTATTTACCAGCGAAATTGACTGCAGAAATGTGACAAAAACATTGATATTTTTGCCACATATTTTGAAAATACAGAAAATTTAAATAAATTATACAATCTCTTTTTTCTTTCTGTATATTTCCAAATATTGTCCATATGTAAGGTACAGTTCTAATGATTCGTAGTTTTGTTAGAGTCAAGATATATTCTTACCATCTTGTTTTGTAACATCATAAGAGATGCGCTTAGTCCCTTAACATCACATGATAGTAATATATGTACATTATAGTTAGTCCTTTATATAGACTTCATTATTAGCATTGTCATAGTTTCTTTCTTCGCTCTTGGAAACTGTGACATGTAACATTCTGTGACCTGTTATCTTCAGCTTGGCACTTCCTAGATACTTTTATTTTCCTTAACGAACTGGGGTTATAAATATATATATGGATATATATTATTTTATTAAACTGTAGAAAACATATTCTCATGTCTAAAGTTATCATTCCAGGATGTTCTTCGACTGATGCGTTTCTACGATCAGTTTCATGGTGTGAGATCTTGTGGGATTAATTTATTCAATGATCCTCTCAACGTAAGGAACGACCTCTGCGAATCGTTCTTTCGTTGCCTGTGGGGGTAATAGTGTTACATACCCACTTGTAGTGATGTAGTTGTGTTTCCTACCCTGTTGTAGTGATGTAATTTGTTTCATACACTGTTATAGTGATGTAGTAGTGTTTCGTACCCTGTTGTAGTGACGTAGTAATGTTTCAAACCCTGTTGTAGTAACGTAGTAATGTTTCGATGTAGTTGTGTTTCATACTCCGTTGTAGCGATGTAGTTGTGTTTCATACCACGTTGTAGCGATACAGTAGTGTTTTATACCACGTTGTGTTGATGTAGTAGTGTTTCATACCCTGTTGTAGTTGAAATCTGCGGTTTATGTATATACCCGATTACAGAAACACCAGATAGACATATAGAAAACTGATTTATAAATACAACTTTATAGAAACATCAGATAGATAGATGGTAAACTAAGTGTTTAGGTGTCGTAATTTTGAACAATTGTCCTGTAAATTATTAAGAAATTATAAAAACTGTCACAGGAAGGTTCACCGTAATCGATAACTTTTTGTTTTTGTGAATTAATGTTAATATTAATTAATTAATATTAACTGCTTCCGTAAAAAGTAAGCTGACAAGTAAAGTTGTAAAGTTACTTCTTATATAAGAAAGCAATAGAATATTTGTGAAATGTGTGTGGTTAAGAGGTGTAACGTCTTCATTATCATTACACCAAAGTACAACCCACTCCAACATTTGTGTGTGGTTAAGGTGTAACGTCTTCATTATCATTACACCAAAGTACAACCCACTCCAACATTTGTGTGTGGTTAAGGTGTAACGTCTTCATTATCATTAAACCAAAGTACAACCCACTCCAACATTTGTGTGTGGTTAAGGTGTAACGTCTTCATTATCATTAAACCAAAGTACAACCCACTCCAACATTTGTGTGTGGTTAAGGTGTAACGTCTTCATTATCATTACACCAAAGTACAACCCACTCCAACATTTGTGTGTGGTTAAGGTGTAACGTCTTCATTATCATTAAACCAAAGTACAACCCACTCCAACATTTGTGTGTGGTTAAGGTGTAACGTCTTCATTATCATTAAACCAAAGTACAACCCACTCCAACATTTGTGTGTGGTTAAGGTGTAACGTCTTCATTATCATTACACCAAAGTACAACCCACTCCAACATTTGTGTGTGGTTAAGGTGTAACGTCTTCATTATCATTAAACCAAAGTACAACCCACTCCAACATTTGTGTGTGGTTAAGGTGTAACGTCTTCATTATCATTACACCAAAGTACAACCCACTCCAACATTTGTGTGTGGTTAAGGTGTAACGTCTTCATTATCATTACACCAAAGTACAACCCACTCCAACATTTGTGTGTGGTTAAGGTGTAACGTCTTCATTATCATTAAACCAAAGTACAACCCACTCCAACATTTGTGTGTGGTTAAGGTGTAACGTCTTCATTATCATTACACCAAAGTACAACCCACTCCAACATTTGTGTGTGGTTAAGGTGTAACGTCTTCATTATCATTACACCAAAGTACAACCCACTCCAACATTTGTGTGTGGTTAAGGTGTAACGTCTTCATTATCATTAAACCAAAGTACAACCCACTCCAACATTTGTGTGTGGTTAAGGTGTAACGTCTTCATTATCATTACACCAAAGTACAACCCACTCCAACATTTGTGTGTGGTTAAGGTGTAACGTCTTCATTATCATTACACCAAAGTACAACCCACTCCAACATTTGTGTGTGGTTAAGGTGTAACGTCTTCATTATCATTACACCAAAGTACAACCCACTCCAACATTTGTGTGTGGTTAAGGTGTAACGTCTTCATTATCATTACACCAAAGTACAACCCACTCCAACATTTGTGTGTGGTTAAGGTGTAACGTCTTCATTATCATTAAACCAAAGTACAACCCACTCCAACATTTGTGTGTGGTTAAGGTGTAACGTCTTCATTATCATTACACCAAAGTACAACCCACTCCAACATTTGTGTGTGGTTAAGGTGTAACGTCTTCATTATCATTACACCAAAGTACAACCCACTCCAACATTTGTGTGTGGTTAAGGTGTAACGTCTTCATTATCAGTACACCAAAGTACAACCCACTCCAACATTTGTGTGTGGTTAAGGTGTAACGTCTTCATTATCATTAAACCAAAGTACAACCCACTCCAACATTTGTGTGTGGTTAAGGTGTAACGTCTTCATTATCATTACACCAAAGTACAACCCACTCCAACATTTGTGTGTGGTTAAGGTGTAACGTCTTCATTATCAGTACACCAAAGTACAACCCACTCCAACATTTGTGTGTGGTTAGGGTGTAACGTCTTCATTATCATTAAACCAAAGTACAACCCACTCCAACATTTGTGTGTGGTTAAGGTGTAACGTCTTCATTATCATTAAACCAAAGTACAACCCACTCCAACATTTGTGTGTGGTTAAGGTGTAACGTCTTCATTATCATTACACCAAAGTACAACCCACTCCAACATTTGTGTGTGGTTAAGGTGTAACGTCTTCATTATCATTACACCAAAGTACAACCCACTCCAACATTTGTGTGTGGTTAAGGTGTAACGTCTTCATTATCATTAAACCAAAGTACAACCCACTCCAACATTTGCTAAATAAGTTACAATGATATAAAGAAAATGTTTTTATTATTACCTTTTGCAAAACTTTTTCTTTCCATTTACTTGTTTGAACATTTTAATGATTAAACAAATACTTCAGGGCCGTAGAAAGTTTGATTGCCTTAAAATGACCATCCTCTAATAACAAAAACATTATACTCATGAAACGTCAAGTATTTATGTTTAAGTACCAACAAAATTTTTTATCACTGGTTCACACCTTTCCAAGGACATCTAACCAAATTACACGTTTCTTTTGTATCTAACAAGGAAAACACGTGAGGAAAGCCTTAAGTGGAGAGGAGCCATGTACACATTCCGTGTTTTGTTGTTTTAGGGTGTGTAAACATTACTATGCACAACAAAGTTTTTGCTTCTTGAACACTGTTGGGTGTTTCTTATAGATTTTTGGCTGCTGATCGAGAAAATCACATCCAAATTTGCACATCACGTACCGTTTCATCGAAATCTTCAGTTTCACCAGAACATTGCTACAATGGAAAAACGATATCAGGGCAACTGGAATCCGTCATTGCTTGCTGACTACTGTTGGACACTGCAAGGTGATGCACCGGACACTGAATACAAACGAAAATCAGGAGCAAAACACTTTTAATTATGTTGAACTTAATAGCGTATTAGAAACATCAACGCAATTAAATATGTTACTGCCGGTAAACAGTTAACTGTCTATTTCTCAGAGTTCCTACGTGATGAAGCAAAACCAAAACTATATTTGTGCATACCCACCAGGTACCTGTCACAATCAGCAAAAACTTTTCAGGAAGCAAAACTTTTCAAAAGAATTGTTGTGCAGTGTTACCTAAAGAGATGGTAACAAGTTGACACATCAGAATAGTTGTTTGAAGGGAAGAACAACATTTATAGATAACAATATTACCTCTACACACTACTAAAGCTCTACTATACAATATAGCTCGTTCAACTCTACAAGAAACGTTTACACCAGCTGAGTAAAGAGTAGTTAGACCTCACCACCTAACTAAAGATTAGTTAGATCACATAAACTGACAAAATATTAGTTAAACCACACCACCTGACCAATAATTAGTTGGATCATACCAGCTGACTAAATATTAGTTAGACGACACTAGATGACTAAAGATCAGCTAGACCACACCAGCTGACTAAAGATTAGTTAGACCACACCACCTAACTAAAGATTAGTCAGACCACACCAGCTGACTAAAGATTAGTTAGATCACATAAGCTGACAAAATGTTAGTTAAACCACACCACCTGACCAATAATTAGTTGGATCATACCAGCTGACTAAATATTAGTTAGACGACACTAGATGACTAAATATTAGTTAGAAAACACCACCTGACTAAAAATTAGTAACACCACACCCATGTAATATATGTTCTGTATATACTGTAGAAATATGAGGACGAAGAACGGAAGAGATTATTTAATACA
Organism: Tachypleus tridentatus; assembly: GCF_004210375.1. Lineage (NCBI taxonomy): Eukaryota > Metazoa > Arthropoda > Merostomata > Xiphosura > Limulidae > Tachypleus > Tachypleus tridentatus. Next base: position 48,924,455 of record NC_134830.1, read on the forward strand.
TGTACTGAACATGTTGTAGAAACATGAGGACGAATAATAGAAGAGGCTATTTGTTTTATGTACTGTATATAGTTTAGAAACATAAGGACAAAGAACAGAAGAAATAATAATCAGTGATGTCGAGAACACCCACTTGTAGAGAAATATATATCTAAAAACGGCTCGTTTAGGTTGAGAAAATATTTTACGTAGAGGAGCTAACAACGTTTCGACCTTCTTCATTGTTCGCTCCTCTACGTAAAATATTTTTTCGACCTAAACGAGCCGTTTTTAGATATATAAAGAACAGAAGAGGTTATTTTGTATATGTTATGTATATACTGTAAAAATATGAGGACAACGAACAGTAGAGGTTGTCCATTATATTTGCTGTATGTACTGTAGCAACATGAAGACGAAGAACAGGAGTTATTTATTATATGTACTGTATAAACTGTAGGAACATGAGGACGAAAAACAGAAGAGGTTTTTTTAATATATGTACTGTGTATATTGCAGAAAGATGACGACGAAGAACAGAAGAGGTTTTATAGTATATGTACGGTATATATTATAAAAACATGAGGATGAAGAACAGAAGAGGTTTTATAGTATATGTACGGTATATATTATAAAAACATGAGGATGAAGAACAGAAGAGAATATTCAATAAGTGGACTGTATATACTGTCGAAACATCAGGAAGAAAAACAGAAAAGGCTATTTAATATATGTATTTTATATACCGTAGAAACATGAGGAAGAAGAACAGAAGAAGTTATTTATCATATGTACTGTATATATTCTAGAAAGATCAGGACGAAGAATAGAAGACGTTATTTATCATACGTACTGTATATATGTAGAAACATGAATACGAACAACAAAAGAGGTTATTTATTATATGTATTTTACACATTATAGAATCATGTGGACGAAGAACAGAAGAGGATATTTGTTATATGTACTGTATATACTGTGCAAACATGAGGACGAAGAACAGAAGAAGTTATTTATTACGTGTACTGTACCTATTTTAAAAACATGAGGACGAAGAACAGAAGACGTCATTTATTATATTTACGGTATATGATGGAGAAACATGAGGACGAAGAACAGAAGAGGTTTTTAATATATGTACTGTGTATATTGCAGAAACATGAGGAAGAACAGAAAAAGTTATTTAATATGTGGAGTGTAAATATTGTAGTAATATGAGGACAAAGAAGTCGTTATTTATAATAAGTACTGTGTATATTGTAGAAAGATGAGAAAAAAGAAGAGAGGAGGTTATTCATTATACGTACTGTATATACTGTAGAAACATGAATACAAACAAGGGAAGAGGTTATTTATTATATGTATTTTACACATTCTAGAAACACGTGGACAAAGAACAGAAGAGGTTATTTAATATGTGAACTGTATATATTGTAGTAAGATGAGGACGAAGAGCAGAAGAGGTTAGTTATTTAACATATGTACTCTATATATTGTAGAAACATGACAACAACAAAGAACATGGGAAGCAATTTATTATACGTACTATATATATTCTACAAATATGAGGACGAAAAACAGAAAAGGTTATTTCATACATGTACTGTAGATATTGTGGAAATATCAGCACGAAGAACAGAAGACGATATCTATTATATGTACTGTATATACTGTAGAATCACGAGGATGAAGAACAGACGAGGTTATTTAATATATGTAATGTCTATATAGCAGAAACACAAGGACGAAGAACAGAGGAGGTTATTTAGTATATGTACTGTATATATTGGAGAAACATGAGGACTAATAACAGATGAGGTTATTTAATATGTGGACTTTATATATTGTAGTAATATGAGGACAAAGAACAGAATACCTTGTTTATTATATGCACTGTATATACTGTAGAATCATAAGAAGAAAGAACATAATAGGTTTTCATTATATGTACTGTATATACTGTAGAAACGTGAGGACCGACAACAGAAGAGGTTATTTGTTTTAAATGAACTGTATATAGTATAGAAAATGAGGAGAAAGAACAATAGAGGCTAGTTAATATGAGTACTGTGTATACTGTAGAAACTTAAGGACAAAGAACAAAATGCCTTATTTATTATATTTACTGTATATACAGTGGAAACATGAGAAGGAAGAATAGAGGAGATTATTCATTATAAGTACTGCATATACAGTAGAAACATTAATACAAACAAGGGAACAGGTTATTTATTATATGTATTGTACACATTCTAGAAACATGTAAACGAAGAACAGAAGAGATTGTTTATTATATGTGCTATATATATTGTAGAAACATGTGGATGAATAATAGAATAGGCTATTTATTTTATATACTCTTTATAGAAATATGAGTACGAATAATAGAAGAGGTTATTTAGTATATGTACTGTATATATTATAGAAACATGAGGATGAAGAACAGAAGAGGTTGTTTTTTTGTAATATATATACTGTAGAAACATGAGAACAAATAATAGAATAGATTATATATTTTATGAACTGCATATATGGTAGAAACATAAGTACAAAGAACAGAAGAGGTTATTTATTGTATGTACTGTACATACTATAGAAACCTGAGGAGGAAGAACAGAAAAGGTTATTTAACATATGTACTGTAGAAACCTGAGGACAAAGAACAGAATAGGTTATTTATTATATGTACTGTATATACTGTAGAAGTATGAGGAAGTAGAACGGAAGAAGTTATTTATTATATGTACTGTATATACTGTAGAAGTATGAGGATGTAGAACGGAAGAAGTTATTTATTATATGTAGTGTACATACTGTACAATGATGAGAACAAGATTTCTGTATTTTGTATAATATCAGTCAGCCCAAATGTTCACACAGTTTCCTGTTATCTTCTAATGAAATTAGTCTAATTTTTACTTTATTATTTATTGCTCTAGTAATATCACAGATCTGTAAATCGTAATGTCCTTGTTTGAATCTCTCTTAACTTGATAAATACACAAGGACCTTGAGCTGGAAGGACTTACTGCTGTTACTATCTACTTTTGGTATGTCTGAGGGTTAAGTATTGCCTTTTCAAACTGACGCCCTCACAAACGCTTTGGTTGAAAACCTTCATGGGAGACAATACAGAAACAGGACTGCTTGATTCGAAAGAAGAAAGGGTGAGACATAATATTTTGTCTTAGTTACCCTCCAGAGAATTGTATCCTCGAACTTTGAAATTGATTCATGAAGCGGTAATATTGAAACAATAGCAGAAATGTTGTTGTACCTCAATTTAAAACAATGGGTTCCAACACTGAAAAAACTGGTCATCCTTGACTAATGTAGGTTTAGGTTTGAAAAATAGCAAGGTTAGGTTCAGTAATTATAAATTTCGATAGTAATATGAATTACACTGAAATTATTTCTATGCAATTTGAACTTAAAAGGACAACAACGAGATAAATATAAGAACAAGGTTCTGTAACAAATAGAACTGGTCTACATTATTGGAAAAACTGGTATCACTTAGAACGTGACGGAATGTTGACTTGCTTTACCCAACAACATGAAAGAGGTTTATACACTGTGGTGTAAATACTGCAGAATACAGCTATGACCCACGTTTAATTACTACTCTGTGTTACTGACCCATGTTACTTAACTGTATTGTGTAACCCACCCTTAGTTACTACCTTTTACTTAACTATACTGTATGACCCACGCTTAATAACTGCACTATGTGATCCATGTTATTTAACTACTGTATGACCTACACATAATATCTATATTATGTGACTGACGCATGTTACTTAACTACTGTATCACCTACACATAACTATACTGTGTAATTGACCCATGCTACTTAACTATTGTATGGCCTACACATAATATCTATAGTGTATGACCCGTGTTACTTATCTACTGTACTGTAATGCCCACACATAATAATTAAAGTTTAACCCATGTTAGTATTAACTCTACTGTATGACCTATGTATGATTCATTCCACTATATGACTCACTCAAGTTTAACCGACTGCATACCATTCACTCAAAATAATGATCCAATGATTAAAACTAATTGTGTTAATAATATCATTTTGTGGTTTCTCGTCTGAATACAACGTTCTTACTTTAACAATATGGTTCATTACATTAATTTAAAACTAGTCATGTTAATAATATTATTTTGTGGTTTATAGTCTGAATAAATCTTTCCTACTTTAATAATATGGTTTATTGTATTAATTTAAGACTTTAAAAGTAATATATATACGTACAAAAATTAAAGAATTACACTTGTCATACATAAGTCATTAGTATTACACTCATTACTACATTCTTATACATTAAATTATTTGTCTCGTGATGACGAGAAACCCACTTGAAGTAACAATGTATTTCAAGACAGCTGGTATGGGTATTAAAACGTCTCTACTTTATTTTAATAAAGGTTTTAATACCCATACCAGCCGTCTTGAGATACAAATTATTTGTCTGGTATATAAGAGATTTTCAAGAATTAAAAGTGTGTGTATAATAGCAGTATTCCAACTACACTAGATTAGTTATATCCTGTTACCGACGAAGTGTTTCGTCGGAAGAATTTATGTAAATATTTTACAAATATAAGTGTAATCTTATAAAAGATTATAAGAACTTATGAACTGTTTATAGAAAGCTTATAATAATAATGCATGTCATATTTTACACACCAAGTGTTTCTTTAAACCATGTCAAATATCAAGTGATTCAGGAGAACTGTCGTTATTTGACGTAATTCGATATTCATACAAGTTTGTTATATTAGCACGGTTTATTTTAACTTGTTAACATTACTTCTGGTCGTGTGTTCTTGTTTTTTTTCTAAATAGGAATTGACTTAGATTTCATTTAACCTTTAACTGTTTTCTTACAACTTGTTCCGTGAGATAAGCCTTTTCGATAATTATCTTAAAATTTAGTTTGAACGTTGGCATATTTCCATAAAAAATGTGAGTCGGAAAGTGAGGTTCCTAAAAACCTGTACAATTTTGAGGTAACAGGTCCTGTCCTCTCAAGTACAGTAATAACGTTGTGGCTGTAAAAGCAGAACTTGTTATCCGAATGTGAAGGACTTTTTTTAAAGTCCAGTTCTTTGTTCCTCAGCTATAACATTGTTAAATGTAAGCTAATTCTGAAAGGTATACTGTAATAAAAAACAATTTTAATAACGAAGCATATTCTAAAAATTAGATAGCCTAAACATTTTGGTTTCCGTTTCAGTTTCTACTGTTACATAAGTGGAAAACCTGGCGGAACGTCACTTAATAATCACTAGGGACAAAATCTCTTTAAACAAAGAGGCACCATAAAGAAAATTAACACAATAAATTATATAAATAACAAAAATACGTTTACAGATAATAATGTTGGAGTAGTTTCAGTCAAGTACATGTAGAAACTAGCAGTGTTAATTTTAACTGTATAATGTTTTGGATTGTGAAATTTTAACGTGGAAATTGGACGATGTCATCTTACTTTGCGAATCATGTATTAACGATGTCTTCCCAGTTCTTTTAAATATCAACTGATATGTTAGTAAAGTTAAAAAAAAAATTGGAAAAAATAAAAGTTACGTTAATTTAGGCGGATATGTTGACCGCGGATCAGAGGATAACATACCTGATTGCAAATGTATGGTTTGCTTTTAGTTTCCACCAAAATTAATTCGTTCTGCACGTTGGAGCCGCAGGTGTTATAGGAGTGACGGTAAAATGTCACTATTCGGTATCACAAGAACAGCCCAACACCTCGTGACTGATGATATTAACTAGCTATATTTGCTTTAGTCTATCGCATCAACATTAAGGACGGTTAACACTGACTGGCTGTGTTTCCTCCACTGTATCACTTGAAAATTGGGACGGCTAGTGTTGACTGATAGTATTATTTCTTGTCTTATCACTTGAAAATTGGGGACGTCTAGCGCAGATATTCTGTGCAAAGCTCTGCGCTGAATTAAAGAGAACAAGAATATATCGTTTTGACCTAAATTAGGGAGAAAACAAATATGAATTAACAGAATTAACATTAAAGTTAGCAAGGATTCTAGTCATAATTAATATTAAAGTTAGCAAGGATTCTAGTCATACATTATTATGAAAGTTAGCAAGGATTCTAGTCATAATTAATATTAAAGTTAGCAAGGATTTAGTCATACATTATTATGAAAGTTAGCAAGGATTCTAGTCATAATTAATATTAAAGTTAGCAAGAATTCTAGCGATAATTAACTTTAAAGTTAGCAAGAACTATCATTACAATTAATATTAAAATTAGCAAGTATTCTATTCATAATTTATTATTAAAGTTAGCAAGGATTCTAGTTATAATAAATATTAATATTATTAAGGATTTTAGTCATAATTTATTATCAACGTTAGCAAGGATTCCAATTATAATTATGATAAAGGTAACAAGAATTCTATTTATAATTAAAATTAAAGTTAGCAAAGATTCCATTTATAATCAGTATTAAAATTAGTAAGGATTCTAGTTCTTTAAAATTAAAGTTAGTGAGGATTATAGTCATAATTTATTATTAAAGTCAGCAAGGATTCTAATTATAATCAACATTAAAATTAGTAAGGATTCTAGTTATAATTAATATTAACGTTAGCAAGGATTCCAATTATAATTATGATAAAGGTAACAAGAGTTCTATTTATAATTAATATTAAAGCCAGCAAGGATTTTACTTATAATTAACATTAAAGTTAACAAGAATTCTAGTTATAATTAGTATTAAATTTAGTGATGATTATCGTTATAATTAACTTTAAAATTAGCAAGGATTCTACATATAATTAATATTAAAGTTAATAAGGATTATACTTAAAATAAACATTAAAAATAAAAAGTTTCACATTGTTAGTACCCACTTTAGAATATTATGAGTAGTCTTCCAGCCTATATTTATAACAATAACAGGCGAAGAAGCAGGCGATAAACACCCTGGTACTTAGTGGTAAATCATGAGCTTGTAACGATAAAATATGTTTCGATATCTTGTGTAGATTTGTACTGAACAAATAAAAACGACTGCATAAAGATCCACAAACATTCTATCAACTTTATTGTAGACAGTACAACTGAAATATAGAATATACTGCAGAGGTTGTCATGAGCTTGTTAACATAGTGTTTCTGTAGTGTAGTTTGCCATAACATTAACAGTGATTCTATACGGAGTTTATCATGACGTTAACAGTGGTTCTATAGTGGAGACTGCCGTGGCTTTATTGAAACGGTGGTTCTATACTGGAGATTATCAGGATTTTATTAAAAAGTGATTCTGTACTGGAGACTGTCGTGGCTTTATTAAAAAGTGATTCTATACTGGAGACTGTCGTGGCTTTATTAAAACAGTGGTTCTATACTGGAGACTGTCATGGCTTTGTTATAACATTTATACTGTATAGCTTCAACTAATGAACCTGTTTTTATCTAGTGTTGATAAAACAAACATGTGGAAATAAACATATAACAGAGTGACCTCAGTAGATGATCCCTTATGCTCTGACTGTTCTCACTGTATAATGTAAAGTCGTGTTTAAAGTGGCCAGTTTCACAGGAACTTTTATAATCATTTGATTGTTGAAAAGTCGGAATCCCTCGTCGTCTGTCATAATTCAAACCCAAAGCACGTTGTTTAATATTTGTCTTTTTCTCTGGTTCATTTCATAACTGGCAAGTTCTGTTTACGTTCACGTTTTCCATGGTGCAGTTTGGAACTGGCAAGTTCTGTCTATGTTTAAGTTTTCCGTGGTACAGTTCGGAGCTGGGAAGCTCTGTCTACGTGTTCTGCTGTATGCTCGAAGCTGGAAAATTCTGTCCACGTCTATGTTTTAGCGGTACAGTTCAAGCTGACAAGTTAGGTTGGAATCCTTGCGATGCCACAAGATATTTCTTGTACTTTATGTAGGTCCATTATGAAAGTGAGAGTTATCCATTAGTATTGTTTATTTCAGAACAAAACCACACTCAGCTCTATGCTGTGTCCACCGCGGAGAATCGAACACAGGATTTTAGTATGTTAAGTCCTTATACTTGTTTCTGTCCTACTGGGGAACCAATTACGATGGATGGTGGATGGAAAGGTGCTACTGCCCTCCCTTTGATCGTTAGTTGAAGATTAGAGACGGAAGTACGCAACTTTACCATAAATAAAAAATGTACAATTATTAACACTTGTGAAGGTTTTCTAAAGTATAGCTTGTTGATGTTGGTTAATGCCATACAAATAAACATTGGTTTTCTCGAATTCTTACCTCTGTTGTTCAATCCAAGGCTCACAGACGAGAGGTCACATTAGTAATCAACACGTAATGTATATATCGATATCGCACAGCCGGTAATTCTAGGCGTTTCTTTGTTCTTATCCTCAGGCGAGGTCGCTGCTTTTCACTTTTTTAAATTCGTACGTTAGATCAATACAGAGAAGTCAAACTCCTTTAGATACGTGATTTATTCACCGTGGTATTAACCAGCCGTTTCTGGCTCAAGTTAATTATCGTGGAAAAAATTTTATTGTTGTAGAGAGTACCTTTTAAGCAAATCAGTACACAACCACATTATTGTATGAGATTTAAATCATGCTAATTATCTGATTTTTGTATTTGTTGGCGATGTTCGTATCTCGCTCATATGTTATATACGCAAACAGTTGTTTGTTTGTTTTATTGTAAAGCTACACAATATGCTGTTTGAGCTCTGTGTAGTGGAGTCAGCTGACATAGGTATTAAATTAAGATGACGATATAAGCAGGTCGAAACGTTGTTACTAGTTTTGTGCTTTAATATCCATATCTGTTTTACTCTATGTTTACTTCAAGTGGGCTCCTCGACATTCATGAATTATTTGAGCTCTATCTACCACTGGGAATCGAATTATGCATTTAACAGTCTCAAGTCTGAAAGTTAATTGTGAGCCACTAGGGTGACAACAAGTGGCTGTAAGTTTCATAAGACAAAACAAAATTTAAAGAACACAAAAATTATTTTCACTTCTTGTTTTTAGTTCCTGGAACTATTTACACTTATCACTGATAAATTTCTCACCGCATTGATGTAACATTAATACAATTATCAGCTTATATGTTGTTATTTAAAGTCTAAATATAACCTTCACGTACACGTTTTCCACTACCTATAACCCGAAAAGTTAGGTTAATTAATCTTCAATCAATAACAACAAAAATATTGTTCTGGCTTGAAACAGAATTATAATGATTCCTAAATAATCTAACGTGCCACTGTAACCTGAGGTTAGCGTGCTGTGCTGTTCATCAGAGGTTTCATGGTTTGCGTCCTGATGCTGTAAAATCGCAGTCCCTACTTTGGGCCCAGAAGTACGTTAGAAGAAAGACAACAAGAATCCCACTACTCGATTAGAGCAGTTCACGGATTGACAGTTGGTGCTGTTAGCTAGGTGCATTTCCTTTAGTCCACCCTGAACGTACAGAGATATTTCATTCTAAATTTAAAGAAACGAAACCGGATACTTGCCAACTTTGGTGGCTTGGTCTGACAATAAAGGGCGTTCTAATTGTTTCATGACAAAGGACCGAATCTCAGAACGATTTTCGTCTCTTCAAATCTGTATTAACTTTTATTCATACAATACAGAAAAAATAGATATTTTTATTTAAACAAGAGGCACGTTCAGTTTTTGTTGTTAGAAAAATACAATTACAAGAAGTATAAAAGTCACGACCTCATGTTCCTGATAGTACAAATATTAGTAACGACAAAGAAGAAAACCAATAATGTTTGACTTAGTTTAACTAAAACAGCTGTGATAAAAGTAGAAACTGGATTTTTAAACTAATTGGTAAGTCAGAATCATACAAAACAAAATACTAAACCGATGGTAAAAGCCAAAATCTAGGAATGTACATAAAACCCTGTGGAACCATTCACAGTACTTGCAATCCAAGTATTTCTGTGATACAAAACTCTTTATTTTTCAGTGTGTTGTATTGTTTTCATCGTTAATCCTAATGATCAAAAGTGAATTTTTTTAGACAGACATAAAAGGTAGCTTATAAATTAATGACACCAACACTATATAATATATTAATCAGACGTACTTAATGTTCTGAATTAATAGATAAGCTAATTAAAGTCTCTAAGTAACTTTAACAAGTTGATTCGTCAGCTGATCACCTCGTATCTAACGAAATTTTCGGCCATAGTCCCAATTATATCTTCATATCTCACTTTTAGGCTAGTTTTAAATTCATATACTAAGCTAACTAAACAAAAAATACTCATAAATATAAATATTAACAACTGATATTAGATATAAATAGAAATATTCAAAATAATCATTCTACCATTAATATTATTTAAACTTTAAAGAAGAATTAATACTCTTGTCTTTTTACGATGAAATATAGTGTGTTTGTTTTTTGACTTTCGCACAAAGCTACTCGAGAGCTATCTGCGCTAGCCGTCCATGATTTAGCAGTGTAAGACTATAGGAAAAGCAACTAGTCATCACCACCCACCGCCAACTCTTGGGCTACTCTTTTGCGAACGAACAGTGGGATTGGCCGACACATTATAACGCTCCCACGGCTGAAAGGGCGAACATGTTTGGTGCGATAGGTATTCGAACCCGCAATCCTCGGATTACGAGTCGAACGCCTTAATCCACCTGGCCATGCCGGGCAAAATATATTGTGAGTAGAGACTGGTACTAACCTTAGTTACACACATCTTTTGACCACAGAACAAGCATTTAACCACTCAGTGTACTTAACGTTCTAAGATAGGGCAAGTCAGTGTTCCAGTACGTGGTCAAGAGAACAACCATGTTTTGTACACATGTAATCATTCAATGTATTTAATGTTCAAAGATACTGGAAGTCAATGTTCTAGTACTTGGTCAAAAGAACGACATTCTGTATAGTTGTGTAAATGGCAAAAATAGACATGTCTTTAAGATATAAGTAAGCGGCTACTATTATTTAATAAACGTAAGTAGTTACTATTCTATATCAAATATAAGTATTCAACATTGTATATTAAACATAAATAGTCACTATTCTATATTATGTATAAGGAACTATTCACTAGTCTATATTATATATAAGTAGTCACTATTATATACAAGTAGTAAAACATTTTGTAAATATAAAATGATGTAGTGATAGCAGTGCCAAACAGAATTCAAACAACAATATAGAGATAACACAGCTATACACAGATCATCTCTACATGACCTTCTATATTAAAATTTAATGTTACGCTGTGAAATGCACAAGTACAATATGGTTACGAGGTCTAACAATTCGGCCGACCTCGTAGCCTGTAACAACCAAGATTTGTATTTTCTCAGTTTGATTTTCCTCATACGCAAGTCCTAAGCTCTTAGTTACCCTACAGTGATATTTACCCTGCTATGACGATGATATTATGATAAACAAACTGCATATAAATAGTCAGGAATATTTGACTACCAACTGCCTAAAAAAAATATTAAAGTAAAGTTTGTGTTTTGTAGTGTAGCATTATATTTTAATATTGAACATCATGTAAGGATAATCTGTGTATGCCATCTCTATATAATTGTTTACATTCGTTTGGGCACTGTTGTCCCTACATCATTTTATATTTACAAAATGTTTTTATTACTTATGTTGTGACATTTCCCCTCTGACTGAGAGTTAGTGTATTCTATGAATGTGTGTTTGGGCTTGTTGGGTAGAGAAGCAAATGAAAGTGAATGACAACAATCTTTGTTGATTTTTAATGTGCATACTTGTATTATACCTATTGTTATATATATATATATAAACTTATAGTTAAAAGTGATGCCTAAAAACATATTCATGTTTTAATTTAACCACAAGTTTCACGAAACATGCGCCAGAATTTTATTTAAGATAGGACCATTCATTGTTTGTCAGGAAAGTATTGGATTCCACGATTACTTGCAGGAAATCTCTTAGACGAGATTACAAGCACTTGCACATGCTGTGTACACAAGGTTTTAAAAATCCCTTTCGTCAATAATAGATTCGTGAAACCTTCTTCGACGTCCTATTAAAGAAAAACAAAATTACAAATAAAAAGTTCACTGTCAGTATGGTTCTCCACCACAGCAGCCTCACCTTTCTTAACCTAACACTCACCCACGTGTTAGTTCACGTGGTGTTCTAATCCCCATTACATATATTGTTTCCATATCGTAATAAATCTTGATTGTGTTTATTTTCTCTGTAAGTTTCATCTTCATTTTTCCAGGTTACACCTTACACACTGAAAGGATTTTTTTTTTTACTCTTGCTCTGTGAAAGTGAAGTTTTCTCGGGATACTGACATTCTCCCCATAAATCAAATTCTTAGGCAAAGGACTTATAAATTTCTACCGCCTCGTTGAGTTGACCCTATGTTGTGTTTGGTCGTGCTTGTTGGCGGCCTGTTTCCTATAATTTTCATGTTTGCTTCCTTCGCACAGTTAGAAATGGTTCTTTTTTTTTTCATTTATTACTTGTGTGCATACGTGCATGTATTGAAGTGCGCCTGTGAGCACGAGGTTCCAGTTCACTTTATTTCTATTTTACATCCACATCGCTGAACATACCATATACATAGAGCGGGGCGAAAAGAAATTGCATAATTTCGGAATATCCCGGGCCATTAAATCCTAAATTCCTATCAGAAAAGAAGGAAAGAATAACGGAAGGAGATTCGTCCAGTAGGAATTACATCTCAATTAACTCTTGAAACACATCTCCAACAAACGTTTGAAGCTAACGAACAAATGTTTAGGGTAAATAAGAGCTGTTTAGGGTTAAGGAATATAAAGCAACTGGTGTTTGAGGATAAATAACAGCTGTTTATAACAAACAAATATAGACGGGTAATATAAAATATTTATTTGTAACTGATCAGAGAAGATCTTAGTTACAAACAAAATCCACTAGCGTCATAAATGTCTATGTGTGTATACATAGTTTTAGCGGTCAAATGTTTCAAGACTAGTAAAGTTTAAAACAAATATAACAGCGTATACATTTTACTTATTGTTAAGTTTTGGGAGCAAAACGACAAATAAGCTTATTCCAGAACTAATTTATTTAAATACCATTTTATGCTCCTTTAAAATATTCGATTGCACTTCTGTCATGCAGTGAGTGTAGCGGCTCCTATTTTCTTTAGAAGAGTCTGTGTGTGTTTTTTTATAGCAAAGTCACATCGAGCTATCTGATGCGCCTACCGAGGAAAATCGAACCCTTGATTTTAGTGTTGTAAATCCGTAGACCTACCGCTGAATTAGCGAGGGGCGTTTAAAAGAGTAATAAATTGCATTCCAAACCTTCTAGAAGCTATTGTGTTTCAAACGAACAGAAGAATGGCTTACTTTAATTGTAACAATATTATTTCAATAGTATGCGAATTATATGCTGGTTTTGTGAATTTGTAATATTCCTGGAATTTGTTTCTAACTGCCAACAGCGATGTAAGAAACGCCCCATCACAACTAAGTTTTTAAACCGTGACGTGACAGCAGAAGTAGCCTTGACACCAATCACAGCACCGAGTTTGGTCTAACAAGTGTGAGCTCGTTTGTACAACACGTTTTGTAGTGGGTTCAATTTACTGGTTGGTGAAAAGAACACCAAGTGGCTAGCTCTTGTCTAAGGTAGACACGTGTAAATATGGAACGTCCATCCTACGTCAATCTCGGGGTTCTTTCGGAAATAAATAACTTAATTAACTGGAAATGCATCCACACCTTTATACTTTCTCATTTACAAACACAGGTTCAAACTATCAAGCTGTCCATTGAAATTCACCATTCAAGTTCTCTCCTCTCAGTATTATAAATTGTTAAGTTATCTCAAATCTGTTTGGTCCCATGTTTTATTTTCTGATATATAACAATTCGTTACATATCATTATTTTCTGCTACGTAACACTTTCTATAACCTACTATATAATAATGTATATAATTTATTGCATCATATTATTTTAAATATTATATTTCGACATATAACATTACTCATTTTATACTGCCGTCTGGTGGGATAGATATAAGTTTAAACCTACAGTTCGAGATTAGATTATTCTAACTGAACAGAATGTGGATAAGCCTGTTGTGTGGTTTTACACAACAGTTTTATACTGCAAAGCAGTATTCATAATATGCTGCATGACAACAATCATGTTATTTATATATATTTATATAGATTAATTTTAGTAGTGCATTGTGGTTATTATTGTCCGATGTCACGTTTTTAAGGTTAACACTAGTTTTCAGAAGTACACTGTTGTTATTACTGTTCGATGTCACGTTTTTAATGTTGATACTAATGTTCAGTAGCGCATAGTTCTTATTATTGTTCGATATCACGTTATTAATGTTGATACTAGTGTTCATTAGTACATTGTTATTATTGTTCAATGTCTTGTAGTTAATGTTGATACTAGTGTTCAGTAACACATTGTTTGTATTATTGTTCGAAGTCACGTTGTTAATGTTGATACTAGTGTTCAGAAGTACATTATTGTTATTAATATTCGATGTCACATTGTTAATTTTAATACTAATGTTCAGAAGTACATTGTTGTTATTAATATTCTATGTTACATTGTTAATGTTAACACTAGTGTTCAATAGTACATTGTTGTTATGATGTCACATTGTTAATGTTGATACTAGTGTTCAGAAGTACATTGTTGTTATGATGTCACATTGTTAATGTTGATACTATTGTTCAGTAATGTTTAAATGGTAATGTACTGCAGAGTATTTCGAGGTAAGAATGAGGAATTACAGATAAAAGTTGTTTTCATATTTTGTCACAAGGAAAAAGAATATGTATCTTTAATGAACACTATTTCAACCACTCATCAGGACACACAACAACTATTGTCGTCACATTATGCCTTGGAGGGCATACTCTAGTTGCTGTAAGAGAAAATTTAAGTTTATTATTATCGTTGGGATAACATGGTTTGGTTCTTGTAAAGGTGTAATTTATATACATTATGTACTTCATGAGATATTGTTATTTTCGTTACACTGTCGTCTTAGCTCTCTCAAAAAAACAGAAAGAAAAAATAACCCAATTTTGAGAATGAAAAAACAATACATTTAAAGCTAATACAAGAAACACGTGGGAAAAAGAGGAAACATCTGAAAATTTTCATGACGAAGAAACTTCTATTAGAAAATGAAGTTCAAGAATTTAAAAAGAAGATGAAAGAAATTTTATTACGAATTTGGAACGTTTCGATAAGTTTGTATCGTTAGGTACCTGTCGAAACGTTCAAAATTTGTAATCATAACAACAGTGTACTATTGAACACTGGTATCAACATTAACTACGTGACATCGTACAATAATAACAAAAATGTACCACAGAACCCTAGTATCAATATTAACTACGTGACATCAAATAATGATAACAATGTACTACTGAACACTAGTATCAATATTAATTACGGGAAATCCAACAATAATAACAACAATGTGCTGCTGAACACTAGAATCAACATTAACAACGTGACTTTTGTACAATATTCTTGATGACGAGAAACACACTTGGAATAAAAATTTTCTCAGAATGGCTGATATTGGTATTAACACTTTTATTAATAAAGAAGAAAATAACGTATAGTCTTCCTAGGTTATCTCCAGGTTAACGTATTATTAATACCCATACCAACTGTTTTGAGATAATTTTTGTACAATATTCTTTCAGTACCTCTTCAAAACTTCCCCAAGGCTCCTCACATTTTCTAGCACAACTGAAAATTTGAGGGTTTATAATGTTAAAAATAAGGATTCGGTTTCAGCAGTTTGAGCAGATCAAATAATTTGTAAGTGCTGCTTATCAATAAACAAACTAAATTCTGAACGAAGCCTTATTATACGCTGAAAATATGACACAAAACACGATGTAAAGAACTAATGGGCAAAAAAAATGTAAAAAGTGAAAGGTAATAAATCCATAAACCTTCTTTATATGTGGCTTTTGTCAGATTGAAATCAATAAAGATATTTTGGTCCATCAAGATAATGTCACCAAAAGTTTGCATTAATCTAGATGTTTCTTGAACTTTTTATTCGTATAGTATATTACCAGTGTAGCAAACAAATATCAATAAATTATCTGATTGATAATAGAAAAACAACACATTTTAATTAATTACCATATTGATTATAGAAAAGCTACATTTTTAATTAATTACCAGACTGATAATAGAAAAGCAACACATCATTTAATTACGACATTGGTAACCGAAAAGCAACACACTTCAATTAATTATCTGATTGATAATAGAAAAGCAACACACATAAATTAATTACCACATTGATAGAACAGAAAAGCAACACATTTCAATTAATTATCTGATTTTCTCATTCGACAGTGAGAAAATCAACTTGTCTTTTTTTGAGCGCAAGTGAGAACGTAACGGACGTAACAATATTCTGTTGTTGTTTTTACAATTAACAATACCGTAGTAATTGTTACATATTATACCACGGTCAGGACGTTAAAGATAAACTTCGTTGTTTGAGTTACAAGTGCTTTATTATCCTGTGTTATTAATAGTTGAAAACGTTAATTAAATATAAGCATATCGATTTAGTCGTGTTATGACGTCTGCATGATAGAGTAGATTATAATTTTTTTATAACTGGTAGCAAGTTTTAATTATTTATGAGTAATCCATTTGTGCTCACTTTAAGCTTGAACTGGCTATTAATTCTGCTTTTTCCTATTGCTAAGTCCCTCTAACTTGTCTGTTTAGTAAAATGTGTTCTTCATAGAAAACAAATCAATCATAAAACCAGTCAAATAAATACGTGATCATATTTATAAAAAAGTTAAATCATGAAGGCCATATTAAACACAAACATAGTTGTTTGTATCAACCTTTAAGACCTTCAGTTTGGTACTGTAGGAAAGAAGTTTTATTAATAAACAATAAAAACAGTCATTCAACAAACGAAACTAAAAGTAGTAATTAGTAATGTTTGTCCGTATCTAAGTCAAATTTGTTGTTGGTTTATAGATGTAAAACTAGTAACGTTTGTCCGTATCTAAGTCAAATTTGTTGTTGGTTTATAGATGTAAAATTAGTAACGTTTGTCCGTATCTAAGTCAAATTTGTTGTTGGTTTATAGATATAAAACTAGTAACGTTTGTCCGTACCTAAGCCAACTTTGTTGTTGGTTTGTAGATGTAAAACTACCGTGTTTCTCTGATAATAAGACCTACCCATAAAATAAGACCTAGTGTGATTTTTGGGGATAGTTTTAATATAAGCCCTACCCTTAAAATAAGCCCTAGTTAAGAGTGGCAGGAAGAGGAAAGAAATAAAAAAAATTAATTTATTAATTAGTTTAATAGTTATTTAATTAGTTTGTTTAAGTATTAATCAGTTAGTTTAATAGTTTAATAATAGTTTATTTTAAATGGTTAGTTTAATAGTTTTACTTTGTAACTTCATTTTTTTAATATATCAAAATAAGACATCCCCGAAAATATGCCCTAGTGTCATATTTTGGAGTGAAAATTAATATAAGCCCTGTCTTATTTTCGGAGAAACACGGTAGTAAAGTTTATCTAAACCAATTTTTTTGTTTTGGTTTCTAGATATAAAATTAGTATTTCATAGAAAAGTAAAAGGTCGTTGACTTATGTTCCTTTTTTAGTAAATTGTCAAACACCATTTCTAGAAGCTGATTTAAAAAGAGCAGAAGTGGACCATTACGGAATTTCGTTCTTAAGTATTCTGTTTTTGAATTCAAGTTTTTGTTTTGTTTTGTATTTTTAGTTTCTCTTCACTACTTTTTTTTTTTTTTTAAGAGACATAGCTTTGCCATTTGTGATTTCCATGTAGTCAGTAACATGACGCAGAGACAACAGCAAGCTGAGATAGACAAGAACAAGCATGCGTTGTTTGCTTCATTCTTGGTTAATTACTCTGTAATAATTACCTGGCTTTTCACCCCGTTTCATAGGTTCTGCTTGTGCTACTGAAGGACTGGTTCTGAAAGCATGGAACTAAGTATATAGAGTAAAATGACGCAAAGTCTATGAGGAAGAACCAAGTTTCTCATGCACGCAATCACTTGATAAACAAACTAAATTCAGTTTATAGCTCGTTATTATCGGACCATTTCACTCTATTGTAATAAGATAAATGATATAATTTGGGCTTAATTGGTTAGTTTTGTGAATATATTCAGAAATGGCTGAACATTATCATTCAGTCTGTTGGTTTGAAGTAAGGTTCGAATGTGTAATAACGGAACAATATCAAATGTTTATGTTTTGGAATTTTCACATAAAGCCATACAAGGGCTATTTGTGTTTAACACTGTTCCTAGTTTTGAACGTGATATACTAGAAGAAGTGTTTGTTTCTTTTGAATTTCCCCCAAAGCTACATATGAGGACTTTCTGCACTAGTCGTCCCTAATTTAACAGTGTCAGACTAGAGGAAATGCAGCTGGTCATCACCACCCACCGCCAACTCTTGGGCTACTCTTTTAACCAACGAATAGTGAGATTGAGTGTAACGTTATAATGCCCCATTGCTAAAAGGGCAACCACGTTTGGTTTGACGGGGATTCGAACCTGCGACGCACAGATTACGAATCGAGCGCTCTAACCACCTGACCATGCTGGGGCGTACTAGAACAACAGCAACTGAAATTGTTAAAAACGACGTTAAACTGTACAAGTACATTTAATTTGACAACATAATTTGTACCAAGTAAATAAATGGTATTTCATACAGTGCTCATAAAATATTCAGATATTAGAGTAAATCAAAATCTAGAGATGGACAAATTATGATAACATTTTTTTTTTAAATCAGCAGCATCAAATTACCTCGAACCACATGACTTTTCTCCAGAAGGAAAGTTTTTGTTATCCAATATAATCATTATTTACACGAATTGAATGACACTAAACACGTGGTATGTACAGACTACTTTTAGGAGTTTTTAAGTTTCTCTACGAAAATTCTGAAATAATAATAAATAGACAAAAATTATGTGAAAGGAACAGAAAAGTAAAAATTATGTTTATTCTTTACGTTCAGAAAATGTGCACGTTAACCCTAACAGCAGTATTCATCTGCGCGTTAAGTCTAACAGTAATATTTATCTGTTCGTTAAGCCTGGTAATAATATTCATCTGCGCATTAAGACTAATTACTAACAGATTAAAAGAGGTAAATGGCATATATAATTTGATTTCATTTGTACATTCTTGTAATTTCTTATTTAAAAGGAACGCAAAAAACATCACGATTATTTTACAAATAGCTTTCAAACTAGTACTTTAAATGAAAGCTTTATGTTTATACAGAAAATGAAGAACTTGTTTCTTAACGTGTTTCCTGCTGTTATGGAGAAACAAGCCTACAGAACTTAGGAAAAAATGATGTGATGAAAGAACAAATAGGCTGATATTTTCTCTTAGAAACGTTCAGTGAATCAAAATATTTATTCTTTGATTAGGTCGAATTGTTAATTAAAACTTGTGTAAACTAATCATGTCAGTATTTTACGTTGGTAGAAAAGAAAAGATGGAAAGAAAAACACGTAGAGTTGTATATTTGTTGTTTATTACCAAGCAACACAATGCGCTCTCTGTGCCGAGTCCACCACGGGTATCAAAACTTGATTATTAGTATTATAAGCCTTCAGACTTACCCCGCATGGCCAGGTGGTTAGGGCGCTCGACTCGTAATCCGAAAGTCGCGGGTTCGTATTCCGTCACACCAAACACGCTCACCCTTTCAGCCGTGAGGGCGTTATAACCGATTCTTCAAGTAACCAGAATATGTGTTTTTAATGTCAAAATTTTTACCTTCCGAATTGTTGTCTTATTTTTGTTCATTTGTTTGCTATTAAACACAAAATCACACAATAGGCTATCGAATCCTGATTTTTTTTTTTGCCTTATAGGCCATCAAATGTGTCGATAGAGGGGACATATTACTCAAAATTAGTCTTAGTATAAGATATATGCCGTTACTGACCAGCAAGTGAAATCCAGAATGGAACTTAAATCGATTGTATCAATAACAAAATGTACAGTGGCAAGCTATTATTTTACATTTAAACGTAAAGGTTTGTTTGCGTCATGGTATGGCCCGGCATGGCCAAGCGTGTTAAGGCGTGCGACTCGTAATCTGAGGATCGCGGGTTCGCATCCCCAACGCGCCAAATATGCTCGCCCTTTCAGCCGTGGGGCGTTATAATGTGACGGTTAATCCCACTATTCGTTGGTAAAAGAGTAGCCCAAGAGTCGGCGGTGGGTGATGATGACTAGCTGCCTTCCCTCTAGTCTTACACTGCTAAATTAGGGACGGCTAGCACAGATAGCCCTCGAGTAACTTTGTGCGAAATTCCAAAACAAACAAACAAGCGTCATGGTAATGTATCTAAAAATTTCATTGAAGTTAAGGCTTCTTTAGAATATAATTACTTCTTGAACTATGTAGAAATAAAACTACAATATAAATATCAGAATAAGTAAAACAGTGAGCAAATTAATGAGTCAAAACAACGTTATTGCGATTGTTATCGATCATTAGCGTGTAAATTCTATAAAAACGTTAGGCGTAGAGTTAGTTTTAGAGTTACTAGTGAAAAGTAGTTTTGTGAACTACCTACAAGTGAACGTAGTTTGCAGCAAACGAAATATTTTATCGCTACGTGGACTAAGCTTATTGCGATTACTTTTACCAAGTAATCCAAAAGAACCCGCAGACAAGTTACAATAATACATAACCAAGAATGATTTAATATACGTTTTTTTAAACGTTAGCACGAAAGTGGTTTATGCTCCAGAAATAAATAAATGTTTTATGTTTTTCGATTATTATCTCATTGTTTAATATTACTATAAGACTTTATTAACGTTTTTATTGAAAATTTATTTTATGGAGTTGCTCACCGATCGCTTTAAGTTCCAATTATCTAGTTATTATTTGTTCACTGTGCAAAATCTGGTGACATGCACTAAGTATGTCTGATGAAATGGTACAAACAAATTACATTTTATATTCACATAATTCACCAAAAACCCAAGAAACAAACAAAATCGAATCAGGTGTCTATGTATATATATATATAAACTGAATAACGCCTGGAGGTTGTTCACTGTAACTCGTGTTTCCGTTTTATAAAATTGAAAAATATATATATATACATAAAAGTGAAATAGAGAAACCAACTGACATTGTTTGTGGTAACTAATATTCTGCGTAGATTAGTAAAAAAATTAAAATAATTTATCATTCAAGATATAAGTGCGGTCTATATATAAGCCTTTATATATATCATAATCATGACATGACTACAGCTAGAGGGTTAAGGGTGTTGAACCGCCTCCTCACCACTAATCCCAGAAGATATTAATTAATATCTACCTTCCCCTATTAACAGCTTAGTGTGACTAAGAGGACGTAGCATGGTCCGGTGGCTAGGGCGCTTGGCCTGTAGTCTGGAGGTGGTTGGTTCGAATACCCGGCACCGATCATGCTTGCCCTTTGAGCTGTGGGAGGTGATGAGTCCAAATATTCGTTGGTAAAGAGTAGCCCAAGAGTTGGCGGTGAGTGGTGTTGACTAGTTGTCTTTCCTTTAATCTATCACTTCAAAATTAGAGGCAGCTAGTACAGATAGTTTTCGAATAGTTTTGCGTGAAATTCAAAAACAAACTGACCAATGTATATAAATGTTAAATATTTCTGTTTTGCCAGAAATGAAATTGAAAAGACAGTCTGTGATGTAGAGGCCTAATGCATTTTTTGATTGGCTATACCCTCTACTGTGGACTGTTGTTTCGTCTACTATAGGTTCATAAGTGCAGCTTGGGTCAGCAAACCATTAAGTAGGTCTCTTATAAAGTGACCAATGGCCGAAGGTCGAATGTTCTTCAAATGAGCATGCGAAGTAAAAAAAAATCTGAATTAAAACTAGACTACGCTCCAGAAAGCAGTGATAAATTGAAATATGAGAAAATAAAGAAATGCTCCCTACAATAAAAAATAAACTCGATCTTCTTTCTACTTTTGGACATACATTTCTCACTTGGCGTACTTAGTTTATTTAAGATTGCTTGAAAACACAAACCAGAAATGCTAATAAGATGAAAACTTTGTGAATTAGACCGTTCTGGATAATAAAGACTCAACGAACAAAGTAGAACCAGGTAGGACTATGTTTGTTGTGTCATATTTCTAGATATTTGATGCATTGTCACTAGAGCAATCAATAACACTTAGTTGAATTTAAAGTTACGAACCATATCAATTTCTCTTCCTTCAAATGTTCATGTTAACGTTACATTAAACACTTAGTTAAGCTAGAATTAAAACCTTGATAAAGTCTTCTAATAGAAAATACAAGTCAGTGCTCTGTGTGATCCATAAAAACTGCTGGCTTTCACCCTGGAGTATGGCCCGGCATGGCCAGGTGGGTTAAAGCGTTCGATTCGTAATCCGAGGGTCGCGGGTTAGAATCCCCGTCGCACCAAACATGCTCGCCCTTTCAGCCGTGGGGGCGTTATAATGTAACAGTCAATCCCACTATTCGTTGGTAAAAGAGTAGCCCAAGAGTCGGCGGTGGATGATGATAACTAGCTGCCTTCCCTCTAGTCTTACACTGCTAAATTAGGGACGGCTAGCACAGATAGCCCTCGAGTAGCTGTGCGCAAAAGTAAAAAAAAAAATCATGCTGGAGTTTGTTCGTCACCTTTTAAACAGAATTAGAGCTAAGCGGTGAAAACACCAACCACGTGCAACATTCTCTTGAAATTAGGTTTCTATATTTTAGTTTCTTTACCGGGAATATATCCACCATCTTCCTACTATCCTGCTATAAAACACATTAACTTCTACAGGTGGCGTGCTTGTTTAGAAATAAATAATGAAAACATAATGAGTTGTTCACGATGTTAGAAAAACGCGTAGGTTCAAGAAACCTTGATACAAATGAAATACAAATTCTATAAAACGAGCGGATTTGAAAGGTGGGCCTTTCTTCCTCAGGGGCAAACTGGTTATACGGTTCAGGTGGAGACCAAAGATAGTCAACTGGTGATTCCTGGCCTGATCTGGTGGTTCGTTATTTCGGTAGAATTTGTTATAATTAATATTCATAAGTACAACGGTGAATGTTCAGTATTAAGCGAAATCAAATACCAAACACATATTTTCAGTATAACATTTTTTTCATTCAAGTCGTTCGATTCTGCTTTTCGTACGTGTGTACATCAATCTAGATGATTGTTTATATTTCACTTAGAACTAAATAGTATACAATTAACATGAAACTCACGCCATGGACACTTGGTGTACTGATATTGTTACGTATTTATTTGATTACCTTCCTTACTTTTACTAACTTTCTCGAGAGACAGACTGGAATGTAAGGTCGACAGTTGGTGGGCACGCCCAACTTACTGGTAGGTGCAAGTTATACGGTTGTTGACCTTGTAAGAACTCAATAGAACTAAAATCTACTTTTATGAAACACTGGCCTTAAAAGTACATTCTTTGGATGGAGGTTTTAATCAACCCTAACACACGTAACGTACAATATGCCTCTCATGGACATTGGAAGGGCTGTAAAAGTGGTGGGGTAGTTGTTTGAAAGGGGTGGGTGGGTGAGTCAAACCATGTCTTATTCGTTTCACGACCAGATGTAAACAAAGAAATATGATCAACTGAAAATAATCGAAAACACGGTAAATGTCCATATGTTGTATGGATATTTATTTCATTATAGTCTACAAACATATACACCACTTCCCCCTTTACTGAAGTAATGCGTTTCATTAAGGCAGTTCTTCGAACATTTAAATTGGGCCAGTGACACCTTGAGGTAAATTAGAGCACGTATTTTACCTGAGTTGTGGTTATCAAAAATGGGAGAAAGCAGTGCCTATAATACCTCTCTCTTTCCTAAGTCCATACCCAAATTAACTGTGAACGTTTCAGTAAGTCTGATATGATTCATAAACAGGAGAACGTTTTGGTAAGTCTGTATGACACATAAACAGGAGAACGTTTTGGTAAGTCTGTATGACACATAAACAGGAGAACGTTTTGGTAAGTCTGTATGATTAAAAAAACAGGAGAATATCACGACCCACCGGTTGGTCGTGTGGAAGTTAACGTGTTAAGATAATGTTGGTAATCGTGAGAAACTCTTTGCACTTGTTCTCAATTCCACGTAGCCTCGTGTGCAGGGGATAAGCACATTGACAGACACCACAAGAACACTGAAATATACAACTTGTGTCTTTAAAACGGGAGTAAACATTGGTGACGATTTTCTGCTTCAAAAGATCGAAGAAAAACGTTTCGGAACAACACATTGTAATATTGGAGAGGTTAGACGTAGGCCATGATTGATAGAGAAGATGAACGTTTGGGAACAACGCATTGTAACATTGGAGGGGTGAGAACTAGACCGTTATTGACAGAAAAAAAAAACGTTTAAGAACAACGCATTGTAACATTGGAGAAGTGAGAAGTAGACCGTCATTGACAGAAAAGAAAAACGTTTAGGAACAATGCATTGTAACATTGGAGGGGTGAAAAGTAGACCGTTATTGACAGAAAAGAAAAACGTTTAGGAACAATGCATTGTAACATTGGAGAAGTGAGAAGTAGACCGTCATTGACAGAAAAGAAAAACGTTTAGAAACAATGCATTGTAACATTGGAGGGGTGAGAAGTAGACCGTTATTGACAGAAAAGAAAAACGTTTAAGAACAATGCATTGTAACATTGAAGGGGTGAGAAGTAGACCGTTATTGACAGAAAAGAAAAACGTTTAGGAACAATGCATTGTAACATTGAAGGGGTGAGAAATAGACCGTTATTGACAGAAAAGAAAAACGTTTAGGAACAATGCATTGTAACATTGGAGGGGTGAGAAGTAGACCGTTATTGACAGAAAAGAAAAACGTTTAGAAACAATTGTAACATTGGAGGGGTGAGAAGTAGACCGTTATTGACAGAAAAGAAAAACGTTTAGGAACAATGCATTGTAACATTGAAGGGGTGAGAAATAGACCGTTATTGACAGAAAAGAAAAACGTTTAGGAACAATGCATTGTAACATTGGAGGGGTGAGAAGTAGACCGTTATTGACAGAAAAGAAAAACGTTTAGAAACAATGCATTGTAACATTGAAGGGGTGAGAAGTAGACCGTTATTGACAGAAAAGAAAAACGTTTAGGAACAATGCATTGTAACATTGGAGGGGTGAGAAGTAGACCGTTATTGACAGAAAAGAAAAACGTTTAAGAACAACGCATTGTAACATTTGAGAAGTGAGAAGTAGACCGTCATTGACAGAAAAGAAAAACGTTTAGGAACAATGCATTGTAACATTGGAGAAATGAGAAGTCAACCATCATTGATAGAAAAGAAAAGCGTTTAGGAACAATGCATTGTAACATTAGAGGGGTGTGAAGTAGACATCAAACTGTAATAGCGAAGTCTGTCCAATTTCCATATCAAAATCAGATAGACATGTTAAATATTTCGGTGAAATCCATTAATTGGGTTATAAGCAAAATGTATATAACTACTGAAATAAAAATAACTAACAGGTAAAAACAGAATAAAACGCCCAAATATTTAATTTGAGAAACATATGTGTTTTTTTCTTTGTTTTTAAGCTACATAATGCGTTATTTCTGTTCTGGTCATCATGGTTATCGAAACCAGAGTTTTAGCAGGAAGCCACTGAGGGCTCCAAAAATATATATTTGTTCTTCTAAAGTAAATCTAACCCATAACAAACCTTTTACCCAGCAAATCCTTATAGATCCGCAAAATTCCACAAGTTTGTTTGTTTGTTTTTGAAGTTCGCGCAAAGCTACACGAGAGCTATCTGCGCTAGCCTTCCCTAATTTAACAGTGTAAGACTAGAGGGAAGGAAGCTAGTCATCACTACCCACCGCCAACTTTTGGACTACTCTTTTACCAACGAATAGTGGGATTGACGGACACATTATAATGCCCCCACGGCTGAAAGGGCGAGCATGTTTGGCGCGACCGGGATGCGAACCCGTGACCCTCAGGTTACAAGTAAATTCTAAAAATAACTATTTTAATGTGTAGATTCTCAATTCTTTCAATTTTACGGATCATCTATATCAAGCCTAAAGGCCTATACTAACACGTTTTTAAATCTACGTGTTTGAATTTACTGAAACGTAATCCCTTAGCCTCCCATTAGTACAGTGGTAAGTATATGAATTTGCAATGCTACTAGGAGGGGTTCGATTCCCCGCGGTAGGCTCAGCAGATAGTCCGGTGTGGCTTTGCTATAAGAAAAACACGTACAAACTCTTAACCAAAAGACCTAAACTAATATGTTTTTAAATCTACATGTCTAAACTTACTGTGACATGATCCCTTAGCTTAAAGCCCTAAATTAATGTTTTTAAATCTACATGTTTAGACGTGCTGTGGCTGGAAGAGATCTTCCAAACCTTATCGATAGACTTTCTTTACTTCTTTCGTTTCTTGACAATTTTCCTGTAAAGCTACACAAGGGATGCCTACGTTTTCGTCTGTAATTTTAGTTAATAGACTATAGAGGGCACACATAGCCAACATTACCGAGCATCAACCACTGGGCTACTCTGTCTAACCGAACAATGGAATTTGACTATCACTCATGCCTCAAAGAGCAGAGCAAGTCATGAACCCTCAAATTCACAGTCAGGAGAAGCTAAGTACATAGCCTATCAAACCCTTTGTGTTGCTTTGTGCTAAATTCTTAAACGAACAAACAGTCGTAATGATAATTTGGCAACAAAGGGGGAGCTACAACTACGTTTAAAATTACAAAACTTTCAGACGTCCAATAGTAAAATACGTCCACCGAGCATGATAAAATGTAACCAAGTCACATATACACAAGTTAAATACAACATAATTCAATAATCAGTAAACCAACAGAGCTTCTGGGTAGACAAACACAACATCCTCACATAGCGACACCGACTTGATCAATAGATTACTTCCTAAACACTTTAGCATACATGATGAAAATAGGCCTCAGTACCACTAACCACTAAATCCATTAAATACGTGTAATCCATGACCACCTACTACTGGGCAAATGAGTAGTTAGGTATAGTTCTAATTTTATTTTCAAAAATGGTCTTTTCTATATGTAAAATAAGATTAATGTTCTAAGTATGGAACTTTATATATCAGAAAACACGAACAAACTATGTAATAACGTTTACGGACGCAGCCTGAAAAGAACCAGTCTTATGTGCGTCCGAATTATTGTAACAGTAGCTTCATGACGTAATAATGGATTTTCTACAGGACCGAATTCTACAGAAGGTAGGGATCCAGAGTGTACCTGGTCACCCGAGGTCACTTGACCAAACAACGGTCAATGAATCAAGAGTTTCTTGCACTATTCCTCCCAAATATCGGCTTTAATTTTCTTTGTTTCCTTTTTCAATAATGTTTCTAAATGTGTACTTAGTTTCATTTATAGTTCGGGGTTTTGAGTGTTTGGTTTGGTTTGTTTTGAATTTCGCGCAAAGATACACGAGAGCTATCTGCGCTAGCCGTCCCTAATTTAGCAGTGTAAGACTAGAGAAGACACAACTAGTCGTCACCACTCACCACCAACTCTTGGGCTACTCTTTTACCAACGAATAGTGGGATTGACCGTCACATTATAACGCCCTCACGGCTAAAAGGGCGAGAATGTTTGATGTAACGGGGATTCAAACCCGCGATCCCCAAATTACGAGTCGAGTGCCTTAACCCACCTGGCCATGCCGGGCCAGATTTTGAGTGTTCGAATAATTTCTTTTAATTTCTCTGCGTTCTTTTATTGTATTTTGGAGTTGCTCACGAGGTTTCCATATTGGTTGTGATATCGTGTTGTTCCCAAGATGTACGTTTCTACCGCACGTACAAGGCCCTCTGTGATTGTTCGGCAGTAATTACCAATTATAGAATAAATTTCAACATAATTCATGGTTCTTTTTTCTGGCAGTTTATCGTTTAATATTTCGTGATGTCTTGTCCAGTCTGCTTTTTTGTACTTAAATTTCGGCCTGGACAAAGTTACACCTGATTAGTAGGTGATAATTTTGTATATCCTATCCGACATTAAAGGAAATGAAAGAGTTTAATAAAGATTCCTTGAAGATATCCATAGATTTAAAATATCAATGTTGTCACACACGTAACAGGGTGTAGGATAGTGTTCTAACGTGTCATATCCGATTACTTTGTTTTCACTGTTCGTGTCTCGTATTATAATGTCATTATGGTTGTGGGTTGCAGATGCTAGAAGTAGTGAAAAATTATAATTTAAAGTCGTTACTAACACTAAAGGCTATGAGGTTCAAAAGTAGAAATACCAGAGAATACACGAGTTATACTAATAGTGTCGTATGAAGTGGTTTATCGACATAGATTATAAAGTCCTGGTAAACGCTATTGACACAGATCATATTGTATGACGCGATGAACTAATTAGTGTTTTCGTACAACACTTACTCGGGAATGTTTAGATCTCTCTTCCAGAAGATGGTTCTAGTATTAATTGTGAATGGTGTAGGTAACTAACAAATGAAATAATTTAATAACGCTATACATGTTCGACAAACTGCAACACGGATAATAATAAATAGTAAATGTTGACTCGTGTCCCCTGGATGTGTTTACTATTCTTCAAATTTTGCTATTTTCTTCAGTAGTTGATCTGTTTTGGCTAAAAGCAACACGGAAAGTGAACGAGCCGTGCGGGGAATACAAGCGTGGTTCTTATTTATATATTTATACATGTGTTACGATCGGAAACGACACATAGCCAATAAGGTGGTCAGTAAACAGAAATATAAAACGGGAACTCCTAATACCTTCAGATAATATCACGTATATAAAGGTGTATCAATTTAAATAAATATAAATACATATATACTGCTCTCGGTTCTCCATATAATTGTCTGAACTAAAAAAATAATTAAATGTTCATTTCGGTACGGTCCAAAAATTGTGATTGTCACAGCAACTGATGCCATCGTATTTTCTGAAATAGAAGCGAGACAACATCAGACAGTGTAATGTACTGTGACTGACCTAATACCGCAGGGTGTGTCGCTTCGGTGAAGCCGCTCTCTTTGTGGCTTCAATTGTTTTAAATAATTACAGACACCAGAGGGAGTTAAGGTAGATTAGTCGTAGATTGGCTTTGATGTGGAAGCGTCCATTATCTCTCCAGGTACACTTAAAGGTCGAAGGCCCGTACCTATACTCGTGACGGACCTAGCACATATTGTAACAATAGGCCTGAAATATATCGGTCTGTGCGAGTTTATTAATTCAGGAACTTAATATTTCACCATAATTAGCTTATCTCGAAGCTGAGACAATTAGACTGGAAAATAAAACAAGTTTCTCGATGCAGAAACTAAAATATTAGAAAGACTACTGGCGGGGCTATAGAAAAGATAATAAGTTATTATAGATAATCAATCACTTCAGTTCCCATCAGGACATGTTATCTTTGGAGAGTATGCATCTGTGAATCAAATGTTAGTTGGATACATTAGTCGTGAGACATACTCTAGAAAAGTCGCTTGAGAAGGTAACGAATATAGAAAACAATAATATAGTTTAATATATTGGTCCTTATATAGGACGAACCTTTGTGTTCCATGGTTTTATTGACCTAATATCCAAATTTATTCGACATTCCCTGTCAAACAATGAGAAGTGTTAGACTTTGAACGAAGCAAACAAACGGAGTGTTTTGTTTTTACACAAAGAAAAATCTATTGTTTTAGTGACAATACGCTAGAGAAGACGTGTTCGTCTCTTGGTATGTTGTATTAGATACCATACCTGCTGTGAACGGGTGGAAAACCGTTACGACAGAAACTACGTAACAATAGAAGTCTTTTATTAGATTGTTATGAAACGTTAACGACTAACGTTTTTCATTTTAAACTTCTCTGTTGTTGTTTTTTCAGTTAATAATCTAATTTCCAAAGTTAATTATATAATAACAAGTGACACGTCTTCAAGTAGGACGAGCTATAAATGCTGAATTCCAGCATAATAAATTCAATTAATTAATGTATCAAACTATACGTTAAAATGAAGAACAAACACAATCTGAGATAACAAACAGAACTAAACTGTGTGCACACCTATAGACGAGAACACACAATATCAGGTCATAAAAAGAACTAAACTATGTACGTACTTATCGACAAAAATTCACAGTATCAGGTCATAAACAGAACTAAGCTATTTATATAGCTATCGACAAGAACACACAATAAGAGGTGATAAACAGAACTAAATTATGCACGCATCTATTGAGAAGAACATATAATATCAAGTCATAAACAGAACTAAACTATTTACATACCTATCGACAAGAACATACAGTATCAGGTCATAAACAAAACTAAACTGTGTACATATCTTTCGATTGTGTAGAGTTACCAAGCAAATTCCAACTGAAGTTTCTTCGTAACTGGACTCTAAAGAATTACGTTCAAACTTATGTAAAATTAGAACAGATTATAATCTACACACATTAACAGAAGATTTAAGACTATGGGGAGTAACTTAAATAATAACTAAGGTATTGTGTGGTGAAAAAATTATTAATTTAAAATAATTAGAGCTACTTTATAAACGTTCATCAAAAATTAATGTAAAAACAACTTATAAATATATAAAAATGAATAGAAAGATGCACGTGATATGTCAAAGAGACGTGGAAGGTTTAATTTGTAAGTATACTTTTTTTGGTCAAAGCATAAAACTTGAATTGTTAGTTTAACCTAGCGACCAGGGATCGAACTCTTGTTTGTGAGCCCTTCAAATATAGCGCTGAGATACTGAGCAGAACTGATAGCTAATTTGCTTGTGTTAACTAATAATAAAATGTACTAACCTCTTGATTTTATGGTGTGGTGGTTATGGAAGTGAATTCTCAATCTGATGGTCGTGAGTTCGAATCACATCCCCGAAAATGCTCACCCTTTCAGACTTGGGGGATTTATAAGGCCATGGTCAATCCAACCATTCGCTGGAACGGCTTAGACCAAGAGTTAGCGGTGGATACCAGTTAATAGTTGCTTTCTCTACAGTCTGTTGTTTCAAAGATAGGAACGGCTGCCCAGATAGCCGGGAATAGTTTCACTCGAAACTCAAAAATTTAGCAACCTTTCTTTCATAAGAAGTACGGATGAAAGCTAAGAATTTAGAGAGGTAAACATTATAATGAAATAATTCTTTATATGAAACTTTCTGGAAGTGGGTTGAAAACGTTCCAATAAGAAATTTTGTGGTTTGCTTCCTGTTTTCGCCACACACACAACACAAAAACAATTGATCTCCACCCTTTGGAAACGTAGGTGTGTTATAGGAGTGATGGTCAAACTTCACTATCCGGTTTGAAAAGTTTAATCCAAAAGTTGGTGGTAGGTGTTGCTGGATGGCTTCAGAAACTGAGGACCTAATGTGGCTAAATTTTATTGAATAGTTCTCTGATGACGGATGGTTAAGGAGCTCCACTATCAATCTGAGGGTTGTGGGTTCTAATCCCCGTCACACCAAACATGCTCGCACTTTCAGCCGTGAGGGCGTTATAACGTTATTTACAATCCCACTAATCGTTTGTAAAAGAGTAGTCCAAGAGTTGGCGGTGGATGGTGATAACTACCTGTCTTCCCTTTAGTCTTATACAGCTAAATTAGGGACAGCTGGTACAGATAGACCTTGTGTAGCTTTGTGCAAAATTCAAACCAAACGTTTCGGTCATAATCCCAAAATACGCAGTCTGTGAAAAATAGTATAAGAGATCGATATTTGGTGTCACTTATGACTTCGAATCTTGAATATAAAATGAGATTCGACCGTGGTCTTGTGGTCACCATATCTAACTAGAGATCGGAGGATTTTAGGTTCGATATGTAATCAAGAAGTTTCAGACTTTCTGCTGCGAGCACATGGGACTTCAACCATGCCGTTAGGCTAAGAGTAAACCTTTCAGGTAGCGGGTGTTTCCCGTTGTTTGTCTTCCCTCTGGTCAGAAATTTAAATTTAGGGTTAGCTATATCTGAACCGCAATAAATCTGAATTAGTAGTTTGCCCTTGGGCACATGAAATGTCGTCCAGTATACATTATTTCCTTCAATATGTACAATGTGAAATGTTTAGGGTTCGGTTGTTTCGATATAAAGCACATTGTCTCATAACCTTGCACACTTCAAGTGTGTGTTCTGGTATGTGATACATCTTTTTGTTTTGGATTTCACGCAAAGCTACACGAGGGCTATCTGCATTAACTGTCCCTAATTTAGCAGTGTAAAACTAGAAAGAAGATAGCTAGTCATCACCACTCACCGCCAACTCTTGGGCTACTCTTTTACTAACGAATATTGGAACTGACCATCACATAATAACACCCCCACGGCTGAAAGTGAGAGCATGTTTGGTGTGAGGGAGATTCGAACCCGCAACCCTCAGATTACGCGTTGTACGAGATTTCTGTGTAGACCTGGACAGATTTATGTCAAAAGTTATGTTTTTGTACGTGGTACATAGTTTATACCAGATTTTAATAAATCCACGTACCAGATAGCTATCATGAACTACTTGAACAGAGATTCTGTAATATATCATTTTTCATCCCAACTTGTTCAGCGGTGCAGAGAAATTACCTTAATTACAAAAGAAGAAAGAAAGAGAGAAAAATAAAGACTATAAAAGTAGTCCGATGTTATCTGGACTATACCTATGGTAATGTGAATAGGAAAGAACGCGCCAAAGATTTCTCAGGTTGTGAAAGAACTGGAGCGAAGCTTATTTATTGTAAGGCACGAGGCTTAGAGACAACTGCGTATACAATGCACGCAGTCACGCGTGCCACGTGACCGGAGGACAAGGACTTGATTGTAATTCTATATGATTCTTGTCTCGAGCAACTTGTAACCAATTTTTGTTGTTGTTGATGCGATTTCTATGGAGCACGTGATTTTTATTTTTCAGGAACTTTCATCATTTAAATCTAGGTTTACTGAGTGACGGAATAGACGCCCTCTATAATATAAATATACATACAAACCAGATAGCGCTCTTAAAAGGTTCACAAAATATGTATGTTCTTGTTTAAGAGTGGAATTACGCAGTGCGCCCAACATGTGAATTAAACATTTGTTGTCTTTGTTTTTATTATTACCAAACGGGGTTCAGAGCCTCATACTGTTAAGAAGCATAAAGCTTCAAAACAGGTCCACACAAAATCTCATCCTTCAGATTTATCGTCTGTTCGATCAAACGTTTCGGGAATGACCCATTTTCAAATAACTGTACAACGATACTTCCTGAAAAATGGCGCTGCTTGAAACGTTGTGATAGAGAAATCAATAAGAATTTTATGTTTTTTTTTGTCGAAGCTTTCATAATAACAGAACCAGTTTTATACGGTGTTGCCTCCCAGGAACAACAATAACTTTACGAAGTTGAAACTCTAAAATCCCAAGTTCGATTCTCCGTGATGGACATAACAGATAGTCCTATTTGGCACTACTCCAAAACAAGCTCCCAGTATCGTCCCCAGGGTCTAACTACGGTAGGTTTACTGACTAACAATTCTAAAATGTAGAGTTCAACTTCACGCGTTGGAAACAACAAATAATCCTATTTGGCACTGTCTAAAACAAACGAACTTTTGTTATTATTGGGGCCCGGCATGGCCAAGCGTGTTAAGGCGTGCGACTCGTAATCTGAGGGTCGCGAGTTCGTGCCCGCGTCGCACTAAACATGCTCGCCCTTTCAGCCGTGGGGGCGTATAATGTTACGGTCAATCCCATTATTCGTTGGTAAAAGAGTAGCCCAAGAGTTGGCGGTGGGTGGTGATGACTAGCTGCCTTCCCTCTAGTCTTACACTGCTAAATTAGGGACGGCTAGCACAGATAGCCTTCGAGTCGCTTTGTGCGAAATTCAAAAACAAACAAACAAGTTATTATTGGTCATCTGAAATACGGAGAATTACCAGCTATTATACGTGCAATAGAAAGGAAATAAAATTAAGATAATCTATTTAGATGGTTTGTAACTTTACAATAGGTTATTTGCCTACTAGACGAAGGCAATAATTGGTCTAAATATTTGATAACGTATGTAATTCTTGGTATCTTTAAAGACGATGAATATTGGAAATAACTTAGTAAAGAAATTATTATTTATGTTTGTAGTGTACTACAAAGCTAATGGTGACACTATATATAATTTGGATTTCTAAAAGGATCAGGGTGTCTTAAGAATATTGAGTATCGCTAAACATCTAACTTTGCCAAACATATTTTGATAACCACTAGAGACGCCCTAATATCGCCCGTATATAACACTTGTATTTGAGATGTCAACGTTTCGGTCATCTTTAGAAATGCCCTATACCATTTGTGTTTTTATAAAACCTAATGAACATTCGTTTCTGAGAGTGTGAACAACAAACCCGTACAACTTCTGTGTTCATTTGCTTTGAAACGTTGCACTTTAATTTATTTTTTTATTTATACTTTAAAGCCGCTCGAAGTAAGTATTTTAAAGGGCGTAAGGACGCAACGAAAGTTCTGGGTATTACACGGAAATACATGGGAAAACTGTGGCACTTCAATTATCTCTACAATAAACTGTGTTAATTGTTGTATTTGTAAGACAGACAGTTGACAAACGAATTGAAATTATTCTTATAACAGATGCGCTCAGATAAGATAAAATATCCATCGTTCTATATTTGTAACAATAAACGTACAACTGGTACGATACAAACAACTATTCGTGTCTCTCTGTTGTTAAAATTGGAATTTAGTGAAGGTGATGGGACTCTGAAGAACTTGAATTTCACGCGACACGTTCTCTCGCGATTCTTTCTTTAGCTCCGCCTTTATTACGTCATCAACCCCTATGCTGCCAACTGACAGAGTATCGCACCCCATAACGGTGTTTGACGTGATATGTTGAACACGTTCGCACTCAGTCTTGTTAAGGTAAATAGCACGGTTTTGTAGCTCCACGTGCTTTCAAACTTTCTTTCGCCAGGGATTGCGTTACTCTTTAAAAAGGATCTTGTGGTAAAACAGAGAAAACAAACTGTATTTTGTAAGTCGAAAAATCTTGAATATGTTCTATATCGAAATTATAGGGAGCAAGTAATCTGTTTGCGGAACTTTCTGAGTAGAAGTTAAGTAATGAACAGTCCTTCTCCAAAGATGACCCTGTGTTGTGTCAGTAACATTGTCCAACTCCGACTTTTGGCGCTAGTCCTCGTTTTGATTGTTCTGCTTGCCGCTGTTGGCGCTGAACGTAAGTATTTAATAAATTATTCTACTTTTATATAAAGATGTCTTTTTACAGAAACACTTCATTTAAGAATATTAATTAGTAATAAAACAACAGCATATTACTCCTTATTTTTATTATGACAAAAGAGTTAGTAGCCATGATCACACAGACGGCTACTATTTCTTATTCTCCTGAAAAATAATAGGCAGTTTTCGATATCGTTCGAGTTTTGGACTTCTTTAATGTATATATATATTCATTTATTCTCATATTTTTATGATGTCGTAAATAGTGTTAAATCTTTAAAATGTATTTTAGAAATAACATACAGTATTACCGTTAATAAAGCCAGCCCTAAAGTGGTGGTATGTTGGAAATGATAACAATACAAGATAGATTTACAACTAATCGATAAAATATCAAACCATCTAGTTATTATTTGTTGTTGTTTTTCTTTTCTTTCAGTTTTATTTAAATGGACAGCTAGTGTCACGAAAGAATTACTATGACAAAATCTACGCGCGCGAAGACACGCGCTGGTAAAATTATCCAAATCATTAATTTAAGAAATTTATTGTATCAAAATACTTTTCCACTACGATTATCATTTATAGGTATTAAACACAATAAGAATACATAAAGATTATGTTGATTATAAATTCTTCAAAATTACGCATAACACAGAATGTGTAATAATTCGGTTAAGCCTCGTGAAACAGTAAGGTACGCACACAAACATTTTATTAAAATGAAAAGAACTGAATCCTGATAGAGTTATTAACAATTCTTTAGAACTTCGTATATCATCACTCAATAAGCCACCAGAGGATGCGTTTGTTTGTCTTGAATTTAGTGCAACTCTACACGAGGGCTATCTGCGCCAGCCGTCCCTAATTTAGCAGTGTCACACTAGGGAGAAAGCAACTAACTAGTCATCACTACCCACTACCAACTCTTGGTTTACTCTTTTGCCAACGAATAGTAGGATTGATAGTTACATAATAACGACCCCACGGCTGAAAGGGCGAGCATTTTAAGAGATGGGTTTCGAACCCACAATCCTCAGATTACAATTTGATACTGCCCTAATCACCTGATAGTATCGAAGATCTGTGTTTGTTAGATTAGAAAGTTGAGTTTAGTCCAATATTCGTTATATAACTTTCATTTGTTTCGGAAATTCACGCAAAGCCAAACTTGTTATCTCCACTAAGTCAACTAAACAATAGTGCCTACCTTCCGTTCTTAGATCACTAGATAAGACTAGAGGGAAGTCAACTAAACAATAGTGCCTACCTTCCGTTCTTAGATAACTAGATAAGACTAGAGGGAAGTCAGCTAAACAATGTACCTACTTTCCGTTCTTAGATAACTAGATAAGACTAGAGGGAAGTCAGCCCAATGTTTACTTGTTAGACTAGATGGAAGTAAGCTGAACAATGGTACCTACCTTCCGTTCTTAGATAACTAGATAAGACTAGAGGGATGTCAGCCCAATATTGAACTGATAACATGAGTATGACATTCAATCCACTATCGTAGATGGTAGTGTTGCTCACTAACTGTCTTCCTTCAGCATATTAGTAACACAGTCAAATCCTTATCGTGGATGGTTGGTGTCTTTCTTATGCATGAGTATGACAGTGATTCCCTTATCGTGGATAGTATGGTTTTCTGTTCTAACTGTCTTCCTTTTGGTGTATAATTCAAAAGTGGGAACGGAAGTAAATATCCTTAGTATATGTGTCCTAGTACAATACACCTATGTTACAAATACTGGAATCTAACTTGCTTTCAAACTGCATCATCGTATTATGGCACTTAGTCACTAAGCTTTCAGAACTGTCCGTTAGGATAACATAAATCTATAAAGAATTTATTTATTTGTTGTTGAGATATACATTTGTCACTGTCGGTGCTGTGGCGATCGAAACTCGATTTTTAGCCTTGTAAGGCCTCCGACTTTCCATTTAGCCACGAAGGATGTCGATATGTATTTCATTTATGTATGAGTTACTTTCTTAAGTTATTCTAATTATGACTTTGTAGTTATCTCTTTTATTGGAATGGCTTAATAACATTAGTAAAGGTTTGTAAAAATATAACACTTATGGCAACTAGTATATAAGTATATTTTACAATGCCGGGCATGGCTAGCTGGTTAAGGCGCTCAACTCCTAATCTGAGGGTCGTGGGTTCGAATCCCCTTCACACCAAACATGCTCACCCTTTCAGCCATGAGGGAGTTATAATGTCACGATCAATCCCATTCTTCGTTGGTAAAAGAGTAACCCAAGAGTTGTCGGTATGGGGCTGCCTTCCTTCTAGTCTTACACTGCTAAGTTAGGGACGGTCGTGTAGCTTTTCGTGAAATTCAAAAATAGGTTTTGTACCGTTAGCAGAATTCGCGTAAATAAACGTAGTCCTTACTTTTGAACAAGATGATTTTAAATCAATTATTAGTAGAATCAGTTTTCAACCACATTACTAATATTGTTTGTTTGTCTGTTTTTTTAATTTTGCACAAACCTACACGATGGCTATCTGCGCTAGCTGTCCCTAATTTAGCAGTGTAAGACTAGAGGGAAGGTAGCTAGTAATCACCACCCACCGCCAACTTGTGGGTTCGATTCCCCAGAGTGAACAAGACGCATAGTGGTGGTAGGCCCGGCGTGACCAGTTGGTTAAGGCACTCAACTCGTAATCTGAGGGTCGTGGGTTCGATTCCCCGTCACATCAAACATTCTCGCCCTTTCAACCGTGGAGACGTTATAATGTGACGATCAACCCCACTATTCGTTGGTAAAAGAGTAGCCCAAGAGTTGGCGGTGGGTGGTGATGACTAGTTGCCTTCCCTCTAGTCTTACACTACTAAATTAGGGACGGCTAGCGCAGATAGCCTTTGTGTAGCTTTGCGCGAAATTCAAAACAAACCAAACCATTTAGTAGCTTCATATATATTAAAACAACAAAATCCGTGATATCCATCCGTCTATTAAATAACATATAATTATATTCGGATATAAAAAATAACAACAAACGTGTTCTCTTAAAATATAATGTCAGAACTTGGAAACAGTTAATGGTATTTTCTGTTCCTGTAACAACGTTACGGAACAATTGACACGCAACTTAATGAGTTAATTAAAATTGCTTGAATATATTCCGAGTCGCCCTCTTTCAGAAATTTTTAGTGAATGGTGATTGTTGTCGGAGTTCAAGCATAAACTTGCAGATAACTTTTTACCACTTAGCGATCTTTTCTCAAGCAGTTCCTGAACTAATCACCTAGTTATTAGTTTAACTAACAGAATACTGCTATGTTACTTAGATATTACAAGCAGAGATATGAAAGACTTTGTGTTTCGCATGAGAATCTGATAGTATAACATGTTTATTTACACGAAACTCGGTAACTAACCCTAATGTTTTCAGGTTGGTAATTACGTGATATAGTTTTGTACCCCTCCCCCCTTTTGTGGGGGTGAATTTGCTAGGATAAAAGCTGGTATTAATATTTTTATCTCCGCCAACAAAAGGGGTGAAGGTTATATTTCGCTACTGTGTGTGTTTGCCAGCAAGATTTCTCAAAAACGGCTGAATGGATTTGGATAAACGTCGGTATACTTTTGGACCACGACTCAGTTTAAACGTGGTCAGTTTTTGGAGGGTCGAGGGCAAAGGTCAGGATCACAAAAATGCCTGTATCTTAATATGGGGTCCGATATTTTACACGGTTTGTGCTCTATAAGTCAATGAAAAACGATTGGATTTTAATTCAATTTGGTATGCTGTTATTTCTCATTGTTCTGCCAAAAGTTATTTGTGTCCGTTGAAAACGACGGATATACAAACAGACTTTCGTATTTTTTGAGAGCCGAATATGGTTAACGGTGTGTAGCGGAGATATTTGCTCTGTTGAGTACCCCTTTAGTTAGTTAACCATTGTAATACTGTTGGTTTGTAGTTCAGCGCAGAAGTTCACCAAGGACTATCTTTGAGCTGCCCAACATAGTATGAAACCTCGGTTTCTAGCATTGTAAGTCCGCAGACATACGGCTATGCCTGTAATAGTGCCTATATTAGGAAAGTGTTTGTTTGTTTGTTGTAAAATTTCGCACAAAGCTACGAGAGGGCTATCTGTGCTAGCCGTCCCTAATTTAGCAGTGTAAGACTAGAGGGAAGGCAGCTAGTCATCACCACCCACCGCCAACTCTTGGGCTACTCTTTTACCAACGAAAAGTGGGATTGACCGTAACATTATAACGCCCCCACGGCTGGGAGGGCGAGCATGTTTGGCGCGATTCGGGCGCGAACCCGCAACCCTCAGATTACGAAGCGCACGCCTTAACGCGCTAGGCCATGCCAGGCCTAGGAAAGTGCGAACTTGAAATGTACTTAAGTATTTAAGCGTCCAGTTATAAGAAACACGAAAGAGCGTATAGTGCTAAAACTTACGTTTCGATAACCACAGAGGGCTCTTAACGACAAGAACAAACGTAATTATGAACTTCAATTCTGGTACATTTTGAAGACAAGTTATTTATTGTTGTTTCTACACATTTTGAGTTGTATTTTTCTCTCTGAAAGCGTGTTTCACCAAAAGTTTCATAAAGGTATTAAATAACTACCTTAGATTTACAAAGCACTAATTTCTGTTACGACTAGCGATTGTTTTAATAATGGAAAACTGCTATACAAGGAGGAAAAAAAAACTAAAGTAAGAAGAATATTGTTCTGATAATACGATTCTTTGCTTTCGTCTTGAAGTGATTATTTTCCATTTGAAAAATAATATTTCACCATTTTTGACCGATCTAAGCTATGATTTTACTATATATTGTCGTGGTTTCTGTGGCGTAGTGCCGTTTACAACAGATATAACCGCCATAAAACTTATTTGTTTGTTAAGCGCAAAGCTACACAACGTGATGTTTGTGCGCTTATGAGATGACCAAAATAATATGAACGTATACGTTTTGATTTTGTTGTAAATATTTTCACAGTTTAATTTCCCTCCCTGTGTAATAGGTGCTGTGTGTCTGATGTAATGTAATTATAAAAGTATCATATGTAACTGTGCTTCTCTCTACATCGGGCCAATAATTTGAGGATCGCTGGTTCGAATCCTCGTCACACCAAACATGCTCCATCTTTCAGTCGTGGGGGCGTTATAATTTACGGTCAATCCCACTATTCGTTGGTAAGAGTAGCCCAAGAGTTAGCGGTGGGTGGTGATGACTAGCTGCCTTCCCTTTAGTCTTACATTGCTAAATTAAGGACGTCTAGGGCAGACAGCCCTCGTGCAGCTTTGCGTGAAATTCAAAAACAAACAAACTAATCTTAAACTGCTAAATCAGGGACGGCTAGCGCAGATAGCCCTCGTGTATCTTTGTGCGAAATTCTAAACAAACAAATAAACAAATGTTCTTGCTCAGCGGTGAGCTTTATCTTGGAGTAAAATCAGTGTAAAGATTTTAACTTCT
Source organism: Tachypleus tridentatus (assembly GCF_004210375.1). Taxonomy (NCBI): domain Eukaryota; kingdom Metazoa; phylum Arthropoda; class Merostomata; order Xiphosura; family Limulidae; genus Tachypleus; species Tachypleus tridentatus. The sequence continues at coordinate 48,965,311 of NC_134830.1, forward strand.
AATGGACTATCTTTGCTGTGCCCACCACTGGTATCGAGACCATATTTTTACCGTTATAAGCTTTCAGACTTACCACTGACTCATTGGGAGACTAACGGTTATGTACAGATAAAACAGTGAATGCCCTGAAATGCTGGACCTACAAAAATGGTCCTTTCAATTACTTCGATATCTCTTGTGCTGGTTGAAGATTTAACATTACAATACAGATCTATCTTGAAAAAATATCTGTTGAAAAGCAGCGCGAGAATGCTATTAAATTCAAATGCTTACGATAGCACTGACTTAAATATACAGAATAACCTTAACAGATGACGGTTACCCGGATATGAACTGGTTTTATAATTCGTCTGTGGAAAGCCACGAAGTCTGAAGAACTGAAGACCTTCAAGATTGGAAGAATTCACCTCTCAGTGTAATTGTGAATCTAACTTCTATGTAATCAGGTGTGGAATTAGACCTTTTGCTCTTGAATGAGATACAGGAGCTGAATGACTCGGTTAGAGACACCTGGCTCAGATGTCAGTTACATTATTCAGTTCAAAGATCTGAACGAGATCTTTGGAGTAGGGGTGCCATTGACTGGCTGTCACACTTGTAACCATCAGTTGAATACGTTGAATATCTTCATCATGTTTCAACCTATGGATCCTCTAGGACGTAGCCAGACACGTAAAATACTACTTGGTCGGCCTGCATGTCTAGCGGTTTTATTTTGTAAACGAAAAATGACGACATCGTTAATATCAAACTATTTGAATCTCTACGTAACATCAGCCGTGGATAATGTTGTAAACTCTCAGTAGCCGTAGCCTAGTTTCACATCAAAATAATAAAGGTATGTTTACGTCACGATACTTAACAATCGCACGTTAACTAAATAAACCAAGTTATAACAGAGCTGAGACAGCTGTAATAGAATATTTGCACTTTAACTTGCAAGTTGTTAGCCACGTTAGGTTACTTATTGGCAGGTATGTTGTTTGTCGAACTAAGTTACTTGTACTTATTAACAAGTACGTTGTTTGTCGAACTAAGTTACTTGTACTTATTAACAGGCACGTTGTTTGTTACGCTAAGTTACGTGTACTTACTAACGGACATTTGTTTGTCACGTTCAGCTTAGTTGTTTAAACTGTTTGTTTATAGTTAACACAAAGATACACAATAGACTATTAAAGAAGGCTTAAAAATCATTGACCCAAATTTATATGGTAATAAGTAAGCTTAGCCTACAAATGAAATGCCTTGTGTAAAAGGAAGTGACGTTAAACTGTTTATATCCTTTCCATTCCATTATAGAATATATAAATACTAAAAATACACGCAATAAGTGAACTGTTAACAATGGAAAATATCAGTTTTAATTAGGAAAATAGGATTTTAACATTGATTTACGAGCTATCGAATTTTAGAACATTTTAAACTGCAATCAAACTAATTCCTTAAGATCTTGTTAAAAGACAGTTAACACATTTTCATCTACTATGATAATAGCTATTTCACACATTGTGTCGACCCGCAACAGATGTAGATAGCATTGTTAGCGTGTTGGTATATGTTGACACAATTATAAGCCACCCAACAGTGTTCGATACGTCACGTTCGACCCACTAGCCACTACTGTTGTTGTTTGCTTGTAAATATGCCATAATTTGACATTATTTCTGTCGTAATATTATTTTAAAAGCTTATTTTTTCTATCCTTCACCAAACTATCTTTTGTTCAAGACGCAGATTTATCTACTACAGTTCAATTCACTTCTGAATTTTATCATGTGTTTTCCGAAACGTTCTACGCATGTTCGTATAACTTTTAATGCGATTGTTCTTCTGCGCAGAGTTACACAACTGACTATCTGCGCTGCGCCCACCGGAGTGTTTGTTCGTGTTTGAATTTTGCGCAAAACTACACGAAGTCTATCTACACTAGGTGTCCGTAACTTAGCAGTGTAAGACTAGAGGGAAGGCTACTCTTTTACCAACGAATAGCGGGATTGATCATCATACTATAATGACCTTACGGCTGAAAGGGCGAGTATGTTTGGTGTGACAGGGATTCGCACCCGCAGCCCTCAGATTACGAGTCAAGGGCCTTAACTATCTGGCTACGTTAGGCCCTTCCCATCGGAGTGGTCGAATTTTACCGTTGAGCTTCTGTGGGAAGGTGACAATGCAGTGCTTATTGTCCTAACTAGAACCTCTATTTTCCTTTCTAGATTTGATGTTTTCCCTCAATAAATTATCTTACCAAACATTTCTAGTCTTTTGTAATGGTATTTAGTTTCCGTTCTTTGATTTCTCATAATATTTATAGTTTCGTTTTCTATGCTACAGTAAACAGAAAAGTTCCCATAATCTGCTAGACAAGCGTTTCATGCGTCGTTGGTTATCTTGATAAACGTTATCGGCACAAGTATTTTCTTCAACAAACATACAATATATAAGATTATCTCTATAAAACAGGGATGTATTTAAAACCTAAATATTTTCTCTTTATTATGTTGTGAGCACCATAATACTTGATTATTGCTCAGTGTTAAGAAAATTATAAATGTTTTCTTTCATTTTTTAAAACTAATTTTACCTTTCTGTAGTTTATGGTGTTTGAGTTTTTGGCTTTTAAAACATTTTGCAATGTTAGAAGTCCTGTTTTTGTTTCAAGTTATTTTAAGCCCAAACAAATCAAATAAAACTCACTGTTAAGTTGTTCTTTAGTATATATTTTATTTTTAGGCTTAACTTTACAAGTTAGAAAATTATATACAGGCTTACAAAGGAATTATCTATATAGCTCTCACAAGGTATAAATTTCTTGGGGTAAGTGAGTAGCGCGTGCTTTATTATAGGTGTTCAGAACTAGTTTCTTGGTATCCAAGGTTATTCCATGGTGGTTTCTTTGACGTGACTGATTTTTATGTAACGATTAAATGACTCAACAGTAAAGTGTCCCGACATAGCCAGGTAGCTAGAAGGCGCTCCATTCGTAATCTAAAAATGCGCGTTCGAATCCCAGTCACACCAAACTTGCTCGCCCTATTAGCTGTGGGGGCGTTATACTGTACGATCAATCCCATAAGTCGTTGGTAAAACAGTAGCCCAAGAATTGGGGGTGGGTGGTGATGACTAGCTGCCTACCCTCTAGTCCCGTACTGCTGAATTAGGGACGGCTAGCGCAGATAGCCTTCGTGTAGCTTTGCTCGAAATTCAAAAACAAACAAATAAACAATAAACACTAGAGTGTACACAGAAAAATACGGCTGTTTTGTAGTATGCACCTTACGTGTTACCATACTGTAGTGTTTATCTTGTGATGGACTAGTACGTAACTCTGAACTGAGTTACATAGACGCGTGTTGTTGTCGAACCATTGTTGGAAGATGCTCTAGAAATTTGTAGAAAAATTTCTTTTTGCTAACAATCACAAAACCTAATTGGCTAGGTCAGAGATATCCCCCTCTAATTTTCATTCGACGGAAAACATTTAGCAAACATTTAGTTTATATTTTACATCGTGTTCAATGGTATGACGTCTCGGACCTTGGACAATTCAATTCGTAACCCATTATACTAACGCGACCACTCCGACATTAAGATAAGATTTAATAATATATAATTCAGTATTTACAGGTATATTGATAAGATAGACCATATAATCATATTACTTCGTTATATGGAAGGAAAACAAGCGAGTTAGTAAGTTCGACAGAGCCTTTGTTATATCCAGTTTTATTTGTGACTAATTCCGATTTTTTAATACTACAGAAACCAATGGACGTTGTTTGAACAAATAAGTAACTAACAAGTGACCACAAATTGATTTATATTTGTGCTTCAACGTTTCCCATGTCTAGTTTTGTTCCATATCTTTCGTTAGGTTGACCCAAGAACTCTTAGTTACCACGGTTTGTAGAACAACTATATCATTGTCAGTCACACGTCACAGATCCATATAAATTATTCTGAATGGGAATAGAAGCTAATAAGAACTGTGTGTGGAATTCCGTTTGAACTTATTTATTATATTCGAACTTAATATAATTTAGATTAGAGGCTACCAACTACTGTTTATATACTTAGGTTAGAAGCTAATAAGGAATGTTTATATACTTAGAGTAGAGGCTAGTAAGATGTTGTTGTTTTGAATTAAGCACAAAGCTACACAATGTGCTATCTGTGCTCTGTCCACCACGGATATCGAAACCCGATTTTTAGAGTTGTAAGTCCGCAGACATACGCTGAGCCACTGGGGGGGGGGGCAGCTAGTAAGAACTGTTTATACACTGAGATTAGAAGCTATTAGAAGCTATGGAATAACTTTGAATGTAATGGTAACTGTTATGTTATTTAGATTTAAATCTTATAGCTGTTTATGGTTATAAAAGTTTAACCTAACTAGGACTTTGAATAAGGTTATATTGTTTGGGGATATACCTGTTCTACTTTACCGTAATATCTTTGAAAACGATAGTTTGTAAGTTTGATATTACTTTTTTAAAATTACTTTTGAATGCCTTTCTTCTAAATGTAATATCTGGACATGTTCTTTGACATTTTCGCTCTATTAAGAAAAAGACATAGCATAACAAGTTGTAATTGTAACGTCTATCTAGTTGCATACTTTTGTTTCATGACAAAGATTGTTTTAACACACCCACAAAATAGGTCGTCCATCAAGCTTGAAGTTCCCTTCACACGATACTGCAGATAAAATATAATTATCATACAAATGAAGAAAAACACAAAAAGAGTTGAGTGAACACTGCTCATAAGACGCAGTGGAGCAAGTCCACATCCTAAGATATGGTGTACTTTGATAGAATACATAGATCACTTCTGTGGGACGTGCTGGAACATATTTTCTCGGTTCCGCTTAATTCAACTCACCATAGTTATTTAAAACTGTTCTTGCATTTCCACGAGTAGTAAGACAATAATAAGTCCTCTGATAGGCCAAGCATGTGATCAAGTTTTAGTTCCAAAACACTTTCAAACTAGTCTTCTCTGTTCTCCAAGTGCAAGTGTTTTTACAACCACTAAGCCTAACTTGTAAACATGAAGAAATTTTGCGAAGGTACAATATAGAAGATGTGTTATTACAACTGTTAATAGTAAACCTGGATTATGTATTTGAAATAATTAATTGTTAATAACGTAGTGTTCCTGTTTGCTAAATATGTGTAGATATCACATGACTTATTAGTTATAGAAGTATTGTTAGTAGTTACTAGTGTCCTAGTATTTAGGTGTCTGCGTAGGATCTTTTAATATTTGTCTTTTGTTGTTTGTGTCCAAGTCTTTATGTTTGTATGCGGGTTTTTAGGTGTTTATATTTAAAAAATCAAAGAGGTTCAGTAAGGACACTTTGTATATTTTATAGATAAGAAACACTGGTTTGTAATGATAGGTGATTGAATACACGACAACGTTTTATGAAAGAGTTATTTCACACCGTGATTAAAGGAACAATGGAGTTTCGCCGTTAAACACGGATTTCAAGAGCGGTTATCTCATTTCCGTTCCATACACGTTATCGATGGTACAATCAGATTTATCATTTCTAGTGTGGAACTAAAAAAGATCAGTTGCTCGGCAACCAACGTCACAATCGAACTTATGACGCCCATTGTGGAACAGAAAGAAATGTGTCACTTGGCAACAAGACAGTATCTAACCCAGTAAGACAATTGAAGTTAAATGATGGTTTTGTTTACATAAATACTGAGAGCCAGTGGATAGAAAAATATTTAGGTTTAATCCTATAGTGTTCGTACTTCCTTCATACTTGGCCCGGCATGGTTAGGTGGTTAAGGCACTCGAGTCATAATCTGAGGGTCGAAGGTTCGAATCCCTGTCACACCAAATATGCTCGCCCTTTCAGCCTTGGGGTCTTTAATATGTGACGGTTTATCTCACTATTCGTTGGTAAAAGAGTAGCTCAAAGGTTGGTGGTAGGTGGTGATGACTAACTGCCTTCTCTTTAGTCTTACACTGCTAAATTAGGGATGGCCAGCGCAGATAACCCTCGTGTAGCTTTGCGCGAAATTCAAAACAAACAAAACCAGACTTTCTTACTTTAAAATTTTTATTGATTTCACATGGATATGCTTCATATATTTAGGCTTAGTCATATAGTGTTCGTAAGAATGAGTTTATATCTTCTTCGCTTCGGTACTTTAAAACGTTTGTTGATTACGTAGGTATATGTGCCATCTCGATATTCGTTAGCTTGGATTAGATTGTAGGAAATGTGTTTTTTTTCTTCAAATGTATGAAAAATGACAATTTTGAAAACAATATTTGCTCAGAAGAACTTGTACAATCTATAAAGAAAATGGAAAATTTTCCAAGAGTTTCAAAAACTTCCCTTAATTGTAATATGTACACTTAGAATATTTTATTGTTCAGTTTTTATTACAACCACCACGGACCTGAGTTCCTATCGAAATATTACAACCATCACAAACCTGTGGAAGTATAGCAATGATGACGGCTGTGTGTCCCCCGCTAGTACAGCGGTAAGTCTATGGAGTTACAACGTTAAAATCGGGGGTTCGAGTCCCCTCGGTGGGCTCAGCATATAGCCCGATATGGCTTTGGTAAAAGAAAACACACACACACACTACGGCTGTGAATTCTTATGGACGCGTAATGAACACCATTACTGTAAATTCCTGAGTAACCATAAGCTGCCGTCCTTGAATATGTCCTGATTTCTATCCGTTACGTACATACCATGTCGCTATATTACTTAAATTAAATATATATATAAAAGACAAACAGCATACTTTCGTTAAAAATCACGTGTTTCACCTGGAAAACACAGTAATTTACTTCGTAATTCACATGCAAAACCTGTTCGTTTAGTGTAGACAAAATTGTCATTAAGTATATTAACCCACGGATTAACGGTACAGGATCGTAAAAATATACACTTAATATTTTCAGATCACTTAATTCTGTACATTTATACCCTTAACCCGATTAATGGTGAACACTTTTTTTTTTTTTTTCGGGCGGGGAAGAGAGAAAGAGTCATTAGAATAAATACTTCACCTTTTTTACACTTCGTGTTAAGTTTGTCTAAAATACACTGTGGGTTTAGACGAAATCGTGATTTTTGTATTATTTTCAGCTATATTTGGTCATATTGTTGTTTTGTATTACTTTTAAAGTTCAGGTTTCAGATTTATAATTTAGTTGTATAAGCCCAAGCCGTCCAAACACATAATTTGCAACGCGAGTATTATTTCTTGTTTCCTGAGATTTCTATTCAGGTTTTCAGTACCACTGAGGAATACTGTTAACAAATGTTTTGGCGAAAACAAGTTTGCTTAAATTTCTAGTCTACCTTTTAAAAACGTTTTATGCAGTTGCTATGTAATTATACAATGTTAACTTTCTAACTCATTATATTTACTGTTTCACTTCTAAAATGTTTTTACTTTTTCAAGTTATCGAGTTCATGGCATTATTATGAGCACATTTGTTTGTTTGTTTTTTAATTTCATGTAGCTTTGCGCGAAATTGAGCAGTGTAAGACTAGAGGGAAGGCAGCTAGTCATCACGACCCACAGCCAACTCTTGGTCTACCCTTTTGCCAACGAATAGTGGGATTGACCGTAACATTATAACGCCCCCACGGCTGAAAGGGCGAGCATATTTGGCGCGACGGGGATGCGAACCCGCGACCCTCAGATTACGAGTCGAACACCTTAACGTACCTGGCCATGCCGGGCCTATGAGTACGTAATGTTAAGTTTATTTTATAGGACTCGATGGGTGTAATAACATGTAACATACTTCTTGTCTCCCACGCAGTACTTCCAATTAAAATAATTTTATTAGCTTAATGTGCAGTAAATATCTAGGTTATTGGTTTCCTACAACTTTCTTGAAGCATATCAACTTGGCCTTCTCAGAAAAAAACAGCGAAACAGTTTGGTTTCTAAAAGTAGGCTTAATGCATCTGTATTCTCCAACGAAGTATTGTTTCTATTCTTTACTACGATTGACACGAGATAGGGCAGTATGTATTGTGTTCGTTATCGTCACAAAACGTTCGAGAAGAATAGAATAAAATCTGAATAAATCATGTCCGAGTTAGACTGCATATCTCCTGAGTTAAAGTGTATTTATTTCAAGATTATTTGCTTTCCGTTTAACGTAGAATTGAAAACGTTTTCTTTCATGTTCATATTATTTAACTACAGTATTGAGTTGTACAAAAATATTTCCATATTCTACTCTTTCTCAAACTTGCACGAGTAAAAATTGTCACAATACATTTTTTCATTACTGAAATTTTGAAGTATTCAGGATTTTATAATGTTAATAAAAACATGTTACACAAATAAACAATTTTTGGAAATGTTTTGTTTTTTGAACGTCGCACACAGATACACGAGGGCCATCTGCGCTAGCCGTCCCTAATTTAGCAGTGTAAAACTAGAGAGAGGGCAGCTAGTCACCACTGCCAACTCTTGGGCTACTCTTTTACCAACGAATAATGGGATTTACTGTCACTTTATAACGCCTCCACGGCTAAAAGAGTGAGCATGTTTGGTGTGAGGGGGATTTGAACCCATGGCCCTGAGACTACGAGCCGATTGCTTTAACCACTTGGTTCTGCCGAACCTTGAAAATGTTTTTCATTACTCCTAGTACTAATTATAAAATCACATGGAAAATAACACTAAATAAAATCAAAACCTCAGTTGTTTTTGTTTAGAAGGTAAGAACGTTGATGAGGATAACACTAGATAATGTAAAACAAAAAACTGAATATCATCCTACAGGAAACTTATTATTTTTCATGCAATTTCTAAAAGATTAAACTAAAATATATTTAATTTCATGTCTAGAATACTTGCGAGTTATAGGTGAGGCCAACAGCTACGCCAAGGTAAGTTCCATTCAGTGTAGACTAAATTTCAAACTCAACATAAGACCATTTCTTATTCTTATAAATCGTTGTTTGCTTATGCATTATTATATTGGCTTAATGTGTTTCCTTACTCAAGTAAAAATTCAGTATTTTTTAAATACGAAACGTACAGATGTCATTTTAAGCTGGCCTGGCATGGCCTAGCGCGTTAAGGCGTGCGATTCGTAATCTGAGGGTCGCAGGTTCGCGCCCGAGTCGCGCCAAAACATGCTCGCCCTCGCAGCCGTGGGGGCGTTATAATGTGACGGTCAATCCCACTATTCGTTGGTAAAAGAGTAGCCCAAGAGTTGGCGGTGGGTGGTGATGACTAGCTGCCTTCCCTCTGGTCTTACACTGCTAAATTAGGGACGGCTAGCACAGATAGCCCTCGAGTTGCTTTGTGAGAAATTCCAAAACAAACAAACATTTTAAGCTATAGGAGTCTAGATTTTCGCGTGTTTAATATATATTTTTTCAGTTTTCCATTTGCATTTCACCACAAATTCTCTTTTAAATTAAGCATAAAGAGTTATGCTGAAATTAAAACGAATAATAATAAAAGTATTACATTTCTTTTTAATTTTTGTATCAAACACAGGAATGCAGCACATGGTCTACGTGCGTCTATGAGTTAGTGTTCACCACCGAAAGTGACGGAGGTTATACTTTCATTTCTGTATATGAGTGTGTGTTTTTCAGCAAGATTTCTGTAAGATGACTGAAGGGATTTGGACTAAAGTTGTTATACATTTGAAATATAATCCAAAGTAGAAGTGATTAGTTTTTGGGGTGTAAAGGTCACAACAACTTTTCGAAAATCCAAAAAAAATGACAATCTGTTAATATGGGTACCAATTATTCACAAAATGTTTGCTCTATGATTCAGTCAAAAATGATTGGATTTTAATAAAACTTGGTGAACATTTGCAGAATGTGATTTTTCATTGCTCTGCCTAAAATGATTTGGTGTCCGTTGAAAACGACGGACATACGAACAGATTTTTGTGTCCTTTTTTTTTGACGACCGAATGCGTAGCGGAGAATAGGAATATGCTATACCTACTGCTTCTCTAGTATAGAATTGCTTTTATTTTAGGTAATCCAAATGATACAGACCAACATATAATCTACTGGACAAGCGATATTGACGAAATAAAAATGTGCTACCATGCAACTTGTGACCTGTTTTCAAAGGAAATAGCGGAAGTTCATCACTTGTTCTCATAGTTACAAACTTTCAAACGTTCCGCTGTGTATGAAGTTACAATGGTTAAGAAGCAGATAATGGTATAATTTGTCACGTATTTGGGACCTAATTCCATTGCAATTTTCAACAACTGAAAATAAGTCGTATGAAAGGTAAACAATTTAACTCCTCACGTACCACTAATTTAATTCCACACGTCAAGGGTTGCGACCAACAAAACTTTAAAAACCGTTAAAGTTAAATTACGTACCTTTCCTTGATGAAAAGAAACCCACTTGAAATAAAAATGTATCTCAGAATGGCTGGTATGGGTATTAACACTTTTATTGATAAGGAGAGAACAACATTTCGACCTTCTTATGAAATCTTCAAGTTAAGAAAGGTTAACCTGAAGATGACCTACGAAGATTGAAACGTTTTTCTCTGCGTATCAATAAAAGTGTTAATACCCATACCAGCCGCTCTAAGTACGTTTTATTCTGAAGAATAACAAAATGCCTTATTGTGAACTTCAAAAGAGAAAATCAGAATTAGTTCCACAATAACTGATTGTTTTTTATTATAGAAATGTCTATCAAGAAACGTTCGATTTGGTTGTTATTAAGTAGATAGCTTTACAATGTGCTGTACCCACCATGGGTGTCGAAATCCGACTTTTAGCGTCATAAACGTGAAACTTACCGTTGAACCACTAGGGGCGCACAAGAAGGAAGAAGAATGATGTTCGAGTGTGCGTGTTTTTCGTATAGCAAAGCCACATTAGGCTATCTGCTAAGTCCACCGCGGAAATCGAATCCATGATTTTGGTGTTGTATATCCGTAGACTTACCGCTGTACCAGCAGGGGACAATAATGCTCGAAAATCAACTTTCTATCATTCTCTTCAGACATCTTGAAGTCTTTTGGCTCAGCAGTGAGCTCGAAGATTTCTAACCCTAAACTTTGGGGTTTTATCCCTGAGACAGCGGGAAGATTCAGTGCAGAGAGCCTAGTAAACTGCTTGTGCTTAATACAAAAATCACTTGACAACAGTTATATATTTGGAATTAATGAAACTCAAGCTTTTGACAAAATATATTAAATTCCTAATAATTATTGTATAGCGAAAGAAGTTGTACCCCACATGTGTAAATACATTAAAACAACAAAGAAATAACTTCCTTTGTAGTTGTGTGATTTTTTTAAGTACCATTTTTAGTGGAATAAGACGAATCACCTAAGCAAATGATAATCAGTTTTCATACGGGTCACCTGTATCCAACTTCCTTTTATTGTGAGCAAAAAAAAAAATAAAAAAATAAAGTTACAGTCTTAAAGTCAATATAGTGATTTTGTGTTAATGTACAATTAACGAAATTTAATTGTTTTGATGTCGTTTGAATTTCGCGCAAAGCTACACGAGGGATATCTGCCTTAGCCGTTCCTAATTTAGCAGTGTAATACTAGAGGGAAGGCAGCTATTCATCACCACTTGGGTTACTCTTTTACCAACGAATACTGGGATTCACCGTCACATTATAACGCCCCCGCCATTGAAAGGGCGAGCATGTTTGGTATCACGGGGATTCGAACCCATGATCCTCGGATTACGAGTCGAGGTGCTTTAACCACCTGGCCATGCCAGGCTCGTTTAATATCTTAATAGGGAGACAGTTTAATATATATTTTGTTAGTTTGTTGTTTCTTATCAAGCACAAAGCTAGCTACATCAAAGGCTATCTGCTCAGCCTACCACAGGTATCAAAACCCGGTTTCTAGCAGTATAAGTCCGCAGACATAACACAGGTGTAGGAGCTGTTTAGCGTTTGGTTGTATTTTAATTAACACAAAGTAAAATAAACGCTTTCATCTGGTGAGACTGTTTGTATTATGTTAAGATATTGATTAACACAAGACAGAGCAGTCAGTAGTGTACGTTACTTGTCACTCTCCCCTAAGCAAAATTTCAATCTAGGCCTCCCCATTTGTTTTACATCTCACGTGATAAACGAGATGGGTATAATTATATTTGCAAGGGGTGATAATTTCTCTCTCATCAGGATTTAGGTATTAATAACCGGATGATCAGGTTCTTACTGACCTCTTCCATCCTACTGTACGCTGAGGCACAGCTTCTGTTAAATGTATTTATAAATACTACATGAAGGTCAGAAAAAACACACTTGCCCCGACTCCTCTCAGGACAATGTCCATGTATAATTTACATATACGTTCGTGTAGAGATACTAGTTATCACAAACAGTTCTATAATACCTTATACTTTCAAAAGTTATAATAGGCTTAAATTAGGAATATTTACATAAATACTCTACAATATTTTAAATTAAGTCCATAAGTATTGTAGGGTTTTGTCTAGTAGTTAGGTGGCCTTTTTTTATTTCTTATAAATTTATATATTCACTGGAAAAGGTACTTAGGACTGTCTTCATCATGTAAGCTGTATGTGTTTAGTTCACATAATAAATCATTTTTTCTTCAATTTTTCTCGAAGTAATTTAGTGTGCTATGTAGGAGTTTATCTATTACTATTTCTAGGTTTGAATATTTGTGCGTGGAATCAGAGGATGCTGTTCTGTGTACTTTGTATGCTGTTGTAAGTTGTGCGTTTTGTGTTGTTTATAATAGTTCTGGTGTTACGTTTACCTATATTGGGACTGCAGAGTCAATTACGGGTAGTATGTATGTTTTGAAAATTTTTAATATGTTGTCGACTGTTACTCCACTGTTTTTACTAGTTAGACTCCTAGCATATTTTGTTTCTTACCATATTTTGGTTCTAATATTATTTATGTGGTTTCTCCATGTTACTTATGAGTCGTACGTTAATCCTAGAAAGTTGGGGGATGTAACGGTTTGAAGAAGTATTCCATTTATATTCAGCTTTTGTTGGGTTTTTGTGTTTGGTTAATTTTGTGAAAACCGCTTGTTCAGTTTTTGGTATGTTGATTTTGATTTTATATTTTTTACAGTATTCACTTATTTTGTTTAATTGGGGTTTTATATTTGTAGCTGCTATTGATGGTGTGGGGGCACTTTTACAGACTGCTACATCATCAGCGAACTGTGAGTAACATCCATGATTTGGATCATTCAGAGACATATTGTTAGCACACATGATGAAGAGGATAGAGCTAATCACCCCTCCCTGGTGTTACGTTTACCCATATTGGGACTGCAGAGTCAATTACGGGTAGTATGTACTGATAATTTCGTAGCAAGTTAATTCAACTTGTTTAAAATAACCGAGTTCCGCTGTGGGGTTCTAAGGCCCCTTTAATGATTCACAATGGCTCCAATGCACCAATCAAGCTTTTCCATCATCTTAATCCACGGGATCCGTATCCGAAAACAAATACAAACTGCTAAGACGCCCGCGCGTGAGAATGTGTACTAAGTTTGGTTTCTGTTAGTTTTTGAATAGAAGTATAAACGCAGTTTCAAAAGTGGCGCCCCCTAGGATACAGATAGGACAGGACCACAAAATTCAATACCAAACTCAAGTTCAGCGAACTCACTCCAAAATTCCATATTATACCTTAGTGACCTTCGCTTCTGTTGGTACCTCAAAGAATTATGGGTAAGAACACACTCTAAGCCTCCCCGAATTTCTAGGCCAAGTCTAATCCTTATATTTGAGAAATTGTGTTAGTATTTCGTGGACGAAGAAATTCATAAATACACACGTAAGTTATTACAACATGTTTTGAGATGGGTAGAAAAATTCTAAAGAAATCCAGAAAAGGTTTGAAGTAGTGGAGGCGCCAGGATATTTTCGTTGGGGAAGGGGGGGGGGCTGAGTTAAACTGTGGAGGGGCTTCCCAAAATGCCATTAATATGAAGTATAGATGGTAAATTATAATTATGTAAATACCTAGGTACATTTCAGAAAGGTGTGCTATTTTGAACTGCGTTTTCAATGCAGTTTTCATTGGAAACTCATACTCTGATTAATAATTCATTATTACAAATTAGAAATAATCTGTTTATGAAAATATGCGTATATGTAAAAGAGGAAGCTCACCTAAATTCCACCCAAGGTAATACATAATAATAAAGAAAATCAAGATTAGCTTAGATTGAACATTTAATATACCATTAAGAGTAGAGCTACAAATCAAAAGAAATATAACATAAAGACATAGTTTACATAGCAGAAACGAATTATCCCATGTGAAGTTAATACACTCTGAGGAAAAGTAAGGTCACTATCAGGCTAACTATCTTTCATCATGTTGTGTTTATAGTCAATATTACTTCAAAACAATGCGCCTGTTCTGGTGATTGGCAGGAATTGTGTCAATAACAGTATCAGTATTGAGTTGTTTTGCCCTCCTGGAGTTTACTGACATGACACCAAGGTTGCTGGTGCAGTTGTTACCACTGCTGTTGTGCAAGTATGTCTTGAGAAGCTTCAGACATGAGAAACTTCTCTTACAGGCAACTGAAGTGACAGGCAGGGTCACAGCGATGCATACAAGTTTGTGGAGATTCATGAAGGCATCCTTGTATGGCTCCAGCATGGTTGCAAGCTCCAATGGTGTAGATACTTCCTGCCCCTTGTCTTTCTTCCTGGCAATTAGCCGGTTCAACTGGTGGACCTCCACTGCGAGGTCATCCTCTGCCACACCATAGTTTGCTGCATTCCTAAGAGTGCTTGCTTGTCCAGAAATGTGGAGTGTTTGTGGTTCAATGCATTTGCGCCCATCAGAACACTGCAGGCATCAGAAGAGAATCTTCTATTCAGCTCGTTGAGCAACCTGTCTATGATGGCATAGAAGGTGTGTCTCCTGGCATCTGGTGTTGGTTCATCTCTTTGGCCAGTACTAGATCTGATTATGAATTCGTCCAGGTGTCTGGGGGCAGATCGCTGTCCACCTTGATGCACCGTTTCAGTGTGTATTCCCACCTTCTTACATATATCCTCAGCAGACTCTTCCAAGTCTTTCCATGCTGCTTCAGTTTTCATTTCTGAGAGACCAGAGATGACAGATTGTACTAGGTCCTCTGCAGAGGGTAGCTGCAGTTCAGGTGACTGGAGGTGGTCTGATAGCTGTTTTGTCATCAGCAGTAGTTTTTCTTTGGCCACTAGACTGGTTACGAACTGCTTATCTAGGAGGATGCACAGGCCCTTTGATTCAGTGGCTCTGTGGACATTGTCCCCCTCCACAAGACGCTTTAGGGTTGTCACAATGGCAGGGAGGTTGTTTTTTTTCACAGCCAGACAAGCAGCATTTTGGCAGGCCCATCTTGTGTCTGACAGTCTAATCTTTGTCAAAGCTCAAGATAGAATGGCATTACACAGGGAGCGACAATACAGCGCATGAGTTTCAGTGCATTCAATACGTTGCTATGGGACGCTTGACACATACTTCCGTCTTAACGAAGACGTTGAGTTCTACAGATCTATGTCTCTTTGATGTTAATTGTCAAGCAACAACGACGATTGTGTTTTCCATATTTTATGAATATATGTAGGTAACAATGTTGGGGGGCTGAGGGGGCTTGGCTCATTGCCCCCAAGCCCCCACTTGGCGCCGCCACTGGTTTGAAGCTGTATAGAATAGAAACTTTCAACACATTTTTATTTTTGGTATTGTAAAATGATAAAATATCACGTTCTTAGATATTTTTGAGTAAAAGATTGTTAGAATCACAGTTTTTACTCAAAGTTGGTATGCCCTAATGCATTCGACACTGGAAAAGTGCATACTGGTCGTGAGAAGGCGCAACTTTACGGTCCCTTTTGATTACTGACCCCAAGCTAGTTGTTTTGGTGATATTTTTTGCTGTTGGTAAAGCCCGTTGATTTCTTGAAGAATTTGTCACTTAAAGTATAATTTGTAAGAAATTCGTGGGTTTCACAGCAACAAAAACTTTTTATCACTAACGACATGACACATATAAAAGATATAGTATTTATGCATATATTTCGCTCCTAATTGTATGTTTTTGTTTATGCACGTGACTACATGTCACGTTACTGCGCTACACCGCACGTCTATCAACGCACCAGAAGGAGAAATTCGTGAAACGAACAGAATTAATTTAGCGGTTCGAAAAAGTTTGCTAAACCCTTGTACCTTAAACTGGAACATTTTCGTTTGATATTGTTGTGACGCTGCTATTCTATTTGTTGATTGTTCCATATTATCTGGAGAAAATTATTCAAGGTCAAGTATACATAATAACAACACAAATTAATTTATTTCTTCATTAACGTGTTTTTACATGGCTATGCACTGTGTGACCTGCTGTAGGCCTGACACTCACGTTGTTAGCACTGTACTAATGGAAGAAATCGACTTACTTGTACAGTGTGTGATGACTGACACAAGCCCAAAAACAAACACACAGACTGATTCATTTTACTACCGAAAAAATAAATCTGTTTTCCTCGTGCCCTGACGTTTCATCGTAAACTTACTTAACTTATTGATGTAACATTAAAACAATACATTCTGGCTGTCAATAAACAGTGCATTAAAACACCACAGATAGACTTATGTGATGAGTTCTTGCACTGTCTGAAAACCTTTTATGTTTATTTTGTTTTGATACCGGTAGAGGGCTGATAAACTTTTGGGATGTTTTTTTCATTTGTTTGGAATTTCGCCCAAAGCTACTTAAGGGCTGCCCACCGCTAGTACAGCGGTATGTCTCCGGATTTACAACGCTACAATCAGATGTTCGATTTCCCTCGGTGGGCTCAGCAGATAGCCCGATGTGGCTTTGCTAAAAGAAAAAATGCACAAATATAATACTCAAGGGCTATCTACGCTAGCCTTTCCTAATTTAGCAGTGTAAGTCTAGAGGGAAGGCAGCTAGTCATCATCCCCCACCGCCAAATCGTGGGCAACTCTTTTACCAACGAATGATGGGATTGACCGTCACATTATAACGCCCCCACGGCTGAAAGGGCGAGCATGTTTGGTGCGACGGAGATTCGAACCCGCGACCCTCAGATTACGAGTCGAACGCCTTAATTCACCTGGCCATGTCGGGATGTAATTCAAGCTTTTTCAATAAACGTGCCTTATAACTTTCGCTACTCATACTTTGGACGTTATAGCAAATGAATGTTTATAGAGTAAATATTTAAGTTTCAGAGAAGTAAAAAAGGTAATATTCTAAAGAGTCGAAAATGTCCGCTTTCTTCTGATTTATTTTTATTAATAAACATTAAGTGCTGGATACTTCTGGATGATGCATAGTGTCCAAATCTTCGCCTTTCACAAGCAGGGGATAGTTAACCTGTCCTTAACTAAACAAATATTTAGTTTTAAAACAACACATCCAAGTAACTGACATAAAAAAATGTAACAGATTCTTTTTTAAAACGAAACGTTTGTGGTGTTTTGTTAAAGTAGTGTTGGAACAAGTATTTATTTCTAGTTTGTGTCATTCTTGTTAATTGTCTTCAGTGGGAGCTTGTGTCCGCGGATCTTGATTCTCCAAGCTCGCGCGACCGTAGCGAGGTAGGTAATGGACTTTGGTACATTCTGTAAAAGAAGAAGATGCCTGTGTCTAATCTAATTCCAGCTGCAATTCGTGGATTATTAGGTCTATGGGGGGGGGGGTCCTCCCGAGCTCGTGCGCTTGTGGAAGAGATTACAGACTTAGGTCAAGAGAGAGAGGAATCGTGAAGATGGGCTCATGACACACTGATCAAGTCACTGTTTGCACGTGAATCGCTGATACGTTATTTGAATAAAGTCAGCTGGAACACTTAATCCAAACGTTTCTGTGAGATAACTCGTTTTCTTAAATATTTAAAATCAATGAAAATCAGTCACTTGTGGTATAAAACAAATTAATCACACAAAAATAAGTAGCACCCTCATAACAGAGTATAATATTTTAAGAGCATGACCAGCCATGACTTATTTTAATTGTTTTAAATGTCACAAAGAATATTAAGTGTTGTAACGAATTTCCAGCGCTATGACTAGTGTTTTAAATAATATAATATATTTTAATTCGAGGCTCGTGTTGAGACTGGTGTTTAAGTGTTATCACTAACAATATAAGTCTTATAACTAGCGTTTTAAGTGTTATGTTTAGTATTTTACGTGTTAGACTAATGCTTCAAGTGTTATGGCAGATATTTTATATGTAATGTTCCATGTTAGTAAAGATGTAATGTTCAGTGTTTGAACAGATAGTGATTTATATGTTATCACATTTTATCAGTTTTCACTACACACACGCTATCTAGTCTATATGCTTAGGTAGAAAAACGTCTTCTCGTGGAATAATATGAACGTTTCAACGGTCTAGTGATCTGTTTAGATATTGCTTAGATATTTCGAAATGGGTTAAATGACAGCTATCGCCTCTATTCAAACTGCATTTCTTACTTCTAGGTGTGCTCCATTATTCTTGGTAGCATTAACAAGAAATTTCTGACCTTGAAGTAGAACGTAAAACACTTGTTTAACATCAGAAAATAAAATGTTTTATTGACCGTGCAGCATGGCCTCGAGATAACGGATGTGTGCCTTTCTAGATCCAAGTATTGTGCCAATTATTTTTCGTAAGAATTAATTCTATTAGCTGTAACAGTTCGAAGAAATCACGTGATCCCGAGGCTATTTTAAAATATCGATTAACCTTAGCATTCACTTTGGTGGTTCAGTGAGTAAGGCTATATAAATATTGGTGGTTGTACTTTTCGTACTAGTAGCACATGATGCATAACAAATAAAGTTCATAGGCTGAGGTAATCCTAAAGTAGTCGATGGGTAAATAGTTTTAATTACAAGTATCATTCGTCACGGTAAAAGGTGGCATTTCCTGATACACAATGAAGAAACTTGTGTTTATATTGCTATCACATGACACCACAATGTTATAGTGACAGTTTACTTATACTATTATCATATTAAGTTACAATGCTATAGTTGCAATTTGCTTGGTTTAGTAAGCATATACTAATAAAGTATGACCTTCTTCGGTCATCACGCCCTCTACATTCCTAAATTCAGTTACACAATCCCCTTCAAACATGTGGTCAGCTATCGATCAATTACCTCTTTCTTTCTCTGTGAACCTGACGATGACCGCAGAAGGTCGAAACGTTGTGCGCTCCTCTACATAAAACATTTTCTCAACCCAAACCAGCCAGTTTTACATATATATTTCAACTGGAAATAATAGTTGTGCAGTCTGTTTCAAGGTCAAGTAACACGTTGTTACGAATATTCGATAAACTCTCAACCAGAATGTATAAAACTCGTGAATGGGAATAACATGTTTAGTATTTCAGCATTTTTAAACGTGAATTGTTTATAAATAAACAAAACCATCCCCCATTTATTATTAATCTTAAGCAAATGGATTTTACAAAGAACGAACTTAGCCTCAATATATCACCATGTAAGAGATTCGATGTACCAAGTATAAACACATTTCTTGTTGCTGGTTCGATGTCGTGGTTGCGACTTATCCTTCACTATTTTCATTGAGAATCTTCTGATCTATTTATAAACTATTCGATGACTGTGTAAAATCTGTGGCAGCTTTAAAACTGTTAACGAAACTAGGTCAGTCTCGTCGGTGCCCAAGAAATTAAATTAATATATCCATGATTTCTGAACCCGTTTCCGAAACAAAATCTCTCGACAGATTAAGTTTTTATGAATTTGATGTGATGTACCTTGTTGAAGTTTATCTCCAGACGTTCCTGAAAAGGTTTCTTTTTGAAGACATAGTTATATTGTAGCCCTAACAATCAACATTAGTTCACTGCATACTGATTTCAAACCCAGAGAACAATATATATATGTTTGTTTTATTTAAGATTTATTTCAACTGTATGTTTTTTTCTTACTTTTGCAAACTCATGGTCGTTACTTTAGGTAGTAAAATAATGAATTCATATTGTAAGCTTTGTTATATTACCACATGTTTTAAATGGAAGATTTGTATTTATTTATTTCAGCATGCCAGTTTTACCCCTTAGCAGAAAATCGTCGATTCGAACGCGTCGTTGAAAACATTCCAATAGGCAAGTGAAAAACATTTTCTTACATAATTAAAAAAAGCTTGAAGAATTTCACCTTTGAAACAACAAACTGTATTCTGTCTATTAGTTTCACGGTAAAGCAGTTCCTTCACAGTACAGAACAATGTGGCCAAGAGAACTAAATATGTTTCACATTGTAAATTGAATATGAAAGGTTATTAGTGTAAAAGTATGTGATGATAGCAACAATATTAATAACACAAACATAACTTTGTCTCTAAACTACTTAAAAGAAACATAGAGATACATCAGTGTAGTACAGCTGTACAGATACATTAATGTAGCGTGGCTGTACAGACACATCATTGTTGTTTATGTGCATCTACATCTAACTTGTTGTTACAGGATGTATGAAACTTATAGTTGAAACCATACAATGAACTATTAGGTCACCAGGGGACGCTCTGCTGATTTTAAGTACATGCATGTTCAAGACTTACGTCCAGATATCCGTTTCTTGGCTACAGCCCAGTGAATTTGATCTCACATAAGTGATAACTGACGTAAAAACACAGAATATTGTTCAGTCATATGAATAAAACATTAGGTATATTTGTTACTTGAAATAGGGTGAGGACACTAAAACATAGATACCCTATTTAAATATGAGCTGAACTATTCTATTAGAGTTTAAAAAGGGCTTCTCCAACTATAATTTATCATTCTTGAAACTAATTCTACTTTTGAATTTAAGAGAAAACTGTTAAGTTTATTTTTAAAATTTCTTAACATGTAACAATTGTAATAATATTTTCACTATTTTCTTATTAACATAATCGCCTTCGGACAGGGTCTCATTCTTCTACTCCAATAACGTATACTAACTTCAGACATAATTATTTACTTATTAAAGGAAACGTTTCAATAACTTGCACTGCTGTAAGGTTAATTTATTTTATTTATTCTATAAATGAAACTGCTTCTAGGACTGAGAACGTCACATTTACAAGTTTTTTCATTATTTAGATCAAGAAATATGTCGTTTATAAATGTTTTTATTATTTAGATAAAGAAATATGTCGTTTATAAATGTTTTTTTATTATTTAGACAAAGAAATATGTCGTTTGCCAGTGTTTTTTTATTATTTAGATCAATAAATATGTCGTTCACAAGTGTTTTTTTATTATTTAGACCAGGGGTCACCAAACTTTTTTCACAGGGGGCCAGATTACTTGGAGAATGAGAAGCGCGGGCCACATGATCATTATGTTCAATATTCATAAGCTAGAACGAAAGCTCTCTGTAAAAGACTTAACACTAAGTTTAGGACGCCACATTAGCCATGTGGAAGTAGCATGCAATACAAACATATAATAAAAAGCAAACAGAAATACAACCAACATTTGTATTTACCAAAAGGTTATCAAAGAAGGTGACATTAGCAAAAACAATTGTCACATCGCACATAGTGAGTACATATCTGAATTTTACTAAGCTGCAAAAAAGTTAATGAGATTTATGAAATTGGTGTTTGGCTTTCAAAATATCTTCAATGTTCGGGTTTGAATTGCTACATCCAATCATTAGAATTGATTTCAAATGTTCATCAGTCAACCTTGATCGATGTACCGACTTCACATACTTCATTTTTGAAAACGCTTGTTGACAGACATAAGTTGTTCCGAACGCTGATGCCATACCAGATGCGAACTGCTTCAGCTTTGGAAAATCATCTTCAGGTATGCAGCTGTAAAATTCAATAAGTTGCCCAACTCTGTGTTTTGCTTTCAACAAGTCATTTCCTTGCAAATCGATAACCTCCAGCTGAAGTTCCACTGTCACGTCATCAATGGCACAATCACAAGGATTCTGAAAAAGGAGAATGTCACTTTCGATTCTGTCGAGATCCGAAAATCTCTCTAAAAATGCTTATTTAAATCACCAATAATCTTTTTCTGAAACTCCAGGTTGACATCTTCTGTGATTTCAGCATGAAACTCATTGAAACACTGGAAATGAGAGAGGTTTCCTCCTTCCAAATGTGCTTCAAACAATGACAGCTTTCTCCAAAATCCTTTAATGATTCTATAGAGATCACAGACAAGGTTATTCTTCCCCTGAAATTTCAAGTTCAATTCATTCATGTGGGATGTGATGGCAACCAAAAATGACAACTTTGACAACCAGGTTGGATCCGACAGAAGTGGATCGGCTCTATATTTCTCTTCTCAGCTTATAAAAACGAGACAAGACTTTACCGCAGTTGAGCCACCTCACCGCCGTGTGATAAGGCAAGTCATAGAAATCCGAATCAATTTCTTCAAGAAATGCCTTGAACTGGCGATGATTAAGTGCATGACCCCGAATGAAGTTCACTGCAGAAATGACTGGTTTCAGTACGCAAGAAATATCTAAGTTTTTCCAAAGAGTGCTTGCTGATGTATGATGCAGTGTATAAACAGAGCGATTAGGAGCTGAAGATCTTCCAACTGTTTCCTGATCAGCCCCACCAGACCCTTCTTTACTCCAGCCATGTTTTTAACTCCATTAACTGTTACACCTCTGAGCTGATTCCATTGAAGTTTATAATCTTGCAAAGTTTTATGCACTTCCATGAAAATGTTGTGACGTGCTGGAGAAATCAGTAGACTCATCCAGTGCCAGAGAATACCATAGGAAGTTTCTAGCTTTTTGGCGTGTCTGTAATGCGATGTTCTCTCCAAGTTCTTCTGCTTTCTGTACAACTGAAGTTGCCGAAAGGCTGATACTTTCAAAGAAATTGGCTTTTTCAGGACACAGCTCATTTGGTGCTTCCATCACACACTCTTTGGTGAAGTTGCCGTCAGTAATAGGTTTTCCTTTCTCTGCCATCCTATGCACAATTTTGTAACTTGTACGAGTGACAGATTCATTTTCAGCAAACGTTTTCGTGAAGAGATTCTTTTGAGATTCAAAAATACGTTTCATAGATTCAAATTACTCAGGACGGAACTTTCCTGAAAAATTCAAATATGTTGATAGATGTTTTGTTTCATAGTGCCGCCGAAGATTGTACTCTTTCTAAACGGCAACACTTTCGGTTCATATCACACAAGTAACTTTCTGGTTTTTTGTTTCCACAAAGAAGTACTTTTCTCCCCATTCTTCATTGAAGCACGACACTCAGAGTCCACTTTTCTTCTTTTAAAAGCAGCCATAACGATGGGTGAAAAAAAAAAAAAACAGCATCTGAAAATGAAAAACACAGATCGCTGTGAGAAAAGTATTGTACTGGTCCAAGAACGCACAAACAAAATATATTGAAACGTACGTCTGCCACGACACTTACCTAAGAACGAGTTACGAAAAGCGCATAACCCGACTACTAAGAGAAATGAGCTTGCTGAAACTGTAACCCGAGGCCGCTGAATTTACAAGACGAGTCGATAGGACGAGGGTTAAGTCTGTACTTGTTTTCGAAATCCTAATGCTTTCATAGCTACGTGCCTCGATATGAATAAACGGGCAGCAAGGACGAAAGAAGAATTTTCCTATTGGTTAAAAATGCGCAATTAGCCTTGTTTCTTTTTATCATAACGAATTGTGTTTGCCAGCTTAAAGCGACTATTGGTGTGATTTATTTTGTTATGATAGTCGGACATTTGATGAAATGTCAGTTTTTATTTCCAAGCAGCTAGCTGCTGGCGGGCCGGACAAAATGACCTCGAGGGCCGTAGTTTGGTGACCCCTGATTTACACCAAGAAATGTGTCATTTACATGTGTTTTTAATTATTTAGATCAATAAATATGTCGTTTACCAGTGTTTTTTAATTATTTAGAACGATAAATATATTGTTTACAAGCGTTTTTATTATTTATAACGATAAATATATCGTTTACCAATGTTTTTTTTAAATTATTTAGACTAATAATTAAGTCTTTTATAAGTAGTTTTCATTCTTAACATCAGGGGGTATTTATTTTACACGATTTTTGTGTTATAAGAATCATAAATTATATATTTTACACGTGTTTAATTGTTTAGATCAAGAAATATTTCGTGTACAAGTGTTTCCAAGACAGAGTTTTAAAATTGAAGCTGTTGACAATAGTCTTAGTGACATCCAATACTTCAAGTTCCAGGAGTTGGATGAACATTCTATAGCCATTAAAGTCGCGAAATCCTTAGATGAACTTGTTGATAGGGTAAGTTGTCTAATTTTACTAAAGTTATTTCTAAGATAAACATATTTCATGTTGACCTGATGCAGGAACCATACGCATTTAATAACTGTTTTTAATGGCAAATTCCTCCTTGCACAGTTAAAATTGCATTCATTTGAAAATTAGGTTATAAAAACCGCTAACCGTAAAACTGATAAGTTTAAATTTTGTGATTTCGCTGATGAGGGTTCGTCTTTGTTTAACGTCTCTTGCCAAAACCTTCTCAGGTGTGAAAAAAAGGTGCGGGCAGACTAGTAGCTACACACATAGCATTGATAATACTTTTACAGTAAATATTCATTCATTAGTTAGCTAGGCCGCGTATTTTGTTTCACCCGCCATCACGCCATAACTTGAATAAAAAGCGTGGCCTAGCTAACTAATGAATGAATATTTGTTGTAAAAGTAAATATTATCAATGCTATATGTGTAGCTATTAGTCTGGTCGCCAGTTTTAATTGCATTCTTGTAAGTCGCACACTCATCAGTCCTTTTTGACTGCACTTTTTCTTATTCACCCCTGAGGTGTTTTTGATTAGATATCAAGACTTTTTGTTAATACACCAAGTGAGAAAGTTACAGTCGATAGTAACCAAGAGTTCAATAGTGTTTTATCATGGTATGTAAATCTAAGTATAAACTAACAATAGTTTCCTATATTAGAACTACATATAGCCAAACGGGCTATACTTAAGTCTATATGAACAAAGGCGTTAACCCTAAAGCTGTATATAGCCAGAAAACCAACATTTGATCTTCTCTAACAAAATGTGTAACTTAACATGTTAAAATTATATAAATAACTAAAAAGCCTATATTTTAAGTCTAAACTACAAAGTGATGAAATTAACATTAAGCCTATATAAACAATCTTAGGGCCTACACTTAAGTCTACTGTAACAAAGTGCCTAACTTAACATGTTAAAACTATATAAATAACCAAAAGGCCTACATTTAGGTCTAAACTAACAAGCCGATAGAGAATAGATGATCATTAACGCTATTTCTTAGTAACAGTAGGTCAAACAGTTTGAATACTTAACACCGGATATCGTAACTTTCTTCAAATTATGGCTCTAAATATCTTTATAAGTAAACTGTAATTGGTGTCAGAATTGCAGTAAAAAATTCTCATTTCCTGTTTTTGTTACATGATTATTGTCTGTTTTGTTGAGTGTTCTGATTCACTGCTTTTACCTTAGGCCTACTTTATATATGTTACTGAACATAATCCTTTTGTGTCTTGGGAACTTAACATTATTAACTGTTTCAAACACTACTGTTATGGCAAAACATGCGGAGGGTGTGGTTGGAAATCTATCTCAAAACAATCAGTCTTAGAACAACTTTTTTTCTGTAAACACCAGGTAACAGTTCTAGAATGTACCTCGCAGCAATTTTGTTTCAACATGATGCTAAGTGTGTTATTCACGTACGACCAGCTAAGCCTTAATCCTTGGAAGACTGGCTTAATCGGATTACAAAAACAAACGTAGCTTCATTGTGGTGTAACTGCACTGAATGTGGGTTCTTAATGTTAACTGAACGACTTGGAAGTATACAAAGGATAATATATTAAAATACCAGGTAATAAATAATAGTAGTGATTAGAAATGTATAATGGGCACTGAAATAAAATTCCTTTTTCACTATATTCAGTATTCTATATTTCACACACACAGAAACGTAATTACTCAATCACGATTTTAGCGACACTGAAACAGATGTATTCCACAAGGTTAGGCCTTGACTTATTAATGTAATCAATCACATAAATAAACCCGTAGAATTATAGGTTTTCGTTGTAAGTTCACTTGTGGTCGTTTTTTACAGTGAAGTTCGCGTGCGAGTCGGTTTAAACCCTTAATATAAAGACAAATTTGTTGGTCTTAGCGCAAAGCTACGCAATAAGTTATTGGCGCTCTGTCCTACCGCGGGAACTCGTAAAGCGGATTTTAACGTTGAAAATCAGTAAACAGAACGCTGAACCCCGCGGGGTTTTTTACCATAAAGTATTCTTCGTTCGTCAAATATAAACAGATATTTTTATACGCCGTTTATCTAATTGTTGCCCGTGTTATTAATCTAACTCTTATATACCCAAGAATGTGATTCAGATACTTTCGGTTGAAGTCGACTTTAATGTTATAATTTCTTTATCACAGAGCGAACCACGCAGTGTCCTTAAGTTCAAGTTGACATGCAGAGGTGAAACTGGAACAGTAAGTTTAATTATTTTTACAGAAACATTTCAATTTAAAGTTTAAACACTCCGTTTAGAATATAAAATCAAACAGTTTAAAACTGAGTACAATGATGATAATGGAATGTGAATTTGTAAAATTGAAATAGAGATCGTAAGTTTAAAATATGTGTTGATGTGTCAGTAGGACTGTAACATGAGATTCGTTCATGAATTTGAAAATAATTATAATTATGAACATTCACACAAAAGTGTTTGGAAGTATTAAACTTAGGCTGCTTGTAGAATGAAGTGACAGCAGAACAATGAGATGAAATATGATAAAATAATTATAAAGAAATAGATAATTATTTTGATTAAAATAATAAAATTAGCAATTTTAATTTGATGTTTCTGTGTTTTTCTTCTTCTAGATAAAACCCCTATCCCCAGACTGTTTTAAAATATTCCCTTTTCTTGAAAAGTAATTCAAAATTTTATCATTTTAGAAAAAATGTTCTTTGAATTACATTTATTCGTCTTTTTTCCTCACCTACCTTCTTATGTCTTAAAAATTCTTCTTGTTAAATTTGGTTTTCTTTTTTTAAAGAAAAAGACTTGCCTTACGTTTTCTTGTTTAGTTTACGCCTTTTGAAATTAGTTTATTTTACTACGCCCTATTTAGAAGAAAATATTTTTATATATTAACTCCTTTTGTTGCTTACTGTAAGTGGTTTCCTAAATACGATTTTCGTTTCTTTCTCTGAGATAAAAATATTTGCAACTGCCAATATTTTTTCTTTTATAAAAAATATTATATTTATCTTGTTATTCTCGTCCAGAAATATTTTTTTTTGCTTAATTCCCCTTCAGTGTTTTAAAAACACCGCCCTTTTCTCTCTAGGTAGGGTCCGGCATGGCCAGGTAGATAAGGCACTCGACTCCTAATCCGAGGGTCGTGGGTTAGTATCCCCGTCACACCAAGCATGCTCGCCATTTCAGCCGTGAGGGCGTTATAATGTGACGGCTGTTAAAGTTAGCGATGGGTGGTGATGTTTAAGTGCCTTCCCTTCACACTACTAAATTAGGCATATAATACTCGTGTAGTTTTGCGCGAAATTGTAAAAAAAAGACAAAACAACTCTCAAGGTAGAAACTTCAATCTTTTTTTTTTTACAGAAAATATTCCCAAATATATTTACTATTTCCTCTTACTTCATTAAGATATATTTTTATGCGTTTGTTTTATCTTATTTTCCAAACAGGATGAAATCTTCCTTCCCGTTACAGTGTATATAGAAGACGTCAACGATCACGCTCCACAATTTCAAAATACGCCGTATCACCTGGCGGTGGACGAGGTAACATAAAAGGCAATGTTATCAGAGAGTTTTATTAGAGGCGACCAGTCTAACAATAAAGTTTTTTTTTAGAACAGTTACATTATTGTCTGGAAGAAATATTTAATTATTAGTATTTAATATAGGTAAAAATGGTAACACTAAGTACGTTTTGTAAATATTATTATTTAACAGGATGAAATCTTCCTTCCCGTTACAGTGTATATAGAAGACGTCAACGATCACGCTCCACAATTTCAAAATACGCCGTATCACCTGTAAACAGAATACTGTTTACATTTATAGAAGTAATATACTCTCAAGTTGTATTCCTTCATACAAACATTTTTTATTGTTATTCAGACGTAACATTTAGGGTCGATAATTGTTTTTTTAAGGCTCATAACAGTTAAACTACTATGTAGAATTATATATTGACTTTAATTTGCAGTAAGAGGACCGAAAACTTGCAGATAGAAGTATTTTAACGTAGATAAAATTCCGTGTATAATTCTACATTGAGGATTGATATTTTTGGTGATATAAGTGTTTGATCTTGAACTGTTAAATACTACAGAAGATTTTTGTTTATTACAGTTGACTCCTGTAGGCCTAACTATCTTCCGAGGAATCCATGCTATCGACCGCGACAAGCCCAACACAGCGAACTCTGACGTCACATACTCGATTGTAGTAAGTTGACCTAGAAAGTTGGCACTCACGCGATATTTGACCTTTCCTTTTAATGCCATCCTTTTGAAGAAGTGTGTAAACATTATAAATTATATATTCTGTACTCAGGCTAAGAGTGATAGTCATATGTTGATTTGTTTGTTTATTTAGAATTAAGAACAAAGCTACACAATGGGCTATCTGTGCTCTGCCCACCACAGGTATCGAAATCCGGTTTTTTAGCAGTTGAGTTCTCAGACATACCGCTGTGCCACTGGGGTGTACGAGGGCTGTTCAAAAAATACGCGGACTGACGTCATAAAACAAAATGTACTTTATTTAGAAGTTACAGGTCTGGGACCCCTTCAAAGTACTCTCCTCCCCAACGCACACACTTATCCCAACGGTGTTTCCACTTGTTGAAACAGTCCTGGTACGCTTCTTTTGTAATGTCCTCCAGCTCCTTCGTCGCATTTGCCTTAATCTCGGGAATCGTCTCAAATCTTCTTCCTTTCAAGGGTCTTTTGAGTTTGGGGAACAAGAAAAAATCGCAAGGAGCAAGGTCAGGTGAGTAGGGGGGTGAGGGTGGGGAAGAACAGTGATCGAGTGTTTGGCCAAAAACTCACGAGTTCTGAGGCACAAATTTCGCAGCAACGCGGTGCATCTGCAATTTTTCGGTCAAAATCTCGTAACAAGATCCAACTGATATCCCACACTCTTCAGCAAGCTCCCTGACAGTCAGACGTCGATTTGCCCGCACCAGGGTGTTGATTTTGTCGACGTGTGGGTCGTCAGTTGACGTGGAAGGACGTCCAGGACGCTTATCATCTTCAATGGACTGTCGACCATCCTTAAAACGTTCATGCCACTTGAAACATGCCGTATGCTTCATAGCAACATCACCGTAAGCCGTGTTAAGCATAGCAAAAGTTTCAGTCGCAGATTTTCCAAGTTTAACACAAAATTTCACAGCAAGTCGTTGCTCCTTCAGGTCATTCATTCTGAAATCCGCCAAACGTAAAAATCGCACTTCACTTAAAACCGCGTAGCTAATACACAAATGAAGATATCTGCAATCGGGAAATGGCGTCGTAATCAGCTGATCTGTGCGAACCTAGCGACAGCAAGCGGATTCCCCTGGAACCAACTGGAGCCGCGCAATTCAAACAGTCCGCGTATTTTTTGAACAGACCTTGTATAGTAGTATGTTGAAGTCGAGTTACTCGTTTTTATAAACATTCACACTTCATTTTTTTAACATGATTATTACGTATTATTATGTAATAATGTTTACTCTTGCTAGTAGAATTCTTTTAAATTTTACATTAAAAGGTTCAGTGAGGTCCAGTCTGCTTAATAACAACGTAAGCGGTTGTTTCTGTTTGTTGTTCAGTTGTAAGTTTTACAACCTACCCAGTTTTACGAACTAACGACAGGACGTACTTGACAAATAACACTAAACAGTATACACACACACGGTACTTCTCGCATTTCTAGATCTTTTCACACACAGATTCGGTATTGAAGAAATCAAAGAAAGACAAACGTTATTAAAAACGACACTGACTATATATAAACGTAAGAAACTCAACATAAAATGCAGTTTCCTCAACTTTCATGTAAAGTATAACGGTTAAAACACGAGCTTATCACTTGTCGTTAAAAATTTTCCTTTGCCAAAGTGAAAAGTACAGCTAACAATATTATTTTATTGTAAGAACACGACGACAGAGCATGGCCACGTTTGCACAATGTTGACTATCTGGCTTCTCGCCTCTTATAATAACGACAATAAAGCATTATTATAAAGCCAAAACGTATAATTACACGATTTTATTCCTTTTGATAACATTCTAATATAACTGCCTTTTAGTTTTATCGCTACACGAGTTTGTTATTAAGTCTAATAATCCTGTAATGGAACGGAAGTAATTATGTTATCATATTAAAAATAATGTTTATTTTGACCGAATGCATTCGAAATTATTCACTTATCGTGACCTCTTTTCCAAGACCAATTTGAATTAAAGTAATACATTTTACACACGAAATTAAGGAAGGTGGTGTCACAAGAAATAGAGAATATTGTTTTAAGTAGAAAATTAATAGTTCCAGCAAATGAATCAAGTTAGACACAATGTACAAGTTGGATAAATCTAAAGATTTCTAAAAAAATATCTTAACGTTTGTTTATATGAAATGATTTTAATGCACACAATTTAATGACTGAGTAACTGTTAATTAAACAAAAATTATAAACACCTATTAAACATAAAAATGTTTGGTTTGTTGGCCTAAATATCTCTCGAGTAATTTCCGAATGTTGTTATATGAAATATTTTTTATTGATACGAAACAGGGAGGAAACGAAGATAACGCTTTCGTTCTGTCGGATCCGATAGAGGGTATCCTTGTCGTGAATAAGCCTCTGGACTTTGATCACGGGGTTCGAGAGTTTAAACTTCTAATTCAGGCTACGGTAAGTATTGTACTCACAAAAGGTTGAACTGGATAGCGAAGTTACGAGTCGTTTATGTTTTAGATGATGAAACCTTACTTTGGTAGAATACAAAAAAAACTCTTTCTACTCAGTAGAGAAATGGTTTTAATTTATTATTCTGTAATACTCACCATTACCAATATTCCGAGGAACTAAATGCAATTTTTTTAATACGACTAAGAGCCATGATGATGCGAACGAAATAAGCCCAGGGTGTTTCGATATGCAGCCCTTCTATAAACCTACGTAATTAATAAATTCAGAATATAATTATCAAACAACAAAGTTACACGTGTGTAAGATAAGCAGCTTCATACATATGAATATGTACAAACGTTTGTTTGTAATATATTACTGTCAGTTGTAATACGTTACTGTCAACTGTAATGTGTTGTTGTCGGTTGTAGCATGTTACACGTTACTGTAAGTTGTAATGTGGTACTATCAGCTGTAATATGTTACTTTCAATTGTAATATGGTACTATCAGTTGTAATATGCTACTGTCAATTATAATATGTTACTGTCAGCTTATGTAAAAGTATAAGTTATTTTCTAGAATCCACAGATGACATCTTTGATTATTGTTTTAGGATCATGGAAGCCCTCAGAGTTTGAGCATGGTCACAAATATGACCATTAAGGTGAAAGATGCTGATGACCAGAATCCTGCTTTCACGCACGAGCTCTACACTGGGCACGTGACAGAAACCCAGGTCGTCACAGTAAGTCTCTCTTTTGGTAACTAGCTGTCTTTATCTCTGTCAATTTCATAACACTTACTTCTAGTTTGAGTTATACACAAGTTAGGAACGGAACTTGAAAAACGGTGAAGAAAAATAAAGCTTTCATTAAAACGAAAACCATTTCGTTCAGTAATATATATGTATTAAACGGTGTGAGATATGCCTTAAATTTGTCAAACAATTACTTGATTTTGTTAAAATATGTTAAAACAGTACGTTCAGCTACGTCTGCTATCTCATCGTATGTCAAGGTGCTATTGGAATTTATGTTACTAGTTTTTAATATGAACAAAGAGTAATAAAACAAATATTAATTGTAGGGCGCCATCATACGCCAGAAAATCGAAGTAGAACCTCCCATACATGCTTACGATCTCGATGCTGGAATTAAGGCTCCTCTCGTGTATAAAATAATCCTAGGTAAGTTTTTTTTATAACACAAGTGTATTAATTTCTATAGTGTATAAAAATCGACCTATGTAATTTTTATAACATTATTTTTTGTGATTTTAAATTAATGTAAAAAAAGAACAGTTAATGTTCTTAATGTAACATGTTTTCTACAGTTAGAGTAGTATTTTTAAGAAATAAAATAACATTAAAGATGTCGAAGCCAAAGTTGGAAACTATATGGAAATATAGAAAATTATTTAGATCTATCAAGGACGCTATTTTTAGAATTTCCTGAAAAGATCTCACCGTCAGAAGGCATATATTTAATAAAACCAGTAGAAGTCACAGGTGAAGTTATCTCACCACTAGAGGGTGGATCTTTACTATAAATTGTAAAGGTCAAAGGTAAAAGTATCTCACACCTAGAGTGTAGATATTTACTAGAACTTGTTTAGGTCAGAGTTAAAGATATTTTGCACCAAAGTACAGATATTTATTCGAATCGATAAAGGTCAAAGGTGAAGGTATCTCACCATCAGAGTGCAGATCTTTACTAGAACAAGTAGAGGTCAAAGGTGTTGGCAATGTAATATCCCGTAAAAGAACTATTACTTTATTTTACACGTAAAATAAGTTGAAGGTAAAAGTTTTCTTTTCTTTGGGTTTCAGGGAACGAACAAGGTTTCTTCGATATCGACGTACAAACCGGAGAATTATTTCTGATCAAAGAGATCGATCTAGAAAGTCTGGATAATGCTGTGATCAATCTTAAAGTTCAGGTGGGAGAAACCACTCCAGTTCTAGTCATTAACGTTTAGGCTTAAGGATATCAAACCATTAGTTTCATAATATATAAAGAAAATCTGATATTTATCGATACGTGAGTAACGAATGCCATTTGCTAAACGTCACTAATTTTTATACATCTTACAAATGGAAAGTTTGACCAAGAAAAAGGTGAATGTCCGTCGACTGTACCGTAGTTTTAAATACGTAATTTGTTTTGAAAATGCAAGTTTATCCGCTTATTTCACTAATGTATTCTGAATCTTTTTTTTTTTTGTGTGAATTTCGCGCAAAGATACCCGAAGCCTATTTGCGATAGCCTTTCCTAATTTAGCAGTATAAGACTAGAGCGACGGCAGCTATTCATTATCACCCGCCACCAACTCTTGGGCTACTGTTTTATCAATGAATAGTGGGATTGACTGTCACATTATAACGCAAGAGGATTCGGACCTGCAACTCTCAGTTTACTTGTCGAGCGCCCCAACAACCATGCCTGGTCCTATTCTAAAACTGTCGCATTATAACACAAACATGTTTGGTGTGAGGGGGATTCGAAACCGCGACCCTCAGATTATGAGTCGAGCGCCCTATCTACCTGGCACTATTCTAAAACTGCTTACTCATACTAATGATAATATTGATTATAATTACTGATATACATCGCAAGACAAAGAATACTGTTCTATGTTCAGAGAGTTTCCTTGTCTCAGCTATACTAGGACTTTCTGCGTCTTTACATTTGAATTATAAGCAACAAGAAAGGCAGTTAGTTAACAGCACTTACCGCCAGCTCTTGGATTACCCTTGTCTGACTGCTCAGCGAAACCACAGCCCGAACTTACAGGTGCAAACCATTAATCATTGGATTCACAATCTTTAAATGGTGCCTACCAGGCCGAGTTCGGGCCTCACATGTATATTATATAAACAGGTCACTGTAGTAGATACTGAGTTATAAACGAAAACACTGACAACCATAGTAAATATGTCTTTATAAGGCATACTGATGTGCTTTGAAACCGAACATAGATTACTGAACGTCTCTTCAGGGTCTGGCATGGCCAAGTGTGTTAAGTCGTTCGACTCGTAATCCGAGGGTCGCGGGTTCGAATCCCGGTCGCACCAAACATACTCGCCCTTGCAGCCATAAGGGCGTTATAATGCGACGGTCAATCCCACTATTCGTTGGTAAAAGAGTAGCTCAAGAGTTGGCGGTGGGTGGTGATGACTAGCTGCCTTCCCTTTAGTCTTACACTGCTAAATTAGGGACAGCTAGCACAGATAGCCCTCGAGTAGCTTTGTGCGAAATTCAAAACAAACAAACGTCTGTTCAGAAGTTCTTAAAAATCTGATTTGATTAAAGAGACCTCTATGATCCAACGAAATCACCAGCGTCGTCAGACAGCCGGCGCAGCTGACTAAGTAGAGAGATATTTAACACTTGGGGGTGGGGTAAACAATGGTACCGTTTTATTACAACACAAAACTTTTAGTGGTTCAGGGTCAAATGGACGACAGTCATCTCGGCTACACTCAATTCGTCCACATCACCGAACCAACTTAGTCTGCAAATGTGGCTTTGCTATAAGTAAAATAACACAAACCCATTTTTCATTATTTCTCTGTGAATCACAAGGTTCCTTGTGGCTCGGCATTAAATCTTTGAGCTTATAACACTGAAACTCGAGTTTAAATACCCGCAATGGGCACATCGCAGATAGTCAATTTGATTTAATGACAAATAAATCTGAATCAAAAATTGTTTGAAATGTTGAGGTGGGGGGTAGGTAATCGATATCCCTAAAGTGTCTTTCCCGCTGTTCGTACTTCGCTATTACAGCTTTACTGTGGTTTACATTTATTTTACAATGAAATTATTTCTGTCCACTTCGAGTTTCTGTGTTTACTTGGAACAACTGTCCGGAACGCCAAAAATAATGGATTTCAGATAAAGTTAATTGCGGTTCTGTTGTCGTACACGTTTATTACCCACATGAGAAAGGTCAATTCCCAAGATGACCGACCTTTCTAACATGTAGTTTGAACTTGTTAGTGTTAATTCTGTATGGGAATGTTTCTCGAATAAAATTAAGATGTGACTAGAAGGACCAGTGATGGGGTTGGTGGAATATACCAAGCAGTTTTCGTGTTATTCGAACATCACAAGCAATGTTAGACATTCATCGTGGAAAACGAAACTGGCACTCCCTCTACACGTGATTTGTGGCCAGTGTTTGTTCTCACTCCCAGTGTTTGCATTCACTTTTTGTGTAGGTGTTTGTTCGTGACAGCGCCTAAACAAAGGGGATTCGTTCATGCAGTCTGTATGGGTCATAAGAAGAAGGATAGGAGAGAAAAAGTGAATTATGCGGTTTTTACGAACGTATAAAGGAAATAATTTCACGCAAACAAAAACGTCGAGTTCGGTTGAGAAAGGTTTCAAATTGCGTCAGAAATGATATCTTTATTTCACAACTGTATATCTTTTTCTTAACTGAGCCGAGCGTAGCTGAAATGTGGATATGATCATCCATGGTTCAAGTATCATTGTTGAAAGAAAAATACAAAACAGTGTGCTCTGGAACAGTTTGTGCATTGTAAGAGTGTTGAAAATAATTACTATTTAAGTAGAGTGTTTTATCAGTTGGCGGTGGGTGGTGGTGCTGACTGTCTTCCGTCTGGCTTTTCAGTTCAAAATTAAAGACAGCCAATGAGACAGCTGTAATACAGCTCTGCACGAACATAGAAAACGAACCAATCCAAACGATAACCGTTTGTATAGAATCAATCAATCCTTATCTGCTATCACTTATTTATAAATTAGACGAAACGATTATTTTGTAAAAGTTCAGGATAATCTCTCCATAGAAGTGCTTAATCAGGAATAAACTCTCCAAAGTTTCTGATATAAAACGAGTTCGTGATCCGTTACCGATTTTTAACAATGATAACATCTCTTTTATTTCACAGTAAACAGAAACTTGTTATAACCTGACGAGGACAAGCAGCATTCGTGGAATTTTAATGTATATATATATATATATATTTTAACCATCGTACCAGGCGCCACTCCTGGCTGATGTATACCTTCTGAAGGTGTTTTTCCCTCCTGCATGTTTATGCTTCATACGCTTCCAGACTGGCATAGATCTAACGACTCTCATTTATCCTGAATATTATCCAGTGAAAAAAAAAACCTTTGTGGGAAGGTTAGTTTAAAAAATCCCAGTGTCACATTCCTTGTTACTTTCAAGATGCTGATTTTTCCCATATACTGTTGACCACCCAGGTACAGGCATTATCTTCCTTTTTACATTGAATATAGTGGTTTCTGTACACCATTAAATCTCATGTTGATATTATTATTTAATTATATATGATGTACTGAACTGGCGTTTTGCTATGATGGCTAAAAGAACATGAAACTCTGTGATACTGCTTTAAATACCTAACGCCTTAACAGCAAAACTGTGTCCTACACAGTACCCCTTTGTCAATCATATAGGCTTAACGCTTCGAAGTTGTTCTAAAAATTACCTTTTTGTGTAAGTTACTCTTAACGTTTCGGTAATATCCCTAAAATTGTACCTTTTCATCAGGTAGGCCTAACACTTCGGGATTGTTTTAAAAATTACCTTTTTGTGTAAGTTAAGTTTGACGTTTCGGGAGCGCTTTAAAGCTATCATTTTCTGTGAATTATGTTTAATGCTTTTAAAGGGAGAATTATATGCAAGTGATGTTTTACGGACATAGTGGAATGCTCTGTGAATAATGTGTCAGTTTTGGAGAAAAAACTTAAATGAGTGGTGAAGCCATACTGGAGGTCTAAAGATATGCCCCCTCCTGATTGGAGCAATTTGTTAGCATCTAAAGCTGTTTATACACTTTTAAAAAATGTTTTATACACATATAGATTCAGCTTGGGAAATGTGATTGCATCCGCTGTATTACCTATACTGCTATTTACACCAGGTGTTGTCATATACTAAACTAAATAAATATGGCCAAATAAGCCATTCTGAGACCTTTGATTTGCTCGACGTTTACATTTGGCAGCGTAAACAGTGCAGACTTCAGATAGCCCGATGTAGCTTTACTCTAAATAGACGTTGTTCTGTAGGTGTCAGCATTTACCACTGTTTCAAGGGGGAAGGCAAAAATGTGTACAAAATAATAGTGGTGTTAACAAGAAGTGTTATAGCAACCAGTTTAGATTTCGGAATAACAAACACATGATAGTTTAAACAACTATACATGCGATGCATTAAATTACGAATACGCCAAGTATATTTCACGAGAGGTTACTAACAATGGCGTATTTAGGGAGAGACTGAGGGGGCTCGGCCCCAGGAATCATGGTCTTAATGGGGACCTGTTGATAATTTTATTCTATGTAAAAATTCCATGGGATGTAGGACCCACAAAAATGATTAGCTTCTGGGCCTACACAACCTTAAATCCCCTTGTGCTTACTGATATATATTCAAAGAAACGAACACCTGACATAAACGATAATGCATTTGAAAGTATAATTTAGGACAAATTTGATAACTGTTCAGTCGCTCGTGTAACAGATATGAAAGTGAAGAACTCACTGTTTTAAGCCTCGCCTTTTGGTGTTTTTGTTTCGTTCGTTAAAACCATGTTGCGAACGTCACTACTCTCTTATCTCATTGCATTCTCCA
Organism: Tachypleus tridentatus; assembly: GCF_004210375.1. Classification (NCBI taxonomy): domain Eukaryota; kingdom Metazoa; phylum Arthropoda; class Merostomata; order Xiphosura; family Limulidae; genus Tachypleus; species Tachypleus tridentatus. The sequence continues at coordinate 49,002,918 of NC_134830.1, forward strand.
GTTTCTAAAGGCAGTTTACCTCACGTTTGGTAAATGACGTGTCAATCGTATCTTTAGCAGTCCGAGTTAAACAACCTCACGTTCACGTACCCAAAGTCGTGAACAAATGGGCGGTTTCACGTATTCAAGGAGGTCAGGTGGTGCTTAACGTGGCACAACTAACTTTATAAATATGAATAAATGTATTATTATTAAAATATCGTGTCATTACATACTTTTATCGCTAACAGTTGTTTTTACAATTCATAATATAAAGTTTTGATTTACATCCTTGTACCAAAATTTCCTAAATACGTCGGTGAAAAAATACTTTCATGAATAATTCATACCACAAACGTATTAACTTGACACACTAACATAGATCTGATCATTAACTTATCTTCTGTTCGACATTTCTAGACTTTTCATTTTGTTATACTTTTATTTCAGGTTTTTCAAAATGAGGAAGTATATTATAGTCCGTACATTTCAAAATGAGGAAGTATATAATAGTCCGTACATTTCAAAATGAGGAAGTATATTATAGTCCGTACATTTCAAAATGAGGAAGTATGTTATAGTCCGTACATTTCAAAGGAAATTATTCAAATTTCCATTCTATTTTTCTTTATATAACTTTTGGTATTTCCCTTTGCTTTTTTAGCATTTTTCTTTCTCAAGTTTGGTCTCATGAGACTATGCGTTGAAAATAACTTGTTTCAACCTGAACCTACGAGTTGGAGCTGTTCTCGTGTTGAGAGTTGTTTAACATATTTTGTTTTAATCTGAACCTACGAGTTGGAGCTGTTCTCGTGTTGAGAGTTGTTTACCATATTTTGTTTCAATCTGAACCTACGAGTTGGAGCTGTTCTCGTGTTGAGAGTTGTTTACCATATTTTGTTTTAATCTGAACCTACGAGTTGGAGCTGTTCTCGTGTTGAGAGTTGTTTACCATATTTTGTTTTAATCTGAACCTACGAGTTGAAGCTGTTCTCGTGTTGAGAGTTGTTTACCATATTTTGTTTTAATCTGAACCTACGAGTTGGAGCTGTTCTCGTGTTGAGAGTTGTTTACCATATTTTGTTTCAATCTGAACCTACGAGTTGGAGCTGTTCTCGTGTTGAGAGTTGTTTACCATATTTTGTTTTAATCTGAACCTGCTGTTCTCGTGTTGAGTTGAATATTTTGCTGAACCTTTGAAGCTGTTCTCGTGTTGAGAGTTGTTTTATTTTGTTTTAATCTGAACCTACGAGTTGTTGTTCTCGTGTTGAGAGTTGTTTACCATATTTTGTTTCAATCTGAACCTACGAGTTGGAGCTGTTCTCGAGCCATATTTTGTTTTAATCTGAACCTGCGAGTTGAAGCTGTTGTCGTGTTAGAGTTGTTTTCTATATTTTGTTTCAACCTGAACCTACGAGTTGGAGCTGTTCTCGTGTTGAGAGTTGTTTTCCATATTTTGTTTCAATCTGAACCTACGAGTTGGAGCTGTTCTCGTGTTGAGAGTTGTTTACCATATTTTGTTTTAATCTGAACCTGCGAGTTGAAGCTGTTGTCGTGTTAGAGTTGTTTACCATAGTTTGTTTCTATTCTTATTACATGAAATACACTAATTTTATTTAATAAACAAAATAATTTCATTATTAACATTTTATGATCTTTTGTTAAACTAAATTTTTCACTAGACAATATCTTTTATACAGAAACATTTTTTTCTAGTAAATGTTGTCACGTATAAAACACGTTCAAAAATAAATGAAATATTACAATAATTGAGTTTTTTTTCTTTTATATTCTAAGGACCAAATTCGATGTTTTTTAATATCCTACAAAGAAAATCTTCACGTTGACTTACTTTAAATGTTAACACATACAGATATGTGTACTTATTTATATAATATTTCTAGAGATGGTAGGATGTCACGTGACATCTACTTTACTTATAATACTTCTAAAGAGGGTAAAATGTCACTTGACATCTACTTTATTCATATAATACTTCCAAAGGTGGTAAACTGTCACTTGAGATGCATTTTATTTATATAATACTTCCAAAGATGGTAAAATGTCACTTGAGATCTACTTTATTTATATAATACTTCTAAAGATGGTAAAATGTCATTTGAGATCTATTTTATTTACATAATACTTTTAAAATGTCACTTGAGATCTATTTTATTTATATAATACTTTTAAAATGTCACTTGAGATCTATTTTATTTATATAATACTTTTAAAATGTCACTTGAGATCTATTTTATTTATATAATACTCTTAAAATGTCACTTGAGATGCATTTTATTCATATAATACTTCCAAAGATGGTAAAATGTCATTTGAGATCTACTTTATATTTATAATACTTCTAAAGATGGTAAAATGTCATTTGAGATCTATTTTATTTATATAATACTTTTAAAATGTCACTTGACATCTATTTTATTTATATAATACTTCCAAAGATGGTAAAATGTCACTTGAAATCTATTTTATTTATATAATAATTCTAAAGATGGTAAAATGTCACTTGAGATCTATTTTATTTATATAATACTTTTAAAATGTCTTTACTTTATTTATATAATACTTCCAAAGATGGTAAAATGTCACTTGAAATCTATTTTATTTATATAATACTTCTAAAGATGGTAAAATGTCACTTGAGATCTACTTCTCTTCCGAGTGATGTTTGTTATCTGTCCCTCTATTGCTAATAGTAACTTTATTTGTTTATCATGCTGTGAGGAAATGTGTTCTTGAGACTTGGCTTTTCAACGATATATGTGTGTGTGCGTTCTTTATTACAACTTATATGTGTATTCCATGAAAATATATAGTTAAATTAATTTTTAAAGATTCTCGCAAAAGAAATACACTTGCTTATAATTAAACACACAATAAACACGTTCCAAAGTTTAGAGCTCATATCGTCTGTTACTCTTTTAGGCTAGCCAGAGAGATAACCCTGTCCGCCAAACAGTGACCAAAGTGAAGGTACTCGTTTTGGACATCAATGACAATGTTCCCATTTTTGAATATGATATGTACAATATTACTGTAGTGGAAAACCTGCCTCCAGGATTCACTGTAGTGCAAGTGTTTGCTTTTGATAAAGATATGGTAAGCCTAAAAAAACCTATGTATGCCAAGTAAGTTATATACAGACTGCTATAATTCATTATTCAGGTCAAGACGGATAAATATAATCAAAATTCAGTTTGTGATCTAACTTAGTGACTGATTCTCTGTTTCTTCAAGAGGGGCTTTGTAAAAATGAAACGTATATTTTCTGATTTTGGTTTAATGTAAAAAAAAAAAAAAAAGAGAATAAGACAAGAGCGACAAATGCTCCGGAAATCTCATATTATTAATATTTTTTTTAATAGTCGGTTACCCAGGGAAGACATGCCATAACTTTCAGGTTATTAATGGTTTGTTTAATAGTCGGTTAACCAGGGAAGACGTGCCATAACTCTCAGAGTATTAATGGTTTGTTTAATAGTCGGTTACCCAGGGAAGACATGCCATAACTTTCAGGTTATTAATGGTTTGTTTAATAGTCGGTTAACCAGGGAAGACGTGCCATAACTCTCAGAGTATTAATGGTTTATTTAATAGTCGGTTAACCAGGGAAGACGTGCCATAACTTTCAGAGTATTAATGATTTGTTTAATAGTCGGTTACCCAGGGAAGACGTGCCATAACTCTCAGAGTATTAATGGTTTGTTTAATAGTCGGTTAACCAGGGAAGACGTGCCATAACTTTCAAAGTATTAATGGTTTGTTTAATAGTCGGTTAACCAGGGAAGACGTGCCATAACTTTCAGAGTATTAATGGTTTGTTTAATAGTCGGTTACCTAGGGAAGACGTGCCATAACTCTCAGAGTATTAATGGTTTGTTTAATAGTCGGTTACCCAGGGAAGACGTGCCATAACTCTCAGAGTATTAATGGTTTGTTTAATAGTCGGTTAACCAGGGAAGACGTGCCATAACTTTCAAAGTATTAATGGTTTGTTTAATAGTCGGTTACTTAGGGAAGACGTGCCATAACTCTCAGAGTATTGATGGTTTGTTTAATAGTCCGTTACCCAGTGAAGACGTGCCATAACTCTCAGAGTATTGATGGTTTGTTTAATAGTCCGTCACCTAGGGAAGACGTGCCACAAAGGTTTCGCAAGTTAAAGGCGAAAGGATTAAGCCTCAAAACTTTCGAAGTACAGCATAAGAAACATAGAGGCCATCTTGGATTCCACTAACACTAGAGGAGGTTGGAGTGTACTGCACACTAAATGTAATTGCGTTTCGCGGTAAGACGGTAGTACATGATAGTAGAAAACATTGTCTGATTTCTTAAATCATGGTGATTAGTTGCTTGGGCTACCTCTGCTGTGTTTACCACAAGTATATCAGGTTTCAGCATTATAAGCCTAAGGGGCTTTATCATTGTAGTAATAACCAATACAATCATCCCTGTTAGAAATATTCCTTGTGTGTAATATACTGTACTTATTGTGAATAACATACCATACTCGTGTATAACATGATATACTTGTGTATAACATACTCTACTTATGTATAACACACCATACTCGTGTATAACGTACTATACTTGTGTATAACATACTGTATTTGTGTATAACAAACCATACTTGTGTATAACATGATGTACTCGTACTTGGGTATAAGATACTATAGTTGTGTGTAACATACCACACTTGTGTAGAAGATACTATACTTGTGTATAACATACCGTAGTTATGTGTAACATGTTACCTTTAACATGTGAAGGGTGAAAACGCAAGGTTTCAGTACATATTAGAAGATCCTTCACAAGCCTTCTTGGTGGATGAAACAAGTGGTTGGATCAAGGTTCTTGACCCCTCTAAACTGGACAGGGAAACCAAAGATTTGCTAGTTCTAAAGGTAAATATGTCATTATTTGAATATATATATCATGTATATAGAACCTTACAGGTTCTCTTTACTTTTCACCAATGGTTATATTTATGTGTTTTTTTTAGATAGTTAGTTACATGAATTAAATGGTTTATGATATATGTATGTATTAATTTTACTTTGCCACAAGCTTCTAAGTTAACATATTATTTTGATGTTTAATTTAAGTTTTTTTTTTTTTTCACTGTAACAGGTGTTTATTTAAAATAGTATTTTAGAAACTGTCCAGTTGATGTGTAACACAAATAGAGAAAAGTTTAAAATTAGGTTACACTTTTATAAAGAAGATAAGACCTAGAAACAAAAGACATGAGTGGTAGCCGGCTTACCGAGGTATGATAGACATCGTTAGATCTAGAACAACATACTTGTTCTTACTTGTTGAGTGAAAAACATATTGAACAACCTGCTTTATTAATACTAAACAGTCTCAGTTTACTTGAAGAGTATATGTAGGTTAGCGTGTTGTCATAAATATTGTATATATGTTGTTTTTTTTAATTCTAGAGGTTGTATTTATGTTTCTGGTATAAGAATGTAATGCTTATGTAACTTCTAAACACACAATAGTATCTCTGTTTTATGGATGAACACAATAGAAATATATACATTATAGTAGTTCCAGAATGTGTGAAATGAAAATGCTGAGAAGTGGGTCAGCTGGATGTGGTAGGTATGGAACTGTGTAATTTAACAATAACAAAAGATTTGTTTATCTCCAAGCCGACACATATCATATACACAGTGATTGTGAAGTTGTCTTAATAGAACGTTTAAGGTAATAATGATTTTAGAATGGAGTGTCTGTATCTCTTTCTGATCTTGAATCTCTTATGTTCTGTCCACAGGTGATAGCCAAGGAAGTGGTGTCGAATGTTAACCCTCACGCTCCAGAAAGTTCTGCTGAAGTCCACATTCACCTCCTAGATGCGAATGATAACAACCCTTTTTTCATACCGAGCTCCCTTTATAACTTTGTTGTGACAGAAACGGACCCAACAGGAAACCTTATTGGCTTTGTACGTTTCTTTCTTTATCTATGTTGTTTCAGTGGACGTCCTCTCAGAATTCTCCTTGATAAAATGCATGTTTTGAACAAGAAATATTTAACGTTACAAAGTAGCGACTGTTTGAAAGTATAAGATTCATTATGGGATAAACTTTAGCTCTTGGTGAGTGTTGTAGTAGATAGAGGTTCTGAAGTAATGTACGTGGATGGAGAGGAACTGTAGAAACTGACAGTAACTTTTCTATTAATTTAACAGTGAGGTGTGGGGTAGAATCATAGAAACTCGTTTTTGGTTTTTTTGTTATTCTAAGACAACGGTAACATTGTTGACTCTATAGTTATGTTCACAGTAGCTAACAACACCCACAACACCATAAATAACAACAGTAGCGACGTTGACTCTATAGTTATGATAACAATGACCACTGGCTACTGACTTAAGTGACATACCTTAACTTTAGATAATATATCAGGGTAACCATTGACGTGAATATAGATATGTGATGTATCTTTTATATCCAGTGATTAATTATCATCTGATGTTTATATATAATAAAAACATCTACATCTGTCAAGTGAATAGTGGAAACTTTCGTTTTTGGTGATTTAAACGTGTTATTTGTTAATGTTTTAAACTTAAGGTTTATAACATTTGTACCAGTAACTAGTTTTAAACTATTCCTGATTTCCGTGTTACTTCTATTTATGTAAAGGTGAAAGCTGTCGACCCTGATATAGGAGCTAATGGTTTGGTCCATTATTCTAAACAAGACGATGGACTCAGTAAGTCTGCTCCTTTCGGCGTTCATCCTACAGATGGATCTGTGTTCGTTCTGGAGGAGTTTTCAGAAATACGACAGAAACCTCCTCAGTACACCTTCTTTGTCGTCGCCACCGACTCAGCTGAAATTGGACACGAACGAAGGTGTGTTCGTGTTGTAATGTTTTATTGTCATCTGCAGTTTTTGTGTTAGAGTATCACTGAATGTAATATATCTAACAGTTACCAGAGGTGGGCTATGGTTCTATACACATATGTGCAGGAAGTGTTTAATGAATTGGTTTGACGAACTTTGTTTTGTTGAAAATATAGGAAAATGACCAGTATAAACAATTCCATATGAAACTGACTCATATATACAGTTTTATAGGAAACTAATCCATATAAATAATTCCATAGGAAACTAACCCGTATGTATGAAAACTTTCTTTACCTTGTTTACGAACCTATGTAACCGGTGTTGATTTTCTAGTTTTAATATAAAGCAAATGTTAATATTTCTATTCCAAGGAACTCATGCTGGTCTAGTCAAATTTTTACAGCGATGCCATTGTTGTATTTTCTTTGTTTCTATGTCAGGTTGAAACTCTCAAAAAAGTACAGGGACTCGCTGGGTGCAGTGAATTTGTAAACAAAACAACAAAACACGACAAAGCATCTAAAACGAGTCTTGGTACTAGTACCGCCTTAAAAAAATAAGTTCGAGTATTTAGTACCGGTGAGTGCCGGCAGAGGTTCACCCCTGTTCTTATTTAATTCACCGTAACAGTAAATAACAGTCAGTGATAATTACAGACCAGGAGCACTTGTGTGTCTGTTGTGTCCCAGGAGACCTTACATGTTCTGATTTTAGACGAAGAGATTACTGGATATAGCAGATACTGTTTGGTTAACATGTATTAATATAATCTTTTGGTTTCACTGATGAATTATTAGGAGTCTTAAGACAGATTAAGCCCGACATGGTCAGATGGTTAAGGTGCTGGACTCGTAATCTGAGGGTCGCGGGTTCGAATCCCTGTCGCACCAAACATGCTCGCCCTTTCAGCCATGAGGGCGTTATTATGTTACGGTCAATCCCACTATTCGTTGGTAAAAGAGTAGCCCAAGAGTTGGAGGTGGGTGGCGATAATTAGCTGCCTTACCTCTAGTCTTACACTGTCAAAATATGAATGGCTAGCGCAGATAGCTCTCGTGTAGCTTTGCGCGAAATTCAAAAACAAACAATAAGACAGATTAAGGTGTTTCAACTTTCCTTTATCTCCAGGATAATACATCTAATTAATTACAAAACCAAGCAGAAAGAGAAAGACATATTAATTAAATTTCCCATTATTTTCAGATCATCTGTAGCCGTGGTTCACGTCAACGTCACCGACATTAACAACAGCGCCCCAGAGTTTGAGGGCGCCCCCTACGAGGCGTCTGTCGGAGAATCTCTTCCTCCAGGAGCCTTTGTAGCTCGTATCTTGGTAGGTAGTAGTTCCTACCTGGTAGGTATAAGATTAATGTATTAAGATGTATTCGGTTTTATAACATGGATATACATATATGTATAGGGAACGTTAGGCTTATATATGGTAAAAGAAAAACCTGTTTTATGTCAATAAAAACTTGACTGTAATGATATTTCTTTCCTTACCGGTTAAAAATTCCAAAATGGTTCGTTCTAGTTGAAAGTTCAGGTGAATGCTTTGATTTTCTTGGGAAACTTGTTTATTCCATGGGTCGGGCATAGCATAGCTAGGGTGCCCAGGCTTTGAATATCTGGATTTCGCGTTTGCGACACACCGCTGCAAAAACGTATTTTGCGTTCTGGGGACAGAGATGTGCTACAAGAGTGACTGTCAAATCCCAGTGCTCGATTAGATCAATTAGAACTGGTGGGAGCTAGTTGTTGACCAGCTTTCCTTCTAGTTTATTAATACAAATGAAGGAGTAGCTTTTCGCAGATAACGTTTTGTGGAACTTCGTGCGGAAACCTCTGAAAAAACAATAAAAGACAGATTTTACACGCAAGTGTATTAAGGTGTCATTTGTCGAATTTCACAAAAAGCTACTCGAGGACTATTTGCATTAACTGTTTCTAATTTTGAATTTACAGAATATAGAGAAGGTGCTTAAAGGAAGTTAGTAACGCCACCCAGCGCCAACTTGTGGGCTAATCTAACGATTTGACCGTTACTTCTATTACGCACCCACGGACTCAAATTACGTAGTGTTTTTCTAGTGGTAACACAGTTCGAGGCGCTATCCATTAGTCTGTGGTCAGCCTACGTTTTTGCGAAGAGCCCTTTAAGAAACGCTCTGGTGTATGTGTTTAGGATTAATGATTCTGTTTAAAGTTGATTATTTGGAGTCAGTAAAGTAAAAGATGAAACGATAGAAATTATCCAAGTGAAGACATGTATTCACACATTAATTTAATTCTGATAACGTATTCCGTAACATTGAAAGTGAACGGATATAAGAGACATTAACTTACTGAATGTATTCCTACGGACTCACAACCTGGCTGTCAATACTGTTATAATTTACTGTATTACGTCTTATAGGCTTATGATCCGGATATTAATAGTGTTATACTTCAATGGTTTTCTTCTTACAGGCTCACGATCCGGATGTTAATAGTGTTATAATTTACTGGATTACTTCTCATAGGCTTATGACCCGGATATTAATACTGTATAATTTACTGGATTACTTCTTACAGGCTCACGACCCGGATGCTAATTCAATACTAACGTTTCTGATAGTAGCAGGAAATGAAGAAGAACGATTTACCATTGACAGGAACAGGTACTGTATTTACTGAATGTTTAATGGTTACCACAGTGGTAAACCATGTGTGGACTCAACGTGTATAAAATGTTGTAGACTTATATACAACTTTTTAGATAAACAATGCTTTCATTACTAAAAATAAAACTATTTTTTTAAATTTCTTTTAAGTTAGCACTGAACCTTAGAGCTGGGCAAATGTACTTGGTTACGAAACACTGTTAAACACTTATTATATCCTTCAAGTTAAGTTCAAAACAAAATTATGAAGTCACGATCTATAAAAGAACACTTTAAGTCGCATATTTTTAGCATAATTAATACGATAGGGGTAAAGAAATACAGGACAGAAACTCTTTTCACACGATAACTTTACGTAAGAAATACAAAAAAATTGAACGTTAATACATCCGTTCTTTGTGAACATTTAATGGATTAAATTAAAAACTTTCTCAATTTTCTGCAACTATAACGAGCTATGGACAATTCACTTTAATAAGTGGCTTCGTTCAATTAGACTCATAACAAGACAATTGGCAAACATGTTTTGATTTAAAAAGTTCAAGCTATCGTATCAACAAGTTCGCTACATTTCCTGCTGATATTGGCTTTAATGATGAAGTTATCGTGTTAACTTATCACTTTTACCAAGCTATTGGTTAAAACTATGTTGTTTTCTGAAACATACATAATATTGTGTTTCTTAGCGGGCAGGTAACAACAGCCAGTGTACTGGATTATGAAGAAAGACAATCATACGATCTTCTGATACAGGCATCTGATGGGAACAACGTAAGTACCAGGGTATCAACATAAAGATGTGAAATATTAAGTGGTAATGGAGCTGTGTGTGTGTTTATAGACACATTAATAATGAAGCGAGATTACTGTACAGGTATGATATACAGCCATGATATATATAGATTGTTGTAGAGTTATGATATATAGCCATGATGTATATAGATTGTTGTGGAGTTATGATGTACTGTAATGATGTAGTGAGATTACTGTACAGTTATGATGTACAGTCATGATGTATATGGATTGTTGTAGAACTATGATATACAGCCATGATGTATATAGATTGTTGTAGAGCTATGATATACAGCCATGATGCATATAGATTGTTGTAGAGTTATAATATACAGCCATGATGTATATAGATTGTTGTAGAGTTATGATATACAGCCATGATGTATATAGATTGTTGTAGTTATGATATATAGCTATAGTGTGAATAGATTGTTGTAGAGTTATGATGTACAGCCATGATGTAAATAGGTTGTTGTAGAGTTATGATATACAGCCATGATGTATATTTATTGTTGTAGATTTATTATATACAGCCACAATGTATGTAGATTGTTGTAGAGTTATGATAGACAGCCATGATGTATATAGATTGTTGCAGAGTTATGATATATAGCCATGATGTATATAGATTGTTGTGTAGTTATGATATATAGCTATAGTGTGAACAGATTGTTGTGTAGTTATGATATACTGTAATGATGTAGAGAGATTGCTGTACAGTTATGATCTACAGTCAATAATTAAGTGTTACTGTACAGTTATGATCTACAGTCAATAATTTAGTGTTACTGTACCATTATGATCTACAGTGAGTAATTTAGTGTTACTGTACAATTATGATCTACAGTGAGTAATTTAGTGTTACTATTGCGTAATTATTATTGCAATACGGTTTCTGATTATGTATCTGCCTAGTCTGTAACTCAGCTGACATGCCGAGGTCTACAATTATACCTGATACTTTGTATCAAACTGTAGAATGAGGCCAAAAGATATGACATATCAGTAATAACGAGAAAACAACGAGAGTATTTTCTGGAAGCAAGATAACCCTAAATTGAAGAGATATATCTGTAAAAAGTGTATTAAAACATAGTTCTTTCTCTACCAGACGGCAGTGGCTCCTCTGACTGTGAAAGTTGTGGACATTAACGACAAACAGCCCGTGTTTACACACAGTCACTACAACTTCTCTGTGTTTGAGGAACTTCAAGAAAATGTGTCAGTTGGTACAGTGTTGGTAAGTACTTCTAGTGGACAAGTGTATCAGTTGGTATAGTGTTGGTAAGTACATTTAATGGACAAGTGTATCAGTTGGTACATTGTTGGTAAGTACATCTAGTGGAAACCTGTATCAGTTGGTACATTGTTGGTAAGTCGGTGATGGCAAAAAGAAACCTGTCCGGAATACTTACTTTTATGTAATATAAATAATTTACTGTTATGTAGTTTCTCTCAACGAACTTAAAATAGCATATTCCTTTCCTTGTTAAATAGTAACCATCATGATTTGTAGTTCTTCATCCGTACTTAAAGTCTGTTGACAGCTAATGAGACTAAATTACGTAATTCCATATACTAGTGCTACAATAGTCATGCTTTCTGTTTTCTTCAGGCTATTGACGGAGACACAGGAAAGAATGCCGAAGTCCATTACAGTATTATTGGCAACAAAGCCAGCGCCGCCTTCCACATCGACAAGCATGGAAATATTCTCACCAGGAGAAGCTTGGATCGAGAAATGGAGACGAAAATTGAATTTTTGGTGATTGCATTCGACAGAGGGCTACCACAGCTTAGCGGCACTGCGACAGTACTTGTGCGAGTGGATGATATCAATGATAACCCTCCGCACTTCGACAGGGAATCCTACACTGTTCTGGTGCCCGAAGAAAAAGAACCACCGTATAAAGTATTCGAAATGAACGTAAGTAGTAACAACTCAACATGCTACACGTGTCATTCAGGAAATGTAAAAACTAACAACACAACATGTTACACGTGTCATTCAGGAAATGTGGAGACTAACAACACAACATGCTACATGATTCATTCAGAAAACGTAAAAATTAACAACACAACATGCTACATGTGTCATTCAGAAAACGTAAAAATTAACAACACAACATGCTACATGTGTCATTCAGAAAACGTAAAAACTAACAACACAACATGCTACACGTGTCGTTCAAAAAACATAGCTATTTCTACCATAAGATGTCCCAACGTGTCATCCGTAAAACTGTAAATTGATCATATGGAATTTTATTCTAAAAATTACTTTTTAACCAATGAGAATAATTGTATAATATCTCGGTAAATATTTCAAATGACCTTGTCAGTCACATAACCCTTGACATGAAACGTGTTACACACCGCAAATGTACATTGTTAAGTATGTCTGTACAGAAAATAAAGCTCATATATATTTTAATACTGACCTTATTCTCTGTCCACGTAGTTCTGTGTTACGTAGCTACATGGCATTCTACATCAAGAACAACAATTCTCTACATCCTAATTATTATTAAAGTTTCCTGTTCGGTTATCTGAAAAGAAATCTCACGTTCTTCTATTGTACCATGCACTTTCTAATTTTTATTTGGCATATGTACCCTTGAAATATTTAGATAAGGATACGTTGTTAGTCCAGTTGAATACAGTTTTATTATACTGTTAACAACTAAATCAGTTTCTGGGTGCACTCATTCGTGAACAGTGGTGAATAATAATAATATATTTATGAAACAAAGGTACATTAAAATCGTAAACATTGTCTGAGACCTTCGTATTTATATTCTATTAACTTAGATGGCCCGGCATAGTTAGGTGGTTAAAGTACTCGACTCGTAATCCAAGGGTAGCGGGTTCGAATCCCTGTCACACTAAACATGCTCACCCTTTCAACCATGGAAGCGTTATAATGTGACAGTCAATTCCACTATTCGTTGGTAAAAGAGTAGCCTAAGAGTTGGTGGTGATGACTAGCTGCCTTCCCTCTAGGGTTACAGTGCAAAATTAGAGACGGTTAACGCAGATAGCCCTTTGCGCGAAATTCAAAACAGTCCAAACAAACAAGTTAACTTAGACCTCCTTATATCTACTACATTAACTTATATCTATTCCACAAACTTAGATGTTTTTGTATGTATTCCATTAACTGAGATCTCTCCATATATATATATATTTCATTAGCTTAGATCTCCTTGTTTCATGTTACAAGATCTCAGATCACATTAGTCAGAATGGTAAATAAAAATGACATCGTGATGTGAAAGTTGAAAGCTGACAAACTTTAGAAACCATTGTGTCTAATATAAAAATAACGTAAACATTAGAGTAATAAATATTGTTCAAGTAAGTATACAGCTAAGGTTTGAAGTAAACAGTATCTTATCTCCTGATGCTTTTGTTATGGATCTGTATTAAAGATTGTAGCAGAGCAATTACAGAGAAACGTTGAAAGCTTATTTTAATAATACCGTTTGTTTGTATGAGTATAACAATAATTATATTAAGTATTTATTACTAATTCTGGCCAGGCTGCTGACAAGGATGAAGGTGAGAACGCCTTAATTAAATACACTATAGTCCGAGGAAATGACCACCAAGCTTTCGAGATCGATGAAGAGACAGGGATTGTATACACAGCCGACAAACTGAACTACGAAAATCAACCCCAGTACACCCTTCGAGTAGCAGCAAGAAACAGCAGGGCCTTCCAGGGACCCAAAGCGTTCACAATATCTAATACTGAGGTGGACTTAGTGGTCAAAGTTCAAGTAAGAAATACTGGAGTTAATGGTAAACAAGAACGACCATATAAGGCCTGTATGAAGTGTTCTTTAGGTCATTTTGTATGATATTATTTATTCGGTAATAAAGACACCAAAGTTGTAACTTTATTTATTACTAGATACACCAAAGTTGTAACTTTATTCATTACTGAAGGCACCAAAGTTGTAACTTTATTTATTACTAGATACACCAAAGTTATAACTTTATTTATTACTGAAGACACCAAAGTTGTAATTTTATTTATTACCGAAGATACCAAAGTTGTAACTTTATTTATTACCAGATACACCAAAGTTGTAACTTTATTTTGTGTGTTTTATTTGACTTGGTAAACGTTATCATTACATTCTTGTTAAACAGTAATTTGAAATATTAGTTAAATTTTTCTTGAAAAAGTAACGACAAGGTTTGTGTCAATCAAATAACGACAAGGTTTGTGCTAATCAAATAACGACAAGGTTTGTGTCAATCAAATAACGATAAGGTTTGTGTTAATCAAATAACGACAAGTTTTATGTTAATCAAATAACGACAAGGTTTGTGTTAATCAAATAACGATAAGGTTTGTGTTAATCAAATCACGACAAGGTTTGTGTCAATCAAATAACGATAAGGTTTGTGTCAATCAAATAACGATAAGGTTTGTGTCAATCAAGTAACGACAAGGTTTGTGTCAATCAGATAACGATAAAATTTTTGCCAATCAGATAACGACAAGGTTTGTGTCAATCAAATAACGACAAGGTTTGTGTCAATCGGATAACGATAAGATTTGTGCCAGTCAGATAACGACAAGGTTTGTGTCAATCAAATAACGACAAGGTTTGTGCCAATCAATGTTCAGTTGAATTGTCTAATGCAAGCTTTTTGTTGTTGTTCACTCAGGACATCAATGATGGCACCGTTGTTTTCACCCAACCTTCTTACCACTATGGAATCTTAGAGACAACACCGCGTGGAGAAACAGTAGGGTTCGTAAACGCTACGAACTTCAGCCATACCCCCCGGGATCAGGATATAGTGTATTGGATTAGCAAAGGTAATGAGGACGGGAAGTTCTGGGTGAACCCCACCACTGGGGCTGTAGTTTTGATGGACACTATAGATAGGGATCCTCCTTTGAATCAACGACATTTTACACTCGGAGTGAGTTTTATTGATCATTTGTTTTGTTTTTATTACAATTAATGTCACATGTATTTTTTTAAATTTAGAATACTTGAGAGGGTTGTCATTGAAGATATAACTGGCATGTCAGTGTTGTTCACTATTTAAATATTTTACTGTGATCTAGTGGTTTCTTCGACGGCTTCTAATAGTAAAATTGATTATTTGTTTCCCTGGTGGAGATAAACCAAACCACACAATATGAAATATTTCCAAATCTAATTTCTTTCAAGATAAACTAGAAGCACGTTAGTTTTTCTCGCCGTCATAACGCGATTAACTGTTACGTAATCAGACAATAGAATGAATCAAGTTCAACGGTATAAATATTTTTTTCACATGTAGGTGGCTGCACGTGACATGTTGTCTGTTAATTCTTTCAACACCAGTGTTGAAGTAAAAATTGAGGTCATTGACGTTAACGACAATGTACCGACATTTAACGAAGGTAAGATATAAGTTTTGATATGTTTTTAAATTGATAAATAAATTTTTTCCAAGCTTGAATAAAGGAAATTAGTTTTGTCAAGGCCTCCTGTTCTAAACCTGGTCTTTTGTAACACTTCAAGAACACAGGTTTGTTTATCAAGGTCTCTGGTTCTAAACCTGGCCTGTTGTAACATTTGAAGAATATAGATTTGTTTATCAAAGCAAGGCCTGTGCTTGTTGACCTGGCTTGTTTGTAACATCTGAATAATTGAGGTTTATTGTTGCTTTGAATTAGGCACAAACACAGTGGGCAATCTGTGCTCTGCCCACCACGGGTATCGAAACCCGGTTTTTAGTTTTGTAAGTCCGTAGACATACCGCTGAGCCACCGGGGGCCAATTTAGGTTTATTTGACGGGCGAATTGTCTGGCGTTTGTTTTAATTAGCACTGTTATTTTGACACTTGTCATGTAAACGGACTTACGTAGGCCTGCTTTTCGTACATTATTGTAATCAGGTTTTATTGTTATTTCTAACAATCACAACACTTGAAAAAGATAGTATTGTTGTCAGAATTGACACTTTTCTTAAATTTAAATAACTGTTATGTAATTGTATTTTGAAGTTATTAGATGACATAATAAGTTAAACTTAATCTAATCCAGTAATATATACAACGTTTATATCTTTCTATTTTAATTACTACAAATTGGTATGATAAGAATCACACAGCAATTTTTTTAAGTATTATTGTATCGTATTCTCATGGTTGCGCCTTTTAAACTTGTCTAATGTGAACAAAGAAAAGCTTCCAACTTGGGTTACAACGCCCCCTGATGTAAGAGTAAACTATTCATTAATGATCTGAATTAACTTTTTATTTTATTTTTCTTCAAAAAGGCATCGCTTTGCAAACTGAAAGCAAGCTCTTCAAGTAAAGGCATTCAGTTCTTGTTTCTGTTTTAGCGCAAAATTACAAAATTGCCTATCTACGCTCTGTCCACCGAGAGGAATCGATCGAATTCCCAGTTTTTAGTATCGTAATTCTGTACATTTGTCATTGACCAACCAGCTTTAGCAAGTCTAGCAAATTATATATAATTTTTATCATAATATGTATTTGTACGGCATATTACATCGTTCCACAGTAATTTTTTTAAATAATAAAAAAGTACGAACGAAGTCGTATTTCGTGTTTTGTATATGTAATTATGATGCAATATCTTAAAAATTATACTGCTATGCAGAGTTCTCTAGTAACAGAATACGACATTACATTGTCTAGCGAGCGTCACCACGTACAAATTACATCGTCAGATTATAGTTTTATCGAGTGGTTGATTAATTGTTACTTACGCAGATTTGGGGATAACTTTTTAAAAGTAAAATTAATTTTTAGTGTGATGCTTTTATAAAACTTTACTGTTGCACCAAAACTCAGAAGGCTAATTCGGTTGCAACGTCTATTTTCCATTTTATCTGGCTCGGCATGGCCAGGTGGTTAAGGCACTCGGCTCGAAATCCGAGGGTTGTGGGTTTGAATCTGCGTCACACCAAACATGCTCGCCCTTTCAGCCATGGGGGCGTAATAATGTGACGGTCAATCTCACTATTCGTTGGCAAAAGAGTAGCCCAAGATTTGGCTTACACTGCTAAATTAGGGACGGCTAGCGCAGATTGCCCTCGTGTAGCTTTGCGCGAAATTCAAAACAAATCAAACCTTAACTTACATGTTAACAATAGAACAATCAATATGTCTCTTGAACCTTTCCTTTATTTACATATTAATATTAAAATTACTATTTGTGTTTGACATTTCTCCAGTATAAATTAACATTATAAACCACTAGGCCTACCTTCTAAGGGGAAAAAACAAGCATTGTTGTTAAACCTATTTTATTTCATAGAAAAGCTGTGGACATCGGGAGATGTAGGCTTGTGAGGCTAGTTTCTCATGTTAAACATTAGAAATATGATTTGTGTTGCAGTTTAACGTTATCATAACATTAAAACCTGCTTATAACTTTGTTACTGTTCTGTAACAGTATCCCAGATTGTTTCATTCTACTAGTTGTTTTTTTTTCAAAATGTAACTCCGTATCATATATGATTCTACTTAAACATTTTTTTAATTCGTTAGTTATAGTTTCACATAATTAAAGGCAGGCTACATTTGTTTTATTTTGTGTTTATCTACTGAACTATTGTCCCTTAAGAGTTAACCTTCATAAAAAATGAATTTTACTTTGTAGAGATTTTCACTATTAAATCCTGATATAGTTTAAAGTGAATTACATATGATAATTTTATGTTAATGCAATTTTATTGTAATTTATAGAATAAAGCATTAAAGTATTTTAGGATCCAAATAACAACCACAGTTTTGCAACTTCCATTTTGTATTTCTTTTATAGAGAAATACTCTTTAGAACTTCCAGAAAACCTGGCACGTGGCACTCAACTTCCGCCATTTTACCAAGCCTCCGACATTGATTCAGGCCCTAACGGAAATATTGAAAAGTACTTCATTAATGGGTCACAGGTAAGTTAGTTGACTTTTGTCTTATGAAATACGTTGATCTTTTTTCAGGGTCCATTATCAGGTAAAACAAAAATCTAACAAAGTCTTCTTAAAAAAAACAAAAACAAAAAGTTTAAGGAAAGGACAAAGTTCAAATAGATGATTTTTCTGAAAGCTGCAATTTTTCTTCGTTTTCTTTATACTTTTATAATCGTTTGTGGAAATGAAAGTATACTAAACTTATTTTTGTTTTTCGACACCTGATGCACTGCATTCTTTGAGTTTTGTGTAGGATTTCTAATAATTACATTATTTTAGGAAATATTTGTGGTTGACCGCTCATCCGGGGCAGTGACTCTGGTGACATCACTGGACTACGAAACACGTGATCGATATGAATTCACAGTATTTGCAGTTGATGGAGGAAATCCTCCCCGCACAGGGTAAAAATGAAAAAAATCCGTTTTTCCTTTATATTTTATGAAAATTAGAGATGTACGTTACAGCCAAAAGATGGCAGCACGTAACAAATGCCAATATTATGTGATTAAGCATGTCAATAGCATTACAATTTTTTCTTTACATTTTCCCTTTGTTTCTTTGAGCTTTATCAAAACCTTTATCAACGAAACTGAACATCATCACATCATGGTAACGTTTTGTTCATGTACTTGTTATCTGTATAAATATGACGGTACTGTCTCTTGTATGTTCATGTAACTACTTATTTGTGTAAATATAATAGTATTGTATGTTGTGTGTCCTTGTGACTACTAATCTATATAAATATAATAGTACTATCTCTTGTGTGTTTATGTAACTACTTATTTATATAAATATAATAGTACTGTATGTCATGTGTCCATGTGACTACTAATCTATATAAATATAATAGTACTATCTCTTGTGTGTTTATGTAACTACTTATTTATATAAATATAATAGTACTGTATGTCATGTGTCAATGTGACTACTGATCTATATAAATATAATAGTACTGTCTCTTGTATGTTCATGTAACTACTTATTTATATAAATATAATAGTATTATTGTCTGTTGTATGTTCATTAATCAACTGGATATCAACAGTATTAAGACAATACCTTTTTTCTATTTATGACAGAAGATTACGTTAATAAGATAATTTACACCATATATTTTAGTTGTGTTCATTCATTAAATACTGTTCCAGTAGGTAATGAAACATTAAATAATAAGTAATGCCCATCTCAGTTCACAAACTACGCTATAACCATGGAAGTATGCTATTTACGTTGCAAGCTAGCTTCAGTATATATAGAAAACTTAAAAACTCAAAAGGCTTTAACCTTTATTGTTTTTGACATTGCCTATCAATTATTGAGTTTATTCTAATCTTATACCACTCGAAAGAAAGAACGGGAACAATATTACATACCTTTGTTTTATTACGATAGTATTGTATCATTTGTTGTAATATTATCTCTTTTTTGGTAGATTTTTATCTCCCATGTTTTTCTTAGTTCTCATTTTATGCAATAGAATATATTTTTTAGTTAAAGTACGGCATTTATTTTCCTCCGGTCTGTCTGGAAATGTTAAGTATTTCTGTCGTATTAAACTTATATTCAAAAGATTAAACTCTATATTACAGGAGTTAAATCTCCTCTCTTCAATTGAAAATTCAATTATAAATTATTAAACGTGGCTTGGAAGTACTGCGTTTCAGCAAGAACATTTTGAGGTAATCATTTTAATAACAAGGACGTTTCTTGATGACGAGAAACTCACTTGAAATAAAAATTTATCTAAGAACGGCTGGTTTGGATAGGAACACTTTTATTGGCAAGCACAGAACAACGCTTCGACCTTCCTAGGTCATCTTAAGGTTAACAAAGAGTTGCCGAGCGCACGTCTTAGGGACGAGAGTACAAACGGGTACGGGATTGTAGGGGGCGTTGCAGTTGGATGTTAGGTTATTAATTATTATAAGTATAAAGGTGTTTATATTAGTTTTATTTTGGTTTTAGTTGTTGTATAAGTAGGGCTTCAATGATTTTGCGTTTATTTATATTTGTTTCTCTACTTAATATCTGGGTGTTTTCTATGGTTATGTTGTGTTTATTTTATTTGAAGTGTTTAAAAACGTGTGAAGGTGTTTTTTTATGTTCTTTGAATCTAGTTTCCATTTTTCTACTTGTTTCTCCAATATAGAAGTCGTGGCAGTTGTTGCATTGTATTTTGTAAATTATTTTGATGTTGTGTTTGTCAGTGTAGTTTTTATATAGTATGGACTTTAGTTTTGTACCTAGTTTTTGAATAAATTTGATGTTTACTGGAATGTTGTGTTTGTTGTAAGTTTTTCGAAATGTTGGTTACTTTTTCTCTAATGTCCGAACATATAGTATGTAGCAGTATAACGTTTTGTAGTTTGTTGTATTTTGAGATTTATTGTTGTTTGTTTGTTGTTGATCTACGAGTGTGTGTATAATTTTTTCCACTTTTTTTAGGAAATTTGTTGATGTTGATGAAGTGTTGTTTTAGTTTGTTGATTTCATCGTTAATTTTATCTGGTGAACATAGTTTGTGGCTGAGTTTATTTGGTTTCTTAAAATGCTGAATGCTGAGTCGCAGGGAATGTATAGTTCAGTATGGGTGATTTTTCTATGGAATTCTGTTTTGTAATTCTATATCAGTTCTAGTGATCTTGAGGTTAAGAAATGCTATTTGGTTAGTTTTTTTCCTGTCCACAGATGAACTTAATGTTGGGGTGTATAGAGTTAACGTGATTGAAAAAACTATGTGTGTGTTCTGTAGATGTGAATCCAACATAACTGTACCAGTATAGTGGTGAGTGTAAGGCTTAATTTATCATTTGAGATACAATCTGTATCATTAAAATGTTGGTTAGAACTGGTGACATTGGATTCTCTATACTTAGGCCATTTATTTGTAGGTAGTTTTAACATAAAGTTAGTTTTGGTGGTAATGAATTCTATAAGGGTTGCTAATTGGTTGTTGGGGATGTGTATCAATGGTATGGAGTCTTGAATATAAAGCTCTAAAGCTATGTTGCAGGCTTCAGTTGTTGGTGCTTCTGTGAAGAGAGAGATTACATCAAAACTGGCCATTAGGGCTTTATGATTCAGTTGATTAAGAATATATTTAAAGTTAAAAAGAGTCTTTGAAAAAATGAGCCAGCTTATGTTACATATTTAGAAAATGCCCACGATATGTATTTATCGAGGTTTTAGTTGAATGATTCGTAGGTCGACATTATGAGTCGTAGTGGACAATCAGGTTTGTGGGTGCCATATAGTTGTGGTGTGCTTGAGTCGGTCTTTCGTCGGTAATAATAAATGTTTTCTAAGATTGTGTTGGTTTTTCATATATAGTAGTATTTTGTTCAACTGTTTTTCATGTGTTTTTGTTGGATTTGTGTTTAGTAGTTTACATTTGTTTGTATCTGATAAGATGTTGTTCATTTTTTAAAATATATTCATTTGTGTTCATTATAACTATAATATCATCTTTATTTGCTTTTAGAATTTTGATGTTGTTGTCTTGTTTTAAGTTGTTTATAGAATTAATATCTTTTCGTGTGAAGCTGTTTTTTAGTTTTCTTTTCTGTGAAATTATGTTGATGGTTTTGCGTGAAAATTCTTTGAAAACGTTTTTTAAGATACTGTTTTGAGTTGTTTCAGAGAAATATATGTTTTTAATTCTGCCTGGAAAGATGGGTTGTTGGTTGTCGATGGAATTGTTGTCAAAGTTGACTTCTTTCTGATGGTTGTTTTCCGTTGTTTTATTGGTATTTTCAGTTTGTCTGGAGTGGATCACCAATCTTCTAGCTAGATCTTCCAGATAGGCTTTCATTTCGATGGATGGGATATTTCTAAGTGTTACTGTGAAGTTGAGGCCTTTGTTGAGTAGATGTATCTCTTCATTGCTTAATTGTTGGTCGGATCTGTTAATTTAGAGGTTTGGTGGTGGTTCGTCGTGTTGGTGGTTTTTGTTTGTTTGTTGTTGCTGACACCTTAGTTTATCTGGTATCCTGTTGTGGTGGACTTTCTTTCCTTGTCGTTCTTCCAATTGATTTGATTGATGTTGCGTTGTATGAGTCCATAAGTGTCTGGTTGAGTGCAACAGGCCAGTTGATGGTCTAGATTAATTTTTTTGTTTCTGCAGGTAAGTTAGTTCTTTATATTTCGAGTTTAGCATGGCTTTTATTAGTTTTTTTCTGTAAAAGAAAAGTTTATGTTCCTTTGAAAGCACAAAGATACACAAGTACTATCAGTGCTCTGCCTACCGCGGGTATCGAATCTGCGTTTTAGCGCTATAAGCTCACCGAGTAACCATTGAACCACGTGGGGGGCAACAAAAGAATAAATAAATTTTCTAAACGTATCGCCAATAAACGTAAATATTCTACCTATCAAGGTTTGTAAGTCCTCAGAATGTACTTGTTACTAAATGATAAAATATGCCTAGTTAGCGTTGGAAAACTTTGAACTGGTGTTTAGTGTTTCATGAATTTTGCACAAAACTACACGGGGTCTACCTGCACTAACAGTCTCTAATTTAGCAATGATAGACTAGAGAGAAGTCAGCTAATCAACATCACACACCGTCAACTATTTGGCTACTCTTTTGCCAACGCATAGTGAGATTGACGTCACATTATAACAGACCCTCTCTTCCAACAACTGAAAGGAATAGCGTACTCGGTGATGGGGGTTAGATCCTACAATCCTTAGATTGCGAGTGGGGCGCCGTAAGTACCAGGCTATACTAGTCCGAGACCTTTGAGAAAGATTAATCTGAAGTTAAATAAAAACAAGCTCAACATGTGTCGTTTGTGCTGTTTTGTAATGTTGCTGTATATTTGTGTTAAAACTATTTTATATCTGTTAGGGTAAAAAAATCGTATCTCTATACCACATTGCTATTACTAACGAAGACATAAAGACTTCGCTCGACCCCCTGGTGGCACAACGGCATGTCTGCGTACTTACAATGCTAAAATCCAGGTTTTGATACCCGTGGTGGGCAGAGCACAGATCACTCATTGTGTAGCTTTGTGCTTAATTACAAACAAACAAACAAAAGACTTCGCTCTATGATGCTTACTTAGATATGAGTACAATTGGTATAGAACTAGTACTAATAGCCCCTCCTGACAACGGAGGTTTTGTTCCTTACTTGTGATTATGTTCGTATTGTTTTTTTCGTCAGCTCTGCGGCCGTTGTTATCAAGATTCAAAACATCAACGAATTCACTCCAGAATTCATCGGTCTACCTTTCAACTTCTGGGTTGACGAAAACGCCATAACAGGAACTGGTATCGGTCAAGTGAAGGCTGTCGATAAGGATGGGGACAACGTGTTCTACAGCGTCACGAAGGGTGACGCAGGTAAAGATTCCGTACTTACTAACTTTACGGACAACTGACCATAAAACTTACTTTATACAGTTGTGTCGTACCTGCTCATGGTGTATGAAAATTTGTGCTTTGTTTACGATCTTCTGATGAGGTGTTGGTGTTATTTGGGAAGAGACAGTCGCGTGCCATCAGATCCTGTTTGTACATTACGCAATCTGATTTGTTTTTGATCTTACAAACTAGAATCTTCTGAAATATTCTGACTGGCTGTCAAACTCTGTACACGATTAATGACCACAATATTCTGGTTTCCATTATGTTAAACATGTTAATTGTAACGTAAACCACGTTGTTTGTTTATCTAAGTACCAACAGTTATGAAATGAAAACTGGTTTAACTTTAATACCAGAAATAATCTTACCCTCCAGTGGCGACGTCGTATCTCTTCGTATTAAACTAATACTACATGTTATAATACTGTGTTACGTGACTAGCAAGAAATACAGGAATTAAGCAGGAAAGAATACAGAAGTAACTAGTAAGAAATACAGGAGTTAACTAGCAAGAAATACAGGAATTAAGCAGGAAAGAATACAGAAGTAACTAGTAAGAAATACAGGAGTTGACTAGCAAGAAATACAGGAGTTAACTAGCAAGAAATACAGGAATTAAGCAGGAAAGAATACAGAAGTAACTAGTAAGAAATACAGGAGTTAACTAACAAGAAATACAGGAGTTAACTAGCAAGAAATACAGAAATTAAGCAGGAAAGAATACAGAAGTAACTAGTAAGAAATACAGGAGTTAACTAGCAAGAAATACAGGAGTTAACTAGCAAGAAATACAGGAATTAAGCAGGAAAGAATGCAGAAGTAACTAGTAAGAAATACAGGAGTTAACTAGCAAGAAATACAGGAATTAAGCAGGAAAGAATGCAGAAGTAACTAGTAAGAAATACAGGAGTTAACTAGCAAGAAATACAGGAGTTAACTAGCAAGAAATACAGGAATTAAGCAGGAAAGAATACAGAAGTAACTAGTAAGAAATACAGGAGTTAACTAGCAAGAAATACAGGAGATAACTAGTAAGAAATACAGGAGTTAACTAACAAGAAATACAGGAGTTAACTGGTAAGAAATACAGGAGTTAACTAGTACGAAATACAGGAGTTAACTAGCAAGAAATACAGGAGTTAACTAGTACGAAATACAGGAGTTAACTAGTAAGAAATACAGGAGTTAACTGGTAAGAAATACAGGAGTTAACTAGCAAGAAATACAGGAGTTAACTAGTAAGAAATACAGGAGTTAACTAACAAGAAATACAGGAGTTAACTGGTAAGAAATACAGGAGGTAACCAGCAAGAAATACAGGAGTTAACTAGCAAGAAATACAGGAGTTAACTGGTAAGAAATACAGGAGGTAACCAGCAAGAAATACAGGAGTTAACTGGCAAGAAATACAGGAGTTAACTTGCAAGAAATACAGGAGTAGAATCTTTAAAAGAAATTAATTTTCACAAAAACGTCGCTTATATAAACTATGGACAAACAGTACAAATCAACAGCTTTCTTTTAACCCTATCAGAAAGTGTGCATCAAGCCAGGTGGTGCTGCTGTACAACCCGCGCTTTTATGCAGCAAGAATCGCGTTTTTTCAAGAACGCTATCACAAGTAATATGTCTATAAACGTGAGTGAAAATGTTGACTTCTCTCATAAAATAGGGGAAATCTTGTTATATTAAGTATCAGCGGGTCCGAGACAGTCATATATTTTCAGAAAGAGAATCTCAGTTCACAAGACAGTGTGTTATATTTTAACACTTCAAGTAAGGACTTGATCAAAGACTGACATTACAAGTTTTATAGCACAAAATAGCACATTTGTTATTACTAACTGGATGTGTCAGTTAACAAAACTGATGCGAATTTCGGTCGGTTAGTTTTCACGTGAAGTTGTTTTATGAGGAACAAAGACAAACGGAGGCAGGGTTTGGGGGCTAAACGCTGACCCCTTTGGACAGTAGATAAACATCCTTAGCATAAACTGAACGTACTTAAACGAAGTGAATGGCCAGAGTTTGTCAACACAGGGCGATCGGGCTTACTATTTACACCGACTGATCAGACAAGTACGATTCCCTTCTACACTATACTGACCAGACAAGTACGATTCCCATTTACACCATACTGACCAGACAAGTTCCATACCTTTCTACATTGTACTCAACAGACAAACTTCCTAGTGTAACATTACGTTCTGGCTATTATAAATTCCTCACGGTTTCATTTATCATGAACGAACTTAACACGTTTCAGAATATTATGATCGTTTGTTGACACCAGTATACCCCTAGAAACATTCTTAAACTGAGAGGTTCAAATGTCTGTCTTATACAACAGTGTTGAAAAATGGTTATTAAAAAAATAATATATATATAACTATAGCGTACATGTAGCTTATAAATAATTAGTAAACAAACGGTACTGACTTTGTTTTAAAACCTCAATCAAAGGTTATTTCAATATAACCTGTTTATAATCCACTTACGTGATATTAATTGCACTTTTACATATATGTATATATATACAAACTTATACAATCATTAACTATTCAATGGAAACGAATCTTCTAAAATAACACAACTTGGCGACACTCATGTTTATATACATTTTTGTGTAGATTTTTTCGGGATTGTGGAAAATACTGGCCGAATATTTGTGAAGTCTGCCCTAGCCTCGAGATCACAATACAGTTTTATAGTTCGGGCAACAGACGACGGTATGCCTCAAAACAACAGTCTGGGCATAAAGGTGAACGTCTTTATCCGCGAGGCAAACGACTACGCCCCAGTTTTCAGCCAGAAAAATTACCGAGGATTTTTAAAAGAGAAAGACGAGACAGATAAGGTTGTCGTTCAGGTGTGTAAGTTTCTTTGTGTGCTGTGGGCCTAATGAATGGTAAAACAAAGTATCAAGTTGATTTGTATTTTGGCTTATTTACAAGTTTACGTTTGATGAATTTGGCAACATCTTAAATAAAGTATAACAATATATTTTTAGTTATATAAAGATAGGTGAGGAAAGATATATACTTAATATAGTTAGCTATAGTAATATATCAAGTTTTAACACCACAAAATGTTTTAAAATCGTCAAATACAGTAGTATTTAGTGGTAGGGATCAAAATGAAACAATATGGCGATCATAAAAATCGCCTTTTAAATCACTATTTTATTGTATTGGTTGAGCAAAACTGAAGGTTATAGTACTTATAATAAAACTATCCAACTCCCCACATACTTGTTTATGGAATGAATAAAAATTTCACTGTTTCAACGAATTTTCACCCAAATAAAAAAGTAAGTGACTTTTCCAGACAAGCGTGCAGAACAAATGATGAATCTCACTGCTCACATTTTTCACAGAACTCTTCTGTTTGTAGTCGCAGTGATTTCGTTCTTGTCTACTGATTTGATTGTTGAACTTTTCTACCCGTAAAATTTACTGACTTGTTTACAGATTTAATTATCCGACTTTTTTATCATGAAAGTATACTGATGTGTTTACAGATTTGATTGTTCGAATCGCTTACTGTAAAATCTATTTGTAGTTCTGTTTTCAGTGTATAAGTTGGAACTGTCGTGTTTTGAAACTCATGGAAGCTTTAGACCAGCTTTCTATCATTAAGTCGCCAGTAGTTCTGAACGCTGGGTATTTTTTAAGTGGACCCGGCATGGCCAGGTGGGTTAAGGCGTTCGACTCGTAGTCTGAGGGTTGCAGGTTCGAATCCCCCTCACACCAAACATGCTCGCTCTTTCAGCTTTGGGGGCATTATAATGTTTCGGTCAATCCCACTATTCGTTGGTAAAAGAGTAGCCCAAGAGTTGGCGGTGGGTGGTGATGACTAGCTGTCTTCCCTCTAGCCTTACACTGCTAAATTAGGGACAGCTAGCGCAGATAGATCTCGGGTAGCTTTGCGCAAAATTTAAAAACAAACAAAGTTTTTAAGTGATGTATTTTTGTAGCTCCAAACCTAAAGATTACAGAACAGTTTTGTAATCAGCTTTATGAGTGAATTACATTTCAGTAAAAGTATGTTGTTTGTTCATCAGCCCCTATAAATGACATGCAAACAAATTTGTTTATCCTTGTTATTCTATCATACCAAAGTAAAATCAGTGTAATTGGTGTGAAGAAAGTCACACATCTCTACCTACACTCTATCTTACTGGAATATTAATGTAGTGGAAAGTTTTGATGGCTCTGACAGTGTGTAGTTCTTTTTTGTCTAGGGTCGGTAAATTATACATTTGTACTCTGTCTTATAGACAGTGTTAAGTATGTTGTGTTATGATATTGTTAGGTATATTCTGTTATGATAGTGTTAGGTATGTTGTGTTGTAATATTGTGAGGTATATTCTGTTACGATAGTGTTAGGTATGTTGTGTTTTAATAATTTTAGGCATGTTCTGTTATGAGAGGTTTAGTTATGTTGTGTTATGAGAATGTTAGGTGTGTTCTGTTGTAATTATTGTTAAGTATGTTGTGTTATGATCGTGTTAGGTATGTAGTATTATAATATTGTTAGGATTGTTGTGTTGTGATAGTGCCAGGTATGTTGTGTTATATTGTTAGGTATGTTGTATTATGTGTAATTTACATCTACATCTCGCTTATTGAATCTTAACTTTGAAATATTTTGAGTTACTCGAGATTTCATTGAGAAGTGAGTGAAAATTTGGTGAAACAAAAGAAATGAGAAATAATTTGTATAATTTCTCGTGTATGTTCCACTTTCCTTTTGTGTTAAATAAAAGAAATGAGAAATAGTTTGTATAATTTCTCGTGTATGTTCCACTTTCCCCTTGTGTTAAATAAAAGAAATGAGAAATAGTTTGTATAATTTCTCGTGTCTGTTCCACTTTCCCCTTGTGTTAAATAAAAGAAATGAGAAATAGTTTGTATAATTTCTCGTGTATGTTCCACTTTCTCCTTGTGTTAAATAAAAGAAATGTGAAATAGTTTGTATAATTTCTCGTGTATGTTCCACTTTCCCCTTGTGTTAAATAAAAGAAATGAGAAATAGTTTGTATAATTTCTCGTGTATGTTCCACTTTCCCCTTGTGTTAAATAAAAGAAATGAGAAATAGTTTGTATAATTTCTCGTGTATGTTCCACTTTCCCCTTGTGTTAAATAAAAGAAATGAGAAATAGTTTGTATAATTTCTCGTGTATGTTCCACTTTCCCCTTGTGTTAAATAAAGAAATGAGAAATAGTTTGTATAATTTCTCGTGTATGTTTCACTTTCCCCTTGTGTTAAATAAAAGAAATGAGAAATAGTTTGTATAATTTCTCGTGTATGTTCCACTTTCCCCTTGTGTTAACTAAAGAAATGAGAAATAGTTTGTATAATTTCTCGTGTATGTTCCACTTTCCCCTTGTGTTAAATAAAGGAAATGAGAAATAGTTTGTATAATTTCTCGTGTATGTTCCACTTTCCCCTTGTGTTAAATAAAAGAAATGAGAAATAGTTTGTATAATTTCTCGTGTATGTTCCACTTTCCCCTTGTGTTAAATAAAAGAAATGAGAAATAGTTTGTATAATTTCTCGTGTATGTTCCACTTTCCCCTTGTGTTAACTAAAGAAATGAGAAATAGTTTGTATAATTTCTCGTGTATGTTCCACTTTCCCCTTGTGTTAAATAAAAGAAATGAGAAATAGTTTGTATAATTTCTCGTGTATGTTCCACTTTCCCCTTGTGTTAAATAAAGAAATGAGAAATAGTTTGTATAATTTCTCGTGTATGTTCCACTTTGTGTTAAATAAAGAAATGAGAAATAGTTTGTATAATTTCCCACTTTCCCCTTGTGTTAAATAAAGAAATGAGAAATAGTTTGTATAATTTCTCGTGTATGTTCCACTTTCCCTTGTGTTAACTAAAGAAATGAGAAATAGTTTGTATAATTTCTCGTGTATGTTCCACTTTCCCCTTGTGTTAACTAAAGAAATGAGAAATAGTTTGTATAATTTCTCGTGTATGTTCCACTTTCCCCTTGTGTTAACTAAAGAAATGAGAAATAGTTTGTATAATTTCTCGTGTATGTTCCACTTTCCCCTTGTGTTAAATAAAAGAAATGAGAAATAGTTTGTATAATTTCTCGTGTATGTTCCACTTTCCCCTTGTGTTAAATAAAAAATAAAAGAAATGAGAAATAGTTTGTATAATTTCTCGTGTATGTTCCACTTTCCCTTGTGTTAAATAAAAGAAATGAGAAATAGTTTGTATAATTTCTCGTGTATGTTCCACTTTCCCCTTGTGTTAAATAAAAGAAATGAGAAATAGTTTGTATAATTTCTCGTGTATGTTCCACTTTCCCCTTGTGTTAAATAAAGGAAATGAGAAATAGTTTGTATAATTTCTCGTGTATGTTCCACTTTCCCCTTGTGTTAAATAAAAGAAATGAGAAATAGTTTGTATAATTTCTCGTGTATGTTCCACTTTCCCCTTGTGTTAAATAAAAGAAATGAGAAATAGTTTGTATAATTTCTCGTGTATGTTCCACTTTCCCTTGTGTTAAATAAAAGAAATGAGAAATAGTTTGTATAATTTCTCGTGTATGTTCCACTTTCCCCTTGTGTTAAATAAAAGAAATGAGAAATAGTTTGTATAATTTCTCGTGTATGTTCCACTTTCCCCTTGTGTTAAATAAAAGAAATGAGAAATAGTTTGTATAATTTCTCGTGTATGTTCCACTTTCCCTTGTGTTAAATAAAGGAAATGAGAAATAGTTTGTATAATTTCTCGTGTATGTTCCACTTTCCCTTGTGTTAAATAAAGGAAATGAGAAATAGTTTGTATAATTTCTCGTGTATGTTCCACTTTCCCCTTGTGTTAAATAAAGGAAATGAGAAATAGTTTGTATAATTTCTCGTGTATGTTCCACTTTCCCCTTGTGTTAAATAAAAGAAATGAGAAATAGTTTGTATAATTTCTCGTGTATGTTCCACTTTCCCCTTGTGTTAAATAAAAGAAATGAGAAATAGTTTGTATAATTTCTCGTGTATGTTCCACTTTCCCCTTGTGTTAAATAAAGAAATGAGAAATAGTTTGTATAATTTCTCGTGTATGTTCCACTTTCCCCTTGTGTTAAATAAAGGAAATGAGAAATAGTTTGTATAATTTCTCGTGTATGTTCCACTTTCCCTTGTGTTAAATAAAAGAAATGAGAAATAGTTTGTATAATTTTTCGTGTATGTTCCACTTTCCCCTTGTGTTAAATAAAAGAAATGAGAAATAGTTTGTATAATTTCTCGTGTGTGTTCAACTTTCCCCTTGTGTTAAATAAAGGAAATGAGAAATAGTTTGTATAATTTCTCGTGTATGTTCCACTTTCCCCTTGTGTTAAATAAAAGAAATGAGAAATAGTTTGTATAATTTTTCGTGTATGTTCCACTTTCCCCTTGTGTTAAATAAAAGAAATGAGAAATAGTTTGTATAATTTCTCGTGTATGTTCCACTTTCTCCTTGTGTTAAATAAAAGAAATGAGAAATAGTTTGTATAATTTCTCGTGTATGTTCCACTTTCCCCTTGTGTTAAAAAAAGAAATGAGAAATAGTTTGTATAATTTTTCGTGTATGTTCCACTTTCCCCTTGTGTTAAATAAGAATAAACTAAATTTCCATGCCTTTCTTGTTTGGTTGATCTGTACAAGTAACCCAAGACACTGTATAAAACACGTTCAACAAGTGAAAATCATACATCTTCTTAGGTAGGTAATTGTTTTAAAATGATATGTACATGTAACCACACGTATGTTGTTTGTACCAGGTGGCAGCCACTGACAGGGACCTTCAAAACAATACGATCACCTACAGTATAACAAGTGGGAATGAAGAAAAGATTTTCTATATGGACCCAGTAACTGGCAAGATTCTAGTAAACAGGTCCTTAGCACACACCTTGGATTACGACAGAAAAAACAGCTACGTGTTATTAATACAAGCAAAAGATTGTACGTTTTTCGTAGCTATCTTGTTTTCTCTGTTTTTTGTGTAATGTGATTTTATCATTTAAATATAATAATATGTTTCACCTTAACCCTGACATAAGAAACCAGTTGTCCAACAGATGTCGCTATTATGATATATAACATGGTTAGATCCGTTCTCAGTTTGTTATTATTTAAGCTGTGTTGAGTGATGGTATATAATGCTTCTTTTCTTTGTATAGTGCCATCTGGTTTTATTCCGTAACCTGTATGATAATCAACTGATTATGTATTAACAAACACCCATAATAGTTGGGAAAATATCTATCAAAGATTATTATTTCTAATAAGCTGGTAAATAATAGTAAATTTGTGTTAATGTTATAAACATGATGAATAACACATGGATAGTTAGTCAACCTCACTTGAATGTAAACAGTATTAAATTAAATACGTACACGTCTAGTAAATTTCTTGGGATTTGAAAAAGGACTTAATTTAATAGTCTTTTAGTCTGTTTAATGAAACCACGTGCTTTATGTGCAAGTTTATACAAAAGTTAGGCGAAATGTGAAAGCACGACGTGTCCTGAAGGATGAATCTGTTATTATTCAGTTCAGAGATTATTTCAAGTTTGAAGACGTGGTATATTTCATGTATTCATTGGAGATTTTTAAATTTATAATTTTGATTGTGTAATTTTCATCTGATAGACGTCATCACGCTATGTTAGGCCAAAGCCAGTAATCCTGGTTAGGTATGGCTAGGTGGTTAGGGCACTTGACTGGTAATCTGAGGGCCACGGGTTCGAATCCCTGTCACACCAAACTTGCTTGCCCTTTCAGCTGTGGGTATATTATACGTGATGGTCAATTCCACTATTCGTTTGTAAAAGAGTAGCCCAAAAGTTGGCAGTGGGTTGTGATGACCAGCTGCCTTCTCTCTCTAGTCATGCACTGCTAAAGTACGGATGGCTAGCGCAGTTAGCCCTTGTGTAGCTCTGTGGGAAATTAAAAAAAAAAACAGTAGTCTTTATTAATAAACTTTGATTGGAGTTTTCACTAAGAAGACATAGCGAAAATAAGAAATTACCTAAATAATTTACCATATAAGATATATTGTTCGAACTTCCTGTGTATCTACTATGTACTTACTACCTAAATTATCCAATGGAAAATATTGCAGGTTGTTATAAAGATATACGCTTCAAGATGTCTGGTGGGGACACGTGGTTCATATTTTAAGTGTTGACATGTTTAAACGCAATCTAGACTGGAAGTGCATTTACATAATATTACACCCAAAAATATTTGTACTAAATTTTAGAAATATATTCTCTATTTTTGCATAAAGATATATATTAGCTAACATTATATTGTAACATTTATCAATAATTACGTATTATTCGGTGTGTATTGTTAGAGATATGACAGTGTATAGAATGGTATTTTTATTATATTGTAACATTTATCAATAATTACGTATTATTCGGTGTGTATTGTTAGTTAGAATATGACAGTGTATAGAATGGTATTTTTATCCCGTGTTTAGATTAATATTCTTTTTTTTTTTAATAATAAATTCGATTACGTCTAAATCATATCTAGTCTAATCTCTTCCAGTAATCAGTTTTACTTTGTATAGTAACATCTAGTTACCTACGTACCCTAGTCTTGGATACGACATTTTGTATTCAAGAGTATTCTTTATCACAGAATTGAAAACGTTGTCCTCACAACTAGGCACAAGCCAGGAGCAATCTATATATCACTATAAAACATGGTTAATGTTTTACACAACAACATATAGACACCGGTAAAATGTTTTATTTTCATTTAATGTACTTAAGGATAAGTCAGTTAAGTTTCTTATCTTTCTTCTTCAGCTCACACCAGTCCGCTGTTTGGATTAGCTACAGTAACTATAGACATCATGGACATCAACGATCACCCGCCAGTGTTTTCCAAACCAGCTTATTCAGTTTCATTTCCTGAAAACTTACCTGCTGGACACTGTTTCTTAGAGGTACAGCTTCATTCAGCAACATGTGTTACACAATAATCAACTAGTAACAAGCTAAGTATTATATACTTAACACTGTTTATTACAGGTACAGCTTCAATCAACAACATGTGTTACACAATAATCACCGCATTAAGAGACCCAAAACTCGAGTGCTTTCAAATAGTTGACCATTTTTCTTCAGGATAATAAAGGGTTATGTTTAATGAGTGAAATGAAATATATAGGCTCAGATGTTGATGTCATGTAAACCGAATGTTCAACATGAGTTGGCCTCGAGAAGTAGCCAATCATAACTTTGAGCTTTTTGTGTCAGGTTTAGTTTGTATCAAAGGGGTGTGTTAAGTTCATAATAGTTATAAGAGTTAGTAACTAATTTATATAAAGATAAAATAAAAATAAACAATAAAAATAAAATTTAAATTTAAATATGGCAGAACGCGGTGGGAAATAGAGAAAATAATAATGTAGCTCAATATATGGGAAATCAAACCAGTATATATAGAGAGATTTTTAATGAAAAGCAATACTAATAACGTAAATTACGTCTCAATCATGAATTTAGTTTTGGAAATCTTTTCACAGACTTGCGAAGGTCAACAACACCAGGATTAGGTTGATACTGCTTGGTGTTACAGTAGTTATCAGTGCTATCCAATAAGCTTTTTAATTTCCCTGTTTTTGTTGGATCTAAAACTTGTCTCTATACCCATAAAGTTTAATGTCTTCAATAGAGTGTCCAGGCATGTTAACGTGTTTTGTTTGTTTTTATTATTGTTTTATTGTAATTAAAACGTTCCCGTGCAGTTGTTTTTGTTTGACCTACATACTGAAAATTACATTTTCAACATTGGATAAAGTAAATAATATTTTTCGTAGAGCAGTTTATGAAATTAGTGTTTTTCAACTGCTTTTGGTTGTGTTTATCAGAACGTTTATCCATTTTCTACATTAACTTACAGGTTTAACATCTCTTGTGTAACATTGCACGGTAGACACCCATGTAATAATGTCGACTTAAAGTTAGGCCTGGCATGGCCAAGCGCGTAAGGCGTGCGACTCGTAATCCGAGGGTCGCGGGTTTGCATCCCCGTCGCGCTAAACATGCTCGCCCTCCCAGCCGTGGGGGTGTATAATGTGACGGTCAATCCCACTATTCGTTGGTAAAAGAGTAGCCCAAGAGTTGGCGGTGGGTGGTGATGACTAGCTGCCTTTAATCTAGTCTTACACTGCTAAATTAGGGACGGCTAGCACAGATAGCCCTCGAGTAGCTTTGTGCGAAATTCCAAAACAAACAAACAAATAAATAATAAAAGAAATGGTTCTTCGTTTTACCCTCATGGTGGGGCCAGGAGCCTGGGTTAATAAAGATTAGTGGAAGCATTACGTCGCCAACCTTTATTTAAACAGGACAATTGCCCAGAGTCTATCCTGTTCATACAAATTGTTGATTTAAAGAAACTCCTGGCAGTACTCCTACCTCCTCGTTGGTCCTGGCTGGGAAACGTCGAAATACTAATAAACGGCTAAAGGAGTATTCAGAGAGTGAATTGCAATAAAGAATGATGGGTGATAGTGGAAAAGCTATCACTAGTAAGGAAGTAATGAAGAAGATAAAGAAGGTAAAAACGAAGAAAAGGGAGGAAGAAAGTAGTGAGATAAAGGTAGAGGACGAAAAGGAAGAAGAACACAAAGCAGATGATATAGAAACAGGAAAAGGAGAGGAAATCTTAGAACAGAAGGAGATTAGCAATCTTTCAGATATTAGTCCAAAGAATTGGAGATAGGGATAAATGCAGTAAGAAATATAGCTAAAGGTGGCATCTTGGTGGAAATAGAAAAGAAAGAAGAGATTCATTTACTTAAAGATGCACTATTAAAAATAAAAGACTTGGAAGAAAACTTTGGTGTTAATATACGTAAAAAGAGACATCCACAAATTATTATTTATAATGTAGATGACGATATG
Organism: Tachypleus tridentatus; assembly: GCF_004210375.1. Taxonomy (NCBI): domain Eukaryota; kingdom Metazoa; phylum Arthropoda; class Merostomata; order Xiphosura; family Limulidae; genus Tachypleus; species Tachypleus tridentatus. Next base: position 49,038,503 of record NC_134830.1, read on the forward strand.
AGTGATCAAGAATTTGGTATTAATATCAAGGAACGAAATTCAGAAATATTTGAAGAAAATGATTTAATTATTGTCAATAAGAAATTTAAAACATTCAGAGGTTTCAATTATATTGTTACAATTGAACCGCATAAATATAGAAAATTGTTAGAAGTTAATAAAATTAAATTAAATTGGGGAAGATATGGATCCAAAGAATATGTAAGACCCAGAATTTGTTACAATTGTGGACAATTTGGGCATTTTGCTAAATATTGTAAAAATATTACTACCTGTTTAAAATGTGGACAAGAGGGGCAGTAATATAAAGATTGTGAAAAATCTTTATATTTTACAAATTGTTATAATTATAATAAGAAATTTAATACGCAATTTGATGTGAATCATTCTTATAAGAATCATGAATGTAGGATTTATCTTAAAGAAATGGATCGATTAATTTCACGTATTGATCATGGCTAGTGTTATAAATTATTTTCTTTTTGTGACTTATATTAATTTGGCAGTGGTCCGAGCAGCCAATCTGCAGTTAAACCAAGATATCCTACAAAGAAATATGGATATTATTTTCATAAGTGAACCGTATTATTTTGAGGGAAGTATAACTCATTTCTCTGAAAGTATGAGAATTGTTTTTTGTTGTGATGTCCCTAAGGCAGGGATTATCATTAATAACAAAAACATTAATTATTATGTTTTATATTTTACAAAGAATTTAGTTGGTATTAGAATTACTTATGAAAATTTTGTTATGATTGTGATTAGTATTTACTGCTCCCCGTCTGGAGTCATGGATATGTTACAAAATTTTATTAGGAAGTATAATAATGAAAGTATTTTAATTTTAGGTGATTTCAGTGCTAAGTCAGAAGCTTGGGGCCAGAGGCCACTTGATGATAGGGGGTTTTCAGTTACCAACTTTATGGATTTAAATGAAATTATATTACTTAATAATTCGGACTCGATACCAACTTTCTCCTCAATTAGAGGGGAAAGTTGGATTGACTTGGCAATGATAAAGTATAATAATGAATTTGATATTCATTTTGAAGTTACAGATCAAATTACTAATAGTGATCATAATATGATAGAATTGAAATTTTCAAATTTTAATGTATAAATAAATAATAATGAATTTATAAATATAAATAGATTCAATTGGTTGGATTTGAAAGTAGAAATAGGAGAATATATAAATGAGATTAAAGATGAGATACTCCACAAAGATAATATTGAAAATTATTTAATAAAAATTACAAATAAAGTTAAAGAAATTTGTTTAAATAATTTAAGGAATAAGAATAATATAAATAATTTTGGATATAAACAAGCTTATTGGTGGAATACCAAGCTAAAGATCTTCAGGAGTAAAGTGAGAGTTTTAAGGAGAAGATTTCAAAAGACTAAAGACGTTAATTTAAAACAGTATTATTAATTGGAATACAAGACACAACAAGCAAAATATAAAAGATTAATTATTTTCACTGAAAAAGATTTTGTTTGTTTTGGAATTTCGCACAAAGCTACTCGAGGGCTATCTGCGCTAGCTGTCCCTAATTTAGCAGTGTAAGGCTAGAGGGAAGACAGCTAGTCATCACCACCCACCGCCAACTCTTGGGCTACTCTTTTACCAACAAATAGTAGGATTGACTGTCACATTACACGCCCCACGGCTGGGAGGGCGAGCATGTTTTAGCGCGACCCTCGGATTACGAGTCGCACGCCTTACGCGCTTGGCCATGCCAGGCCCACTGAAAAAGAAGCTTTAAGAAATTATATTACAAGTATAACTGGTAATAATATTTTTGGTATACCATATAAAACTATCATGGATAAAAAGAAGAAATGTCTACAAATTAACGAAATAAAAGATAAAGATGGGAATATCACCAAAAATAAAATGAAGCGATAAATGAAATTCTTAATTATCACTTTCCATGGGTGAATTATGATCAAGTGGTCTCTGGAATAGGTTTTTGCGATGAAATACAGAATAATAATGATATTGATGTGAATATAAATGAAGATAGTATTACAGAGTACGAGGGCTGTTCAAAAAAATACGCGGACTGACGTCATAAAACAAAATGTACTTTATTTAGAAGTTACAGGTCTGGGACCCCTTCAAAGTACTCTCCTCCCCAACGCACACACTTATCCCAACGGTGTTTCCACTTGTTGAAACAGTCCTGGTACGCTTCTTTTGTAATGTCCTCCAGCTCCTTCGTCGCATTTGCCTTAATCTCGGGAATCGTCTCAAATCTTCTTCCTTTCAAGGGTCTTTTGAGTTTGGGGAACAAGAAAAAATCGCAAGGAGCAAGGTCAGGTGAGTAGAGGGGGTGGGGAAGAACAGTGATCGAGTGTTTGGCCAAAAACTCACGAGTTCTGAGGCACACATTTCGCAGCAATGCGGTGCATCTTCAATTTTTCGGTCAAAATCTCGTAATAAGATCCAACTGATATCCCACACTCTTCAGCAAGTTTCCTGACAGTCAGACGTCGATTTGCTCGCACCAGGATGTTGATTTTGTCGACGTGTGGGTCGTCAGTTGACGTGGAAGGACGTCCAGGACGCTCATCATCTTCAATGGACTGTCGACCATCCTTAAAACGTTCATGCCACTTGAAACATGCCGTACGCTTCATAGCAACATCACCGTAAGCCGTGTTAAGCATAGCAAAAGTTTTAGTCGCAGATTTTCTAAGTTTAACACAAAATTTCACAGCAAGTCGTTGCTCCTACAGGTCATTCCTTCTGAAATCCGCCAAACGTAAAAATCGCACTTCACTTAAAACCGCGTAGCTAATACACAAATGAAGATATCTGCAATCGGGAAATGGCGTCGTAATCAGCTGATCTGTGCGAACCTAGCGACAGCAAGCGGATTCCCCTGGAACCAACTGGAGTCGCGCAATTCCAACAATCTGCGTATTTTTTGAACAGACCTCGTATGAAATTAATAAAGTCATGGGGGAGAGGAGGATAATAAAGCTCCTCGATGTGATAATTTAAAATTGCCTATAATAAAAGAAATATATTTTGCTAATAAAAGTTGGTTTATCACAATATTTAATTTTTGTTATAATAATGGTATTTTACCGTTAATTTGGAAAAAGGCTAAGGTGACTCTCATCCATAAAAAAGGAAAAGATAAAATGATTCCGAGTAGTTATAGACCAATATGTCTTTTGCCCATTTGGGGTAAAATATTCGATAAACTTTTGAAATATAGATTGACTTATTTTATGGAGAAATATAAGTTAATTGATGATGTACAATATGGTTTTAGAAATAAAAGATCTACTATACATACATTATAGAAACTTGAAGAATATGTTTATGAAAGTATAAACAATAAGTGTATTACATTATTAATTTACTTGGATTCTAAAAATGCTTTTAACTCGGTGGATAACGTGATTTTAATAAAACATTTGAATAATCTAAGAATACCCTTGAAGTTAAAAAAGTGATTATTGATTTCATTCAAAATAGAGAAGTTTTTATATAAAGTATAACTAAGGAATATAATAAAGGGATTCCACAGGGATCTAGTTTGGGTCCTATACTGTGGAATCTATATATTGATGGGATGTAACAATTGATTATTGTTATAATTATTGTAAAAGGAAAATGTTGAAATTTGTTTGATTTATTCGTTTTGTATTTGTTATTAAATACGTAGCAATCTTGTAAATTGTAAAAAAAATATTATTATTGTAAAAGAAAATGTTAAAATTCTTGTTACATTTATTGATTTTTGTTTGTTACCAAGCTGGTAACTTGTATAATACATTATAAATTTTGTTTAAAAAAAAGGGGGAGTTGGAAACAAATCTTATAGTTGCAGTAAGTCTCAATTTGTAATGTTACCTTTTATTAGCTTGATTTGCTCTACTGGCCGAATTTGTAACATTGACATTTGAGTGATTAGTGAGTAGTATTGGTTTGTGGCAACTTAATCATCTTTCAAATACCCTGTAAGGGGTGGGTCGATAATGTTTTTTGGTTACCCTTATGGTGGCTGTGAGTGTGGAAACTTCATCTGTGTTTATGTATTATGGCAATAGTGGCGATCATTTTTTGTATTGCATAGAGAGTGCTAGTGCTCTCTGAAAGTTAGCCTATTTTATATTACATTGCTTATACGTCGTAGTTAGTTTCAATTTGTATAGTATTTGCTGCAAGTCATTAGCAGTTACATTACTACTGCGTTTTTTTCGGTATTCTTCCAAGAAATTGTTGTAACCTTTCTTGGGTGGTTTGTTTGTTTGCCCTATTTCAGTCATGTTTTAGTTGTTTAAAAAATTACCACGTGGCTTGATTGTAGTTACTTATAATGGAGTGTGTATTATTTTAGAATATATCAGTTCATCTTCCACACCTTTATGTCTCTGTTTAGGTTCCTGCAGATAGTGGAGACTCTATAGATGATGTTAAATATGCTCTCGCCACGAAAGGAGTACCATTTGTTATAGATTCGAAGTTGGGGCAACTGTGTACTAAAGAGAGTTTAGATCGGGAACACAGAGCGATCTATCGTTTTTCTGTCGTGGTTACCGATGGGAAGTTTGAGGCCAGAGCCCCTGTTACTGTCCAAGTTGAAGATGAAAACGACAACTCTCCACAATTTGAGAAATCTCAATATGCGATCAGCATCCCTCAAGAATCCAAAGCAGGAAGGTCCCTTATTGAAATCCGAGCATTCGATCCTGATATGGATAACAACGGAGAAGTGACTTATTGGATTAAAAACTCGCACGGTCTCTTCGAAATCGACCCACAAAGCGGTCTTGTTCGATTGGCGTCCGCCTTACCGACCTATGCTCAGAAAAACACTTCCTTTGAACTGGAGGTGTTTGCTCAGGACCACGGAGTCGGGTCCAATATTGGGAAAACGTCTTTGGTCGTACGAATCTCCAACATTCGAAACAACCAGCCAGAATTTGACTCTTTTTTTTACTCGGTATCCGTCGACGAAAACGTAAAAGATGTAGTTTTGTTGACTGTTCGGGCAACAGACCCCGACCAAGGCAAGGCTGGGACAGTTGAGTACCGGATAACTCGTGCCACGCGCAGACAATCCTTCAAGATAGATAGTAAGAGTGGCAGGATTATTCTAGCCAGTCCCTTAGATTATGAAGACATCAAATACGTGGAGTTAGTGGTGGAAGCGAGGGACAAAGCAGATGAACCTCAGTTTACAACGGCAGTGATTCAGGTAAAATAATTTTAAATTACACCCATGATCGTAACATAGCACAACAAAGTTGTATAAAACACTAAACTTATTTTGTTTATTTATTTCCGCTGCTTGTTTGGGAACTTGTGACGTGGTGACATTACTAATGACGATAAAAATCGAAGATATAAGATGTACAGGGGGTCTTTTGATTTAAAACCTTTCACTTCGAAGAATATAATATTTTTTGTACCTAATGTTAAGAAATAAAACTGTTAGTGATTTTACAATTTTGTATAAAGCCTACTTAAGATAAAAAGTTAGTAATGTAACATTCTGTTAAAGATAAATAGTAAGTCATAACATTCTGTTAAACAGAAAACCATGTAACAGTTTGTTGAAGGTAACCAGTAAGTGATATGATAGTTGGTTGTCTAAGTGTTAAACGAGTCTTGTTTCAGTAAAATTATTGTTCCATGTTCATATTAATCAAAATATTCATAGACATTAAAGTTTTAACTTGTGGATAAATCGGTTAAAGAATCAACATATATGTAGCTTTTAGGAATATAGTTTGAATATTCTTTCTGAAGGAAGCTATAGCCTTATAATGTTTTCAGCCACATAATACCAATACTGTGAGTTTCTTTGAAATATTAGAAAACACATCAAAAATAAGAATATTACCATTTTTATTTTTAATTTTGTCACATTATCATTTTGTAACAATGCTGATACTTATACGGTATTGTGAATGTTTTCATATATTTCAGATCACAGTGAATGACGTCAATGATAATCCTCCTGTGTTCCTTTCACTCCCTCACTTCCTGCGAGTGCCTTTATCAACTTCAGTCTCTGAGGTCATTTACAGAGTAGAAGCTGTAGATATGGACAGTGAAGTAAACGGAAACAATAAAGTGTTTTATGATATTTCTCCAGCTAATCCTCTCTTTAGTATAGACTCTAAAACTGGTCAGATCACACCGACCCAGCCTCTTTCCCCTGTCATCGAAACAATGAACATTTTAGCCTTTGACAGCTCTCCTATACCTCTCAGCAGGTAGGTCAACCAAAGATAATTTCAACAGCTCTCCTGCACCTCTTAACAGGTAGGCCAACCAAAGATAATTTCAACAACTCTCCTGTACTTCTCAGCAGGTAGGTCAACCAGAGATAATTTCGACAGCTCTCCTATACCACACAACAGGTAGGTCAACCAAAAATAAGTTCAACAACTCTCCTGCACCTCTCAACAGGTAGGTCAACCAAAGATAATTTCAACAGCTCTCCTGCACCTCTCAACAGGTAGGTCAATCAAAGATAATTTCAACAGCTCTTCTGCACCTCTCAACAGGTAGGTCAACCAAAGGTAATTTCAACAGCTCTCCTGCACCTCTCAACAGGTAGGTCAACCAAAGATAATTTCAACAGCTCTCCTGCACCTCTCAACAGGTAGGTCAATCAAAGATAATTTCAACAGCTCTCCTGCACCTCTCAACAGGTAGGTCAACCAAAGGTAATTTCAACAGCTCTCCTGCACCTCTCAACAGGTAGGTCAACCAAAGATAATTTCAACAGCTCTCCTGCACCTCTCAACAGGTTTCTTATCAGATATTTCATTAATTATTGAACTTTTTATATGCACTGTCATGAGTTTTGTACTAAACGTGATGATTACTTAAACAATGCTCTAATAATTATACAAAAATTAATTATCCTTGTAATTCCTTGCTCATCAGTGCAGAAATTTGAAATACGAATGATCAGTCCTCAGTGGCTAAGACGTGGATCTCTAAACATATAACACTAAAAACCTAGGTTTCGATGCTCTTGTAGGGGGAGAACACATATGAATGTTTGTGTTTAATAATAACTAAAGAAACATGAATGAAAGTATTAAATAAATAAAACACAGAATTAGACTTATATAATGGGAATGTTTCTCTTCAAGCTTCACTTTGGAACATTCTTTAAAATTAAAAGATCTTTCTAGAAAATATATGTAATTTACGTTCATTAAAAAGATACCCGAAAAATAACTTCCCTGTTGGCTTGTGTTTATATATATATATATATATCAAAGACACATCTGGCTATCCACTGTCTCTCAGTGGGACTCTCATTTAGCAAACTTACAAAACATTGAAGAACACTATCAGACTCAATGATAATATTATATGTTATTGTTTTCTTTGTCTTAGAATGTATAGAACAGGCTCTGAGGCTTCTTACTTATTGTATTTTACGCAAACAACTTTGCCGTACAGGTGTTTCTGTTTCCACCAGGTGTCGTATTTCTTAAACTAGCTTAAGCTGGCTAGACATGCATTAAATGAAGTACATATGTATATATGTCACTTTTATTTAGAGATTTCAATATGAGAGCTAACTTTGATGTGTTTGTTTTCATATAAATATTACGTGGTTATTTAAAATGAGTTAGAAATTTTTTTACCTTTTGTAACCTAGAAACTAATTTTAAAATATGTATTTCAATGCAAAGATACGGTTAAGTTTGGACCGGACATATCTCAGGCTTTAGAGTAGCAGGCTGAAGGGTCTGGAGTTTGAGACGTAATGCCACTAAACGTGTTCGGCAGTTTCAATTGTAAGTGTACCATAAAAAGAGACAATCAGTCTCACAGCTCGACTAAATAGGCCTGGTGAAACACTTGATGGGTACAGCAGGTTTTTCTAGCTGCTTCCCCTCTGGCCAGTAGCTCAATATTAGACATATTTACCTAATTTTAAGGACCTTTGACCCAGCTGTTTACTCCACTTGTGCAATACCTTCAGTTGAAGTTAAAAAGCCCCATTCTTATCTGTTGTTAAGTTTTAATGAAACATTGGCCCATCCCTCTGGAGATTCAATAACAGCTTTAAAAATCTGTAAACAAAAAAATCGTGCTTCTAGAAAAAAGTTAAAGTATTTGCTTACAAATTCTATTAAATGTCCTAGCTTCCAAATCACGAAGCTTGAATGTTTTTGGTGACAATAAACATTTTCTATTACGTATTTCTAAGATTATTACTTGTTGAACTTTGTTTTTCTGTTTCAAATAATGACAAGTTTTAGAGGTTTATAGGTAACCATATCATAACTTGATTCAAAAAGTATCGATCTTAGGTTTTAATGTAGTGGGACTAGTCTTTAGACCGTCATTTAAGAGGGCTTGTTTTGAGTAGGTTGGTTTAAAGTCTAGTTTAGTAAGCATATTAACCGGTTTTTTTTACTTGTTATCCCTCCCATGAAAGTGGGAACAATCGAGTTACAATTTTAATGCACCGTGTACTTTGTACAGTTCCACACAGATCACAGTTGAAGTATACAAAGACAGTCTTAACGAACCAACGCCTGTGTTTACCAAAGTTCAATACTACAAAGAAATTGATGACACCTTGCAACCCGGGGAGAGCGTCATGACAGTTAAGGCGGTGGCACCGAATGGAAATCCGGTTTGGTACAACATCACGAAACCTAGTGGAGAACGGGTGAAAGAGTTCACCATCGATCATGAAACGGTAAACTGGGTTCACTAACTGAAGAAAGAATTAACCCTCAAATTACAGAGTTACTTATGTGTCATTCACTACAGTTGGGGTCTGTGTATTACACCATAATGAATTCTTGTTTGTTTTAACGTTCAGTGTCAAGATTTGACTGTTTAATGTTGCTAAAGAACTATGGTTTTTTTCGTTTTAACTAGCATACTCAGGTGACTACATAATAAAATATTATAAACAAACTGCTTTCAGCACGATATTCGGGAGTTAGTGATATTGTGCCTTTTAATTTAAATCTGGTTATAAGATGTACTTGTCCGCCATTTTGGACGTCTGTGGCAGTAATAGATTATATACTGACAGTACTGTTATTAGTACCCTTGCATGTGTTAAAGTCATAGACTTACAAACAATTTGGTAGTAACCTTGGGAACATTAAAGTCATGTATCTATGAACAAATTGGTAGCAATGTTGAAAACACTAAAGTCATGGATCAACAAACAGTTTGGTAGTAACCATGGGAACATTAAAGTCATGTATCTATGAACAATTTGGTAGCAATGTTGAAAACACTAAAATCATGGATCTACAAACAATTTGGTAGTAACCTTGGGAACATTAAATTCATGTATCTACAAACACTTTAATAAAGTGTTTTAAAAGCCAATGGAATATGGATCTTTTTGGTAATATTAAAAATAATGTTTGCTATTTGAAAGACACCGAGAGGGTAGAACCGTAGACGCATACATCTATCATTTCAAAGCATTACTTGTAAGATATATGATTATATTCAACTCTGCAAGACTTATTGATTATTCCAGTCGATAAAGGATCAAGATAGACATTCCTGGATAGCGGAATCCGTTTAGTATCGTATTAATTTCTACCTGTCTCTTTTCACAGGGTAATATCGTATCCACGACTAAACTAGAAGTCGAAAATAAACCCGTTCATCATTTTCTAGTGGTGGCAACGAACAGGATTGATACCCGTCGAAAAGCCGAAGCTGGGGTAAGTTATGGACCTGCAAGAACACAGGAAGTCACTTCCGTTCTAACAGCGTTTCGTCTTTCAAAAGCTGACTTCCTTTTCATTACAGAAAAATATTTTAAGCTCTACAGGCAACAAAGAGTTAAACCATCCAAAAGTAGTGTCCTAAAATATTGCTATCAGTTATGCTAAAACAATACATAACCTAGTTTAACATTTTATTTTAGATTTAAGTCTATTATATATATACATATTCTCCAGTTAAGAAAAGTTAAACCTTTCAATAGCACTCTCAAAAAAGTTATTAGCGAAATTGCTCAACACGATGACCCTCAGCGTTGTGAGGATCATAGAATGAATTATTAAATTAAAACAAATTTGTAAGATGTCTATACGAACAAAGGCCATCTTGGTTTGAGATTCAAATATGGATCAATTTATTTCTTGAGGCCAAGTTATTCATGTATCACAATTTATTCGTATATTTCAGGCCACGGTCTCAAGGGGGCCGTTAACAGCACGTGTTAATATGCTACTCGTGTACGAAACTTCACGGAAACTTTTACGAAAGTTGTAGAAATATAATAAAAAATAAATAAATGAAATGGCGAAAATGCCATTTCTTGGTTGGGTATAAATCATTTTCAGAAATTAAAAACTACGTGAACCTGTAAACCCTGTGCTGCACTGATGACACCAGCTCGTGCTATATACGAGTTCGCAGCACCTTGAATAAAGGGTTTTTCTTACAAAGAAAATATGTTAAATACCGATTTATGGTGTGAAACTGGAAGTTTATTAATTTATTGATAATCTTGGGATAAGAGAGTTCCTCTGGATTATAAACAATAATTCTTTGAAAACTTCATTTACAATCTTGTGTCTAAATTACTTATCCACATTCTGGTTGAATAAACCTCATAAAGGGTTCTCATTCTGGTTGAATTAAATTCATGAATGTTCTCATTTTGGTTAAATTAACTTTGTATGAGGGTTCTCATTCTGGTTGAATTAATCTTGCCCTAGAAGATGATTTTCTGACACATTGTGTGTCTTTCCGTTACCAGAATATAATATTTAACTTTTCCAATAGAACAAAAGACAAACAAATCGATGTTACCAACTGTTGTTGTCATTATGGTTATTTTTTACCAGAACTAAATATTTAACATTTTCAATAGAACAAAAGATTAACCAATCGATGTTACTCACTGTTGTTGTTATTATAGTTATTACACCTATTCTTCTTCACGTAACTTATGAAATATTATACTTAAACGTTTAAGATTCTTGAAATTTAAACATTAAATATTTACAATATTATTTATTATTTACAGTGAAAGTTCTTAGTAGTTAGAAACAAGGTTCTGTCAGTGGTTGAACGCGGGCAACACTCCCAAATTCCTTTCACACAAGGAGTACACTTTTGATTAAAACTGTTTACTTTATTAACCGGACGTTCCACTTCATTTATCAAAATTAAAAAGAGAACTTTTTTATAGCTCATCATTCGTCTATCTGCCCGGAATAGTCGATGCCCTAATTTCCCATTTTCAGAATACTACAGTACAGTTAAAGAAAGCCTCGCGCCAGACGCTGTTGTTGTTTCAAATATTCAAGTAGAGGACGCCAAAAACTTCCTAAAGGTTTGTTCTTTGAAATTTGAATACTTGGAAGGAAAATAAAAATCATGATATTTTTCTCTGATGAGTATTTACCGTTAGTATTTCCATCCATATAAAAGGTTATTGTAAAAAAAACCAAAAAAACAGATGTACCTTTTTTAACTTGTGTAAATAAGCCTAACAGATATAATTTGATAACACCTTTAATTATAATACTGTACGTTTTGATACATACACAGCTGGCCAAAATCTTAAGGTCAATGAACGTAAAGAAAAAAATATGCATTTTGCGTTGTTAGACTCAACCACTTATTTGAGTAGAGCTTTGAAAGATTATAATAAGAAAAGGGAAAATAAAAATAAAAAACTTTTTTAGCATTTAATAGGAAAAATGTGAACACTACGAAATTAGCCTAAATACTAGCTGGGCAAAAGTTTAAGACAATACCAAAAAGAAGTTCTAAACAGGGTAGGAAATGCCCAACAAGAGGTCTCAGTAGTGAGTTGTACGGCCGTCATTGCGAATAACTTCAAACATTCGCTTTGGCATGGTCGATATAAGGGTTTGCAGAAAGCTGGCTAGAATGCTATTCCAAGTGGTGAAGATGGCTTCACAAAGATAATGCAATGTTTGGAATTGACGTCCATTTCTATAGACTTCCCTTGCCATCCACCCTCAAACATTTTCAATGGGGTTCAGTTCGGACGAACACGCTGGATAGTCCAAAAGAATCACGTTATTCGCCATGAAAAAGTCCTTTGTCCTGCGAGTATTGTGGATTTCAGCGTTGTCCTGCTGAAAGATCCAGTCATTTCCCCACAAGCGAGGGCCTTCAGTCAATAAGGATGCTCTCTCCAACATGCCAATGTAGCCAGCTTCTGTTTGACGTCCCTGTATAACCTGAAGCTCAATTGTTCCATGTAAGGAGAAAGCACCCCAGATCATGATGGAACTTCCTCCACTGTATCGTGTAGAAAATGTTTCCGGTGGGATATCCTTATCATGCCAGTAACGTTGGAAGCCATCTGGACCATCCAGGTTAAATTTTTTTCATGAGCGAACAAAACCTTTGTCCACTTTTCTGCGTCCCATGTTTGGTGCTTCTCAGCAAAGTTTAACCGAGCTGTTTCATGGTGTGGAAGTAGGCGTGGCCTTTGAAGACATTTACGGTTTTTAAAGCCTTTCTCTCGTAGATGCCGTCTTATTATTCTTTAGCTGCATTCTGCGTCCATAAGGGCCTTAATCTGGTTCGACGATCAGCTGGTGTCTTGTCGGAGAACCCGTTGAATCCTCCTGCTCAACGTCGGCGAAATGTTTCCCTCAGGGTCTTTTAAGAAATTTGCATCAGCAGTTTTACTACGCCATATCTCACCAGCGATGGCACGTTGAGAGAGACCTTGCTTTTGCAACTCGACAATTCTGCCACATTTAAACTCTGTCAACCTTTTAGCTTTTGCCATGTTTTTACCCAATATAACATAGGAGATGTCAGTGGGAGATGTTGACAACGCTAATGCTTGAACACAAATGACTAAATTTCGTTACGTCTTTACCGATTAACGCTTCGTTTCAGCATGGTCTTAAACCTTTGACCAGCTAGTATTTAAGCTAATTTCATAGTGTTCAGATTTTCCCTATTAAATGCTAAAAAGGTTTTAATTTTTATTTTCCCTTTTCTTATTGTCATCTTTCGAAGCTCTACTCAAATAAGTGGTTGAGTCTAACAATACAAAATGCATATTTTTTTCTTTACGTTCATTGACCTTAAGATTTTGGCCAGCAGTGAATATTTACATAATTGAGACTTAGTAATCTTTAAGTTCCAGAAAATAGTATTTATCTTCGTTCATAAGTATTTTTGATTTTTAGCTTTCCTACATAATTACTGAAGATAATTCGCAAGGAAAATTCTATGTTGACTATAGAACCTCAAGAAGGGTTTCGGTTAGGGCGAGAAAAGCACTAGACAGAGATACGATGCCATCTATTCTACAAGGAATTTATACTCTGACGGTAAGACTCTAAGTTTCTTATGGACATAAATAGTTTCTCTTTTCTCTTACGAAGTTAAAAAACACTTTTTTATATTTCCCTAATTCTTCTATCTAATCATAAACTTAGTTAATGAATAACTTCACAAAAAAGTTTGGTGTTTGATTGAAATAAATGAGTAAATCATTAGATACATTGATAATAAAACTAAATTATTAAATAAATTTATATTTTAATATATGAATTGGACTTACTGTTTAAATCTATATATTAACACTTAAGCCTAACGAGGTTTAACTTTAGAATTAATATCAGTAAACAATAATTTTCTAATGAAGCTATAAAATGTAATATATATTACATAGTGATAACAACACAACTGGTCGTTTCTAGCTGCATGGAAATACCTTTATTTATATTGGGTCTTACCTACTTTGGTTTTAGTTTTGAATTGCTAAACGCCTATAATGTAGAATTTGTTTTCCTTTATGATGGGCTGATAATTCCTCATCTATTTGCTTGGTTATTGTTTTACTCTGCGTACAATGTCACGTTTGTTCTTGTATTTCTACCTTCTTGTGATAGTACATATCTGTTTCAGTTTATCTTCTATTTCTGAACTAATAATGTCACGTTTTTCCTGTTTTATTTCCTAAAATGCTATATTTCATTGCTTGTATATTCTGCAGTTTTTACCTGTTAACAAGCTTGTACTGTACAACTTGTTATTGAAGTAATTAAAAATTGAAAGCAAAAAAAAAAAGATGAAACGTAAGTCCACAGGGAATTAGTTGTGATTTTTATAGCATTGAAAATTCTTAACAGCAGATTTATTTATATGACATCAAATTTTCAACATTGCTATAAAAGTACATATTAAAAATCAAACTACTTAAATATTCATTACTTCAGAACACTTTCTGTAATTATATATATTTTTTTCTTCCAGGTTACTGCTAGAAACGAAAGATGTGCCAGTTCTGTTAATGTTAAGATTCTGGTGGAGGATGAAAATGACAACGCACCAGTTTTTCCAAAACAGGAATACGTTGTGGAAGTCAAGGAAGTAAGTTTAAGTAAAGGAAGTAGAGATACAGGAGATAGGACAAACTAAAGGAAATTAGTCTACGTAAAGGAATAGTGTATAAATAATAATGGAAGTATTAAGTAAAGAGGTAGGATTAATTATAGGAAATAAGACTAAGTAAAGGAAGTGTGTATGAATAGAGAAAGTATAAATAAAGGAGGTAAGACTAAATAAAAGAAGTGTGTATCAATAGAGAAAGTATAAATGAAAGAGGTAAGATTAAGTAAAGGAAGTGTGTACGAATAGAGAAAGTATAAATAAAGGAGGTAAGTCGAAGTAAAGGAAGTGTTTATGAATAGAGAAAGTATAAATGAAGGAGATAAGACTAACTAAGGGAAATAAGTCTAAGTTATTGAAACTTTGGAGTAAAATAATGATGTAGTAAAGTTGTTGAAACTATGAAGTAAAATAATGATGTAGTAAATTTTTTGAAACTATGAAGTAAAATAATGATATTTTCATGTAGAACACTCGCAAGGGTCACGTGGTTACGCAGCTCGTGGCTTCTGACAATGATGAATTGGACAACGGAAAGATTCGCTACTTCATAGCTGGAGGTGAGTTTCGCCTCTTGTTTGTTTATCAAAAGATTCTTTATGTTCTTTACCATTTTTTTCGAGTTTGATAATGATATCAATCTCCACATGTTAGTGTATTCTTATCAACTCCCAAACTATGTCATCACACTTTCAGGGTTTTCTGGGTGAGGCCCAACTCTTTACGACACCTAGAAGCGCAGTTTGTATAATATGCTAAAAATATTTACACAAATGTGGTGAAACTAGCCAGAAGGAGTAAATTCTAGAATATTTTACGCTAGTATTAGACCTGGTAGCAACTAAGTTACACCGAAAACGTCCCCTTATACCCATAAATGCAACGAAATAAGTGTTGAAATAATATTATATATTATATAGGCCTATACAATAAAGTGATAAATTGTTCCCCCAGGTCTTGAAAGGGGTGAAAAGAAAATTTCTAGTGAGATACAAATAAATTTTGATAATAAATAAAAGACATAGTCCAAATGGCTACTTGCGATAATCATGTTTGTGCTTGAAATAATAAAAAAAAAATATTTGTATCTCCGACGCCTACCTATTGTTTGGGTGCGGTGTTTCTCCATACTGGGTACGTGGGGGAATTCATAGTTACGTCATCAGTGCTTGTCAGCCAATCAACGCTCACGTAGATGGGTATTTCTTGTTTTCTAAGCGGCATAGAAACACCAATGCAATCGTTCACAAGATGGAAAAAAAAGAGGTCTCGTTCACCAGATTGTCTTGTTTCTTGCAAATCTAAAAGGACTAAAACTGTGAATCAAAAATTTAGGAAAGAGTATAGTGCAAAATATCCGGTCATTGCATCAAAGTCAGTGACAGTCATGCGTTTTGTACAGTTTGTCACATCGATTTTTCTGTGGTGCATGGCGGGATAAACGATTGTTCCAGACATACAAAATCGACATCTCACCAACAAAAGGCTAAGGCGAAGACAAAAACGATGCAGATAACGACATTTATGAGTAAGAATTCAGAATATGAAACCATAAACCAGAAGTGATGTTCATGCAATTCGTCATTGCTCATAATTTACCCCTAGCTGTAGCCGATCATGCAGGACATCTATTCAGAAAAATGTTCCCAGACTCTGATATAGCGAAAAAAATATGGCTGTGCTAGAACCAAAACTACAGCCATTTGTACAAATGTTGGGTTGTGAAGATGACAAAGTGATTTCAAACATACTTACTAACAGTGTTTACAGTTTAGCCACAGATGGATCCACAGATATGGATGACTCAAAACTGTATCCAGTGATTGTACGATATCTTGACCCTTTGCTTGGAAAAATTGTTTGTTCTCTTTTGACAATGGTGAAATGAAAAGAAGCTTCAACGGGAGAGAATATTTTCAAGCTTTTGGACCACAAACTGACAAAGAGGAATATTTTATGGGAAAACTGTCTTAGTTCTTTTTTCAGACAATGCCTCAGTTATGTCTGGTATAGGTAAAGGTGTGATTGGACACATCTCAAGACGACAGACTAGCATTTACTTCATGGGCTGTGCCTATCACCTCATGAATATTGCTGCCCAGAAAGCTTCCAGAGAACTGCCCTGCCCCGTTTCTGATATATTGATAGATATCTACTATTTTCTGAACAAAAGTGCTAGCAGAAAACAATATTTCAAAGAGTTTCAATGATTGTATGACAAAGAAACAAGAAAAATTCTACAACTTGTTAACACAAGATGGCTATCACTTGGGGTGTGCCTCAACAGAATATTGGACATGTGGAAGCCATTGAAGGAGTATTTTCACTGTGAAAAGGAAAAACTAGATTCAAAAGGATCTAAACGTGCAGCTCAGTCAGGCAGCAAGACTTTAACAGTCAGGATATCCTCCCAGCCACACAGGGACACAGTCAAGACATCCTCTCAGCCACACAGGGACACAAGACAACAGTCTCGAAAAGTAGACAAAGAAACATTTGATATAACTCAATATATGTTTAGGCAGTCTGACCTTGAACTAAAGAAGAGACAATCAATGAAAAAAGAGAAGACAACGAAAGCTAACAAGGAAGTAACCAAGAAAAGTTATGCGCAGAGCAAGTTAGATAAGTTAACAGTTTTCTTGGACAACAAAATGAACTTGTTATTTTGTCTTTTTCTTCAGTCTGCAATTCCTCAATTTGAGCAAGTCAATTTGATATTGCAAAGAGAAGAGCCTTGCATACACATTATGCATAGAACTTTGATTACACAAGTTAAAAATATACTTGTTCGATACATCAAGCCAGAATATCTTGAAAACAACATAACTGAACTTGTCTACAACAATGAATCCTTACACAAATCTGATGAGGCAGTTTCTATTGGAAATGCTGCCAAGGAATACATTGTTAAATATGAAAAGGACCTGGATCTGATCAGATTCTACACCAGTGTCAAGAAATACTACATTTTGC
Organism: Tachypleus tridentatus; assembly: GCF_004210375.1. NCBI lineage: Eukaryota > Metazoa > Arthropoda > Merostomata > Xiphosura > Limulidae > Tachypleus > Tachypleus tridentatus. Next base: position 49,055,865 of record NC_134830.1, read on the forward strand.
AGCTACAAATTACACGATGAAATATTTCCTTCTAAATGATGAACTTCTGATTCATGCAGAGGTTGCTGATCCAAAACTGAAAGTCAGCAAAGATTTCTCTTCTCTACGCTTCTTCATAGACAGGTATTCTTTCCTTGTCAATACACATGAACACGACACTATTGACAAATTAGAAGAGCAATATTTGAACTACCAAATTGATACTTTCTCAGAAACTGTCCTTCAGTTGAATGTTGACAAGTTTTGGGTTCAGCTGTCTACAGTTAAGGATGGAAATGACAACCAGAAGTATGACATTCTGTATAGGGTTATACTTGGAATTCTTACAATCTTCCATTCTAATGCTGACAGTGAAAGAATATTTAGTTTAGTGACTAAAAACAAAAGCAAGTTCAGACCAAACTTGAGCACCTCAGTTTTGAGCAGTATTATAACACACAAGATGTGTATGCAGTCAAATGGACAATGTGACATTTTCATGAAAGCAATGGCCGCAACAGCTGCAAAACTATAACAATAAGTGTCATAAATATGATATAAACTAGTCCTTACACAAAGGCTTTTTCTGCTTACTGTTTGTGCATGTTCAATGTTGTTTTACCAGTATGTTTGTTACTCTGAACTAAATAAAAGACATAATTTCAAAATAATTTTTCTCAATTTATTTATTAAATACACAAAACACAGTCATAAATGAGCAATCTATAGCAGTAATAAATAATAATAGTTATAATAATAATATAATAATAAACAGCTTAGAGACATTGGTCAGGTCTAGTAGCAGCAAATGATAAAGGGCTCTGTCTGCAACCATTACGCTCAGTCATATGGTTTATTTGTTTACTGGACCAACCTATGTGGCTTATTTGTTTATTGGACCAACCTGTGTGGTTTATTTATTTACCTGAACAACCTGTGTGGTTTGTTTACTGGACCAACCTGTGTGGCTTATTTGTTTACCGGATCAACCTGTGGGGTTTATTTGTTTACTGGACCAACCTATGTGGTTTATTTGTTTACTGAACCAACCTATGTGGTTTATTTGTTTACTGGACCAACCTATGTCGTTCATTTGTTTAGCTGAAAAACCTGTGGGGTTTATTTGTTTACTGGACCAATCTATGTGGTTTATTTGTTTACCTGAAAACGTATATTGATTATTTGTTTATCTTATGCGATTTACTTATTTTCCTGAACAATCTATGGACATTCCTACTTAATCTTTGGAAGACAAACAGTTGGAAACATCAGCCACCTTAAGCTCCTATTCTTAACCTAATAGTGGGGCTGACTTTTATTTTTATAACGTACCCATACATGTAAGTTTGAAGTATATTTGGTAACTTCAAGTTTCAAACCCAAGATCTCCAGGAGGATACTCCTTTCAACCAGGCCACAGTAATATGGAGATTTATTCAGTGATTCCAGGTTGTACCACCAGTACTACCCACCAGTGACACAGTGATGCTTCTGTGAAGTTATACTGCTATTAACATGGTTTTGATACCTATTGTGGGTAGAGCACAGATAGTTTTTGTTACCTTACTGCTGAATATCAAACAACAGCAATGCGACTACCCATTTAGCAATTAAGAACAAACAACAATAACTGCCAGTACCCAGCTAGTACATAATAACAAACAACAATTGCCACTAGCCATGGTTGATGATTAGAATCTGTTTAATATTACCATACAGTTTGATTTAGAGTGTAACAGTTAACGGTTAGAATGTGTTTAATATTAATAGACAGTTCAATTCACAGTAGAACGATTGATGGTTAGAATCTGTGTAATATTACCAGACAGTTTAATTTACAGTAAAACTGTTGATTGTTAGAATCTGTTTAATATTACTAGACAATTTGATTCACAGTAAAACGGTTGATGGTTAGAATCTGTTTAATATCACTAGACAGTTTGATTCATGGTCAGAATCTGTTTAATATTACTAGACAGTTTGATTCATAGTAAAACGGTTGATGGTTAGAATATGTTCAGTATTACTAAACAGTCTGTTTAATATTACTGGAGAGTTTAATTTAGAGGTAAATGGCTGATGGTTAAAATATTTTCAATATTACTAAGCAGTTTGATTTAGAGTTAAATGGCTGATGGCTAAAATGTGTTTAATACCAGACAATTTGATTTAGAGGTAAATGGCTGATGGTTAAAATCTTTTCAATATTACTAAGCAGTTTGATTTAGAGTTAAATGGCTGATGGCTAAAATGTCTTTAATACCAGACAATTTGATTAAAATGGTTGGTGGTGACAGTCTGTTTAATATTACCTTACAGTTTGATTCGTAGTAAAACGTGAGAGTCTTTTAATATTTAGGTACTCCTAACAGAGAGTTCCAGATCGAACAAAACACGGGAGACCTCTCAGTTGAGGTGCCACCAGATCGTGAAAAAAATCCATCCTTTAAGCTGCAAGTACTTGCAGTTGATAGTGCTAACAATACGGTGAGTGTACTGAAGAATACGGAGTTGATTTGATCGTGATGGATAGGGCGTTTTAAATAATTTCTCTCAAAAGACTTAAACGTGTCAATTCTCATTTTTTAGTCTTGTGGATTTGCGTTTTAGTATTTATTAGAAAGTTGTACCGTTGATCTACAATGAAATATTAAGATGTTAGTATCGTTTGGTGTCTTACTGTCCAGTTTGCGGTAAGTTAACTGTTAGTTTAAAGATGAATTTTTATGAATACTTTTAATTTTTCTTCTGGTTTCTCTGTATAGGGACTGACGAATGTTCATGTGGTTGTGTTAGATGAAAATGATTGGACCCCAACGTTTTACAATGAAACCTTCGTGTTAAATGTCACTGAGGGTAAGTTAGGTTTTCGGTTAAAACACAGAATAAGTAAATGCGCAGTACTGTTAAGAGTGACGTATTCCCTCATACTTTTATTACCATTATTATACAGTTCGAAAAGAGATGAGGTATTGTTTGGTATAAACAGAAATTGTCAAGATATTTGACTTTGTGTTCTAACAGCATGTAATATATCAAGACAACAAAGTCTGAAGGCGAATTGAATTAGCTAACGAGTATCATAAGTTTAATATGAACAAATGTACAACGTTTCGTCATCATCAGATTGTCCAAACGTTGTACACTTTTTATTTTATCAAGCTTGTAATACGGTTGTCTTCATTACCCATTTATGTTGCCTTTGAAGCTATTGATATTCCGTTCATCTTACCAAAACTATATAGAGATATGGTTTTCTTCCTTGAAGCAAGATACAGAGGTGAATACACCCTTAAAATAAACAGATTTGTAATTGTACAGAAGCAATTTCTGTCGAAGCATTCTGTACTTAAGATACAGGAAGATCATCGTTTTCTGGCATTTTGTATTTTAAACACAGGGATCCCCAAGAGTTTAGACTTAAGACATAGTTATATCAGAGTCTTTTAATATTAGACACAGGAAACTAAATGCCAATGCCATTCACCATTTTGGACTTTGGACACAGGAATTCTGGTAATTTCTTTCAATGACTAAAATGTTGAAATAAGAAAAGTGCTGAGAAAATCTGAACTCACATAACATACAGAAGATAAAGTTCAGGAAAATATTGTTACAAAGCCCTTTACTATTTACCTGAACTTTACCTGAACTCACATAACATACAGAAGATGAGGTTCAGGAAAGTATTGTTACAAATCCCTTTACTATTTACCTGAACTCACATAACATACAGAAGATGAGGTTCAGGAAAGTATTGTTACAAATCCCTTTACTATTTACCTGAACTCACATAACATACAGAAGATGAGGTTCAGGAAAGTATTGTTACAAAGCCCTTTACTATTTACCTGAACTTTACCTGAACTCACATAACATACAGAAGATGAGGTTCAGGAAAGTATTGTTACAAAGCCCTTTACTATTTACCTGAACTTTACCTGAACTCACATAACATACAGAAGATGAGGTTCAGGAAAGTATTGTTACAAAGCCCTTTACTATTTACCTGAACTTTACCTGAACTCACATAACATACAGAAGATGAGGTTCAGGAAAGTATTGTTACAAATCCCTTTACTATTTACCTGAACTCACATAACATACAGAAGATGAGGTTCAGGAAAGTATTGTTACAAATCCCTTTACTATTTACCTGAACTCACATAACATACAGAAGATGAGGTTCAGGAAAGTATTGTTACAAAGCCCTTTACTATTTACCTGAACTTTACCTGAACTCACATAACATACAGAAGATGAGGTTCAGGAAAGTATTGTTACAAAGCCCTTTACTATTTACCTGAACTTTACCTGAACTCACATAACATACAGAAGATGAGGTTCAGGAAAGTATTGTTACAAAGCCCTTTACTATTTACCTGAACTCACATAACATACAGAAGATGAGGTTCAGGAAAGTATTGTTACAAAGCCCTTTACTATTTACCTGAACTTTACCTGAACTCACATAACATACAGAAGATGAGGTTCAGGAAAGTATTGTTACAAAGCCCTTTACTATTTACCTGAACTTTACCTGAACTCACATAACATACAGAAGATGAGGTTCAGGAAAGTATTGTTACAAAGCCCTTTACTATTTACCTGAACTTTACCTGAACTCACATAACATACAGAAGATGAGGTTCAGGAAAGTATTGTTACAAAGCCCTTTACTATTTACCTGAACTTTACCTGAACTCACATAACATACAGAAGATGAGGTTCAGGAAAGTATTGTTACAAAGCCCTTCACTATTTACCTGAACTTTACCTGAACTCACATAACATACAGAAGATGAGGTTCAGGAAAGTATTGTTACAAAGCCCTTTACTATTTACCTGAACTTTACCTGAACTCACATAACATACAGAAGATGAGGTTCAGGAAAGTATTGTTACAAAGCCCTTTACTATTTACCTGAACTTTACCTGAACTCACATAACATACAGAAGATGAGGTTCAGGAAAGTATTGTTACAAAGCCCTTTACTATTTACCTGAACTTTACCTGAACTCACATAACATACAGAAGATGAGGTTCAGGAAAGTATTGTTACAAAGCCCTTTACTATTTACCTGAACTTTACCTGAACTCACATAACATACAGAAGATGAGGTTCAGGAAAGTATTGTTACAAAGCCCTTCACTATTTACCTGAACTTTACCTGAACTCACATAACATACAGAAGATGAGGTTCAGGAAAGTATTGTTACAAAGCCCTTTACTATTTACCTGAACTTTACCTGAACTCACATAACATACAGAAGATGAGGTTCAGGAAAGTATTGTTACAAAGCCCTTTACTATTTACCTGAACTTTACCTGAACTCACATAACATACAGAAGATGAGGTTCAGAAAAGTATTGTCACAAAGCCCTTTACTATTTTTGGCCAAGATTTTCATTTCAGATTAATTTAAGTAAATTTTCTTATGATTTTTTAGAAGTTTGTAACAGTGAATTATTAATGTTTTTGTCACCCTGGGTTTTAAAGACTTTCATTACTCTGTTATTTCAATATTTTTCCCTACCTCATAGAATGATTTCTTTTTTCCCTACATTATGGTTTTAACACTTGTTTTCTTACCCAATGATTTTATTTTTGTCACCTTCTTATGGTTTAATACTTTTTCCCTACTCTGTGGTTGTGTCTGTATTTTACTATTCTGTGGTGCTTGTGACATTTATTCTTGGTCATTCTACATCCATAGTTAAAGCTTTAATTTTTGAATTACCCCTTATCTTTCACAGAATAATGTTTTGCTGATCGTGCTAGAATAATTGGTGTTTGCAGCTCAGCTGTAGGGTAGAAGTCTATTCGTCTAATTATTATTTTTCGTGTATTTAATATATTACTCTAGGCCCTACTAGCGTTGGAAGAGGGGTACGAGTTCCAGTAGTAGATAACGATGATGGCAAGAATGGTGAAATGGAGGTTTATATTGATGGAGGCAACACTGAAAGTTTATTTAGACTGACTGTGGAGGAAGGAGGAGTAAGAAAGGATTCTTTGAAATATTAATCTAAACTAATGTCATATTTAATGTAATTTTACGTTAATCTAAACTAATGTCATTTTTAATCTAATCTCACAGTTGATCTAAACTGACGTCATATTTAATTTTATCTCACAGTTAATATAAACTAATGACATATTTAATTTTATCTTACAGTTAATCTATACTAATGACATATTTAATTTTATCTTACAGTTAATCTAAACTAATGTCATTTAATCTAATCTCACAGTTAATATAAACTAAAAATATTTTATATCACAGTTAATCTAAACTAATGTCATTTAATCTAATCTCACAGTTAATATGTTTTTGTTTTGACTATATTTCACATAATATGTTATATAATATCGTTATTGTAACTTTATGTATAATATTGTTATTATAGCTGTAAGTATATGTTATTATTGTGACTATATGTTTTAAATTATTATTCTGACTGTGTGTTATAACATGTTATTAAATACTGGCAGATTTGGCTGGACGTCTCCTAATTATAATGTTAAAGTGCCATCTTCTAATTCGAAGGTCCATGGTTTGAGCTTGAGTCAGGCTACCACATATGCTATGTACTATAAAAGTGATTGTAGTTCCATGTTTTAATTAAAGAGTTCCCGTGTAAGCTGTGTGGGTAATGCCGAGTGTCTGATCAGCTTGAACCTTGGATCATCTAAATTAGCTGTGGAGTTAATATGTTGTTAATATTGTTAATAACAATACATAATAATATGATGCAACGGATTAGTGTTACAGTTTTAGTTTTCTGTCAAGGCGGTGTTATCAGTGAAGAAAGAGCTGGACAGGGAGAAGTACGGTGTCCACGGGTTTGCCACCCACATTGTCAAGGTAGCAGCTAGAGATATGGGTGTACCTTCCCGGACTGGAACTGCCCAGGTATGTGGGTACAGCAAGTTAAATCAATAACTGTGTTACTTAATGAGATATAATACATTGTGTAGTGATTGAAATATATCCTGTTGCTCGCAGACTTAGTCGTTGTTAATTTATTTCTCAATAAACAATTGGAATTTGGTTTGAAAGTGATGGTGCTAACACAGACTGGTGTGTATTTTTAGTGATGGTGCTAACAGTGATTGGTGTGTGTTACATGTGATGGTGCTAACACTGATTGGTGTGTAATACAGATGATGGTGCTAACACTGTTGGTCTGTATTACAGGTGATGGTGGTGATATAGGGGTGTGTTACAGGTGATGGTGCTAACACAGATTGGTATGCATTACAGATGATGGTGCTAACAATGATTGGTATGTATTACAGGTGATGATGGTGATATAGGGGTGTGTTACAGATGATGGTGGTAACACTGATTTGTGTGTATTACAGGTGGTTGTAATAATTGAGGACATCAATGACAATCCTCCAGAATTTGAGAAAGAAGTGTATTATCAGTTTTTGTCCGAAAGTGTTGTAGTGGGAACTGTGATCGAAACTGTTAAAGCTGTAGACAAGGACACTGAAAATAACACAAAACTACAGTATTCCTTTGGTGAAGAATACAAGAATGGTGAGTTGTACGTCACTTTATAGTTTACTTCAGGAATGGTGAGTTGTACGTTACATTGTATACTGCTCAAAAAATTAAAGGAACAAGTACATATTTCAGTATATTTTTGTCTTAACTAAATTTATGTAGGAAAAACATATCCGTTCGGCTACAAACGTATTTTTAAGCTTGCGAGTGGAGTTTGAAGCAACTCAAACGAAACTCACCTCACTCAAGGAGAATACAACTCAAGGTGCCCGATATCAAGCTTTTACGTGAAACTATGCCTTCCTCATTGATTCTCGAAACAAACAGCAACATGGATCTTTTGCGGCTCGTTTTGTTAGTGTGTACCTTCGTCTTGTGTAACTAAGCAGTCAGGCGCCATCTGACACAGAACGAGGTGGCCAGGGCAGTCCAGATGCTGGAGGATGGCCAGACCCAAAGGAGGGTGGCATAGCGTGTCGATGTGTCACCAAGCGTCATCAATCGACTTTGGCGACGCTACCAGGAGACGAACTCTTATGGCAGGAGACCAGGTCAAGACCGTTATCGCGGCACAACAGCCAGAGAGGGTCGCTATATCGTGAATACCATTTCGTGAGACAGGTTCGCTATGGCTCAGTCACTGCGAAATGACCTTCAGCATTCCACTGGAACCCGAGTGTCGACTCAAACAGTTCGCAATCGCCTGCACGAAAGACGCCTTAGGGCCAGACGGCCTGCAAGAGGCGTTATTCTGAAAGCGCGACACAGTGCAGCCAGATTGGAGTTTTCTCGTCAGCACCTGGACTGGGTACTTCGTCAGTGGGCCAAGTTGCTGCGGACAGATGAGAACAGATTCACTGTGTCTCGTGATGATGGACGTGCGAGAGTATGGAGACGCTGAAGAGAGCGATTTGCTCCCTGTAACATTGTGCAAGTTGACGCTTGTGGAGGAAGTTCTGTAATGGTCTGGGCAGGTATATGTTTGGGTGGCCACACGAACTTACCCATACTCAACAGGAGTGCTCTAAACGCACGACGATATAGAGACGAAATTCTGGATCCCATTGTGAGGCCTCTTTTGCCTTCTGTCGGCGATGGGTTCATCTTCATGCAGGTTAACGCGCGAGCCCACGTCGCCAGACTGTATATGGACTTCTTTGATGAGGAAGGAATAGAGACTTTCGAATGGCCCGTCAGATCTCCAGATTTAAGTCCAATTGAACATTGTTGAAATATGTTGTCGAGACGTATTAGTGAACGCCAGCACCCTCCTCAAAATGTACGGAAACTCTGACAAACCCTGGTAGACGAGTGGGCTGCCATATCCCAAGATAACATCGATTCGACGTGTGCCAAATCGGTGTCAGGAGTGTGTCACAGTCTGTGGAGGTCATACTAGATATTGAATGTTTCAAACATTTCTCGAATAAACGCATGAAAACTGTTTAAAGTATTGTTTCATATGGGATATCAGTTTTGGTGATATTGGTCATTTTTAAAAAAATTAATTTTTCCATGTTTTACCATTTATCATACATTAAAAAATGGATACAGATGGAATTGAAATGAGGGAAATTACCTAAAAAATAAAAATATTATAACATTTGGAACACTGAGATAAATTATATAAGAAAACGTACTTGTTCCTTTAATTTTCTTTGAGCAGTTTAGTTTATTTTAGAAATGTTGAGTTTCATGTTACGTTGTAGTTTACTTCAGGAATGTTGAGTTTCATGTTACGTTGTAGTTTATTTCAGGAATGTTGAGTTTCATGTTACGTTGTAGTTTATTTCAGGAATGTCGAGTTTCATGTTACGTTGTAGTTTATTTCAGGAATGTTGAGTTTCATGTTACGTTTTAGTTTATTTCAGGAATGTCGAGTTTCATGTTACGTTGTAGTTTACTTCAGACGTCGTTATGGAACTGATTATTATAACTTTTTGTTCATTGTTAAAATCAGTTATCATGTTAGATTAACAGTTTTTGGAATGTTGGAAATCAATAGTCGTTAATGGCTTCACATTTTGTTCCAGTACCTTTTGAACTAGATCCTGTTCTTGGTACTATCAACGTTACCCGACAACTGGACATTTCACAAGCTCAAGAATACACGATTACCTTGGAGGCGTTTGACGGGCAATGGAGAGGAATGGTGAGTTGTTCTAACTTGGATCCTGGGGTAAAATATATAGGAAATAATAGTATACAGGTACTTAGCTAACAAAATGTGTTTGTGATTATATCAGATGATTGTGTATTTAATTAGGAAACAGAGCACCCGAACTAATTGTTAAGCCGAGCATGTAACTGAATAACAGATGTAAATTATCACACAACATAATATTACACAAACTGTGAGATAACAAATGTACATTTCAAATGATAACAAAAATCCATTACGTACGTAAATATATTTGACAAAACAGTGCAACTGTACTCTATAAGTCGAAGTCAGTATGTCTACAAACAAACAAATGTATAGCCTATGACAAAACGTAAATATAGTCTACGAAACAACATAAATATATAGATTACAAAACAACATAAGTATAGTCTACAAAACAACATAAATATAGTCTACAAAACAGCATAAATATAGATTACAAAACACCATAAATATAGATTACAAAATAAAATAAATATAGTTCACAAAACAACATAAATATATGAAACTTTATAGAATGGACGGCAACTGCCGCCTGTTGTGGAGACATAAGTGTAGAAAACGTCTTGAGGTCAGTGTGAGTGACTTCTTCTTCTTCATGTGTCAAATCTGCGGCAGACATCGACGACCATGGCATGCCAGATTTCTCTGTTGTCAATCCACCTTACACTACGTGAGTGACTACTACACGCGAAACGAAACCTAGGCAGGGGTTTGGTTAGAGAGAGAGAAGTCTGAGGAATTCTCTCCCCAAAAGGGTTGTTCAGAACGTTGTAGTTCCTCTTCGAACCCTCCCGTGAAAGATTATTTATCTGTCTTTTCGTGGGGTTTTTCCTGTATTTTAATTTGGTTTGTTTAATGCTATGTATGAAGTGAGGTGTGCAGTATGGACCTGTGAAGTGAGAATACCGAGCGAGACGAAGGCTACACAAGGTAAGTAGGCAAGGCCTGAGCCCGTAGTCCAAAAAACCGGATGACAGACGAGACGAAACATCAACTCAAACGGCGCGATTCGCGGCCGGGCAAAGATGTTGCTTTTGCCATGACCAAAGATCCAATGTCTCAGCTCTGGGTGTAGGAAACGGGAGATCATCGACAAGGCCCACTTTCATGGCCAGGGTGCCGAATAATGTATCCAGACCGTGATCGGAAGCAGCTGAGAAGAAAATAAAGGTTATTAATATATACTGGAATAGAACACGTGGCTTAAGGCAAGAATGTAGAAGTAGTTAATTGGATGGTGACTTGGAAAACTAGTTGCATTGGTCTTGTAAAGCAGGGAGAAACTTCAAGTTGAACTTGCGTTCACATCTGATGCCCAGATGTGATGGGGAGAAACGTGAGAGTGGAAAATAGTAGTAATAGGCACCGATGGGACTCGAACCCATGATTTCCTGTTTACTAGACAGGTGCTCTAACCAAATATCTGAGTGTCTGTCTGTCTGTCCGTCCTTTTTAGTGTCATGGAGAATTATGGAGAGCGTGTTATGATTGGTCGGATTATCACTGTGTTTGATTGGAGATGTCCTGTAGATTCAATCAATGGCAGACACAGTGTACTTACCTGTAATTCCATAGACAAAGGCCCGGCATGGCCAGGTGGGTTAAGGCGTGCGACTTAATCTGAGGGACGGGGGTTCGCATCCCCGTCGCACCAAAAAAACACGGCCCAGCATGGCCAAGCGTGTTAAGGCGTTCAACTCGTAATCCGAGGGTCGCGAGTTCGAATCCCGGTCGCACCAAACATGCGCACCCTTTCAGTCGTGGGGGCGTTGTAAGGTGAAAGTCAATCCCACTATTCGTTAGTAAAAGAGTAGCCCAAGAGTTAGCGGTGGGTGGTGATGACTAGCTGCCATCCCTCTAGTCTTACACTGCTAAATTAGGGACGGTTAGCGCAGATAGCCCTCGAGTAGCTTTGTGCAAAATTTAAAAAAAAACAAAAACAAAAAGAAACAATCCATAGACAAAAGAATCCACTTCACTATGGAAATAAAGAAACAAAACAGTGTACCGTTTCTTGACATATTCGTCAGCAAACAAGCAAGACAAATAACTACAACTGTATAGAGAAAAACCCACTCACACGGACAGATACCTACACTTCCAGTCCTATCATCCAACCTCGATAAAACGTGGTATAATCCAATCCCTAAAACAAGATAGCGGAAAATATTCGTGATAAGACATTCATCAAAGCAAAACGCCAAAAGATCGTAGAGAGTTATAAACAAAATGGTTACACCTTCTCCTCCATCAAAATTTCCTTGAAGAAAACCATGATAAAAAGAAAAGATCAGAAAGTCACCACCACTACCACCATTTACCTACCATACCTACAACATTTCAGTGAAAAACTCAAACGCATCGCCAAAAAATTCAACATAGAAGTCCGGTGGAAATCTTACAATATCTGAAGGGTCCGTTTTGGTAAAAAACAAACAGCGACCTACTGTTTTCCATTTTGCCGCCTTTGTCTCGCTCAGTATTCTCACTCGACATTTTCATATTGTCTCAACTCATTTCACTGCCTTAAATAAGTCAAATTAAAATATAGGAGAACCCCCACGTACAGATAGATAATCTTCTATGAGCAGGAACGAAGAGGAACCACAACGTTCCTGAACACCCCTGTTGGGGAGAATATTCCTCAAACTGCTCTCTCTCTAAACTAAACCACTGCCAAAGTCACACACTGACCTGAAGACGAAAGGCAGAAGTCTTTAAAACGTCGTCCTCTACATTTATGTCTCCACAACAGACAGTTGCCGTTCATTCTACAAAGTTTCACCATGAATACTCTGCCTAAACAATCTATCAAAGAATAAACATAAACATAGTCTATAAAACAACACAAATATAGTCTGCAAAACAGCATAAATATAGTCTACAAAATAACATAAATATAGTCTACAAAACAGCATAAATATAGTCTGTAAAACAACATAAATATAGGATATAAAGCCATCTAAAGGCATTATAAATGGGCCTGTATAAAACTACACTGTCTACATTAATTGCGACTCTTAATTAGTCTCTCCTATTAATCTCGTACTTACAGATAACCTACAATCACGACTAATGATAGTTTGCGACGTGTTGTGAAGAAAGGTCCAAATTTTGGGAACACCTTAAAATGTACTTGAATCGAAATAGAAAAAAAATATTTATTGAAATAGATATCAACAAACCACAGTACATGTCTCTAATATCTAGATATCAACAAACCACATTACTTGTCTCTAATGTCTAGATATCAACAAACCACAGTACATGTCTCAAATATTTAGATATCAACAAACCACAGTACATGTCTCTAATATCTAGATACCAACAAACCATAGTACCTGTATCTAGATATACCAGTATCTAATATCTAGACATCAACAAACCATAGTACCTGTATCTAGATATACCAGTATCTAATATCTAGATACCAACAAACCATAGTACCTGTATCTAGATATACCAGTATCTAATATCTAGACATCAACATCAATAAATCGTTCAAGTTCTAAATTTTCAGTCAAACATTTATATTTCTAATGTTAAGTTGCCCTAACGAAAGTATGCTAGTATTCTACAGGGTGTTCGAAAAGTCACTGTGCACATATATATTTATTAACAGACATGTTTCAATATAGAATAGAGGAGGTAAATATGAATGACAATTATAAACAACGTTAAAAGTGGCCCCTGTTGGCATCAATACAGGCCTGGAGTCTTCTTATTTTGTTTCTAAACACTGCTATCAGTTGCTGGCTTGAAATAGACTGAATAAAATATGATTACAAAACTTCATAGTGACGTTCTGAACACCCTGTATATTAGAACTTGTCCAGTGTTACAACATATCACTTAGCTGATGTTGGGCAAATGAACTGGTTGGTGAGAGGTATGTCGTCCAATGAACCCTTTAGCTGGTAGTGGGTGAACAAACCAGTTGATTGGAAGATATATAGTCCATTGGACTGATTGTCTGGTTTGTGATGCGTGGATTATGGTGTGATCTATTACTGAGTGAACGTTCGATGATAGGTGGCTGATTGGATAGATTTTTGATAAGTTGATAGTCAACCCAGAGTATTGACTGAATATCTAATAGGTAGTTAACGTCAGATAGGGCAGTCATTTGACCATATTTTATTTGGTAGACGGACACATCAGTGGATGAGTTGATGAACGGATGTTTTTGTGTATTTTTATAACATTCATTTATAATTAAATTCGTCGACCTGACTATGATTTAAACAACAAATATTTCGGTCATTCTATAGGCTGTTCTGAAGGTCATTGTAAGTCCGGCTGAAGAACGAGACCCCAGATTTAATCAACACCATTACACCTTTGCTGTGTTGGAGAATGCGGCCGGAGCTCTGGTTGGTAAGGTGGAGTTGAAGCCCAGAAGTCATCGACTAAACGCCGAGACAGTTTATAACATAGTGAACTCGGACGAGAGGGACCTGTTCAGTATCACTAAGGTCAGTTTGTACTCAGATGTTGTACCACTAAGATCGTTGCAGTACCATGATGTTGTACCACTAAGGTCAGTATGTACCAGGATGTTGTATTACTAAGGTCAGTTTGCACCAAGGTATTGTATTACTAAGGTCAGTATGTACCAGGATGTTATATTACTAAGGTCAGTATATACCGGGATGTTGTATCACTAAGGTCAGTATATACCGGGATGTTGTATCACTAAGGTCAGTATGTACCTTAAATGTTGTATCTGAACATACACCAATATTTAACAAGTAGGACTAATGTCAGATTAAACTAGTCATTTTGACTCACATTTCTCTCAGTTTGCCCATAGTAAAGATCGAACTAATGCTATATAAAAATATTCTTTCAAAACGATACACCAGGCCTGTCTTTAAAGTTATGTAAGATAGACACTGCCCAAGGCGCCAAATTATTGGGTGTTCCGGTGTGGGTAGTTCAGCGTCAAATTCTACCATTTAAGTTAGTGCTAGCTCTTGGGCTTCAAATACCATTGGAATATATTAGAAAGAAATTGTTGTTGTGGTATAAAGTGTGTTAGCTAGGGAAGCTCGTTAAGCCGAAACACGTGTTTGTCTTGTAATTTGTTTTACTGCATTTGGTTTAGCTACTGCATGAGAGATTTAGTCTGAGAAAACGTACATTGATAAATCGTTTGCCGTAAACTTATCATTTTAACGTGTTACTTCTAAATGTATCTAATGAAGGTAACCTAGTGTTCCCTTGTGGCTGTATAAATAGTTGTACAGAAATATACTTGTTAGTCTGACGCTTGGGACTGTTTTCAGGATGGACACATTTTCACTAAGGTCGGTCTGGACAGAGAGGCACGTAGCCGACATACATTTACAGTGATGCTAGAAGAGCGAAGACCGTCAACTAAAGTAGTGAGTATTTATTAGATGTCAAACATTCAGTCTGTACTTGTCAAACTTACCGGTTGCAGTGATAAATCAACATAGAGGAACTTGAAATCTTTCATTAATTAATTTTAGTTTTATCGTCGCTAATAACAAAAGTTTAGACAACAAAGGTCTAATTGAAAAGAAATAAACAAATCTGTCTTTTACAGTTTGTCTAAATGTATTAAAAATAAACTAATTGATAGATTGGTAAATTGGAAAAAAAACACAAGCTTCTTGCGGGTTTGTTTCTATTAGAAGTACCACTCCCACAAAAAGGCCTATGCTTAGTGTTTTCTTAATGTGCCAATTTCAGAGGAATTGTAAACTTTAAATCACATTTGATTTCCAAGAGTAAATGATTTTGAACGGATTTTAATTATGGATATGGTTTTCATTTGTTTTGTAAATTAGCACAAAGTTACATAAGGGTTGTCTGCGCTACCTGTTCTTAATTTGGAACTGATATTCTATAGATAACTAAGTCATTGACATCGACAGCTTCTAGGCTGTTCTAATCGTATAGTTGTATCTTACTGTAAGTTGTATAACACTCATAGTCCAAAGTAAGAAGCGCACTTCTGTGGTGACGGGATGCGAACCGTTGGCTCTGATTCAGTCAAGCATTCGATAAGTCACATTGTCTTGTGTCTTCTCCTTTCGTACATTCAGCCAGCATAACACAGTGTCGGTGATCTAAGTTCCAGTACGGATACCTTTCAGAGAAGAACTAGTTGTTCGTTCTTTAATCTCTTTTATTTAAGCAGTACTTGTTAGTCCTTTAGTTAAGAAACAACTTGTTTAGATTAGTCCTAGGTAGACTCTAAACATATAAAAAATAACTGAATATCTGTAAACAGCCTTTGAGTTACAAAGAACCCCTCACATCCACTTAACGCAATAAGAAAAACGCACTCCGTTTTTTTTTGAGACGAGGATCTGCTAATAGCGACTCCCACTATTTGGTCAAACAGGAGTATGGTACTCAAGTTTCTTTTATTTATTGTTGATTTGTTAAAACTTAGGGACAGATAAACTTTCAGTAGCTTTCTTAACACTGTAAGCCGGTGACTAATACACGACCTCCGAATGTTTAGAAAGTGTTGTTTATTGTTTGTATAATGCACGTGAACCTGCGTGTTCTTCAATGATAGAGCGTGAGCGAAGTAACAGTTGAAGTTCTGGACGTCAACGATGGGATACCCACTTTTGTTCAATCGTATCAGGGAAGTGTGAAGGAAAATGTTCCCTCAGGAACCCCAGTGTCGGTCGTAAGTACTCTATGTTATATTGTCTTAATTCGTCATCTAGCTGTTGTAACAGAAGTTTACTGTTCCTGCCTGTTTACGGTAACCCTTGGTATAGTGTGAAACTATTGTATATACGGATAAATAATCTCTTGATAAAATGTGAAACCATGGTATATAGGGACTAATAGTCTTTTGGTGTAGTGTGAAACCATGATATATAAGGACAAATAATCTATTGGTGTAGTGTGAAATTATAGTATATATGGACTAGTAATGTCTTGGTGTAGTGTGAAACCATGATATATAGGAATAATTTAATCAACTATAAATTAAAATAACATATTTTTATTTATATGTTTAACTTTTGTCGCTTATTTATCTTATTTTATACATCAATCGCGAAGTAACATGACATAAATTCATTGTTGGAACGTATTTTTACCGAAACACAATGCGTCATTAAAAAGATGTGCACGTGCGTGCGTGTCTGTTTCTAGATTTGCCAGTAGGAGAATAATACAGAGATTTAATATTAGGTTTCAGCCGTTAACGCGTGTGACATAGTTTGATCATCGTATTATGATTACAGTAACTGAACCAGTGAAGAGATTTAAATTTATGGTGTTAAAATAATGGTTATATTTGTGTTATATATATCCCAAACTATTAAATTATAGTATGAAAACGTGCTTTCTCTTTTTCGTAACGTAGCAATTTTTTGTACATTTTACTCCAAATATATCATTAGTTTACGATTAGCCTTCTAATTGACAAGAAGCCAAACTATTTACATTACGTAATACGTTGCTATGACTTCACTGCGTGTTCGAGAGACAGTCAAACAGTTATACACTGTGCTTATAGTATTATATATTGATTATCAATCTAAACCTACTCATAAGACGGCTGGTATGAGTAGTAAAACGTTTATTAAAATAAAGTACATAACAACGTTTCGACCTCTTTAAGTCATCTTCAGGCTAACAAAGAGAGTTTGTAACTGACCATTGCTGAGCACAAGTCTTAGGGGCGAGAGTGTAAACGGGTAGTACGAGATTGTAGGGGGCGTTGCAGTTAGATTGTTAGTTTATTCATTAATATAATAAGTATAAAGGTGTTTCTTTATATTGGTTTCATTTGGGTTTTAGTTTTTGGCTTTTTTGATTTTGCATCTGTTTATATATATTTTGCTACTTAGTACATTGGTGTTTTCTACGATTATGTTTATTTGATTAAAGTTTTAATATCCATACCAGCCGTCTTTAGAATACATTTTTACTTCAAGTGGGTTTCTTATCATCATGAATGTTTATCTGTCTGTAGGTCAGTAACCATGGAGATCGTAGTATATCAGAACAATAGATGGAAAGCGAGCTGTTTATCACCACATGGTGAGAATGTTTAAATATATCTATACACAGTGTCTGTAATAACTACTACTTCTACTTTACCAGAGGCCGGTCCTTTCGGCGGTGGATCACGACATCGGCAACAACTCTCTGATCCATTACTCCTTACATGGACAAGGAAGCGAACTCTTCCGTATTGAAGATAATGGAGCCATTCTCTTCTCACCAGAAGATCCCCAAATTACGTTAGACAGAGAGATAAAGGAAACTTACGATCTTCAAGTATGTCATAAGTCTATGTGATCACACTGAGTTCAAGTTTATAACTCTTAATATCTGGACATCACCACCACTCATCGTATCTTACGTCTAACAAAATTTTGTTTTATTTGGTGTCGTATCTCAGTAGAGTGGAAGAGATAACTTTGACTTATTTTTGCACCAATTATGCTGTGCGACAAAAGTTTAGACGTAATATTTATTTGGAAATATATAAAATTAGCTTGTTAAAATTCGTTATCCCTCCCTCTGTGAGTTGAAAATTGTCCAACACATGACGTTTCTCAAAGTAACAGAAGGTGTGAAAATTTGCTAAATATATATATACAAGCTGAATTACCTGTCCTTTGTTCGGATTATGGACTTTAAACAACGTGGGTTGTATGATATGATAAACACAGACATATCCTAACTTTCACACAGTTTATTTATAACATATTATTACAGTATTCGTTAGTACCTCACCAAAGATTTTGTATAAGTTTTAAGAACTCTGTATGTATGTACTTAACACGTGGTATACACTGTGCGATGGTCAGGGTGACGTTGTAGGTAGAGGTAGTGGCCAAATTAGTGATAGTAGGTGTCCGTTTTGTTGCCTGCTTTCAACACCCAGCTCTTAATGTCCTTTCACACTGTTTCATGTGCTTAACTACCGTATTTTCCGGCATCGTAGGCACTATTTGTCCCCAAAATAATTGTCAAAAATTTACCCTGCGTCTTCCAGGCCGAGGCCCGGCATGGCCAGGTGGTTAAGGCACTCGCCCTTTCAGCCGTGGAGGTGTTGTAAGGTTTTTGTTAATCCCACTAATCGTTGGTAAAACAGTGACCCAAGAATGGCGGTTGGTGGTGATGACTAGCTGCCTTCCCCCTAGTTTTACACTGCTAAATTATGGATGGCTAGCGCAGATAGCCCTAGAGTAGTTTTGCGCAAAATTCAAAACAAGCCAAACAAACCGATCCAGGGCGAAGGTTACG
Source organism: Tachypleus tridentatus (assembly GCF_004210375.1). Classification (NCBI taxonomy): domain Eukaryota; kingdom Metazoa; phylum Arthropoda; class Merostomata; order Xiphosura; family Limulidae; genus Tachypleus; species Tachypleus tridentatus. Next base: position 49,074,788 of record NC_134830.1, read on the forward strand.
TTGCTCAGAGGCCTAAACCTAATCCTATAGGAAGTGTTTCGATACTAGACAGTAATCCAAGTCCCTCTATACGGCCCAGAATGAAATGTATAAGTTACTTAGTATTAAATATCAAATAAATAAACAGGAACAGGTCACCATACATATGGTGCTGTAATACCGGGACTCCTTTTAACTCCTCAGATATTCTAGTGGTAATACAAGATATACATTTTCAAAAGGTAGATATGATAAGCATATAGCTCACAAACAACAAGCGGGTAAGAGGATTTATGTACCGTAAGTCACTAAACAATCCATGAAACATCTTGGTAAGACTGGTGGTAGTACTGTGGCATTAATCTTATGTTTATTTTATTTTTTTACAAAATTTAGCTGATCAGAATGTGGATGCTTCTTCGACGCCAGGAAATACGGTAATTGGCGGTCATTGGCCGCAGAGGTGTCTTACAGGCCGCAGTTGTGAGTTCATAGGTCAAAGTAGAAACTTGGTATTAATAAAAAAAATGGGTCTTCATATTAGTCTTATGGTGGCTGGGGGCGTTTATATAATATTGCGTTTTCATTGCATTTCTTCATAGAAAGTGCTAATGCACTTTTTGAAATACATAAGATGATTGTGTAACCCCATTTCTCCACTTAGTGTGTATGTGCGTTAGGGAGAATTTAATTTTTTTTTTTCCTCAGTGGAATGACATGGCGCCATCTATGAATATAGTTAATGTTAACTTTCGGCAATGGGGATAGAGGTGGTTGTGGACCCCATTAACGTTCTCGTTGTTCCAAACTATCATCCTACAAATTTTGGTTGAGATTGTTCTAGTAACGTAGAAGTAGTCAGATAACGGACAGAAAGACAATTTTTTTATGCCTTATATATAGAGATAAATGAAGTGTAACTTATAAGAACTAAACACTTATATGACTAAAGCAAGAACATCGTAATTAGAGAAGAAACTTTTATGAATGATATGTTAGCCTAATAAACAGATAAAAACAAACACAGTTTGGTTACGCCTACTCGATCACAAACCTACACAATTGGTCTGGCATCTGCGTAAGTGCCATCATGGGTATCGGACCATGAACTGCAGCGTTTTAATTTCTCATTCTTACCAAAGGTCCACCAGAGGACCATACTCGGAGTTCGTCCTACAAGTTACTTGTAATGAAGCTTCAGTAACATATTTAAAAACTTCTGTTTAAGCTCAACGCTACATAATGGAACAACGCTAGGGCTATAGACTTACAAAACTAAAATTCGGGTCCTATACCCTGTTGTGGACACAGACAGATAGCTCAGTGTGTCTTTTCTCTAAAACTAAACAAATACAATAGGCTAACTGTTCTATGCCCACCGCAGGTATCCACCCCTAACTTTTAGCGTTATAATTCCCCAAGCTGACCGCTGATTCACCATGAGCTGATTTGAGTAAATGGATTATTTACACGACAATTTCACGAAACTTGCCAACAACGCACGAACATAATTCACCGGTTTCGTACCAGATTAATATTGGTTTCCGTTTTCATGATTCAAAACAGAATACTATGAATTTCTAAAACAGTAACAAGTGAAACTTTTATATTAATGTAACATTATAGTATAGTAATAGAAGTACAAGTTTTACTACGTACTGTACGGTAAACCGTCTGAAGTTCAAATATTAAATAAATGTAACGCCCTCTACCTCTACAAGACAATTCTGCTTTTTTAAAAACATTGTTAAGTAAGGATAAAAGTAGTGTGTTTGCGAAAACTTGTGTAAAGCAATTAAATGTGTAATACAATCAGGAATACTGTAACAGTTTTCACACAATAATTACCAACACTCTTAACTTTAGTTTAGTTTTAGGTATATAAGGCTTCTACTGCTATAATCAGGTATCAGGTGTTGTTGTAACTTCATTGATGCATAAGCTAGAAGAGCGTCACCTAGCGATGTTTTTTTTACGACAAAGGTCATCGCCACGGACCTTGGAAACCTGAGCTCGTCAACTTTTCTGACCATTACAGTTGAAGACGAGAATGATAATGCTCCACATTTCCAACACGGTCCACTTCTAGTCAAGCTTCCTGAAACCGCCAAACCAGGGTCAAAGGTGGTACAAGTTAGTGCTGTGGACGCTGATGGCAAAGGATTGAATTCCAAAGTTGAATATGTCATTACTTCCGGTGCCCGGAACGACATTAGAATAGATCGGTTAACAGGTGAGTTTATTATCCATAAATTAGGATTACAATTCTAATGTTAACTTTGTAAACCCACAATCTTCAAACTTTTATTTGCTTACTACAAGAAAGTCGAAGTACGTGAAATATTTTATAAACAAGCTACTATGTACTTACCACTGTTTTCTCCACGATACACTCTTCTGTTGTACTTTGAAGGTGAAATCTTCGTAGTGGGATACTTGAGTCCAGAAACCTTTTACTTGATTAATGTTACTGCTGTTGATGGTAAAGGACTGGCAAGCTCCACGTACGTGAACATTAGCGTCACAGACGTGAACGACCATCGACCAGAGTTTGTTAAACCTGAATATACGTTTAACATTAAAGAAGGAGATTATCGGGGACAACGTTGGAAGCTCGGAGTATTGCACGCTGTTGACGAGGATACGGGAAAGAACGGACTTGTGGATTACACGCTAATGATGGATTTCGATGAAGGCAAGGATTACACAGTTAAAGTTCCAACTTTGTTATTTTGTGATATAAGTTAACTTACACCGTTAGAATTGTTTAAAGTTGATAAGGATAATGTAGAACGTGTTAGGCCTAAGTGGAATTGTTGGCTTAAGGATAATATTGAACGTGTTAGGCCTAAGTGGAGTTGGTGTTTTAAGGATAATTTAAAACGTGTTAGGCCTAAGTAGAATTGTTGGCTTAATGATAATGTAGAACGTGTTAGGCTTAAGTGTACTTGGTGGTTTAAGGATAGTTTAGAACGTGTTAGGGTTAAGTGGAGACGAGGGCTTAAGGATAATGTAGCATGTGTTAGGCCTAAGTGGAATTGTTGGCTTAATGACAATGTAGAACGTGTTAGGCTTAAGTTGAATTGTTGGCTTAAGGATAATGTAGAACGTGTTAGGCCTAAGTGAAGTTGGTGGTTTAAGGATAATTTAGGACGTGTTAGGCCTAAATGGAATTGTTGGCTTAATGATAATGTGGAACGTGTTAGGCTTAAGTGGAATTAATAGTTTAAAAATGATGTGTTAATGATGATGTATAATGCGTTAAGTCTAACTGGAGTCGGTAACATAAGGATCATGTGCAAGTGTTAGGCTTAATTAGTATTCTTAAGAGTTTAAGAATTTGTTTGTTTGTTTGAAAGTAAGCCTATAGCTACACAGTGGACTATGTGTGCTTTGCTCACCAAGGGCATCTAAACCCGTTTTCTAGCGTTGTAAGTCTTCAGACATACCGCTGTGCCACTGGGGAAAAGTTTAAGGAAGCATAGGTAAAAACAAAATTTTTAGAGACGTCGTTGCAGTTTAGCCTAATACTGGCTTTGGTAAAGTAACTCATAATTATTCCAGGGAAAGTAATTATGTATGTATATATATATATAAAAGATTTTTTCACCAAACATCAAAATGAAAACATCATTTGTGACTTAAAACCAGGTAAATCTAACCAAATATGTTGTTAAATCTGTTTAAAATTTTCAAAGGTAAATTTCAATGAACGTTTAACTTATCAAGAAAACTGTGTCGGTTAATACGTTGTCTTGTTGCTATTTTAACTTTCTATATTGCATAATTTACGTGTTTTGTCATGGTTAGTGACCCACATGACCATATTTCGCAGGTGGTGTGTTGTTTTTTTTTCTTTGAGGTTCTAGATACTATTTAGTTTTATCTTACGTTTCGGTTCCTAATCTGCTGGCCTCTTCAAGGAAAGCCAGAAAAAAGGTATTTGTGATGATAGTGTCTTTAATTCAGGCCAATCCTCTTTGTTACAAGACCTGGTGTACGGGGTGTTCGGGGTTTGTTCCCCTATTAGGACTTGCATCAATGGTTTGAGGAGAGGGGAACAGATATTTCTTTATTCTTTTATTCTGTCATTAAATATTCCTTTTCGGGATTTTCCTGAAGATGGCAGTAGATCAGCAGCCAAAATGGACAATAGTCTTTGTACACAAAAAAAAAAAAAAAATTGGTAGGTACCACGTGAACACGTGCAGATGAGATCCTTTTTAAGTCCACTCTGAAACTATTGAATGTTATTGTTACTTAAGATAATTTAGCTAATTACTTTAATATTAAAGTTTCACAAAAGAAATTCAGTGTTTTGTTTTTCATTTGGTAAAATAAAAATAAAGACTGTTTCTAATTATTGATTTCTTTTCCAGGTTTCCCATTTGTAATAGACGTCCACACAGGAGAACTGTTTTCCAAAGGGGTTATTGACCGAGAAACGCAGTCCAACTACACCTTTTCTGTGATGGTGTGGTCTTCTTTACTGATATTTTTACAGAACTTTACATTTCATAGTTAATTTTATAATAACCACGGTCGTCCAGCTTTATGCCAAGGAGGTCATATAATGGTTTGGATGTGGTTTCAAGAGCTGGACATTAACTGTTGATGAATAATAGTAATATAAAACATATCTGTTACTCAGGTTTTTCGTATTAAGCTCAGATTAATAAATTAAGTCTCAAAGTACACAAGGTTTAATTTGCTCTTTATTTTAACATATCTGACTTGCCAATTATAAAATGTAATTTATTGAATCTCACATGAAACTAATCGAGAGATATTTCTAATATTAATTTTGAAAATGAAACAATACTGTTTGTTTTTTTTAATTTCGCGCAAAAATACACGAGGGCTATCTGAGCTAGTCGTCCCTAATTTATCAGGGTTAGACTAGAGGGATACTCTTTTACCAAAGAATAGTTACATTATTATGTTCCCATGAGCATATTTGGTGTGACGAAGATTTGAACCCGCGATCTTAAGATTACGAGTCGAGCACTCTAAACATCTGGCCATGCCTGACCTGTGAAACAAGATAACTAGTACTGTACATACCAACGAATAGTTAGTCACGCTATAACGACATGTTTGATGACGGAACATGTTCTAACCACCATATAGTGTCAGCCAAGTACGGGTTGGTTGGTTTGCTTTGGTTTGTTTTAAATTTCACGTAAAGCTGCACGAGACCTATCTGCGCTAGCCGTCCCTAATTTAGCAGTGTAAGACTACAGGGAAGGCAGCTAGTCATCATCGCCCACCGCCAACTCTTGAGCTACTCTTTTACCAACGTAACATTATAACGCCCCTACGGCTGAAAGGGCGAGCATGTTTGGTGCGACGGGGATTCAAACTCGCGACCCTCGGATTACGAGTCAGTGCCTTAACCACCTGGCCATGCCGGTCCCTACGAATTGAACCAATAGAGACAGAATCAGGTTTGCCTTATTTAAAGTTATAGACTCCAGATAGCTTTAAATAATAAAATTCTGGTCCTTTATCTACCCGCAAATAATTTAACGCGTAGGATGTTTCAGGTCCAGGGAATCGAGCCTGCACTGTAAGATGTCTTACTATTTTATTAGAATGTATTACGGTTCGAATGTTTTGATCTGTTATGTAGTCAAAGAAATATTGGATTTAATGCTCCCTTTACAAAACGTCACTAGAGACAGAACGTAACCTCGTGGTTAGTGTAGTGGACATGCGAATCCGCACTTTGTGGACGAATGTAGAGCTACAGTTCCTATTATTTTTTTGCTTGTTTGTTGTTAAGTGTAAAGTTACACAGTGGGCTACATGTATTGTGTCCACCACGGATGTTGAAACCCGTTTGTTTTTTTACGTTTTAAGACTGTAGGCTTACGACGCAAAAATTGAGTTTCGATTCCCGTGCTAACCAGGACGCTGATAGCCCATTGTGAAGTTTTGTGCTTCACATCAACCAAAAACAAACCCATCGAACCATCGGAGGACGGAGGTGTTGGTAATTAGAAAAAGAAAAAAAAACGTTTTGAAAAATAAGTTTCAAATCTCTTCCCTGTTTACAGGGAAAAATTATAATTAATCACATTAGGGTAACAGATAATTCAAGAAAGATAATCCAACTAAACATTAATTGAATATCACAATTAACTATCGTAAATCATGTAAGTGAATTATAATTTAAAGTAAATAAATTATACCGTTTATAAATTTACAGGCCTTGGATTACGGAGAACCTCCGTTAAACAGTTCAGTAAACGTCACAATCGAAGTGAAAGACGTAAATGACGAGAGACCAAATTTTCTGACAGATCCATATCTCGCTGAAGTCTCGGAAAACAAAGATCCCGGATTAAAGGTGAGATTTAAAAATTATACTTTGGATTAAGTACGATACTGAAAGCTAACATTCAGTTTTAACTCTCAATTCAAACGGATTATAGGTGAGATTTAAAAACTAATATTTTTGTTTAACTGTTAAGTGTTTTGTGATGCTGGAGGTAAACTTTTTGAAAATATGAATGTTTGATTAATACTGAAGTTATGAAGTCAGTTGAAAAAAGAAAAACTTAAATACAGTCCACATTCTTAAAGAGTGGTTCAAAAGTCAAGTATCAGGTTAAAACCGAAGTTTTAAAGGTTATGTATTTTATTAGAAACCTCTTCCATTTTTGTTATACTCTTCTGGAAAGTACATCTTATAACTGTCATCATTTCTTTTAATAAAACGTCAGTATCAGTATGAGGATGTAGCTCTAAGAATTAATATTGTGAAGCAGCCTTTTAGAAGCTGTTACTTAAATACGAAAAACAGTGAATAATGATCTGCTTGTCGAACCTATAGAATTCCTTTCTGAAAGAACCCATTATAGAGAAAGAATGAACTGAAAGCGATCGTTGTGGTGTTATAATTAGAAGAACAAATGATTTATTTACTACTCGTGTAGGTGACAAAAATCACTGCTATTGATGCGGATTCGGGAGAGAATGGCTTGGTGTTTTACCAGCTTGGAGAAGGTCACCAGAACCAGTTTTACATCGACAGCAAAGGTAAGACTGTTGTCACGAATTATCATAAGAATCAACACATGTCCACTTACATTGGTTTGAAACCTGCAAGTTTGTTTCATACAAATTGCTCGAAAGTGTTCGAAAATCTCAAAAGTGCGTTACATTATATTTGTAATGAAATATAAATGTTGAAAGCTAAGCCTAAATAGCAGATAGTACTCTAAAGGTGTCACGTATGTTGCTGGTTAATCATTTCCCTACACAGACTGTTTATAATTTTATTTGAAAATGCTTGCTGTTTTTTAACTAGAGTAAATTACATTGAAATTAAATACCTAACACAAGTATTAAGCTCGTCATTGCCTGTTTTATAATTTGAAATGTTTTTCGTAATTAATATTGTACATTTATGAAACATTGTCGATAGATGGCACTGTTTGGACCCTATCAAAACTGGACTACGAAAAGCAGAAATTTTACGACATCACTGTCATAGCTTACGACCATGGAACGCCAAGCCAAAACTCAACCGTAAAACTGTGGATTTCAGTTATCGACACCAACGACATCGTTCCGGAATTTCAAAAATCAGTTTACACGCTAGAGGTCGCTGAAAGTACGAAAGTCGGTGATGTGGTATTTCAGCTGAATGCCGGAAAAGGAGATTTTCTATATTCTCTACTAAGTAAGTTTCTTAGCTCAACATTAGCAGTTATTGATGAAGTTAATCGGATCTGAAAAAATTGTAATATTTCTGTGTTGTTACTTAACTCTGTGTTGTAATTTAATCTGAGTAATATTTACAACGGTTTTCTCGTTGCTAATTGCAAAGCTATACGATTGGCTGTGCCAACGACCAGTATCGAAACCTGGTTCTCAGTGTTATATGACTTCAGTCTTACTGCTGAGGTCCGGCATGGCCAGGTGATTATAGTGCTGGACTCGTAATATGAGGGTCGCAGGTTCGAATCCCCGTAACATCAAACATATTTGTGGGGTTATAATAATGTTACGGTTAATCCCACTATTCATTGATTAAAGAGTAGCCCAAGAGTTGGCGGTGGGTGGTGATGACTAGCTGCTTTCCCTCAAGTCGTACACTGCTGAATTAGGAACGGCCAGCGATAATCTTCGAGTAGCTGTGCGCGAAATTCAAAAACAAACTAACTGACTTACTGCTGCAACACTAGAGGGTTACTCGTAAAGAATACAAATCAAAAACCGTTAACTTTCATTCTGACTTAACACAGATATATATTAAAATATCTATATTTTCTACCTGTTTGGACGTGACTCGAAACATTTGTAGCATATGCTACATGCAATACTAAACCTTGCTTATTAAGATAGTTCGATTTTTTGAAACTGTATACTAGATTACTTAACTATAATATTAAAAATTTGGTTATTAAGGTAGTTCGAACTTTTGAAACTCAATACTAGATTACTTAACTGTAATATTAACCTCTAGCGTGTAAACTAATATATTTAAATTTTGCCTAACGTAAGATAATTTTCATTATTTCTCCCAGATAGTGAAGAGACGGATACTTTTAGTGTTGATGAAGTCACTGGAGATGTTAGAGTATCAAAACCACTGGACAGCATCCATCGAAGTCACTACCGCCTTCAAGTGGCCGCAATGGACTATAGTAACCCGCCGAATTCGGACAAAACTCAGGTAAGGTCATAAGTGTCGTATTATAAGTTATTACCACCCTGAAATTACCATAGTGAACCATAAGAATTCGCTAAAATCTCGTAAAATCATATAAGGCCCAGGAATTGTCCGTTTTATTTTATTACTGCCCTTAAATGAACGTAATGGACATTAGTAATCCGTCTAATTCTCTACAGTCAAATAAGTACGAAAGTAGTATATAATCAATTATTGTCCTGAAATGACCATAGTGGGCCATAGCAACCAGCTAGAATCTGATAAACTCAGACAAGACAAAACAATGTATTGTAAGTAAAAACCTCTGTATCCTGTTTATAGTAATAGTCAAAAAAGGTTTTTTTAACTCCTTACCACCAGTATGTGGGATGGTGGAGTTAATCAGGTTTCGAAGAAACCTGAAAAATGATATAACTAAAGCAACCTGTGACTTCAGAACAGGTATATGTTTGCAACATAGGACATCAGTTGCCTAAAATATGTTTGTTTTACCTTCTTAACACAGATGACATTCTTTTGATTTATTTTTTTCAGTAAATTAAGCACAAAAGCACTTATGCTTTGCCCACCAAGGGCACCTAAACCCGGTTTCTAGGCTTGTAAGGCCGCAGACGTAACGCTGATACTGGAGAAGGTGGCGTTGCTTAGAGCGCTTAGTTATATGTATTGTAATAGAACGCAACAAAGTCCAAACTTACGCACAAGTTGCTATGGTTACATTATTATTTGCATATTTCGTTTAAATTGTCGGTGACAAATATAATATTGTACAATTACATAGCTCGTTACCATAGTTTGTTTGAAACCGAACACTGCTGGATGTCTGCTTTATTTAATAATGTCGTGATTGTACATAATTAATATTCTCTTATATCTATACAGGGTGGTCGGAAAGTCACTGTGCACTTATATATTTATTGACAGACATGTTTCAATAAAGAATACAGGAGGTAAATATGAACGACAATTATAAACAATGTTGAAAGTGACCCCTGTTGGCATCAATACAGGCCTGGAGCCTTCTTATTTTGTTTCTAAACACTGCTATCAGTTGCTGGCTTGAAATAGACTGAATAAAATATGATTACAAAACTGCACAATGACTTTCCGAACACCCTGTATGAATATATAATTAAAAACTATATTAGTTACATTAAACCTAATGATTTTCGACCCTTCGCCAGCAATAAATGTATACAATGAAAAAAAAAGTATTTAATTATATGAGACTGACTACCTATCACGTTTGTGCTGTTTTTATCATGACATTACTGAGTTAAAACCAAATAGAATGTGAAAGAGCTTCATGTTGTATTTCTTTAGGTTTCGTTTTAGATTATTTTATTCTTAGTTTTGATATATGTAATAATTATCACTGATAGACGGTGGTACTGGTGTAACGACAATAAAAATATTCATGCTTTGAATTTTAGCTGAATATCATTGTTGGGGCAGGAACTGGAGTCCGTTTATTTACCTCTCGACTCTACGAAGTAACTGTTAAAGAAAACCAGGTGGCGCCATTACCAGTAATTGATCTTAATACCACAGATGAGATTGCGCATAAGCCAGTGCAATATGATATTTCTGAACAAGATGTGGATGGTAAGACTTTGGAACTTTAATTAATTAAAAAATTAATAAATTCTGTACGGAATCGGATAATTGTAACATTCTTGGGGACGGGGGTCAAATTTGACGGAGTGTAGCATACCTTCAGAAACATCTTAAACTATTTATTCATCAAAAGATTGATCTAGTCTTTGATTCGCTCCAGTCGACTAGTTTCGCCCAATTGATGACTCATCAGTGTTTCTCGAAAGACAAAAGCAGATAAATAAGAAAGTAGCACTCATATAGTGATGTAGTATAAGTACATTGTTTTTGATACATCTTCCTTTAACCACTAATAATAAAAAAAAATACTTTAACATGTGCCATATCGTCTGTTGCTATCGATCTAACTAGACAGTTAATTTGTTATCACTTGTAACTGTATAAATTTTTATCGTAATCTATGGTGTATTTAGATAGCTCGCGTTACAGATATTTCACTAAGGTATCTAATATTTTTATATAAATGCTGTTTAAAATTGAATATATTAGATACATTATGTCTGCTTTTATTTTTAGCCATAATTGCATTTTTATCTTCTATTTACAGGTGTCCTTTGAAATAAGTCGCGATTTTTCCATATTTCACATTATCTGAAGTTTAAATTTACTGCAGATTATGATTTAACTTGAATTAAAAAAAATAAGAGAACCGTTAATTATAATCAATAACGTAATTAACGTTATATCAAAAACTCGTTATTTTCACGAACCTGTGTCGATTTTCTTCTTAAACCAACTTATTTTCTCCGTTGGCTATTTTTATGTAACGATTAATCAAGAACTTACTCAACAGCCATTTTTACTAAAATGATATACATACCGTGTTTCTCCGAAAATAAGACAGGGCTTATATTAATTTTCACTCCAAAATATGACACTAGGGCTTATTATCGGGGGATGTCTTATTTTGATATATCAAAAAAATGAAGTTACAAAGTAAAACTATTAAACTAACCATTTAAAATAAACTATTAAACTAACTGATTAACACTTAAACAAACTAATTAACTAAATATTAAACTAATTAATAAATTATTATTTTTTATTTCTTTCCTCTTCCTGCCACTCTTAACTAGGGCTTATTTTAAGGGTAGGGCTTATATTAAAACTATCCCCAAAAATCACACTAGGTCTTATTTTATGGGTAGGTCTTATTATCGGAGAAACACGGTATACACATATAAGAATTAAGAGTTTTTATTCCTCAGACAATGGGTGTGTTTGCGACTTTCGTGTTGCCATGATTAGTAAGCTAATACTTTGGATAATTATCAAAGCTACATGGTAATCAATCTCGCACGAGCACATTTAAGTATCTTTGTTATTAGATTTTTATTAGTTGCTCTGAAGACGGCCGTAATGAATGCATTATCACGTTTCTAATTACTGTTTGAGAGAAGTAAGGAACAGCATGTTGTATTGTGTTCATACACGGTTGATTCAAATGATGGGTAATACGTTCTATTCTGATTCAATATATGTTTAATGGGTTCTGTGTATCTCTACCTTGAGGTTAGTGCAGTCTAAATATCTGTTTTCTTTCTTGTAGGCATGTTCGACATTGAGAAAGAAACTGGGCTCTTGATTCTCACCAAAACCTTAGACAGGGAAGAAAAGTCTCAGTATATTTTGAAGATACGAGCTGACGACCAACTTAGGAGTCGATACAAACGTTCAGGTTAAAACTCTGATGAAAACAAAATTTACAGTGTACTTGCGGACGTTGTAACAGATCTTCAGTGTCCTTGATTAACGTTTGGTTGACTTTAAATTTTCTTTCAACAATATGAAAATCTAATCTTTGTATCTTACACTTGACATTCACGTGTTAAGGTTTAATTGTTATTCACAACAATATAAACAACTAATCTTTCTGTCTTACACTTGAGGTTCACGTGTTACAATTTTTTCTTCTTTTAACAATATAAACAACTAATATTTCTGTCTTACACTTGACGTTCACGTGTTAAGGTTTAATTTTTTTTCACAACAACATAAACAAATAATCTTTCCTTACAGTTGATGTTCATGAGTTGGAGTCCTATAACCTAGCATACGATGAAACTCTAGTTTTAGTAACAGTTGGCGATCAAAATGACAACAACCCTGTCTTTCAACATGGGGCCGATCCATAGTGGTCGCTGTGCCGCTTGAAGCAGCATATGGATTTGAAATTATACAAATAAAAGTGAGTGTTTGCTATAAACCAGAAAGAAGACAGATTCCAATAATACCATAGATATATAAAACGTATTTTGTTGAAGTATTGGTCATCTAAATAAACAGGTATTGATATACTGATCACCTGAATAAACAGGGGATCATTAGAGTAAACGTGTGCTAAACAACAATAGTAGACAATGAATAATATCGATTATCACACTTCCACTTCTGTAGTACTTACATGTTTAGATTTATTAACAGTGCTTGCTAACCGTAACCTACTGTTATTGTGATAAGTTGTAACATTGTTTTAGACTTACAATAATAGTATTTTTATAAGTATTACAATGTGTAGCAAATCCTGCTGTTGTTGTGATAACTTTTAACAGCATTTTAACTTTACAATAGTATTATTGTTATAAGTATTATAATGTGTAGTTTGTCTTGCTGTTGTTGTGATAACTTGTAACAGTGTTTTAGCTTTACAATAGTATTATTATTATTATAAGTATTATGATGTGTAGCTAGTCCTGCTGTCGTAATAACTTGTAATAATGTTTTAGACTTACAATGGTATTATTGTTATAAGTATTATAATGTGTAGCTTGACTCTCTATTGTTGTGATAACTTGTAACAATGTTTTAGACTTTCAATAGAAGTATTGTTTCAAGTATTATAATGTGTAGCTTGACTCTCTATTGTTGTGATAACTTATAACAATGTTTGAGACTTACAATAGAAGTATTGTTTCAAGTATTTTTGGTAAACTTACATCTTTCATAGTGAAAGAAACAGCTACAATACTTCCATCATTCTTGTGTATCTGTGACCGATAGTACCTTTTCCAAATAATATATTGTAAAGGGTCTGTTTTTCTCCACAGGCCCACGATGCCGATGATGGTTATAATGCTGCTATTCGCTATCACATCATCCAGAAAAATGATGACGCATCTTCCAAGTTTCATATTGACCCTGTCACCGGGGTCATCCGATCAATGGTGACGTTTTCCCTGGACACCAGACGGGTGTTTACATTTGATGTACAGGCAACAGACAGAGAAGGTAGTGACACTGGTCACTCAGCTGTAACTAGCATCTTGGTAAGTACAATAATTCCAACCGTATCTGGATAGAAACATATATTGTAACAACTTCAAACGGCCAGATATCATCAACGTAAAGCAGTGTTTGGTTCCTTTCTATTTTCCATTTCTTACAAGATTATTTATTAGGTATTTACAATAGGGTAACTTGATTATGTAAAATAAAATTTACCATACTTCTGACAGCTGTACACATTCCTCAACATTACACAACGAATGGTAGCATCCACCAATCTGTCGCCTCGGTGTGGATTCCTGTACGTGGTGAATGGACCTCCCAAGGAAGGTTCTGTTCTTTCAGTTTACCTCTTCTGGGATCTAAACATCCACCTACATGTTTGCCATGCATGGCGACCAGTAAAGGGGAGGAGAGGATCCTGGTGGTTGAGGGATTCAACCCTAACACACCATTTTGGCCTTGAATTCCTGTAGACGGCTGGTCCACTTGGACTAGGGTTAACCAAGTACCAGTGTTGGAAGTTCTCAACAGGCGTTGTGGACATTGTGTCTGATGCCGGTGTTTGGGTATAGTGCTCACGAAACCCTGTCGTTGCTGCAGTGTCCTTGTTTGACATTGTAGTGCGTCCCCTCGAAGGGCTCCATGGTGGGGTGGGGTCAGTGGGCACCGGAATTTCCTTTTTCTTTTGGATCTTCCAAATAAAAATTTAAATAAAATAGTGAAAAAACTGTCCATAAGTAAATGACCACGTCTTGAAGTTTCTGAGCAGCAATCTTCAACATCTGTAACACCTATACCCCATTTTCTTATATTACATTCTATTTCAGAGAAACCTTTAAGGCAAATGTCCCCCTTTTTTATTCAGAAGGGACTTGAGGGACTTGCTGGCTCTCCAAAGTCAGTAAAGAAGCTTCGAGCTGGTGACATATTGGTGGAAACATTCACATCTGAAGACAGTGAACTCCTCTTGCATTTAAAGGCAGTTGGGGATATACATAGTGCGGTTGCACCTTAAGCTGCTTTGAATTCATCACGAGGTGTTATTGTTTGAGAGGGATTTGAAGAACATCCCCGAGTCAGACATTCTCGCTAGTTTCTCCACTCAAGGAGTTTCTACAGTGAAGCGTATCTCCACTCACAAAGATGGAGTTACATTGCCGACCAGTATCCTTGTTCTGACATTTACATCACCACGTTCACCGGCCACCATCAAGGCAAGTTATTTTAATTGTATGGAACGGCCGAACATTCTAAACCCTCTCCAATGTTTCCGGTGTCAGAGGTTTGGTCATTAAAAGACGTCATGTCGTGGTTCCCTGGCGTGTACTCGTTGTGGTGGCAAGGACCATGATGCCTATGAGTGTGAAACGGACCCTCATTGTATCAATTTCAATGACTCTCACCCGTCTTACTTTCGTTCTTGCTCTAAATGGTTGGAAGAAAAAGAGGTACAGCGTTTGAAAACGATTCATAACATTACTTATCCTAAGGCTCAAAAATTGCTGTTTAACACTTTATCTCGGACGTATGCTGATGCACTTCGTTCCACAACTACAGTGGAAGTGCAGACAGATCTCTGTGCCGCCAAGAGAATGGTTCTCAACACAAATGAAAAGCCTTTTAACCTCATGGTTAAAAAGTTGATGAATTAACTTTAACACCCATCTCTGTCCCTTACATACATTTCAACAAAACCCAAGATCCACTTCCTTTGATTCTGGGTACAGGCATTTCCTCGGGTACATCTTCTTCTTCGACCCTAAGATGCCAAACAATTATTCGTTCATGTCCTCAGTGGCTGGAATCCCTTTCCAACAACAAAGATCTGCCCAATCGACCCAGGGCAGGATTCACGGAGGTCGATAGATCTCCCTCGAATAAGGACAGTAAGGAAAAAAGACGTGGTTGTAAACAGAAGGGTCCTCCACCCAATTCGAATACACGTCATTAAAAATGGCTACCTTGATACAAAGGAACTGTCGAGGTTTACGTTCTAATCTGGGTGACATTAAAACACCGATTGCTTTCTACCATCCTGTATGTCTTTCCCTACAGGAAACATTTTTGAAACCTGTCGATACAGTCACCTTTCGGCAGTTTTCTTTGTACAGAAATGACAGGCTGTGTGATGGATGAGTGCATGGAGGGTGGCACTGTTGGTTGACCAGCATGTGCCCACCCTGTCTTTGTCACTCAACACACCCTTGGAGGCTGTAGCCATCCGTGTTTCCTTGGGTCATATCATCACTGTTTGTTCTCTCTACCTGTTGCCTGGAGAGACATATGATCAATCAGACCTTGATGCTCTCACTGAACAGTTGCCGTCTCCCTTTTTAATCCTGGGGGACTTAAATGGACATCATCCCCTATGGGGAAGTGCTGTTATTGATAGGAGGGATCGCACTGTAGAGCGTATGGTCTCTGATCACAACATTTCTCTTTTCAATAGTGGTTCTTCCACTTATTTCCATGCACCTAGTCAGTCCTTTACTGCTATTGATCTCTCGGTTTGCTCCCTTTCATTAATCTCCCATTTTCATGGACGGTTGACAACAATCCACGAGGCAGTGATCATTTTCCTATAATTTTTGAGAGAGACTGGTCTTGGTCGATGCCACCCAACCCGCGTGTTTCGGTGGAAACTGGATCAGGAAGACTGGTCCACTTTCACTGCTCTCGCAGAACTTGATCCTGCCTTCGTCTGTCAGCCATCAATAGACGACTGGGTGGCAGCAGTAACTGACTGTATTGTAAAAGCAGCTGCTCAATGCAGTACTAAAATCTCGACACGTTTTCCACTATATCCTCGTCCGTGGTGGAATCTTGCCTGCCATATGGCATGGAAGGCTCAAAAACGGTCCTGTGATACTTTCCGTAGATATCCCTTACTCTCAAACCGCATCGCTTTCCAGCGGGCCCATGCACATGCTCGGTGGATAAGACGTCAAAGCCAGAACGAATCTTGGATTAAATTTACAACTGGCATATCTTCTACCACCAGTTTTAAAGTCACATGGGACAAGATTCGAAAGGTCAGTGGGCAATACACTTCTGTCCCCCTCTCGATCTTACTCTCTGATGGCCAGGAAGTAGCTGATATCCGGAGCATCTCCTCTCGCCCACCCAGTGTGGGTTCTGATGACAGCGCTCCACCATAGACCACCTGATTCGACTTGAAACATCAATCAGAGAAGCCTTTCTCAAACGCCAACATCTTGTATCAATATTCTTTGACATTGAGAAGGCTTATGACACAACATGGAGGTATGGCGTTTTTTGAACTATCCGTTAGTCATCCTGCCGAGTTATTATTAAAATTTGCTACACGTCTTTTAAAACTTTTATTACTTTACTTTTTGAAAATGACCATAATATCACATGACTCGGAACCAGAACTGAAAAGACCAACTTCAGGTGCCTGACGGTGGTTTTTGTACTTACCTGTTAGACTTCCTGGCGGGTTATAATACTTACCATTATGCTACAGTAAGTCCTGTACGACTTCTCTTACTGTAGTTTTTTTCTTAACGTTGTAGACTAAATATAAACATTGGTTTTATGTTATTTATGGTTTTTTTAACTCTGATTTGTTTTACCTTAATTTCCTTTTATGAATTTTACTACACTTACTTTACTTTTACCATTTTACTGGATGTTTGGCGCAGATAGCCTAGCTGCTTTGTGCCATAAAACACTAAATCAACCAACCAACCACCAACCTGTAGTAATGACACTGTAAACCTAGTAATGTATTTATACTTAACATAACACAATGAACGGTAGCATCCACCATCTTGTAGTAATGACACTTTAAACCTAGTCGTGTCTCATGCTCAACACAACGAACGGTAGCATCCACCATCTTGTAGTAATGACACTGTAAACCTAGTAGTGTCTCATACTCAACATAACACAACGAACGGTAGCATCCACCATCATGTAATAATGACACTGTAAACCTAGTAGTGTCTCATACTCAACATAACACAACGAACGGTAGCATCCACCATCATGTAATAATGACACTGTAAACATAGTAGTGTCTCATACTCAACATAACACAACGAACGGTAGCATCCACCATCTTATAGTAATGACACAGTGAACCTAGTAGTGTCTTACACTCAACACAACGAATGGTAGCATCCACCATCTTGTAGTAATGACACTGTAAACCTAGTAGTGTCTCATACTCAACATAACACAACGAACGGTAGCATCCACCATCATGTAATAATGACACTGTAAACATAGTAGTGTCTCATACTCAACATAACACAACGAACGGTAGCATCCACCATCATGTAATAATGACACTGTCAACATAGTAGTGTCTCATACTCAACATAACACAACGAACGGTAGCATCAACCATCTTGTAGTAATGACACTGTAAACCTAGTAGTGTCTTATACTCAACATGACACAACGAATGGTAGCATTCACCATCTTATAGTAATGACACAGTGAACCTAGTAGTGTCGTATGTGCAACATAACACAATAAACGGTAGTATCCAGTTAGAATTCAACAGTAAAACCACATTTTATTCAAATAACAACACTTAGAAATAAGTCCAATACTTTTAATAAACAACTTTGTACCAATACTTTATCATAAATATCAATAAAAATGGAAACACGTAGAGAACCAAAAAGAAAGAAAACAAATCGAATTCATTTAAAAACATACACAATATTCTAATACCCTGTGACTCTGAGTGAAACTTCTGGCAGGGTATTTATTCACGAAATAAGTCACGACAGTACATCTCATGTGACCATTAATTTATATACACTTTTGCTCTATTAATAGTATACGTACGTCACAGCTGGGTAAGTTGGTGTCAATTTTGTCATATGCATAATAATAAAGATTATCGTGTAGAAGGTAAGTTAGAGTTTTAATGCAACAAAAAATTCATAGACAAATTAAACAACAGAAGAAAATAATAAATGAACGTTAATCATAGCAACAATATATATAGTTTGTTGTCTCCCAACGTAAACCTAATAATGTCTTATACTGAACGGTAGTGCCTAAGTGTGTATTTCTACCATCTTACATTTACGACACTGTTACAAACTATGTAAGTAAATTTAATTAGTTGCTCTACTATGATGTTATTAAGAGTTAATTTAACAAACTGATTTGAGCTTTTTCCATTCGGTTCCGTTAGATTTATGTACTTCCTGAAACCAAGCTGGTTATGATTGTTAGTGATAGACGCCCTCTGGTGGTGGAACAGAATATAGACCAGGTGATCGGGTAAGTACATTCATTTACTGCTATGTACAGAAATGTTATTTAACCATAACAATTAAAGGCAGTTAATTTAGAAAATTGTTAACTGTTCACTAAGTGTTGTTTACGTGAATGATATAAAATACACGAGTGGTTGTACAATACTTACCGACATTCTGTTATAATTAGTGGTCAAGGAGATTTGGCTATTTCTCTTGAAAAATCGGGCGCTATGGTGGTGAATTCCAAACATCTTACCAACATGATAAATTAATAGGTTTTTATATTAATTCTGAACATTTTTTCTCACTTTCTAAAACTAGTCAAACGGTTTTAACTATTCTTAACCTAAAGGTGGGAGTGACAGTCACATTTTTAACGCACTCATAATTGAACTAGAGAAGAGCGTTTGACTGGACGACATCTGGAATCCCAGACTTTCGGCCTCCAAGTCCGATATGTTAACCGCCAGGCTACATTTAAGCATATTTTATGGAAAATAACATTTATGTAACGAAATCTCAGGGAACCTCACCTTCTAGTTAGCCCTAACGGAATATGTTAACATAAGTTTCGCTTTCAGCTACTGAAGATTAAGGAGTGTTTGTCTATTCATTTGTCATTAAACAGGAAGCTACAGAGTGGGCTATCTGTGTTGTTCTCATCGCAGGTATATAAACCCAATTTTGGGCGTTTTAAGCCCTCACACTTTATACTAAGCCACCGCGGACGGATTGCGTGATAAACACACCACAGATGTTATCCGCATTCTTTAATATTATTTCTCTTCAAAAGTTCAAATTTTATTTTGCAGATATTTAGCAAAAGCTGCCACCTGTCGGTTATTAAGCTAAACATCGAGTGTGATAGTTTATAAGTGTTGAAAACCCGGTACTTAATGTTGCATTTATACCAGCACCAGAAATATCGATTTACAGTAAGACATCAGTACTATTGTGTGAGGTTTTGTTTTATTATTACTTCAATTATAAATGAGTAAATGCTTTAATACTGTATTACCAACAGCTATCTAACAAACACTACTGGCTACGACATACGGCTGGCTAAGCTTGAGTCTCATCACGAAGGGGAACAAGCCAACCCAAAGGCGTAAGTTGAAACTTTCTCTGACATACACGAACTTTTTCAGATGGTAAACAGATAAACTGATAGTGAACATAATACATTCAAATAAAAGCAGTTAAGTTTATATCACGAAACTTCATTAAGGGTATATTAATGTCTATAGTCGTGTAATTAGTGCTTAAGAAAAAAACCGATATAGTCGCTTTACTAGTGCATAAAGAAAGAAATGATTTAGTCGTTTAAGTAGTGCTTGAAGAAAGAACTGATATAGTCGCTTTAGTAGTGTTTAAATTTATAAAGAACTGATATAGTCGATTTAGTAGTGTTTATATTTAGAAAGAAATGATATAGTCGCATTAGTAGTGTTTAAATTTAATAAGAATCGTTATAGTCGCATTAGTATTGTTTAAATTTAGAAATAACTGATATAGCCGTACTAGTAATGTTTAAATTTAAAAAGAACTGATATAGTTGCTTTAGCAGTGTTTAAATATAGAAAGAACTGTTATAGTCGCGTTAGTATTGTTTAAATTTAGAAAGAACTGATGTAGTCGCTTTAGTAATGTTTAAAGAATGAGTTGATGTAGTCGCTTTAGTAATGTTTAAAGAATGAGTTGATATAGTCGCATTAGTAGTGTTCAAATTTAGAAAGCACTGATATAGTCGCATTAGTAGTGTTTAAATTTAGAAAGAACTGATACCCTGGTTTACTTCAAAGAAATGCAATGGGTAATTAAATTATATTTGAAGGGTAAACTGTTATTTTAGTGGTGTTTAAAACTGTTATTTTCGCATACGATGAACCTAAAATAAGTGATGATATAACATTTAAGTTATACCAGGAGAAGTAATTTATATCTACATTGCTTGTCTGAAGACGTAACGATATATTAGAATCCCCAGTTTTGATTCAAATATATGTTATTATTGTTCTGGTTTCTCGTGAATAATAGACGGTTTCTGTTCAGTTATATGTTATACATTACTTACGTCTTGATTTCTGTTGCATCATATGTTATATATTATTTATGTTTCCGTTTCTGTTCACTGATATGTTATACATTATTTATGTTGCGGTTTCTGTTCAGTTATACGTTATACATTATTTATGTTTTCGTTTCTATTTAGTAATACGTGATACATTATTTATGTTTCCGTTTCTATTTAGTAATACGTGATACATTATTTATGTTTCCGTTTCTATTTAGTAATACGTGATACATTATTTATGTTTCCGTTTCTATTTAGTAATACGTGATACATTATTTATGTTTCGCCTTCTGTTCAGTCATACGTTAATCATAATTTATGTTTCAGTTTCTGTTCATTATTTCTTTATAAAATACATATATTCTGGTTTTTGTTCAGTAATACGTTATACCTGTTTCTATTTAAATGTTTTTTTAATATTAAATTTAAGTGTAATATAAAGTACGATTTCATATTTTTACTTTTATGTTAAAAATTTCAACCTGTGTCTGAACTTTATAAACACGTGTTCAGTTTGAATAGAATGTTAAGTATGTTAAACATTTTCTAATTTTAATGTTTTATTTTCATAGAACTGATCTGTTTCTTTACGGAATCGACCGAGGAACGAATGATATCGTGGATACAGAGCTATTGTTAAAGTAATTTACGTTGTTTTATTTGTGGTTCAAATTAATAATGATAGATTCATTGTTGAATTAAGATACGTTATTATATTTGTGGTTGAAATTAATAATGATAAATTCATTCTTGAATTAAGATACGTTATTTTATTTGTGGTTCAAAGTAATAATGATATAGTCATTGTTGAAGTAAGATACGTTGTTTTATTGGTGGTTCAAAGTAATAATGGTAGCCGATTTCTACAACAGCCTTTTTATTGAGAAATCAGAAACCATCAGCGAGGGCTTATCAAACTACCAGATCCGTAGGATACAAGGAGTGTATGTTCATCAGAAAATCAGTCGGATGGGAACCACGGAAGTAGCCATCATTGCACTGAGCAGTGTCATCTTCCTTGGTGGTGTGTTGGGGATTACCTTGCTCTGTTCTTCCTGTAAAAAGCGGTAGGTAGCGCTAACGTTATCTGCCATTAAAACTTGAAAACTTCAGTACTCTCTTTGGGACCGGTGACTTGACCACATGACACCAAGTGATAAATAATGTCACCGGTTCACCACATAACCTCGTAACAGGTAATATTATTGGTAACAACATAACATAGTGATAGATAATGTTACTGGTTAACCACATAACCTAGTGATAGATAATGTCACTTGTTAACAACATAACCTAGTAACAGACAATGTAAGTGGTTAAGTTACTTGACATCAATTGTATGATACAACTTTGTAGATCATACCAAGTTACACGGCAGTAATTGTACAATACAACTTTGTAGATCATACCAAGTTACACGGCAGTAATTGTACAAGTGACACCAAGTGACAGGTAATGTCGCGTGTGACCAGTTAAGTCGGGTAGCAGTAGACCCGTCACTCAGTGTTAAGTTTAAGGGCTGATATTGTTATATATCGATGCTCGATCCTAACTGTAGTCGGAGCGCAAATAGCCCATTATGTAACTTTGTGTTTAACAACAAAACAAACAGACAACAACAGAAAACCTAACGAGTGTTAATATGTTACTGTTTATGACGTTTTATCAGTCAGACGTAGTAAGCAGTTCACTATACACCACTCAAGGACTTTAGCAATTGACTGATATGTAACCATGTGTCGCCATGTAACTGAGCCGGGCATGTCTCGGTAGTCAGTGTGGCCTGTTTTCTGAATCCTGTTTCTGTAAAATCACGCCCCGCACTTTGCAGCTGTGTATGTGTTATAAGAATAACGTCAAAACTCCATGATTAGATTAAAGTAGCCTAAGTATTAGTGATGGGTACTGTTGAAAAGTTCCTTTTTTTAATTTAAGTACGGCTGTCCTCTTGTAAGTTCCTAGAATTATCAGATCTCATGGTGTGACGGAATTCTTATATATATATATATATTAGGGTGCGTCAAAAACAAAACGTTGTGACACTCAGTCGCTCGGTTATAATTTGATTCCATTCAATGAAAAAAATATGCTAGCGTAAAATCAATCCAATACATTAATATTTAGGGGTTGCGCAATGCGCACAAAATAACAACGTGCTTCCGGAACCAAACGAAAAGTTGACATTAGTGAAAGGCTAGCTAGCTTCGGCTTTAGACAGAACCCAGATCAGTGACCGAAAAGCCGCGTAAATTTTGCTTCCTTTTGCAGCTCATATTTGACATAATATCGAGGATCTTGCCATTAGCCCAAGTTCCATAAGGAGAAACGAATTACTAACCGTACTCTTCTAGCAGCTGAATCGAAGGAAAGTTTTTTCTCTAAACGTTCCTTTGACATTACATTGGGATGGTAAGCTGATGGCTGACTTGGTTGGCAGAGAGAGGATCGAAGTTTGGCAATTTTAGTTTCAGGTGAAGGTGTAGAGAAGATTCTTTCAGTGCCCAAGATTGATAGTGGGGATGCAAATTCAGTAGTTTCTGAATCAGTTTTAGTAGAATGGAATGTAAAAGACACAATTAAACCGCTTTGCTTTGACACCACGGCGACCAATACAGGATCCAAATCTGGCGTCTGTCTGAGGATTGAAATGTTACTTGAACGTGAGCTCTTGCACCTTGCTTGTAGACATCACATTTTGGAGATTCTTCTGAGCGCTGTATTCTCTACTCTCGTGACAGAGACATCAAAAAGTCCAGATATTACTTTGTTTTTAAACTTTAGAGATTGTTGGCCTAAAATAATAAAACTAAGTACATAACAGCAGTAGAAGCAATGCCACTCCGAATACAGCCTTGGAAGGATGATATTATTCAATTTTGTCAGAATCTCCTTCAATCTCATCAACCACGGGACGATTATAAAGAGCTCTTGGAATTAGTTGTCATTTTTCTTGGATCTCTTCCACACGGACGTTCTTCAGCTTCTTTCCGTACTTCTGGTGCTGTACATCGTGCACGATGGATGGCTCGAGCAATATATTCTCTAAAAAATTTGGATGTTCCAAGAGGAGTTTGGTAGACTGCAACCACGGCCTGCTTCATCTCGTGTTTCATTTGACGCACATTTCTGCAGCAAACTTGGCGATTTGCGTGTCTTTATAACTAAACATTACTTGCTCTCATGGTTTACAGCTAAGGATGCTTCCGTGGCAGCTCGAAGGGACCTTACACTACTCAAGGAACTTGCATTGCATGAAAATCATATGATTAATGAAGTTGGTACAAAGGGAATGAATCGGCATTTATGGTATTTATCTGAGGTTGCAGTTGGGCTTGCTCTCTTTGATGACGGTGTAAAGAATAGCGACAAACTCAAGATGGTCTCAAATATGAATACCGTGAAAGGATTTCCTAGGCCAACTCCACGTTTAACAGTTGATGCTGCAAGCAATGCTGTTTCCAGAAAACGTCCAGATTTTTTTACCTTGGCAACGAAGAAAATTTTCTACCATCTGGATATTAGTAGCGCATTTTTATCATTACCACCGAAAGAGTGGAGCGCCTCCGAAGAGTACAAACAAGGAAAGGACAGAGTAAAGAAACTTTTTGTGACAAATGACGCAGCTGAAAGAGGAGTAGCTTTAATTCAACAGTTTACATCAAAGGGCCGCACCAAGAACGAAGATCAATTTCAGTGTATGATTCAGATGGCAGAAGAACATCGGCGAACATAATGCGAAGGGGGCAGGCAAGATAAAACTTCAATGAAATAAATTTTTCTTTCAAGTTTTTATGTTTTTGCTAATTGTATAATCAATAAATATTAAATGATTTATTTAAATAATTTAATTACCATTAACAATGTAATGTAGGGTAAATTTAAGGAAAATAGTGAACTTTGCGAGGGATGCGCGACCCCTAAATACTTCGCGATTGAAATGAAACTTTGTCTATGTTCTTTTCTCATGCAGTGGCACAACTAAGCAACTGAGCAAAAAAATTGGGACATTTTAATTTTTATCCTTTATCCGCTGACGTACCCTAATATATATTTATTAACTTGTTTTTTCTGATAGTACTGGTGGTAACAATATATTTCTCTCTGTATTTATCAGGTTCGTAAATACCATCAAATACTTGGAGGTTTAGACAGCAAACAAACTGAAAACCCTAAAACAGGTGTGGGCAACTTATTTTTCATGGTAGCCACAACTGTGGCTAATGAAAACAACGTTGGCCACACTATTAAAAAAATGTTAATTTGGTCAAAATAATTGCATTTCAGCTAACCTTCAATGTGAAAATTGATGGGAGTTTTCATCAACAAGTTTCTTGAAATTTGGTTTAATATCTGTGTTCAATGAGCATTTTAGCTCTGCCTCTAAATTTACGTCAGTAAGCTGAGATCTGTATGTAGACTTCAGAAAATCTAGCATAGAAAATGTTGATCCACACACCCATGTGGATCCAAACACGAAAAATAATTTTGAAATTGCTGTCTTCAAATTTGGAAGACTCTCATTTATCAGAATAGTGAGCCACATCTCTCTGATAGAACATTTTTGTTTACCTTTTATGTTTTCTACACTTTGCAGGGTAAGCATTTCGTCTTCAAATCCACATTTATCCAAAGACAAAAACGATGTAATTTCCTTACTGATATTTCTAAGACAAATTGAAATGAATCATGCAAAAATTCAAATATCAACTTCACATTTTTAAATTCGGAGAAACATGATTTAAATTTTTGAGATAGATTTTTGATCTAGTTTCCACAAAGATCATCTTTAGCATAAGAGAAATCATATTCATTATTATTTTTTAGAAAACTATTCAACTTTGCAAAATGTGTCAAATCATTCTTTTGTAATTGTTCCGCAAAGAGGTTTAGCTTTAATTGAAATTCATGAATAAACTGTGATTGCTCTCTTATTATTTTACCTCTTCCATGAAGCTTTGTATTCAAATTATTCAAGTGAGTCATCACATCACACAGAAAGTACAAATCACACTGTGCTATGACAAAATTTCAATTTCAGGGAAATTTTCAATCTTACCTTTTTTAACAAGAAACTCTTTAATTTGAGGAAATAAGGAAGTAAATCGTTCCAAGACTTTTTTCTACTCAACCATCTTACATTTGCAAAATCAGTAAGATCATCAAAAGTACTTTCACTGCTTTTCTTCAAAGACTTAACAAACTATCGATGGATGAGAGAGCTTCCACTTCTAATATAATTTACAATTTTTACAATAATGTCCATCAAAATTTTCAATTCATCACTTTCAGACACCTGAGCACATAAATGTTCCTGATGCAAAATGCAATGGAAAGATGGCAGCGTGAATTTCATATTATTTTCAATCAAATGCTGCCTCAAAAGAGAAACAAATCTTAATTTCACCCAATCATGGCGGGAACACCGTCTGTTGGGACAGAAACCAGTTATTTGAAATCCAGATTAAATTTTTATGACATTCCAAGAAATTTTTCAAAGATGTTTTTTCCACATGTTCGATCTCGTATTCCACAAAGGCCAAGCATTTCTTCCCTCACTTGAAGATCTGAAGTTACATATTGAACCCAAAATATCAACTGTGCAGTGTCTCTGGCATCTGTTGACTCATCAAGAAAAATACAAACAGTCTTTTAGTTGTTCAAACAACTGATTTTCTATGTCTTTCGCTAACTCCAGCATTCTGCGAACAATTGTTCTTCGACTTAATTGCAAATTATTTACCTTTTGAAAAATATCTTTTATTTTTGAATCATAATTCTCCAACAGAGTTTTAATCACCATAATAAATATTTCTTTTATCAGTTCAGCATCAGAAAATGGTTTCTTTTTTGAGCTATAATCCAAGCTACTTTATAGCTAGCTGACGTAATTAATTCTATCGATGATAAAATTTTTAGGCCTCCCTTTTGTTTATGAAATTGTGCTTTCAGACAGCTAATTTAATTCATACGATTTTTGCTATGAACTGGAAATTTTACATCAAATTCGTTGTGAAAATTTTTAACGTGTTGCTTAAGGTTGTATACTTTGTTATTCCTAAAAACTTTTTCACACAAAAGACAAACTGGTTTATTATTTGCTTCAGTCACTGCAAATTTCAACTCCCAACTTTGTTTTGCTTTTTAATTTCGCGCAAAGTACTCGAGGGCTCTCTATCCGTCTCTAATTTAGCAGTGTAAGACTAGAGGCAGCTAGTCATCACCACTTACCGCCAACTCTTGGGCTACTCTTTTATCAACGAATAGTGTGATTAACCGTGACATCATAACGCCCCCACGGCTGAACGGGCGAGCATGTTTTGTGCGACAGGGATTCGAACACACGACCCTCAGATGAGGAGTCGAACGTCTTAACTCACCTGGCCATGCCGAGCACTACCCCCACCCACCAACTTTCATTAAATTATCGTTTCACGTTTTTCCAGCCACGCGCCATTCTCTTTTCGACAGTAATGCCAGAATCAATTAAATTGTCTTTATTTTTTGAGTGTTCACCAACATGTGGATTTTTTAGTTTTCGAAATATTCACTTATTCATGTCATGAGATTAAAAATAAATTATATTTAAACACTTGAAAGTTGCACAATAAAAATATGTTTGCAAGTGCGTGCAAAACAACACACACTCGATATCAAACATCTAAATCAGGGTGACGTTACAAAATTTGGGGAGTCTGTGTTAGTGAGCGACATTAGCGATGACATGAGGCAGTGCAGTTGCTGATTACCAAATTTGCGGTAATATAATAAATGATGGATAAAGTTAAAAATTATATACCTTCCCCTGCCCTAAAAAAATGAGCGCCACCTACCGGGAGATGTTAATATATTATAAGCCTAATATCGTAATTACTGTGGAACTTAATCAGTCTCCTTTGACCATATTCTCAGCTTTTCGTTATTTATTGATGAGTATTCAACCTAGTTAGAGTGAATATAGTTTTAATGATAAGTAATTCACCATAAAATTTTATACTTTCAGGAAAGTTAAGAAACAACAAGCAACACTGGAACAACAAAAGTTATACAGTGTTAAAAATCCATTAGTGGGTAAAACTGTGGACCAACATTATGAACGAAGAGTTCCTAATGGTATTACCGCTTTCTCTCCACCTTCGTATACCAATGGCACTTCAAACACGTGAGTTAATTTTATATGTTTTTGTCAATAATTTATTTCTGTATTACGTACACCCACTGGTTTTTGGGTAAGCGCCACGTGGCGGGTATTATGAATACCTTGAAATTAAAACTCAATACAAGTTGACCTGGACGCTTAAAAATGTTTGCAGTAGAGATATTGATAAGCATTGAAAACATTACCCATTGTATATGAGTGGAAAACACGCATGCGCAGTACCTAAATACGTCAAATAAAGTGCACCGCCACAACTTCTACTTCCCGCACCCTTGGGAGAGGATTTAGTTTATCTTACCGAATGATTTACGTCACTTTCCCAAATCATCAGGAAACTTATTGCTGCTACTCAGACATGTTAACAAATATAATTTTACCCTTTTTTTCTAAAAGCGGATCACCTGTTCCATGGTGCGTTGTCAAGGTGACCAATCGTGCTTGTTCTATTCTATTTATTTATTTCCAATATACACTTCTGTCAAGTAAGAAACATTCATTGATAGCGTGTTCATCAAACAGTTTTCGTTTTAGGCAAACCTTAACTTTAGGTTTTCATGTTGATTAGTTACATTTTAAACCCTATTACATTTATGTCGTTCTCGTATTTCATGTTGTTATATTTGGTTCACTATTAAGTGACACTTCAATATCATTTATTGTAATGTTGTTTGTCGTGTTTTTATTTGTCACAGTAATAAGATTTACGTATGAAATGATGCAAATCTTACATCCTTTAACGTTTAGTTAACAATTCCAAAGTAGGTTTGTTGTTACTTCACGTTTAGTTAACTATTCTAAAGTAGGTTTGTTGTTACTTCACGTTTAGTTAACAATTCCAAAGTAGGTTTGTTGTTACTTCACGTTTAGTTAACAATTCCAAAGTAGGTTTGTTGTTACTTCACGTTTAGTTAACTATTCCAAAGTAGGTTTGTTGTTACTTCACGTTTAGTTAACTATTCCAAAGTAGGTTTGTTGTTACTTCACGTTTAGTTAACTATTCCAAAGTAGGTTTGTTGTTACTTCACGTTTAGTTAACTATTCCAAAGTAGGTTTGTTGTTACTTCACGTTTAGTTAACTATTCCAAAGTAGGTTTGTTGTCACTTCACGTTTAGTTAACTATTCTAAAGTAGGCTTGTTGTCACTCTTCGAATCAAGCTTTGAGTTCTAGAACGTTTTAGTTAGTTTTAGCTAAATGTTAGATCTTTCATTTTCAGGGAGTTTTTTGACAGCGTCATTGATCAAAAGGACAATAAACGTTCACGCCAACATGTACCTCCAGATGGCGCCTCGTCTCACACGCGATCTAAAAGCCCAAAATGTGAAGGATTTCCCAAAAAAAGCTACCAGTGGGAAGACTATAAGGACGAAGTTGATTCCTTGTGAGTGTATATGTATGTTAGGTTTACTTCAATAAAAGGACTTTGATTTATAAATAAACAAAAATTGATTGAGAAAAAATATTTCATTTTGACAGAAACTATAAATTATAAAATTTAATATATATTCAGTTATAAAGGACTCATGTTAAGCTATATTGAATTATATGACGTCTAGTAACGTAAGCAGAATATATAAGGTGTTTATTAACATTAAAGAACGAAACATTTTCTGGTAAAATTAACTGGCGTAGTTTGTTTCGAATCTCTCTCAAAGCTGTCTGTGTGTCCCTAATTTAACGATGGTAGATTAGAAGGAAGGCACATGGTTAACACCACCGACCGATAACTTTTGGTCGATAGAGGTTTAAACCCTCGATCCAGGAAAGATGAAAGATAAAGTCTTAATTAGTGGCTTAGGCCTATTAGCCTCATTAAAACAGTTACCATAATGAGGAATTGAAATTACAATTAACATCTGTGGAACTACAACCACTACATGGGTTAGTTCATTTTTAAAACACTGTTTGGAGACGGGGATAGGTAGGAAGGTAAGTAGCAAACCAGAAAAGGCTTAAGACAAACAATTTTGTGACTAGAATACGTTCATTGGTCTGATTTCTCTACTTGTACGGTTTACTTCATGGAACCAGAGTTTTATAGTGTTGTTTGTATATTTGTTTCTTAATATTTTCGTTTTCCCAATGACAGTTACTATCACAATACGAGAAGATTTTACATAGTCCAAATCAGATTTCGCTGTACGAAGAAAGAATTCTGTTGAACAATTGGTTTGGTTTGTTTTGAATTTCGCTCAAAGCTACTCGAGAGCTATCTGTACCTACTTTAGGGAAGGCAACTAGTCATCACCACCCACCGCCCACGCTTGGGTTACCCTTTTTACTAACGATTAGTGGGATTGACCGTCACATTATTACGTCCACATGGCTGAAAGAGCGAGCATGTTTGGTGTGACGGGGATTCGAACCCGCGACCCTCGAATTACGACTCGAGTGCCTTAACCACTTGGTCATTCCGGGCCTTTTTTTTTTGTTACGAATTGGAAATGGTTTTCAATAAACAAAACCCAACCATGACGTATACAAAGCATTATTAAAGTAGCATTTCTACCAAAACTATTGAAATAGTGAGTGTAAGAAACCTTTGTGAAATATAATACACTATCAATTTCATGATATTGGAAAGCAAATAGAGTATAAAAGAAACCCATAATCTGGCTCCTGTTGAACAAGGTTTTGTCTTAAGAAATTTAGTATTTTTAACTTACTCGTTTAACGGTAGGAATTTAATATAGCCTGTATTCACAGCTTGTAATCATGTTATCAAAGCTAGTCAACTGAAATAAACTAATAGGTACTTTATCTTTCATTCTACCAACAGGCGTCGTTGTTTTTCTCTACTTTTAGTGTGCAGTACCAAATTTAGGTAGTCTGCGTTCATTGGTTGTTTGGCAGAAGTTAGGAGACTATAATCGAATAATGAAAAGATATTTCGTTCTAGCAGCTAGAGAAAGATACCCAAATATCTGATAAGTAAACAAAATTATTGGGATCTTCTCTTTCGTGATACGTCACGTTATTAAATGTTTTAAACCCATTACCTTCAAATGAAGACTGTTCGTAAAAGAAATCCTAACCAGGAGAAGAGAAGATATTTAAGTTGTTGTTGCTATCTACATTAAGATTTATTTCACAGTGTCACATCCGACGAGTCTTATACGTCAACCTAAGTATTAAGCTGAAAGTTCAAAATGGCTGGCCCGGCATGGCCAAGCGTGTTAAGGCGTGCGACTTGTAATCTGAGGGTTGTGAGTTCGCATCCCCGTCGCGCCAAACATGCTCGCCCTTTCAGCCGTGGGGGCGTTATAATGTCACGGTCAATCACACTATTCGTTGGTAAAAGAGTAGCCCAAGAGTTGGCGGTGGGTGGTGATGACTAGCTGCCTTCCCTCTAGTCTTACACTGCTAAATTAAGGACGGCTAGCGCAGATAGCGCTCGAGTAGCTTTGTGCAAAACTCCAAAAAACAAACAATCAAAATGGCTGAATCCAGATAAAGATTTATGAGAGTTTTTTTCTACACACTGTCAGCACTAACTTCATGGTACGTCAATGTAAACACATCAAAAAGCATTTTTACTAATTGTAAAAATCACAATAAATTACAATATTAAAAAACTATCATTACACTTTAATTAGGTCCCAAGGGCACAACATTACGTTATAATAGCTTATATAAATTACAAGTAACGAGGTATTATATATTAAATTTACATGGTTAGAGTAGCTTGTGTAAAATACAAGTAACAAGGTATTATATATCAAGTTTACGTTGTTAGAGTAGCTTGTGTAAAATACAAGTAACGAGGTATTATATATCAAGTCTACATTGTTAGAGTAGCTTGTGTAAAATACAAATAACGAGGTATTATATATCAAGTTGTCATTGTTAGAGTAGCTTGTGTAAAATATAAGAAACGAGGTATTATATATCAAATTGTCATTATTAGAGTAGCTTGTGTAAAATACAAATAACGAGGTATTATATATCAAGTTGTCATTGTTAGAGTAGCTTGTGTAAAATACAAGTAACAAGGTATTATATATCAAGTTGTCATTGTTAGAGTAGCTTGTGTAAAATACAAATAACGAGGTATTATATATCAAGGTGTCATTGTTAGAGTAGCTTGTGTAAAATACAAATAACGAGGTATTATATATCAAGGTGTCATTGTTAGAGTAGCTTGTGTAAAATACAAATAACAAGGTATTATATATCAAGGTGTCATTGTTAGAGTAGCTTGTGTAAAATACAAGTAACAAGGTATTATATATCAAGGTGTCATTGTTAGAGTAGCTTGTGTAACGTACAAGTCACAAGGTATTATGTATCAAGTTGTCATTGTTAGAGTAGCTTGTGTAACGTACAAGTCACAAGGTATTATGTATCAAGTTGTCATTGTTAGAGTAGCTTGTGTAAAATACAATTAACAAGGTATTATATATCAAGTTGTCATTGTTGGAGTAGCTTGTGTAACATACAAGTAACAAGGTATTATATATCAAGTTGAAATTGTTGGAATAGCTTAGGTGAAATATCATTAGAAGGTATTACACACCAAGCTTACATTGTTAGAATAGCTTGTCTAAAGTATAGGTAACGAGGTATTATATATCGAGTTTAAATTCTTAGAATAGCTGTTAGAACTATGTTTTATTTTTATTTGTTGAGACAAGTATTTTTTTATAATTTTTTTTTCAGTGGAACAAGGTTTTCGAGTGGGTCAAAGTTCAGCAGCTGGTCATCCAAGCACAGTCATCGTTCTAAACCAAAGTCTAACACCCACTTCTGATATCATATAAACCAAAGTTTGTGAAACAGAACAATAAACCTCACTTTAGATAGACCTACAGTTGGGGCTAGTAAAGTTTTTATGCATGCGCGAGGCTACTTCTTATCTTGGGCCTGTTTCTTGTGTGAAGAATAGCGGTGTTTAGAGAACTGAAGTTCAACCAGATGTTTAAAGATACCTTTAGTTAACAACTTCTAATTTATAACTAACCTTTTATCGTTTCATAAAGCTTGTTTGTCATGACAGTTTGGCTGCAAATTGAAATGGTATTGTTTGTGTACAGATGCCATGACAGTTTGGCTACGTAATGAAGTGATATGGTTTGCATGACATCTGTACGCAACAAGTTTGGCGACGTAATGAAGTGATGTGGTTTCTGTACAGATGTCATGACATATATATGTAAAAACGGCTCGCTTGGGTTGAGAAATTTTTCTACGTAGAGGAGTGAACAACGTTTCGACCTTCTCAACCCAAACGAGCCGTTTTTACATATATATTTTTCTACAAGTGGGTTTTCTCGAGATGTCATGACAGTTTGGCTACATAATGAAATGATATGGTTTTCTTTCTGTGCTGACCTTGTTCTCTTGGGCTGGACTTTGGGTCATGCCAGTTTTGTAACGTGAACAAGTAAAGAAAGTTTGAATATGATAATTACTTAACTGACACAGAGACGTCAATGTTTTAGAGAATGACAGCAATATTTGGACTACAAGTTACAACTTTAGTTTTTATTTCTTTGAACAAATTTGGTCTTTCCTTAATTTGTTTATACCAAACGTTTAAGTTGTTGGTGTCTGGTAGTTGTGATAAAGTAATTTGTTTGTAAATGACTTAAGCGTTTATTGGACGTTAACTCGGCTTAGGTGTACGTACAGACACACACACACACACACATATATATATGTTCAATGTTTCCACTGAAGGTGTCGTTCATTATACATTGTACTGGTTACAAATTTTATTTCTGTTACTAACAAAAAAGTGTTAACGTATATTTGTTATATTATAATACAAATTTCTGTAAATATGAAATAATATATCAATAAATATAAATATTTAAAAATATGTGTATGTTTCGACTTCCTTATTTAAAACATTATTATAGTTTCTAGGTTTCATTAGAAAATGGTTTTTACTGGAAACGTGAGGACTTTGTTCGCCAAGTATTAATTTAAAAGCTAAACTTCTGTTATAATAAAGTCTTAGAGACAAGTCTAAGGACTTGTAAAGCTATAAAATCGGATTTCGATACCGTGGTAAGCAGTTCACAGATAACCATTGTGTAAATTTGAAGTTAATAATAAACAAAGAACCTTTCATGTGTTATGTGACTTTTACTACCTCTAACGGCACTAGAAGCAAAAATCTAATCTACATACATGTGTGTGTCACGTCACGTTACGTCGCGCTTGATTTCTCGAAA
The DNA here is from genome assembly GCF_004210375.1 of Tachypleus tridentatus. Taxonomy (NCBI): domain Eukaryota; kingdom Metazoa; phylum Arthropoda; class Merostomata; order Xiphosura; family Limulidae; genus Tachypleus; species Tachypleus tridentatus. Next base: position 49,108,949 of record NC_134830.1, read on the forward strand.
TAAAAGAAGTAATAAAAGATAAAGTGCATTTATCCAGATAGAATAGTTCGATTACTGTTTGCCCATTACGAACTTAGGTGCAAGGAAGCTCTGATGGTGTGTGTGAGTCGTGAAACCTTATACATGTAGTGAATGTTGGTATAATAAACTTGACGTAAAGACGTTGTGTGGGGTCACCTGGCCTAGAGCTAAGTGCATAAATTTATTATGAAAGTAAAAATAACAATTTAATTTTAAGCCTATGTAGTTTCTGAATTAAGATATTTTCTGTTAATCACTAACACTTTCAATAAAAAGAAAACTCTTTAATCAACTGAGACTCTAAATTAAGAAATCAACATTGTTCCAGTTTTGTTGTCTATACATTTTACTGTATACTTTCAGTACATAGATTACCAATATTTTCTTACTTCCTTGCTTACGCAATTATTTTATTACTTGAAATGATAGCAGTATTAAATTTTACAGTTGTTGTTAAGTAACATGGCATAAAACCACTTTCGAAACGTAGTGTTACCAAAACATGCTGGCTTTTCTATATATCAGAAGTTGTTTAACTAACTGATTTTTAAAAATAGCACAGAACTGTGAATTTCGACTCCGTAAGGGTTGTTTTGGTTTCAATAACGGGCTTTCCATAATTGAGCTATGCAGATTTCAAAAATTATATTCATTCTTTCTATAATAATAGGGTTTCTTATTGTTTTTTACCAATCGGGAAGAAACACATTACCACAGGTACAAAAAGAGTATGTTTGAGTTACTTACACAATCACTTACTTCCATAGTGACGAATAAATAACATTAAAAATAAAAAAAATGTCAAAGTGCACGCTGAACAAATAGTATCAAGAAATGACCCCTTATACGGCATATTAAGCGTTTATATACTAACGGTGTATTTCTCATGGGTTCTAGAAGAATCTATCGTCGCGATTGGTCTATAGAAATCTATACCAGGTGGTTGTTAATATTTTGATCATAACGAAATGTGATCTTATTTAATGAAAATTGTAAACGTACATATCACGTTTTGTCAAAATTTTGTACGTGCTGGGTAAAAATGGATATCATTTTCGGATTTAGCATACAGAAATTACTGTTGAGCATGCAAAAATGTCCAGACAATAACACTATTGCAGGCACGTGTAATTATTCTATGAATAAACAATGAATTCATTTCATGAATGATCTTAATTTTGATTGGCTCATATAAGAATTTAGCGACGTTTAACTGCACTTTTTCGCCTCTTTATTGGTCAAGCGTGATTTCGCAAAATTTATTTATTTTAGTTAGTTACGAAATGTGAGGTTAGGGTATACTATACACTGGGAGTGATGTAACTTATCCATCATTTTGCACGGGCTATATGCTAATAGGTTAACAGTTTTAGCTGAATTAAGATAAATTAGTTACATCCCTCTGACGTAAAACGAAATGCGTGTACTGATAATTAATTAAGTTTACTTTAGCCATAAACTGAAATCATCAGATTTTTGTTGTTAAAAGTTTTCCCATTCAACTACAATAAAATTTGTTGTTGCTATTTTTATTATAAATAATAAATGTTACTTGAGTAATGGCAAATTTTAGCTGTGTTCGAAGGTTTCTAACGTTTCGAAGATATTTGTTACGTTGAATTCCAGAAAATTTCTTCAGAAACAAAACAAGAAAAACTGTCATTGAACCAGATTCTAAACCCAGACAATAGTTTTATCCAGATATAGTGAATAAGTTATAGCGACTGACATCTTTAATTTCTGGTCGTAACCTTGATTAAACGTTGAAGATGAATTGCCGTCGATTCCTACTTTAAGTCTTTTCCGTTTTTTTTTTTTAATACGATGAATAGGCTTTCTGTTCCTTCTTATGTTCGCTGCCCTTTTCACGTAAAATAGTCACTGTTTTTACCACTAGATGCTCTTTCGCGCAGTTTTCTATTCCGTTTGTCTATGAAAAACTTCCACTGACGGTCCGATTACGCGCCTAGTAATTAGACTTATTTTCTTATTGTGGTTACATGTCTTCCTCTGTTTTTTACATCTTTGTTTTGGGTTGTTTTCTCTACGGATTCATGTGGTTTTATACCTGTGGGGAAATAGAAAAGAGATGAACGTTAGATAGTATCTGTTTGTCAATGCTTCTGGTACAATCAGTTCGGTTGAAAATATACTATGGCATCAGTCACTATAATATTGTTTTATTACAGCTTACAGTAAGGTAAGTAATAGAACGTTTCGACTACAGGTGCAATCATAATAAAGTAAACGAGTTTTCATGGTTTTAGTGTTTAAACAATATTTTAAATCTAACAATGTATTTAAATTCTGGAACTGATTGTAGTTACTTATTTAACCATTGTTAGATTTTTACACATTTATTACGTTTGGCTAAACAAAACAATGCAAGGATGAAGAATGAAACAACACTGGAATATATTATTCAAAATATTTACATGAACTGAGGAATGTGTGAGGAATTAACGATCAAACACATGTAGAGATGTACCTGGATATCTGTTAATTGTGCGATTGTTTGATTCTGTTCAGTTTAGTTTGTTTATTTTTAATTTCGCGCAAAGCTACTCGCGGGCTATCTGCGCTAGTCGTCCCTAATTACGCAATGTAAGTCTAGAGGGAAAGCAGCTAGTCATCACTACCCACCACCAACTCTCAGACTACTCTTTTACCAACGAATAGTGGGATCAATCGTCACATTATAACGCCCCACGGTAATCCAGTAAGGATTAGGTTGTTTAATAGTAAGTAACATTAGGCTTCGCTGGCTTTTGTAAGATACGCGATACGGAAATTAAAATATAGCTTTCATTAAAAAAGATTAAAGAAATAAATTTCGCCTGTTCCTTACTGGTTGCAGGCTGCGTTTTGTATTTGTGACGTTCTATCTGAAGTGTTGTTTATTGGTATCAAGTAACAAGGTTAGGCCTATAACGTAGAACTAAAGTGATAGGGAAGTTAGCCGTCAGGCACAAATAACATAACGATCAAAACTCTTTTTTGCTTAATTAATTGTAAACTCAAAACAAATACTACAAACTTAGTTTGATATATATATATATCAAAGAGAGAGAAATTTAGTTGTTTAGAATTAAGCACAAAGTACATAGGACTATCTCTGTTCTGTCCATCATGTATATTGAAACCCGCAGACATATTGCTGTACCACTGAGGAGCTAAATATGTATATATATAGAGAGAGAATGTGTGAAAGCTATATCTATAACTGAAGTCCTTAATAGTTGTATAAACACACGAAATTCAAAATTTCACTATAAACTGTATGTACCATAATCTAAACTTCCCAAAACGTAAGTTGTTTGTCTGTAGGCTCGTTGTGAGTAGCACAAGTAACCCATTCAGTAGCTTTGTGCTTTACAACAATATATAGCCTGAGAGTTAATATCACTGGGTCTTCTTAAAAAATGGCCAGGAATTTTCTGATACGGTGCTGGTCCATCGAACAAAATCATAAAACAGACACCCTTTCAAGAAGACAAAGATAGTGTTCTTCGGTTCCTCATTTCGTGTATTGCCGGTTGTTCAAGGTGAAGATTAATCTAAAACAAATATTCTTGCTCCAAGTTAATTAAATAGTTTATTGCTACTTTTATCCTTAATGAGTTGACGACAAGTTTTCTACTTCCAGCTTTGAAGAGGTTTATTTTATTTTACTAAAAATATGTTTCATAAGGTCATCATTTCTCGCTCTGTTGCTTTTAGTTATTGAATTTATCGTGGGTGTCACTTTTCATCTGGAACGTCATGTGAGTACTTTCGATTGCGCGGAAAGGGAAAGATAAACTTATAAACAGTTATGCGTGTCCGATAAAACGTTGTCGGATAAGTGTTTGTTTGCTTTGAATTTTGTGCATGGCTACACGAGAGTTATCTGCACTAGTTGTCCTTAATTTAGCAGTGTAAGACTAGAGGGAAGGCAGCTAGTTATCACCACCCATCGCCAACTCTTGGGTTACTTTTTTACCAATGAATAGTGGGAATGACCGTCAAGCATGTTTGGTGCGACGAGGATTCGAACCCGCAACCTTCAGATTACGAGTCGAGCGCTTTAACAGCCTGGCCATTGGATAAGCAAAAACATTTTAAAACACGGCTTCAGTTGTACTAAATTGTTAATCACGTATTCGTGTTTTCGTAGCTAAACTATTTCTATTGTTTTGAATAAAGTGAGCATTTGTATTATAAATATTGTTACCGTGTTAGTTTAATTAACTAAGACAGACTTTATTACAAAAGTTTAATGTCTGTAGTGCAAAATGGGGAGTTGTATATATTTTTAAAAACGTAAGTAAAGAAAGCATCCCAACAAGTGTAACTGGTTTTATTTAAACCAGTTTCACCGTAACGGTTTCACCGGGGCAAACAAGAGTTGCAAACTGATCTAGGCTTATGAAATATTTATATCTTTTCAGCAAGGCATATTTCATTCTTCAATTGCTCTTTCATAGCACTTGAGTTTGCTTTTTGTTCTTTTTTGTTTGTGAACTTTCTTGTTTGTCTTGGCAAATGAATTTTATCTTTGTTTTATACGTCTTCTGAATAATATTGATATCCAGACCTACTGGGATGTTGCTACATACATACCTAAGCAAACTGCCTGACAAAAAGTGTTACGATGTGAAATGGATTAAGTCTGAAGACACCAGATTATATTCTACATAGAAGTGCCATTGAAAACACCAAGATATACTCTACAGAGAAGTGCCTTTAACGAATTCGGATTATATTCTACATAGAAGTGTTACTGAAGACACCACATCATATTCTACATAGAAGTACCATTGAAGACACCAAGTTATACTCTACATAGATGTGCCACTATCGACTCCAGATTATATTCTACATAGAAGTGTTACTGAAGACACCACATCATATTCTACATAGAAGTACCATTGAAGACACCAAGTTATACTCTACATAGATGTGCCACTATCGACTCCAGATTATATTCTACATAGAAGTGTTACTGAAGACACCACATCATATTCTACATAGAAGTACCATTGAAGACACCAAGTTATACTCTACATAGATGTGCCACTATCGACTCCAGATTATATTCTACAAAGAAGTGTCACTGAAGACACCACATTATATTTTACCCAAAACTGTCATTAACGATTCCAAATTATATTCTACATAGAACTGTCATTAACGACTTCAGATTATATTCTACGTAGAAGTGCTACTGAAGACTCCAGATTATATTCTACATAGAAGTGTCACTAACGACTCCAGATTATATTCTACATAGAAGTATCACTAACGACTTCAGATTATATTCTACATAGAAGTATCACTAACGACTTCAGATTATATTCTACGTAGAAGTGCCACTGAAGGCTCCAGATTATCCTCTACATAGAAGTGTTACTAAAAACTCCAGATTATATTCTACATAGAAGTGTCATTGAAGACACCTGTTTATACTCTACATAGAAGTGTCATTGAAGACACCTGTTTATACTCTACATAGAAGTGTTAATGAAGACACCAACTATATTCTACATAAAACTGTCACTAACGACTCCAAATTATATTCTATATATATGTGCTACTGAAGACTTCAGATTATACTCTTCATAGAAATGTGAGTAACGACTCCTGATTATATTATACATAGACGTGCCACTAACGACTCCAGATTATACTCTAGTAGAAATGCCACTGAAGACTGCAAATTATACTCTACATAGAAGTGTTACTCTAACCACCAGATTATATTCTACATAGAAGTGCCACTGAAGACACCACATTATATTTTACATACAACTGTCACTAACGACTCCAGATTATATTCAACATAGAAGTGTCACTAACGACTCCAGGTTATGTTCTCCTAGAGACACTAGATTATACTCTACATAGGAGTGCCACTAACGAATGGGGATTATCTTTTACATAGAAGTGTTAGTGAAGACACCAGATTATATTTTACATAGAACTGTTACTGAAAGCTCCAGATTATATTCTACATAGAAGTGTCACTGAAGACTCCAGATTATGCTCTACATAGAAGTGTCACTGAAGATACCAGTTTATACTTTACATAGACGTACCACTAACGAACCGGATTATATTCTACATAGAAGTGTCACTGAAGATACCAGTTTATACTTTACATAGACGTACCGCTAACGAACCGGATTATATTCTACATAGAAGTGTCACTGAAGACACCAGATTATAGTTTAGCCAAATATCTGAGTAAATTTCTGAGGGGAATTAGAGTCTTCATATAATTCTATTTTTGCACAACATTCTCCAAATAAATGTCAGAATAAATTTTGATGTCAATCATGAAGTACATGTGCTACTAAAGACTTTAAAGTATAATAAATTAAGAGCTAATCCATGTCTGCAAGTTAACGTCTTGTTAAAAAATCTTAAAACATTATTTAATGAAATGTTTGATTAAATAAGAAAATGAACATTTAAAAATATCCGTAATGTAGTAAACCAATCGTGTAACGAATGTTCTATTATTTTATCGATAAAATTTTGTTTCAATATTTTCTCTTTAACGACACTCTGTAACTGATATTTATGAAATTAAAAAGGCTGTAGTGGAATATTAGAAAAACATAATCTCCAGTAAGGTAGTTTTATATTATGTATCACTCTTACATTTTTCCTTTCGTCGTGGTATCCATTATGACACATTATTGTGCTTTGTGCTTAAACATAAAAAAAAAAAATGTACATTTTATACACTCCTGGTTTACAAGTTAACATCAAGAGTCAATTACTGAAACCTGGTTATTACCTGGTTAAATGACTTACTAAACAATATTTGAACCAAACTTGAACGATTTTCTAAAAGCAATAGAAGCAAAAGGATTTTGATAATAGTTAGTCAAATTTCTGAACATATGGCTATGCGGTTCATAATAGAACTTTACGTCTATTGTTTCATTTCCGATCAACACTCTCATTTTTATTGAACAAAATAAACGTTTTAGTTTTGTTACAAAATCTAAAATTTAAACTCGCGTGGTACAAAATCAAATAAAGCGATGTACATAAGTCCTACTTTTTCTCCATATTAAAACGGGTTATTTATTTAAAAAGATAACTATTCCAACTAAGCTTACCTTAAATACCATCTTGTGTAACTTAACGTTTATATTCGGATGAAAAAGTTGAAATTAAACAAACTCGTCTTTGTTGCTAAGCCTACAAGTAATAGTGTCTGGATAATTGAACGGAAAGTAATTCGATCTCGTTGTTAAAACCACGGACATAAAAAACGCTAGATTGGCCAGTTACTACTCTTTATCACTGATGAGTAATTGAACATGAGGCCGTCATTGCTATGTGTTGAAATTCGAGCTAGCAAACAATGTAAAACGGCCGAGAGTGACAGTTGTCCGTCTAAGTCACGACTTGGAAGAAAAAAGGGAAGACAGTGCTGTGCTATTATCTGTTACACGTACCATGACTACTAGCCTAAAGCCGAGGGTACTGCGTTACACATACCATGACTACTAGCCTAAAGCCGAGGGTACTACGTTACACATACCATGACTACTAGCCTAAAGCCGAGGGTACTACGTTACACATACCATGCCTACTAGCTTAAAGCCGAGAGTACTACATTTCATAAATAAAATATTTTTCTATAATAGAATGGACAACATCACTGTAAAAATGGTGGCGTCATCGAACTGACGTGGATGTTTACATCTTGTTGGAAAGTATATACGTAAGTATTTTTTTCCGGGGGGAAGATATTTCATCTATACTACCCGACAAGACAGTCTGACAACTTCTAATTCGAAATATTACGTCATAAATTCAAATAGTCATCCACTATATTCTAATGTTTCCTGCTTGCTTATCAGGCTGCACAGAGACGTCTACAGATACAAGTTCTGTGCACAGTTACATTTGATGTTATCACTGAGTGTCGAGGTAGAAGTTTGTTAAATTTACCTTAAGTGATGAGAGAGTAAATTTGGGTAAATTTGCATGGTTTAAGATAAGTTCAGTCTGATCAGTGATGTTATGATTTACATGTGAGATTATATATTTCCAAGTGGCTTCTTCATGTCCAAAAATCTTCAGATCTTAGTGTAATTATGATAAATAATCAGTATGCAGTACAAGTGGTCCAAAATATTTTGTCTTAGTAAATTAGGGCCGGCATGACATGGTGGTTAAAGTAATCGACTCGTAATTCGAGGGTCGCGAGTTCGAATCCCCGTCACACCAAATATGCTCGCCCTTTCAGCCGTGGGGCATTATAATGTGACGGTCAATCCCACTATTCGCTGTTTAAAAAGTACCCCAAGGGCTGGCGGCGGGTGGTGATGACTAGCTGCCTTCCCTCTAATCTTACACTGCTGGATTAGGGACGACTAACGCAGATAGCTCTCGAGTACCTTTGCATGAAATTCAAACAAACCAAACCAAACTTAGTAAATTAAGAAAAAATAATAAGGCAACTGTGATATATATATATCATGTTTTCATTAAAACAAAGTTGTGCAGAAATTATTTTAATATCAGAATTTGGTTAGCATATAATTATGACTTGTACATTTAATGGAGACAATTGCTGAGTATGGTGTAGATAAATAATTTTCTGCAGTGTTCTTGAAACTAATCCATTGTAGTGTATTGTACTCAGTTGGAGAAGTTAGTCCTATGTCCTTGGTATTTGCTTACTTAGTCATATTTGTAAGATTTGTGAAAACACTTTGTGACATATATTATCCACATGGCCGTTTTCTGGGAAAAAAACATTATGTATTGAGGAAAAATTGGGTTTTCCACATAATTCGCCTACACGTCATTGAAAATGGCCACCTTGATACAATGGAACTGTTGAGGTTTAAGTTTTAATCTGGATGACATCAAAACACGAATTGCTTCCTACCATCTTGTATGTCTTTCCTTACAGGAAACATTTTTTATTAGCTGTTGGTATACTACAATTATTTTACAAATGTAGTGAAGTGTCAATGATGAGAAGATATTCTGGTCATGAAAATTTAGGTATGTATATGGTAGAGTAAGACGTGCTGGTACTTACAGTAGATATTACATATATATATATATATAGATAGATTATGGTATAAAAATCATTATTACTAGCTGATTACTGGTGGCGCCAGTGCATCAGATCCGTGTGTGACGTGTGAATGACTTCATATCTGCACCACGAGAATGGAAAAAAATAAAGTTCTTCGTGACGGAAAATGGAGACAAAATGAGAAAATCGTGACCCTTATTACAAATCTACATGCACACAGGATAAAAATTTCGCGAAGTTGGGGGTTGCACATCAAGTTATAAAAGCGTTTTTCCAGTATCATATCAGAAAGATTTCCATTATAATATGGTGCTATACAGATTAGACAACACCAGACTAATGAAAAATGACACGTATTTTTTTTGTTTTTATTATTTAAATGTATACCCGTGAGGTTGACTTATTTAAAACTTACAAATTTATTTGCACATGAGAGTTTATATAATTTCTAATTACACAACTTGCCAGCATCAGTTAAACATATCAGATCAAATTTTAGCACTATTTAATCTTCACATGTCTTGTACTACACTTGTAATATATGATTTTCCTGTAAAATAAAATGTTTTAGATAATTAAGTTACCTAAGTTTCTTATGTCAACATTCAAAGGTGAATCCCACTATAGGGAATATTCATTGATCTTAATGACAGGCTGATCTTAAGAGCGACTGATCTAATCATGAGAATGTCAACATTTCATACAAACATTTTGTTCTAATTATAGAATAATAACATTATAGAAATATCTTAAACTGGGTTTCACCAAGATAATAAATTTTCAATGTCATAAGAAATTATTTGTAACAAAGTTTTTCCTACACTTCAAATGATGAGCGGAGCCCAGATAGCCCATTGTGTAGCTTTATGCTGAATTACAAACAGCCCTGACACTGTCAGTTCGACAGGTGTATTTTGAAAGTTCAACATTTGCGCATTTCTAAAATCACATGACTTCAAATATAGTGTTAATTATAACTATGGTTAAGACTAGGTTTAGACGATGGATTTTTCTTGTTACTAAGCCTACAATAAACAAAAGTCCAACTCACGGACGTATCAGAACTCAATCCTCACAAGTTAACTAATAATTAATTGTTTCATAATTTTAAATCTTAATTATATCTGACTTGACTTGTTCAAGGATTAATGCTATTAAGTACTTGTGATATAGGAAGACGGAAAATAATAAACAAAACAAACTTATATTTATTGCATCTTTCTACCAGTACAACTAGAAACGTTTTATTATGATTGTTTTATTAACGAAATGTACCTTTAAGATCTCTTTATTACAGAAATGCTCTAAATAAAAGATAGTTATTTTACTACGGGAAGGAATATCTCTACTGGACAAATAAAACAAATATAAATGCATCACCACCACGAACTTGCATTCATCACGTCTCTGCGGGCGTTTTTAAAGTTATTATTCTTGTTACCAGAGTTAATCTTTTAAAACCACCATGAATTAAACCCTAGTTTACATTTTGAGTAACAACATGAATTTCAGGTCGAAACAGCTGGAACAAGTCACAGCTTAGTTTGATTTATGTCAGAAATAAATTCTTAAAAAACATAATTTTCTGGAGATATTACTGAGAACATTAATATCTCCTGAAAATTATGCTCTGAAAAAAAGTTAAAAACAAAATAAGTGATTTAGAAATGTATTTTAAACGTGACATTCGAGAATAATTGATACTTATGTACTGTTTAGAATGAAATAAGCAACTAAAATACAATGTTTACAAAATTAAACGTTTGTTAATGTCATCAACCACTTTCACTTTCCAGTGTTCTTTAAACATTTAAATTTTCAAAGTCGAATAACGGACTTTAATACATGTATGCACGTTACTCGGTTACTAACACTAAATCTCTTTTGCTAGTTTAACATACATTATGTATTGCACAACTAGGAATGAAAGTTGTGTTTCCTTAACATGATGGGGACACAGCTAGAACAGCCTTGAAATAAACTGGGTGTCTAAATTTGGATGGATATAAATGCCATATTTTCCGTGTATCGTTTGTTGAACATAAGGGACAATAAACATAAGTCGATAGAAGAACAAAAACCAATGAGTAGAACACGATTTCTCATGGTTATTGTTAACCGCAAACTACACAATAGGTTACTTCTCTTCTGCTCACTACAGGTATCGAAACCAGTTTTTTTTAGCCTGCAGACTTACTATTGAGCCACTAGAGAATGCGCACAACATATATTTGTATATTAAGGTTCTTATGTCTAACTGTTTTTCGAATTAAAACCATACCATATTCAAACAGTTCAACAGAATATTTAATTTAAAATTATTTGAACCACCGTTATTCTAAACCAGTGGATCATAACCTGGGTTCGATGAGTCAGTCTCAAGAATTCGGCGGAGGTTAAGACACACACACCTATTCGTGACGTCATGCCCCACTTGGCCATCATTGGCTGCGAATGAACACGTCACATCACTTGGCCTTAATATCTGTGCTGCAGAAAACTTCGTGCGCTTAGCAGTCGACTTGTGACTGTAGTAATCGTACGTCATTTGTGATTTTTTCCTAATCTTTCAATTCCTTCATATTAACTATGTCGAGCAAAAATGGAAAGTGGTCGGACGAATACGTACAATATGGATTCACGTGTATAACGGAACATGATGAGAATCAGCGTCCTCAATGCATGATTTGCAATGCCAAGTTAAGCAATTCTAGTCTAGCGATGGCAAAACTAGGAGAACACTCCCTAAAGCTGCATGGAGATGTAAAATACAAGGACACAACGCTTGGTGAATTCAAGGTAAAGAGAGCCAGGTTCGATGAAAAGGCTACTTTGCCTGTTCTCGGCTTTGTACCCATCGACAAACCGATCCTCACAGCATCGTACGAAGTTGTGTACTTGATTGTAAAGCAGGGCAAACCAAACACCATTGGTGAAGCACTCGTAAAACCAGCTGCATTGAAGATGGCGAATATCATGCTGGAAAAAGCTACTGAAAATATGTTATCCCAAATTCCTCTTTCAAATGACACCATCAGCAGCAGAATAGATGGCATGAGCGATGACATCTTGGCTCAAGTAGTTGCAGATTTGATTTCAATCCCAGCAAAATTCAGCCTTCAACTCGACGAGACCACTGACGTTTCCAATCTAAGCCAGTTTGTTGTATTCGTGCGATATGTGAAGAACGACGAGATAAAAGAAGATTTTTTTTTATTTTGTAAGCCTCTTACAACAACAACTAAGGCAGCAGACGTGAAGAAACTTGTGGATGAGTTCTTCAGAGACAACAATATTTCGTTTTTGCAGTTTGTTCGGATGGAGCTCCAGTTATGCTGGGACGAAACTCTGGTTTTGGTGCGCTGGTGAAAGCCGATGCACCACACATCATTGTAACGCACTGTGTTCTGCACAGGCATGCGTTGGCAACAAACACCTTGCCTTCAAAACTGGCAGAAGTATTAAAAATTGTAGTGGAATGTGTGAACTTTGTGCGAAATAGTGCCCTGAATCACCGCATCTTCAAAGAGCTGTGTAATGAAATGGGCTCTAAATTCGAGGTACTTCTGTACCATTCTAACGTTCGGTGGTTATCCCGGGAAAAGGTGTTGAATTGTGTTTTTGCTATGCGTGCGGAATTAGTCCTGTTTTGCGAAAGCACCAACATTGTTATGCAGATTGCTTTGATAAATATGAGTTCATTCTTATTTTGGCGTACTTGGTCGATATCTTCAATGCTTTCAATCATATCTATCAACAGATGCAGGGCGGTGGAGTCAACATCATCGAAGCGAAAGAAAACCTGAAGGCTTTTCAAAAAAGTTACCGTTATGGAAACGACGAACAGAGAATGATAACTTCGCAAACTTTCTCCTGCTGGACGATTATGTAAATAAGTTCGAAGATGTGTCTGAAATCGGAGACATTTCTGTACCTGGGGAACTGAAGCAAGCAATTGCCATGCACTTAGAAGAGCTCGCAAAGTCTCTCGACGGATACTTCCCCACCAGAGAGTCATATCCAGCATGGGTGAGACAGCTGTTCACGTTTAGTGTTGCGACAGCAGATGTCAATAATGAATACCTCGACGAAATCATTGAACTTCAGCAGAGCCAGGTTCAACAGCAACTTTTCAGAACAACAACTCTCTCAACGTTTTGGTGTCACCAAATCGTAGCGTACACTCTTATTGCTAAGAAATCCCTTGAGATACTCATACCGTTTGTTACAACGTATCTTTGCGAGCAATCCTTTTCGAGGATGGTAGACATAAAAACGAAGAAAAGGAACAGACTTTGTTGCGAAAATGATATGAGAGTGGTACTTGCTAAGGTGAAGCCGCGCATTTCTGATCTTGTCTCTGAAAGGCAACAGCAAAAGTCACATTGATTTGCAGTAAATATTCATTGAGTTATGTTTTTGTTTCTGTGTGAAATTCATGTTTTGTTCTTTGAACACAGTGATATTGTGTGCAACTGATGCATGGTTCATTTTGTACACTTATAAAATATCTACTTATGTTTTGAATTTGAAAAAATCATATTTTATTTTTCCAATTACGAAAGGTTCAGTGAATGCAAGTACGAAACTTCCGGAGTTCAGTACCTTTAACAAGGTTAAGAACCACTGTTCTAAACGTTCATTATAAAATAACGTTCAACCTGAAATTTAATTTTTATATTTTTTATTCAGTTTTGGTAATCACTAAAGATCGAAAAGCCTAGTTCATGTAGCTGTCTCTATAGTGTTTCAACTGTCTTTTATACATCACAGTAAACCTGTATAACCTAGTTCATGTAGCTGTCTCTATAGTGTTTCAACTGTCTTTTTATACATCACAGTAAACCTGTATAACCTAGTTCATGTAGCTGTCTCTATAGTGTTTCAACTGTCTTTTATACATCACAGTAAATCTCAATAGCTTAATTCATGTAGCTGTATGTATGGTGTTTTACTGTTTTTTATACATCTCAGTAAACCTGAATAACTTTCTTCATATAGCTGCCTGTATGGTATTTTAAATATTTTTTATACATCACAGTAAGTCTAATTAACTTTCTTCATGTAGCTGTCTGTATGGTGTTTTAACTGTCTTTTATACATCACAGTGAACCTGAACAGCCGAAGCCGAGTTCATGTAGCTGTCAGTATGGTGTAGTAACTATCTTTTATTCATTACGGTAAACGTGAATAACTTAGTTCAAGTAGCTGTTTGTATGGTGTTTTACTGTCTTTTGTACATGATCAGAGTAAGTTTGTCAATGCAATACTTGTATGTTGAGAGGAATGTGATAAAAATATGATTCAAACTCTTGTGTAAAAAAAAATATTTTTATTAGTAAAACTATCCTAAATATCGTAGGTTTCCAATTTTCTATAACGAAGAATAATTGTTGTTCTAAATGGTGAATATCATAAGTACAGTAAAATAACAGATGGTTTACCTTTTCAAAATAATAACGTTAGAACTTCTTTTAACAAGACTACCTGCCATCAGAAGGTAAATGAGTTTGATGTTTCTTTAAGCGTTGTAACTCCTACAAAAGGTTTTGTATGTTGCTATTGTGTTTCAGTTATCGTTTTTCTATAAGAAAGATGGAATATTTAAATATTACTATCACAACGGGTGTAAAGAAACATATTGTTTAAATTATGAAAGCGTTTTGAGTATTATGTTTCGTTTTATGTTAATTAACATTTTCACACTTGAAAGTTTTAATGTGAATAAATATCTACCTTATATTTTTGGAAGAAAACGTTTTTGAAACGTTGAAATACTTCGTGGAAAAAAACGTGTTTCTATCTTCGAAAAGCGTCTGCTTTTTTCTGTTGTGTCTTTTAAATGGTTAAAATTTAAGCACTTAACATTTTAACTCCAATAGAAGCATGCGTATTTTTCGAAAGAAGTTGGATTATAACATTTCTCTTATGCTGAAAGTTTAATATTTATATTATACTGCTGAACACAGAGTTTTTAAAATATAGAGAAACGATAAAACTAAGTTTGCTTGTTTTTTTAATTGATAGTGAAAATAAATGTAAAAATACTGTGTATATTATACTACCAGAACTCTCTTAGGTAGCCAACAAAGATATAGTTCAGGAAATCTTGAGATTGTACTGATGGCTTTTACTCATGAATATTTGTGTTTGAGATACCGACTTTGACTTGATTTGAAGAATATATAAGTAATTTATTTGAGATAAAAGTAATTTTTTTAAGAGTTTGAAGTGTGTTTTTTGGAAATCGTAATTTAAGTTGACTACAATCGAGATTGTCCATAAGGTATGTATTACAGCGAAGAACGATAAAGAGGAGTCGATCATTCTTTATAAATCAAACGGATTATGTGATTTCAGACGTAATTTGAAGAGACCTAGCGTCTGTTACGACAGATATTGATTTAGTAGTCACTCTGTAAAGTATTTCATTTGTTGTTATTTTGAAATGAAATTTCACTATTTTACCGGAGTTTTTTTTTATCATATCAAAACGTTATTCAGAATAACTTTGTTTACCCGAGTTTGTTACTAATCCAATATTATAGTTTGGTTTATTTGTGATGACAAGAAACCCACTTGGAGTAACAATGTATCTCAGGACGGCTGGTATGGGTATTAACACTTTTAATACTTTTGCGAATACATTTGGTTAACTTGGTTTCAAAGGAATCTCGTAGTAATGTCGTTAGATTTTTTTCTTTCTAACTCAGGCTTTCTAGAATGCGCATGTATTCATCCTCTTAGTAGCGTAGAGCAAACTGTCAAGGACTGATGACTTAAGCTCGAATGTCTGCTGTGCATACCACAACTAATTAAGGTCTGAAATGTCATTCTTACGTAACATAAGCAGTTGTGAAAGAAAGATCTAATTAGAACTATTCTTCTTACAGCGTGAAATCAAATAGAATTTCAACTTTGGTATTTTTATATACATATGAATATGTGTGTGTTTGAAACGGTCTATCACAGCTATACGGATGTTGATTACATATATTAAAATGATATGGAAGCCTCATCATCACGTCGTTACAGCCTATGTCACCATATCCAGTCATACCTTATCTGACGATCCTACAGCATACTTTACATTGTACAGTTTCCATCGTAAAGCTATCGTCGGAAAAGAAGCAGAGGTTCTTCTTTTTCTGATGTTTTCAATAATATCATTAGTGTTTCAGCACAGTCTGTAAACATCGGTTCAGGTGACTTGGCTCGCACAGAATATCATGAAAGCTTCTTATTTTATGGAAGTAGCTTGTGTACAAGTAACTTGTATCGATTTTCCAGTCTGAGATCAGTTTTAATGATGTTGCCTAGGTCACGTGGACGGTCTTCCCACTTATCTCTGTATTAATGGATCCTCACCTGTTGTAAAACTTTAAATTTGCTTACTACGAGGGATATGAGCTGTTACAAGTCTTATTTTCGATGGTCCTGGTGTCACATTTTGATTCATACTTTTTCCAATGCCATTAAGTACAATCAATATATCCCTCTTATGCATTCTGAATTTCCAGTCCGAATACAACTTTATTATTTGAAATGTAATAAATATCATTATAAAGAAAGGCTACAATCATAAATTAGTGACAATAATATAGGTTTAAGCAAGCCTACTTTAAGCTCATTAGTGTTATAGAAAAAGTAGATTGAACACAATGTCGCATCGATTTCAACACTATCTTGAAATGTAACTTTAAATTTTCAGAAATATGATTAACTACTAAATCAAGTAAAAGTTTTGAAAGAACAGAGTGATGCTAAACAAACAAAAAAGGAGTTAAAAAGTTTAAAACTGAAAACGTCTTATTAACAGTAGAGACTTCAAACTTTAAATGCAGGCTTAACGAGGTTAAGTTCTCGAAATGATTTACGAAAATACAGAGGTAATAAATAGTTAATAGGGTAGCTAATGCATTATATATCACGAGAGGATCAAATGACATACAAATCTCGCATTAAACAGCTTTTGTTTTTTTTTAAATAACTAGGAAATTTCTAAGAATTATTACACTGAGTTTTAGTAACAGGTCATTCCGACGGAAGTGCTTCAAGGTAAAATAGAAGAGATCAACAATGAATGAAGTAAGTACAACGTAGTAAATGTGTAAATTAATATTTACAACAACTGTTTAAAATTTAGTTTATACGGTGAAAAAGACTAAAAGAAAATATAGAAAACATGTTACTTAAAAATGATAGAGCTATTATCAGAAAGAAGAAAACGATGAATATATTGAACATCAGAAATAAAAATGACTGCAAAATATAATAAAGTACATATATTTTGATTATGATATTAATCAATAATTTAACCTGTATCAAAACTTTGGCTTATAATTTGGCATTCAATTTCTCATCAAGAGAAAGAGTAAAGAAAAAAAAAGATACATTAATTGACCAAAATGAAAACTGTTCATTTTCTTCTAATTATTATCTTACATTTTATTTTAAAAAATTACAATAAAAAACAAATAAATTATAGAGAAATCAATGACATAAATATTTCCAGTGAGTTTAGGGACATTTTTCACTTTTAGAACATTAAAATATGAGATCTGGTTTTTCACTTTATACAGGCAAAATATCAAGAACAGTTATTATGATGGAAACTTACTGTCTGTTGTGTGTCCACATAACTACTGATCTATATAAATATAATAGCACTGTCTCTATATTATTAACTGGCCTGTTGCACTCAACCAGACATTTATGGACTTATACAACGCAACATCAATCAAATCAGTTGGAAGAACGACAAGGAAAAAAGTCCGTCACAACAAGAAATTAGATAAACTAAGGTGTCAACAACAAAAAAGACACCAACACGACGAACCACCACCAAACCTCAAAATTAACAGATCCGACCAACAATTAAGCAATGAAGAGATACATCTACTCAACAAAGGTCTTAACTTCACAGTAACACCTAGAAATATCCCATCCATCGAAATGAAAGCCTATCTGGAAGATCTAGCTAGAAGATTGGTGATCCACTCCAGACAAACTGAAAATACCAATAAAACAACGGAAAACAACCATCAGAAAGAAGTCAACTTTGACAACAATTCCATCGACAACCAACAACCCATCTTTCCAGGCAGAATTAAAAACATATATTTCTCTGAAACAACTCAAAACAGTATCTTAAAAAACGTTTTCAAAGAATTTTCACGCAAAACCATCAACATAAGTTCACAGAAAAAAACACTAAAAAACAGCCTCACACGAAAAGATATTAATTCTATAAGCAACTTAAAACAAGACAACAACATCAAAATTCTAAAAGCAAATAAAGACGATGTTATAGTTATAATGAACACAAATGAATATATTTAAAAAAATGAACAACATCTTATCAGATACAAACAAATGTAAACTACTAAACACAAATCCAACAAAAACACATGAAAAACAGTTGAACAAAATACTACTACATATGAAAAACCAACACAATCTTAGAAAACATTTATTATTACCGACGAAAGACCGACTCACGCACACCACAACTATATGGCACCATAAGCCTGATTGCCCACTACGACCCATTATGTCGACCGACGAGTCATTCAACTACAGCCTCGATAAGTATATAACGTGGGCATTTTCTAAATATGTAACATCAAACGGCTCATTTTTCAAAGACTCTTTTAACTTTAAATCTATTTTTATTCAACTAAATCATAAAGCCTTAATGGCCAGTTTTGATGTAATCTCTCTCTTCATAGAAGCACCAACAACTGAAGCCTGCAACATAGCTTTAGAGCTTTATATTCAAGACTCCAAACCATTGATACACATCCCCAACAACCAATTAGCAACCCTTATAGAATTCACTACCACCAAAACTAACTTTATGTTAAAACTACCTACAAATAAATGACCTAAATATGGGGACTCCCATGTCACCAGTTCTAACCAACATTTTTATGATACAGATTGAATCACAAGCGATCAATTCAGCCTTACACCCACCACTATACTGGTACTGATACAATTCCTGGATTCACATCTACAGAACACACGCATAATTTTTTCAATCATGTTAACACTATACACCCTAATATTAAGTTCACCTGTGAACAGGAAGAAAACTAACCAAATAGCATTTCTTAACCTCAAAATCACTAGAACTGATACACAATTCAAAACAGAAATCCACAGAAAAATCACCCATACTGTACGAGTTCGTTGGGACTCAGCACATGAAACAAAGCAAAAACTCAACATATTAAGAAACCAAATAACCACAGCCACAAAACTATGTTCACTTGATAAAATTAGTGATGAAATCAACAAAATAAAATAACACTTCATTTACATCAACAAATTTCCTCCAAAAACCGTGGAAACAATTATATGCACACACCTAGACCAACAACAAATCCCAAGATACAACAAACTACAAAACCTTATACTGCTGCATATTATGGCGTAGTATAGCAAAAAAATAACCAACTTTTGGAAAAAGACTTATAACAAAACACAACATTCCAGTAAACACCAAATTTATTCAAAAAACAGGTACAAAACTAAAGTCTATACTATGTAAAAACAACACTAACAAACACAACATCAACATTATTTATAAAATACAATGTAACAACTGCCACGACTTCTATATTGGAGAAACAAGCAGAAAAAATGGAAACTAAATTCAAAGAATAAAAAATACCATCACCTTTTGAACACTGCAAATAAAATAAACACAACATGACCATAGAAAATATCCAGGTACTAAGTAGGGAAACAGATATATACATACGTAAATCAAAGAAGCCTTACTTATACAGCAACTAAAATAAAAATTAAACAAATATAAAGGAACGCGAACTCCCTCTTTGTCAACTTGAAGATGACCTAAGAAGGTCGAAAAGATTGTTCTCTACTTTATTTTAATAAAGGTTTTGATACCCATACTAGCCTTTTTGAGGTACACACAATAGTACTGTCTAATGTATGTCCACGTAACTACTCATCAATATAAATATAATAGTATTGTCCGTTGTACATCCATGTAGCTATTGATCTATATAAATATATTAGTACTGTTTAATGTATGTTGACGTAACTACTGATCTATATAAATATAATAGTACTGTATGCAAATATAAATATAATAAACGAAGAAAAAATAAGTTAATAAGCAATGTTTATTAACTTTGTGTTAAAGTTTCGTTTATCCATATTTGGGAAGATTCATCAGAAGGTTAAATGTATTTTGTTCCATCTACAAAAAAATTGTTAGTGTAATTTTGAGTTACAGTTATTGGGATTTCGTGTATCTGTTATTTTATAAATATACTGTATTAAATATTATTAAATATCTCGTTTAATGAGGTTAGTGCGTTATATAATTATTTAGTGATTTTATGTTTATGATAAAAAAAAAAATAAATAATATGCTGATTATTAAATATCTCATTTTCCAGTACATTTGTAGGACTAACAATCTGGAATGTATTAATATATATAATATAAAGAAGTGAACTCTTTTGAAGAAAGTTCAGAATCTTAAATTTATGATTTATTCAGCAAATTAAAAATATGATTCAGTTGTCACCTAAGTGTATCAGATATATTAGAGATGATTATCTTCTCTGTTTAATTATTTATACTTCTTTCCTATTAAAGAGAATGCATCATGTATGAACTCTCTCCTTTATAACGTTTCTGTGTGTCACTTTCTCATACACTTAACTGGTAGTTAAAATGTATTATTTACTTAGACTATATTGTATTATATAGTATATAAAAAAAATTGAACTGATATGTAAAAAGAATCTTATATACACGTAACTTGTGAATGTTTCCCAGAATGTGATATTTCTTTATTATTTTGCGTACTTTAACCTGGATAATGTGGAGAGATTTAAAACTAACATTTGTATTCATGGGCCTCATATGTTACAACTCGCTGCGATTTGCTTAAAACAGCTGGGTTGGAACTGTTGCAGATCCATTTTTCGATAGTCCATGTGTCTTAAGTTGATTTGTATTTGTTTGTTTTCCAATGCTACTAGGAATAAAGGAAACGAACCTCTCAGAAGTTCTAAATCCACAATCGAACACATCTTTATGATCTTAATGGACGAATATTTTGCGTCAGAAAGGGATGGTAGGTACCCTTCCCATAAACAAACGTTTCTCAGTGACTGTTTATGTTCATTTGTTTCATTGTTGTTAAGTACAATGATACATGATGAGTTTTTTATTTATTTAATCCATCGTAGGCGTTGTAACCTAATTTTTAGCATTATAACTTTTACTGACACGATTAAGAAATATCATGTTAAATGTCGTCCTCATATGTCTAGTTCCACCGCGATTTTATATCATATGTGGCAGTCACGTGGTTCCTAAAATCACTTGCACTCGAGCCTATTTTTATTTAGAAGTATCAAAAACACCGGCACATGACTGTCGTCGTAAATTGTTGTTTATTGTTTCATGTTTGTTCCACAGCAATGCCTAAGTATGCTCTTTGGTGTGTCCACCAGGAGGAATCTAATCCTGGATTTCAGCCGAGGGGCAGGTAGTACATGGGAGACATTTTTTAATCAATCACTTTTAAACATAAAATACGATATTAATTCCGGGTGATCAGAAGAAGATATTAACATCAAATAATCAGGATAGGATATTTGCACCCGAATCAGTGAAATATAAAATTTACTAACTGTATTATAATTTATTTCTTGTCAAGCACAAAGCTACACGACAGACTATCTGTCCTGCGGCTACCACGGGTGTCGAAACCTGATTCCCAGCGGTATAAATAATGTTACTGTACTTATAAATTAGAGACAGCAGTATTCGCTTCTTTTATAAAACGTGGTCGTTATATATATAAACTTTAGTTGCCCTATTCATAAACAGTAGTCACTCTACTGAAACAAACCTAATGACTGTATTTATAAACTCCATTCCGTATATATATATAATCGCAGTAATTATTTTTATGAAATTATATCTATAAACCGAAGCCCCTGTATTCATAATGCACACTTTTTACTCACTGTATTGGTGAATCTTAATCTTCTGTGATTACGTTTCACATGTACACGTAGTTTAAATTTAACTGTTTATAGAATAATTCTCCAAACATACCAGGTACATGAGCTACAAGTGACCACTAACAGCTTCTTATTCCATAATTTTACTTCATTTCTATATTTTTTCCGAATATTTTAAACTCGTCTCATTATCTTCTAACCGCAGTTCGTAGAGCGGTTCTGAGTTTCTTAGTATTTTTCAAACAAATTTTTATCTCTTAGCTCTGTCATCTCTTAACCGAGTTAAGATCTAATTACAGTTACGGACTCAGGAAGTCCAACCCTTTAGATTGATGTATTTGACCACACACAAGGCCTTGTAGCTTAATTTACTCAAGTCATGCCTAAACGAATTTCAAATCGCACGGCTATGGAGGTTTCCTTCTTGTTTGTATTTTAATCTAGTCGTAACACAACTTTATTAACGTTTATAATTATGATGATAATTTTGTGTTGGTGAATTAGTAAATGAAGTTGAGACTAACACAAACCTTATAAGATAACCAAACGTCATAAGAGATTATTGGATTAATGGACGAAAATACTTCTAGTAACGAGGGAATCCAAATAACGATATACTATGTTCTGATCTTTAAAGGTCATAGACAACCTGTTTACATATATAATTCACTGCTTTAATTATATGATTAATTAACCTAATTTTTAATTATATATTATTGTTCATTGTTACTTTACTAGTGAAACACGGTCTTCTTGTTACTACCTTATTGTTTCATTAGTTTAGATATACAGTAACATATGGTTGCGCTAGTTTAAACTACATTATTGTTTATTAGTTGGTGTATCATACTTTGTTGTTACCATAATTTACACTGTCTTAATAATTATACGTTCCGTGGCCTTATTTTTACATTAATTACTTGTTCCGTAGCTCTATTGTTACATTAGTTATACACTGTACGTTCTGTGGCCTTATTTTTACATTAATTACTCGTCCGTAGCTCTATTGTTACATTAGTTATACACTGTACGTTCTGTGGCCTTATTTTTACATTAATTACTCGTTCCGTAGCTCTATTGTTACATTAGTTTTACACTGTACGTTCTGTGGCCTTATTTTTACATTAATTACTCGTTCCGTAGCTCTATTGTTACATTAGTTATACACTGTACGTTCTGTGGCCTTATTTTTACATTAATTACTCGTTCCGTAGCTCTATTGTTACATTAGTTATACACTGTACGTTCCGTGGCCTTATCGTTAAATTAGTTATCGTTTCGTACCCTTATTGTTACATTAGTTATACCTTCGGTAGTCATATTGTTAAATTAGTTATACCTTCGGTAGTCATATTGTTAAATTAGTTATACCTTCGGTAGTCATATTGTTACATTAGTTATACGTTCCGTAGCTACCTTGGTTAAACATCAGTTTAATTTGAGTATAACGTTTTGTTACTTGAATCTGCTCCAGTCGATATATATACACAGTTAATCTGTTTAGTAATATTTCCATCAGTACTTGTAGAATAAACACTTCATCTTGAAAGACTACTATAGCTGTGTTTCAATAAATGTTCCACTGCTCTAGTTATATTTCAGTAAATGTTCCACTTCCTTCACAGTTCTCTGAACAGCGACACATCCTGATTCTGAGTTTGTCAT
This sequence comes from Tachypleus tridentatus, assembly GCF_004210375.1. Classification (NCBI taxonomy): domain Eukaryota; kingdom Metazoa; phylum Arthropoda; class Merostomata; order Xiphosura; family Limulidae; genus Tachypleus; species Tachypleus tridentatus. The sequence goes on from NC_134830.1 coordinate 49,132,709, forward strand.
ATTTCATCAAAGTGAACATATTCGAAAGACCAAACGAAATAGTTATAAAGTCAGAGTAACACATAATTACACAGAACTTTCTATAGAGAAACTTCAATATATTAATTAATTTTACTTGTTTCTCAGTTTATAAAAATGAAATTGGACCTTTAACCCTTCACTAGTGTTAACAAGATATTGTGTGAATCCTGTTAATCTCGGATCTCTTTATTTCATCTTTTTAATCGGATTTTGTTGATAAACGTGTCAACTTTTTGATAAGGCTTCATCTTCAAATAACTTTTGTTTGTTTTAGGATATTATCTTGAAGAGTTGTCTTCAAAAGTTGGCAGACTAGAGGGAAGGCAGCTAATTCACAACACCCGTCACGAAGTCATAAGTTATTCGTGTCTAATCGAATAGGGAGATTGTATCTTTACTTTAATAGTTCACGTACAACACCTAAAGTGCGGACTGCGATCCTGTAGTAAGGGGTCGCGATCCACGAACCTTCAGATCCGTTCAGCTACCCACTTCAGTCTGTCAATATCAAACAGTAAGTAATTCAGATGAATTTTCCGTAATTTATGTGAAAGCAAATAAGTGATAAGTAATTTAAAATAAATAATTTTGGGTAAAAAATAATTACATCATTTACTATAGTAGTCGACAGAGCACGAATAAGCCTGTATAGAAACCCGAAGATGAAGATATCCCTCAATCAATGTTCGAACTCGGGTAAACCCCATAGGTCTTTACACCGCTGTTGTGACCAACGATTCATTAAATCTGTTTGTACTCCTAAGTGTCACAGCTCGGGTGGTTAAAATAACACTAGAGCTCGTATCGTACCGAAGTGTTCCACAGCACTTCTTGTTCTTCAAGATGGCTTTGAAACCTTTACGAAATTTCTTGTTCAAGAAAGCATAAATAACTGGATTTATGCAGCTATTGGAAGAACCCAACCACTGGGCAATTGGAGCAGCAATAATAAGAACATTTTCTTCTAGACTATTTGGTTCGATGTCTCCTCCGACCTTGATGCGAGTGAATATTATATAAAGAGGTAACCACGACACCACAAATATGATCACTACCACCAACATCATTTTCACCACTTTCAGCTTGGACCGTTGGATGACGCTATTGACTTGAGCATTTCCGTCCGTTTCGCCCGGAATTTGTCTTCTCCACACCTTTATCCAGATCCCCACGTAGCAAGCGGTGATTAGACAGAGAGGAAGAAGGTAACACAGCACCAGGTTGGCGAAGATAAAGTACAGCAGCTCTGAGGAAGGGTGGGGCCACATCTCCACACACAGCTCCACCTCAGGAAGATCGGGAATAATAGGAGAGAGAGAAAAGTGGACAGCCCAGGGCAGAGATATTAATAGTGAAGAACTCCAAATGGAGATAACAATTTTCTTAGCAATACTTGCTGTTATCTGACCTTTCATTGGATAGCAGATGGCGAGGAACCTGGAGAACCAGAGAAGACTTAAGTAAAACATTATGATGTCATATTCCAGTGATTTTTTTTCATTTATAATATGAAGAAAAACTTGTATGTTCCTTGTGAATTGTTAGAAATGCCCCTAAGGGTAACGTAACGAAGTACGTCTGTTTTTGGACTACAAATCAAACTTTCGGTTTTGAGAAAAATGCTTTGACTAATTATATGATTTTTTTTCTTAGATTATAAGACAGGATTATTAGTACGTATATTAGTTCTAGTTAATGACACTGTTTGCATGTTACTAATGTTTGTTCTAATTAGTTATACTGTTTACATGTTACTAATGTTTGTTCTAGTTAATGACACTGTTTACATGTTACTAATGTTTGTTCTAATTAATTATACTTTTACATGTTACTAATATTTGTTCTAGTTAATGGCACTGTTTATATGCTACTAATGTTTATTTTAATCAGTTATACTGTTTACGTGTTACAAAGGTTTGTTCTAGTTAATAACACTGTTTACATGATACTAATGTTTGTACTAGTTAATGATACTGTTTACATGTTACTTATGTCTGTTCCATGTTTGTTACTAATGTTTGTTATAATTAGTTATACTGATTACATGTTACTAAGTTTTGTTCTAGTTAATGACACTGTCTACATATTACTAATGTTTGTTCTAATTAATGATACTGTTCACATGTTATTAATGTTTGTTCTAGTTAACGCACTGTTTACTAATGTTTATTAATTAACTGTTTACATATTACTAATTTTTGTTCTTATACTGTTTACGTGTTACTAAGGTTTGTTCTAGTTAATGGCACTGTTTATATGCACTGTTTTTGTTTTAATGATACTGTTTAATGTTTGTTCTAGTTAATGACTGTTTACATGTTACTGATGTTTGTTCTAGTTAGTTATTCTGTTTACATGACACTGTTTACATGATACTAATGTTTGTTCTAGTTAATGACTGTTTACATGTTATTGATATTACTGATGTTACTTCTATTTTAAATGACACTGTTTACATGTTATTAATGTTTGTTCTAGTTAACGACACTGTTTACATGTTACTAATGTTTGTTCTAATTAGTTATACTGTTTACATATTACTAATTTTTGTTCTAATTAATTATACTCTTTACATGTTACTAATATTTGTTCTAGCTAATGGCACTGTTTATATGCTACTAATTTTTGTTTTAATTAGTTATACTGTTTACGTGTTACAAATGTTTGTTTTAGTTAATGACACTGTTTGCATGTTACTAATGTTTGTTCGAATTAGTTATTCTGTTTGCATGTTACTTGTGTTTGTTCCAATTATACTGTTTACATGCTACTAATGTTTGTTCCAATTATACTGTTTACATGTTACTGATGTTTCTTCTAATTAATTATACTGTTTACATGTTACTGTTTTTTTTAGTTAATGACACTGTTTACATGTTACTAATGTTTGTTCTAATTAATGACACTGTTTACATGTTATTAATGTTTGTTCTAGTTAACGACACTGTTTACATGTTACTAATGTTTGTTCTAATTAGTTATACTGTTTACATATTACTAATTTTTGTTCTAATTAATTATACTCTTTACATGTTACTAATATTTGTTCTAGCTAATGGCACTGTTTATATGCTACTAATTTTTGTTTTAATTAGTTATACTGTTTACGTGTTACAAATGTTTGTTTTAGTTAATGACACTGTTTGCATGTTACTAATGTTTGTTCGAATTAGTTATTCTGTTTACATGTTACTAGTGTTTGTTCCAATTATACTGTTTACATGCTACTAATGTTTGTTCCAGTTAATGATACTGTTTACATGTTACTGATGTTTCTTCTAATTAATTATACTGTTTACATGTTACTGTTTATTTTAGTTAATGACACTGTTTACATGTTACTAATGTTTGTTCTAGTTAATGACACTGTTTACATATTACTAATGTTTGTTCTAATTAGTTATACTGTTTACATGTTACTAATGTTTGTTCTAGTTAGTTATACTGTTTACATATTACTAATGTTTGTTCTAATCAGTTATACTGTTTACGTGTTACAAAGGTTTGTTCTAGTTAATAACACTGTTTACATGATACTAATGTTTGTTCTAGTTAATGACTGTTTACATGTTACTGATGTTTGTTCTAGTTAATGACACTGTTTACATATTACTGATGTTAGTTCTAATTAAAGACACTGTTTACATGTTACTGATGTTAGTTCTAATTAATGACACTGTTTACATGTTACTAATGTTTCAGACTTTAATTAGTTGTTTGTGTACACTGTAGAGTTCTTGAGCTAATTTTCTCTGCCTGTATTGTGTGTTCCTTACTGTGTTTCTAACTAGTAATCTTTTATTAGAAGAGTTTAAGAATGTGATTTGGCAAGAAGTAAATATCCAAGAAATTTGTTAAAACTAATAAACTAAGTACTGTTCCAGTCCAATTGAAAGAGATTTGTTTCGTAAAGATCCAAGTGTTTATTTGGCCTCTGACTCTACACCAATAAGAATAGTTAAATAATTTAATTAAAACTAATAGAAAACACACACAAACAACAATGAAAGGAAAAAGAAAAGGCTTAATTAATGGCGGTAATAAAAGTAATCTGAATGTGTTTTCTTACCACAGTTAACTGTTTTTACCACACTGACGACTCAGTGATACCTTTAAGGGTTATTTTTTATGTCAGAGTTAAAATAATATTCCTACTGTTTAGTTTAGGACTTAACAACAAACAAACAATGAATACAAACAAATAACATTTTCAGGCTGAATATTCCTGTGTCAATAAACACGGACTTGAGTAAAATAGCCCCAAACCTGCACCTCGTTGTTATTTTTCCTGCTGGAATTGGAAACTTAGCATTATAGTCGACATTACTGAATGTACATAAATTTACATAAGTTTCAGCAGGTTGAACTGGTCAGTCACGTGGATATGTGAGATAATGTGTTGTTATATACTTACTTCCAACAAACATTAAAAAGATGTTACACGAGCTGTTAATTGAATGTTTTCTAAAGTTATCTCACTATATCTATCTTTCAGGGACCTTTGCTACTTTAGTACATGAAGTCTACACTTTCTAAATGGATCTTGTAGAAACATATTGCGAGAATCAGTGATTATAATATCCATAGCTGGCAGAATTGAAAACATCTGTATGTTCCAACCAAGCAGTGCTCTAGGAGAAGATGAGCCATCAGGTGTTGTTTGACTGTACAAATAATTAGAGTTTACCAGTAGAATTAAGGCACATTTTCTTAGTTCAAATCTATGAGAAAATGATCAAGTAAATAGATTAATTAGAGATGATTGTGTTTTAGTTCTACAGATATCAGTCCCGAGAGAACCAAATCTTTTTTTTAGGGGGAGGGTGTTTGAAATTCCGCACAAAACTACACGAGAGTTGTCTGTGGTTAACGTCCCTAATTTTTTATTAATACGTTAGGAAAAAGGCAGATAGTCAATACCATTCAGCAAGTCTTGGGATACACTTTAACCAGCGAATAATAAGATTGAGTGTCACATTATAACGCCTCAATGGCTAAAAGAGCAAATATGTTTGGGGTAACTGGATCGTAGTCGTGATCAGCAGGTATCGAATCGAAAACAGCTAACCGCCAGACTTTGAGTTGTGTGACTAAACAAAACCTATAAGAATTCACTGTGATTCAACCTATGTAAACAATTAACTGTGATAACTCTGTGTAAGCACACTGTATCTTCTTTTAGTTGTATTGTGAAAATAAAGATGTTTATTTTATCACACTTCTCCATTTTCCTTGTTTCAAGCACATAAAAAACTTAGTCAAGTTATCAAATGCTGTACTCCACATTCATCCTGGCCGAATCTGCTGTTATTAGAGGATTTAACTGTCTGATACTTGTATGGAAATCAGTTTACCTGGAAACAGCTCAGTTTTCTATTGATAAATTTGTTTTCTATTTTTGTTTAAACGCAAAGATGTATAATGGGCTATGCCACTCATAGGTACCAAACCCAAATTTTAGCATAGTGAATAATGGGGGAGAGGTTATTTTTCTTGAAAACTAAAATTATTATTTGTAACGCAGTAGCCTTGGAAACAATTATTTGTTCACTCAAGTATACTTGGAATTCGAATAAAATATGTAATCAGGAGAACTTATATTTAGTATTTTCAACCTAAATAGCTCTTTATTCGACACGTAGTATAAATGGTTAGGTCATAGGTGATTTACACCTGCTAAACAGGAGTGGAGGGAACCATTCAGAATACCCATGGTCTAACTTTCTAACTCCTCGGTTCCAAAAAGTAGGTTGGAAAAATACTATAGCGTCTACAGTTTTCAAAGCTGGGATGCATGGAATGTTACTAAGCCTAGTCCTGACGTGTGTGTGTGTGTGTGTTTTCTTATAGCAAAGTCACATCGGACTAACTGCTGAGTCCGCCGAGAAGAATCGAACCACTTATTTTAGCGTTGTAAATCCGTAGACTTACCGCTGTACAAACGGGGAACAATCTTGACGTAAGTAGGTTTTCGTTAAGTTCTATTACAAATATTTACATAACTACGCTTAATCTTTTAAAAGTATGGTCACAACATGTGATATGAAAAGGTTTAATTCAACGAGAAAGAAAACCTAGTTAAAGTTTTATTCCTCTTTGACAAGAAATATATTAATTTAAATCTCAGGTATTTTTATGTTTACTGCGTGAAAATACTGTAAGAGAATATTATTATTATTATTATAGAACTTTGTGTATTATATTTCCACTTTTTTATTATCCGTTATTCAAACCACACTTTTAGAACATAAGAAAAGTTATAGAGTTTTTTTCAAGAAGCGAAAAACGTCAAAATAGAGTTTGATTTATGATAACTTATTGGAATAAAATGTCAACGCCCTCTATCTAGATAATAACACGCCCAGCTGCTACATTTTACAGACAAGTGTAAATTATATACGCAAGTCACTGTTCAGCGACGTGGGTGATTTGTAAGAATTTCGAAATTTCAAAATGGAATAAACCAATATATCTTTTAAATCTAATCAGTTAAATCTGTCATGTGTGTATAATATATATCCATAATCTTATGAACGACAAGGCCACATATCATTATGTGTTGTTGTTATTTTTAACATGGTATGAAAAAACAAAACATAAAACATTGCACTTAAAAAACTTGAAATGATGCTGCTCTGAATTTGTAGTTCTCAATAACCTAGCCATTTTGAAACTAGATCACATGGCATAATAACGGTGATTGTTTTACACTTTCTATATTGCAGGACCGTTAAACTTTGTCTTATTGAGTGCTTGGTTTGTAACACTGACGTCAATGTTTCTATAGTGTCGTTAAAGATGATTATTGGAACCAAATGTCACTCAGCCTGGAGTGTTACTGGAAGTAAAATAAATAATGTATAAAACAAAATTTAACTCAACCTCAAGTGTTGTTGGAAATTTAAAAAAAGTGTGTAAAACAAAGTGTAACTCAACCTGAAGTGTTGTTCGAAGTAAAATAAATAATGTATAAAACAAAATTTAACTCAACCTCAAGTGTTGTTGGAAATTTAAAAAAAGTGTGTAAAACAAAGTGTAACTCAACCTGGAGTGTTGTTCGAAGTAAAATAAACAATATGTAAGTGCCACCGACCGACTCATAAATCATTTTGTTTCCTAAGGAATTAATTAATTATGTAGAGAATAATAAAAGAAAGATGTTCGTTTTTCTAAGAACAGTTACGAACAAATAAATATTTCTTAATGTGTGTGTTACTTTTGTTCTAGATTCCTATTAATTGAGCTAAACCTTTTATTCTGTGGGAATCACTTATAAAATAATATTGAGTGATTTCTTGATTAAACTAGAGATAGTAGGTCATACTGGGTCAAACTCAATTCATGATATAGTAGGTCATACTGGGTCAAACCACTCAATGAGTAAAGATAGGGTCATACTGGGTCAAACCACTCAATTCATGAGTAAACTAAAGATAGTAGGTCATACTGGGTCAAACCACTCAATTCATGAGTAAACTAAAGATAGGAGGTCATACTGGGTCAAACCACTCAATTCATGAGTAAACTAAAGATAGTAGGTCATACTGGGTCAAACCATTCAATTCATGAGTAAACTAAAGATAGTAGGTCATACTGGGTCAAACCACTCAATTCATGAGTAAACTAAAGATAGGAGGTCATACTGGGTCAAACCACTCAATTCATGAGTAAACTAAAGATAGTAGGTCATACTGGGTCAAACCACTCAATTCATGAGTAAACTAAAAATAGGAGGTCATACTGGGTCAAACCACTCAATTCATGAGTAAACTAAAGATAGGAGGTCATATTGGGCCAAATCACTAATTTCATGAGTAAACTAAAGATAGGAGGTCCTACTGGATCAAATTACCCATTGTCTGAATAAATTAAACGTAGGAGATTCTCCTGGATAAAATTACTTATTTTCTGAGTAAACTAAACGTTGAATCTCCTACTGGATCAAATCACTAATTCCCTGAGAGTAAACTCGGCGTAGGAGATCCCACTAGTACATAACTTATTTCAGTTCGTGTTTATTCATATGCTAATACTAAGCAACAAAGAAGCAAACAAAAGAAAAGTACGTAAAAATTAAAGTATTAAAATTCTTTACATTTTAAAGTTAAATTACCAGAAACTGTAAGATTTATATTTACTTAACGTAATCTGAACCAGTTCAATAATCCTAGAGTTTAATCATACACTTCTTAAATACATTTTTGTTTCATTAGAACTTTTATCGAGTTCTTTTTTCGGTAAAGTACCGTGTTCTATATCTTTAGTCCTAAGTTTCTTATCGATTTCTTTACAGTGGTTTGAGGCGATCAGTATTCACGGTTACGTCGTTTTGTGAATTATAAATGGATGTGGCAATTGGAGCATACTGATAATTTTATGTTGTATAACATACATAAAATTACATATTAAGTAACTATTTATTTTATGAATAATTAATACTTTGCTCTTATGAAACAACAGACATTTTTTTTTTGTTATGCACAAAACTATACAATCTGCTCTCTGTGCTGTGCTCGTCATGAGTATCGAATTACACTATGTAACAAAATTTTTACTTTTTCTTGTTCCTGGGCAGAAAGTGTTATTTCCCAATTGCTTTTGTAACCTGGGAGCGTATAACGAAAACATGATGGGAGACTATATTTGGGGACTGATACGTGAAAGTGATTTACATTACAGTCGCAAATATCAAAAAAAAACTACTCACTTCTAAACATTTGTATAACTTTAGTGTAAATACATGTAAATCTTGATTCATATGTCGTTTTATTTAAACCTTATGTGAATGAAAATGTGCAAATTTGCCCGTTTTTACATAGAAAATAGGGTAATTTCTAAATTTCATTATTCAGGTAACAAAAGAAAAGTTTGAAGGGAATAATGGCCATTTTCTGTACTTTTACAACATAAGCAATTAAGAAATAACACATACCACCCAGGAACAAAATTTGTGTTACATAGTGTTATCAAAAAAGAGTGTGAAGGCTCGCTATATTAAAAACTGGGTTTCGATACTCGTGATAGGTACACCCCAGGTTGCGCATTGTGCAGCTTCGGGTTAACGAAATGAGCATAAATAAATTGATTTTATTCGCTCGTTTCTTATGTGGCACAAATTAATTTTAAAAAGTCTTACCTTTCAAAAGAAATAGCCACTAACGTGTTAATAGAGGCACTGACGGACACCCCTTGTAAGTACGACACTGCTTTACACATAAACCAGCCCAAGATCCAAGCTAATGATAAAAAAAAAAGATATGTTAAACCCCAAAATTTCAAATAATAAAATATTTTAAACAAATCGACTTGGACAGTGTACTTAAAACTGGTCAAGAATTTTCAAAACTAAAGTTTTAAGCACAATATACCAAATTACAGATATTCAGTGGCCAACTGAAGGTTATATATTTTATGTCATATCAAACGCAGATTCTAATCACTGTCTTAATACAACTCAACACATACTGAACTTTCTGTATCTTTACACAACTCAACACACACTGTACTTTCTGTATCTTTACACAACTCAATACATACTGTACTTCCAACTCAACATGTATCTTATCTTTATACAACTCAACACATACTGTACTTTCTGTATCTTTACACAACTCAACACACACTGTACTTTCTGTATCTTTACACAACTCAATATATATTGTACTTCCTGTATCTTTATACAACTCAACATATACTGTACTTTCTGTATCTTTACACAACTCAACACATACTGTATTTTCTGTATCTTTACACAACTCAATACATTCTGTACTTCCTGTATCTTTATACAACTCAACACATACTGTAGAAAAGAACAACTATACTGTACTTTCTGTAACTTTAGAGAACTCAACACGTACTGTTACTTTCTGTATCATTACACAACTCAGCACATTGTACGTTCTGTGCCTTTCCATAAATCAACACGTACTGTACTTTCTTTATTTTTACACGACTCAACAAAGAAAAGTCACCCTCAGAAGAACATTTTAACAGTTTTTTTACGTTTATCACAAATCAAATCTTATTTTGAAGTAGTATTCCTATCCACTTTGCTCTTGATAAACCGCATGATGAAGAAGTCAAGCAGGTTCCTTAAAATAATTCTTCCCAGCTTGTAGGGTGAACAAAGTTGGTCAAATCAGCATGGTAGAGACTTCCTGGTATACTGTGTTGAAATTATCTTTGGAGATCTACTAGGTCATTTCATACAAGTATACTGTGTTAAATTTATCTTTGGAGATCTACTAGGTCATTTCATACTAGTGTTAAATTTATCATTTAGGTCATTTCATACAAGTATACTGTGTTAAATTTATCTTTGGAGATCTACTAGGCCATTTCAAACAAACTGTAGTCTCACTCTGAAGGTATTCTTCCACAACCCAAGTAGGACGTGGGTGACATTGTCATCCATATTACCAAATAGCCACCAATAACACCAGAAAAAAAGTGTAAACTCACCCATTTACACGTAGATGGGCATGAAACAAGAATTTCACTTGAATCCAAGACGGTGGTGAAACAACGTTGAAATAACACTTGTTGAAGCATCTAAGGTAGCACGACAACATTGAAACAACACTTGGTTCTACATCTAAGGTAACAGGACAACGTTGAAACAACACTTTGTTCTACATCTAAGGTAACAGAACTACATTGAAATAACACTTGGATCTACACCTAGGGTAACACTACAACATTAAAATAACATTTGGTTCTACATCTAAGGTAGCACAACTACATTGAAACAACATTCGGGTCTACATCTAAGATAGCAGGACAGTGTTGAAGCAACACTTTTCGATACATCTAAGACAGTAGGACAACATTGAAATAACATTTGGGTCTACATCTAAGGTAACAGGACAACATTGAAGCGACATTTGGGTTTACACCTAAGGTAGCAGGACAACGTTGAAACAAAACATGGTTCTAAACCTAAGGAAGCAGAACAACGTTAAAAACATAGTTCTATATTTAAGGAAGCATGACAACATTGTAACAATACTTTGGTCTACACCTAAGTAGGACAACATTAAAACAAAACATGGTTCTATATCTAAGGTAGCAGGACAACATTGAAACAACACTTGGTTGTTCCTCTAAGGCAACTGGACAACATGGAAACAATACTTGGTAGTACACCTAAAGCAGCAGGACAACATAGAAACAATACTTGGTAGTACACCTAAAGCAGCAGGACAACGTTGAAACAATACTTGGTAGTACACCTAAAGCAGCAGGACAACATAGAAACAATACTTGGTAGTACACCTAAAGCAGCAGGACAACATAGAAACAACACTTGGGTCTACACCTAATGCAGCAGGACAACGTTAAATCTCACCAGGTTGTAGCGTACTGGGCTTACGTTACCAAACTTAAATATGTTCTTGGTTAATAATGGTTAAAACTGTTAAAACAAAGACTAAAAGTGATGGGAAACATTAAATTCTATGAGGTGGTGCATCCGGTTATAAGCACAAGGTTCTGGAATATACAATAAAAACAATATAAATATAATATAAGACCTAGAGTAAAATTTATGAATTTAACAATAAAAATCAAACTTTCTGCCTTCATCACGCACACTATAAGATTGACATATATATATACATCTGTAGCTTTTTTAAATTTTTATTGTCTTTCAAAATATCTGGTGCATACTAGAGAGGCTTATAGATTTTGATAAAAAATTAGAGAAAACTGACTGCCTTCTCCACGATCACACATACTGATGAAGCCGCAAAAACGAAACGCTGGATAAAATTTAAAAACTATTACCTATGTCTAGAGAATAAAGGTCGTTTTCTCTAAACGTTTTATCAGTAGCGTTTAATAAACCATGATAAACAGTTATTCATAACAAATACTGAGTGTCATATGAATAGGTAATTATTTTAACACAAGGATTCTTCACTTTTAAAATCTTTAACTGCCTAATTCTCCAGTACCTTAGCAGAAACACCAAACATGTTTTTCTCATTCAATATCTCCAAACAAGTATTAAAAATAAATAAAAAAATTTAAATTATCCAGATTGTTCTTTTCTTCTCTCTTTTTAGTTTCTTGAAGAATAGCATTGTTTGAACAAACCTATCTAAATACACAAAAACAACTAAATATTGGCACCCAAGTGACCCATAAGTAAATTTATAAATCATGTTTCAATATGAGTGGTGGGCAGTGCACATTTAATGTATTGTGTATGGTGTTACCTCTTTAACTACATGTGTGGTGTTATGTTTTTAACTAGAGGTATTATATTATCTCTTTAATGAGAGATATGTCGTTATCTCTTTAACTACAGATATGGCGTTATCTCTTTCAACAGAGGTATAGTATTATCCCGTTAATTAGAGATATGGGTTATCTCCTTACCTACAGGTCTGAGGTTATCTCTTTAACCAGAGCTATAGTGTTATCTCTTTAACTAGAAATATGGTATTATCTCTTTTATTAGAGGCATGATGTTATCTTTTAACTACAGGTATGGTATTATCTCGTTACTTAGAGATATGGTGTTTTCTTTTTACCTACAGATATGGTGTAATCTCTTAAACTAGAGGTATGTGGTTTTATCTTTAACTACAAGTATGATGTTATATATTAACTACAGGTTCGACATTATCTCTTCAACTAAAAGTATGGTATTAACTCTTTAACTACAGATGTATTATCTCTTTAACTACATATACGAGGGCTGTTCAAAAAATACGCGGACTGTTTGAATTGCGCGGCTCCATTTGGTTCTAGGGGAATCCGCTTGGTGTCGCTAGGTTTGCACAGATAAACTGATTACGACGCCATTTCCCGATTGCAGATACCTTCATTTGTGTATTAGCTACGCGGTTTTAAGTGAAGTGTGATTTTTTCGTTTGGCGGATTTCAGAATGAATGACCTGAAGGAGCAACGACTTGCTGTGAAATTTTGTGTTAAACTTGGAAAATCTGCGACTGAAACTTTTGTTATGCTTAACACGGCTTACAGGTGATGTTGCTATGAAGCGTACGGCATGTTTCAAGTGGCATGAACTTTTTAAGAATGGTCGACAGTCCATTGAAGATGATGAGCGTCCTGGACGTCCTTCCACGTCAACTGACGGCCCACACGTCGACAAAATCAACACCCTGGTGCGATCAAATCGACGTCTGACTGTCAGGGAGCTTGCTGAAGAGTGTGGGATATCAGTTGGATCTTGTTACGAGATTTTGACCGAAAAATTGAAGATGCACCGCATTGCTGCGAAATTCAGCCCTCAGAACTCGTGAGTTTTTGGCCAAACACTCGATCACTGTTCTTCCCCACCCCACCCCCCTACTCCCCTGACCTTGCTCCTTGCGATTTTTTCTTGTTCCCCAAACTCAAAAGACCCTTGAAAGGAAGAAGCTTTGAGACGATTCCCGAGATTAAGGCAAATGCGACGAAGGAGCTGGAGGACATTACAAAAGAAGCGTACCAGGACTGTTTCAACAAGTGGAAACACCGTTGGGATAAGTGTGTGCGTTGGGGAGAAGAGTACTTTGAAGGGGTCCCAGACCTGTAACATCTAAATAAAGTACATTTTGTTTTATGACGTCAGTCCGCGTATTTTTTAAACAGACCTCGTATGGCATTATCTACTTAAATAGCGATATGGTATTATTTCTTTAACTAGAGGTGTGGTATTACCTCTTTAGTAAAAGGTATGGTATTATATCTTTAACTACAGATATGATGTTATCCCTTTAACTACAGATATGGTTTAACTATTTAACTAGAGGTATGGTGTTATCTCTATTACTATAGGTATTGTACTATCTCTCTAACAGACAAACCTACACAATAGTTACATTATATTACTGTTTCTCTATACAGACAAACCTACACAATAGTTACATTATATTACTGTTTTTCTATACACATGAACCTACAAAGTAGTTACATTATATTACCGTCTGTCTATGCAGAAGAACCTACATAGTAGTTACATTATATTACTTACTGTCTGTCTATACACAAGAACCTACGCAGTAGTTTCATTATATTACTGTCCCTCTGTACAGACGAACCTAGATAATAGTTACATTATATTACTGTCTATCTATACAGACGAACCTACATAATAGTTACATTATATTATTGTCTGTTTATACTGACGAATTTTCACAGTAGTTACATACTATAATACTTACTATGACTAAAACATGTAGTGTAAAGTTTATTATTAATAGATAGAAAATCTTTTGTAACGCAGTCATTCTAAGATACAGGTTCTGCGTCTGGTATGCTACGTTAATATATATTAACATAAACCAGGTACCTTCGTGGTAATCGTGGAAGAAAGTGAGAAGACAATATTAAGTCACAATAGAAAGAGATTGCATTTCATGACATGATGTTCACCGAGACTTATGCCGCCGGTACAATCAGAACTTAGAAGAAACGCAAAGATGGATGTGAATACATAGGCTATAAATCAAAAGACACCAGCAGTGGGAAGAAGACTAGTGTCATAACTTGACTTATTTCAGGATTTGGAGTAAGAAAGATGTTAAGAGGAAAAAGAAGAATAAGAAACAGTACATCAATACAAATCCTATTTGACAATGGAAGAAAAATAACGCCACGAATACAAGAGATACAATTATGTAAAAACCAATTTTGTTTATAAACAGATAGAAAACGTAGAACCAAAACAATATCCGGAAGACACAACACAATAAATTACATCAAAGAAACAAAATATGATCCCAGTTAGTTACCTCAAACCAACTAAATACAATCCCAGTTAATCACGTGGAACCAACAAAATACAATCCCAGTTAATCACATCAAACCAACAAAATACAACCCCAGTTAATTACATCAAACAAAAAATACAATCCCAGTTAATTACATCAAACCAACAAAATACAATCCCAGTTAATTACATCAAACAAAAAAATGCAATCCCAGTTAATTACATCAAACCAACAAAATACAATCCAAGTTAATTACATCAAACCAACAAAATACCACTTTACCATAAGTGCATCGAAAAGTAATAAGATACGTCACATATATTGTCATATTTACCAGATGACTAGAAACTTGTGAATTTAATGTAGTTGTTCTGTTATCTGTAATATACTGTAAAAGTTGTCGTGTATAGGAGTATGGTACACTTATCCTTACTACTACTGAAATGTATATTTTTATATCAAAAATCATTTGAGTACACTTGTGTAACATTGTTTACCTAACACAAACGACTTTACAGAATGGCGAATGAAATAATTTTTCTTTTTTTTTCTCATTGATTCAACTTGGTATGGAACTAATCCGTCCATAGCTCTTATAGACCGTTATATGCCCATACCTGGTACAGGCTTAATACGTCCATAAGTGTTATAGGCCGTAATATGTCACTACCTGGTATAGGCCAAATCTGTCAATATCTGGCATAGGCATAGCTTGTACAGGTCTAACAATAAGACAGCAAGATAAATCAGATTAGATTAAATCAAATTGCAATGTCCTCGTGTTGTTGATTATATAGCCAGATTTTCACTCAGTGATTAATACAAGATTTAGAAAGAGTAGTGATAACACTTTCTTTGTGATATGTGGCAGAGATTTCTATATCTTAAGTTCGACAGATATCTAGTTTTTCTTTAAGTTTTGATTAGCAACTTGAAGAAAAACTAAATACCTGAATGTTATGAGAAATTAAATGTGAGTGTATAAACATTGGTCTTTACTTGGGAAGATTATATAGAAATGTACATATACTTGGGTCATGTTTAGTACTCCAAAAGTCTGTAACAGATTATTGGTGTAATTTTCGGAACATGACTAGAGTCATTTTGTTTTGGAAGTTTAGTTAATTTTGTTAAATCCTCAAATTATTTTAAACATGTGAACGTTTGAATTTTTATTCATATTTGGTCATTTTTGTGAAACTAAATAAGAAGCGATTGGTGCTTTGGTGATTTTATGTGTTTCGTAAGTAATAACCTATTTTATTTTTTTTCTGTAATAATAGATTTCTTTAAACCTTATTAAATACAATTTGTTTTGAGTATTTTCATATTTGTTTCGTAGTTATACTTAAAAAGAATAATTTATACTGTGTAGTTGATGTACAGTAACAGCACTTAAATATCTTATGCTGGTTGAAGCTCAAGAAATATTATTGGGATTATGGCCGAAAATATCGTAACCAAAGAAGCTACCCAACTAACAATAGAACTCATTATAATAATAACAGAAATACGTTCTTCGGTGAATATAAATATAACATTAAATATTTAAGTAATTAGTTATACTAGAAAGTCTATGCAGTGAATTAGGGTAGATTTTCAACTGTGTAGTCTTGTAATTTAATTATTGCATGATTCCGACCTAAAGTACGGACAACAGTGATTTATTCTTTAACTGCAAGCCTCTTTTACTTATAGACAACAAACAGCAAAGAGACATGATCAGCTGGAGATTTACGTCAATGATAGATGTAATCTGCTTTCACATCAGAATTAATCCTTTCCGTTTTAGATGGTGAGAGTAAAGACACATTGTGACATTTATTAACTTCTAAGAGTCATTAGGTTTCATTATTTTTTTTTATTTTGACTCTAGTGAAACAGTATTGCCAATGCTTAAAAAGAGCAAAACCTTCTCAAGAAGCTGGTCTTCAAATTCAATCATACAAAGAAATAAAGAACCGGTTGGATTTTAATTTGTCTTGAAATATATTAAATCCGAATATTTCACACATATATATCTCAGCTTATTTTATTAAAATCTTTACAATTATTCCTTCTGAGATTTTAACAAGATTCCCTTGAAGGTACTGCACTTAGAATGGAACGTTAAAAGTAATACCCTACAACTCAAACACTGTTATCATGAAACCACTGCACTATGGCTGAAATTATTTCAATGAATGAACTAAATACTATTATATTATTGTTATTCTGAAGCTACTGCATTATGGCTGAAATTATTACAATGAATGCACTAAATACTGTTAAAACATTGTTATCCTGAAGCCACTGCACCATGGCTGAAATTATTACAATGAATGAACTAAAAACTGTTAAAACATTGCTATCCTGAAGCCACTGCACCATGGCTGAAATTATTACAATGAATGAACTAAAAACTGTTAAAACATTGTTATACTGAAGCCACTGCACTATGGCTGAAATTATTACAATGAATGAACTAAAAACTGTTAAAATATTGTTATACTGAAGCCACTGCACTATGGCTGAAATTATTACAATGAATGAACAAAATACTGTTAAAACATTGTTATACTGAAGCCACTGCACTGTGGATGAAATTATTACAATGAATGAACTAAAAACTGTTAAAACATTTTTATCCTGAAACCATTTATGTAATTAAAAGAACAGTGTATTCAGTAAGTCAGTACGTTTGTGCATGCTATCTCATATGTAAACCCAATATTCCTACTTTACTAACTTGCACAACAGTACTTTACGTTTATAATATTAACTTTAAAGACAATTAATTTAGTAAGATAAACAAGCACGCAAGAAAACAAATTAAGTTAATTCTTTAGCTTAAAGTGGTTTATAAGTAACACAATACTTTTACATCTCAGTACCAATTCCAACAGGTATCAAAAATTCACAGTTAAGCCTAAAGTTGAAATATACTTAGTACGGGAATCAGAAGTTTACTGGTTATATAATCTGTGGTAATTAGCCTTAATTGTTACAGCTGCAACTTTATTCATTTTCAATACTCCATAGGTAAAACCTTATGAAGGTTTTATGAACCTTATGAACCGAAAGAAAATAATTACAGGTTTCAGTTGATACACAATTGCGATTTTGATACAGGTATACATAAGAAATGTACACACACACACACAAAACATGACGAAAATTTATTTTCAGACTTAGTTATACCATTTTTGTAACTGTTACGTGAATATTTTCAATCGTCTCAATACAGGGCCTAAAAGATAATTTCGTAAACGGAGGAGTTTACCCGCTAGGAAAATAAAATATTACACCATTTCCGTTATTGGTGGTAGTGGGCTCATAGCTTTGTTAATACTTTAGGAGGAAAATAAATATAAATAGGTAGACGAACAACAAACAAACACCGTTGATTTTCTCCACGTCTGGATATCATAATTTTAACAATTTCCTATTTCATAACTGTTATACATTTTCAACTATCTTAACACACGCGTTTAAAAAAACTAAAATTAAGCCTAAAGATATTGGTGTTAATAGACCGACGCTTCACTAATACTTTAGGAGAGAATTTGTAAAAAAAAAAAAAAGAATTTATACCATTAAAGAAGGGGAAAATTGTTAAAAATAATTGAGGCAGCCACAAACAGAGACAGTTGATTTTTACATTTCTTGATACAATGATCTTAAAAACTTATCATTTTATAACTTTGAATTATCAAGAGTTCGATCAATAAAAGTCTCAATATTTTAATGAAAGATGCTGTTGTCCCCAAACACAAGGTGTTTATACAACAAACGTTGTGTGTGTAAAGAAATATATTTCTACATTTTGTATTCTGTACACAAACCATCTGAAATTGTTATTGGTATTATTGCTAATGACTCAATACGTTATGTTTCTTCTCTCGATCTAATCATGAAAGCTAAGAATGACATATAAATTATCTGCTAGCTAAAGGAAGAGCCAACATCCAGAGGAATTTGTTTGATCTATAATTATACCCAGCAGTAAAATAATGTATTTCTCTCTCAGTAAACGCCAGGGCTATACGCCTCAGCTCTGACCTTTTAAACTGTAAAAAAAAATATTCAGATTATAAATGATATCCTATTTATTAATAATAATTTTAGGGAAACTTAGGACAAAAACTAAACACAATGAAACAAATACATAAAATGATGTGTAAGCCTTAGTTCTACCCTGTCTGTAATTCTTAGTGTAATCTCACCAAAAACAAACAAACAAGTGCTCTGGACACTAAGATTGGAATACTCCAGAATCTAAAATTTAAAAAAAAATCGCGTGAGATGTACACCACCTAGAGTCCTAGAGGATTCGTCCGTTATTATAAACCCTGCATGACAGGATTTCAAGATAAGTGCGCGAAACGTTCTCTACCAGTTTAAAGTGCAATGTTTGCACAAAACGTTTATATTATAAGAATACACAGATCTATTCATGGAAACATAAACGAACGTCTTAGAAAATTTCAGCTAACAATACACTCATGGTAATGCTCAAAATAATATAGCTGGTCGATGTATGACCATACATATAAATATCAGTACAAAGACACACACACAAAAACTTAACACTAAATTCTGTCTTCTTCTTGATATGGAAAGAAATTGGAAATACAAACAGTAGTTATTTATCCTAGGACAAGGTACATACTTGTATTTACACGTGTATTTAATGAAGTATTCTTTGATGTACCATGGGTCGTTCTTTCTCTTTACTACGCTGACGAAAATACTTAATTATTTTTGTTACAGAAAGAAAGAAATCCGTAAACATGATCACATGTTTAGTTAAGTAAATGAACATTCGTTTCATGTACTGTTTTTAATTTAATCGTTACTCCTTTCAGCGATAACATACCCACCTACACCTGGTACAGACTAACCCTGGTTACTTTTTACTAATGACATTCCCACCTACACCTGGTACAGACTAACCCTGGTTACTTCACGAAACATTTTTCAATCACGATTAACCCTAAACTTGCAAGTTTTTTTTTGTCGTTATGCACTTCGGATATAGCTGTGTAGTCTTTATTTTAAATGAGAGAACACACGTTCAACAAAGACGCTAGTGGCTGTAAGAATCAAGGTTAACTCACACAACAGTGTAGGTTGTTGCAGGGCTACATCTAGCTTGATATTTCACAAACAATAAAGTAATTCATTCACTGATTTTTGTTTCATATCACCATCAGCGTATAAAACTGAAAGTTGACTTTTCAAACGATTAATATCAAAATATTCTCCATAATTATCTTGTAATGATTTTAGTTATAATTCGGGAAATAATTTTGTTCTTTTCCTGTTTTTTAGTATCAAGAAGCTCGATGGATAATATGTGTTTTAAGCTTTGAAATCTAATTTTAATTTGCCAGCAAACTGCATCCATAAATTTACAAAATATCCTTCTGTGTGTTATATCAATGTCTTATTCGCTTATAGGGGATAATCCATCTAATGATGCCCAAAATTCATCGAAATTATTTCTCGTTTTGCAAAATATTCACCATTTCCTTTACTGAGTTCACATAATAGGATATGTGAAATATCCTCTCCTGTAGAACATCAAATATAGCATGCGTATATGGACAAATACTGGCAAATATATTCAACAAGAAATTGAACTCAAAATCTCTGAGATTCGATGAAAGTTCTTGGACACAGATAAAGGTTTCAGTATCCCAGTTGTGAAAATTATCAACAACATTTTGAAATAAGCCAATGATTTCTTCCTTCCATTCCAAGACAGTTTGAACAAGGTAGTGATTATAATTCTAACGGATCGGGGTCACTTTCGGGAATATGTTCTTGAGTTCGGTATCTAAACGATGCACACGTTTTGTTGATTTCAAAAGAACAAAGAGGATTATTTAAGATTTGCAAATAATTTGTTGCACGCTTTGACTTTCGTGACAGATTGCGACAACAATAAAGTCAATCTGTATGGCATACAATGAGTGAAAGGATTTTTGGACACTTATCTCTAGCATTCTTTTCAAACCCATTCAGCTCGCATTACTCTTGCCCCATCATAGGTTTGTGTAACAAATGTTGATCCAATATTTAATTCTTTGACTAAATTAAACACTAGTCTTGGATATACCTATAACTGTTCGATTTGCACGAATATTTGTTAACACCAAAAACCTATCGCAAATTTCACCATCCTTAATCAGGTGTCACATAACATTAAAAATCTGAGAAATGATTCTTTCATCAATAGTTTCATCTAAGATAAGAGCTACAAACGGATAATCACTTGTTCCGCTTTTAATTTTATTCAACAATATTTTCCCTACGCAATTAATGAGGTCATTCTGGATTCTATTTGACAGGCCATAAAAAAACACTCAATTTTTCTCAGTGAGATTTCAGTAATGAATCATATTTCTTGTACGTATTTACCAATTCTATATAACCGCCTCTGTTAAGAGACTAGTGATTCATCATGACCTCTACATACTAATTGTCGTTCACCCAAGTATTATATCACGTTGATTAATATTTTTAAAATGTCTTTTACTCTTCTCACCTTTTCATTGTGTGTTTCACATTTATTTTATGTTAGAAATTTAGTGCGAATTCAATCCGTGATTTTCCGAATCTAGTTAGGATATATGACTGAAGGAATTTCCATGTCTTTTAATTGCCTTATGCACATTATTCAAATTATCAAATCCGCTTGAGTTCCATGTCCCAAATTTACTGCTAAATAATAAATACAATCAGCTCAAAAGCTTCTGCAAGTTAAGACAAGAATTTAACCAAGTGTCCTATCATATTAGTTTACATTGTTTTTCTTTCTTTCAGTCAGATTTAGAACTGGCATCGGTCTACCATTTCTGATGATGCTTTATTTATCACTAAAACTCTTTGTAAAAAAATTATTCCCTTTCAGTAATATAGCTACAATATTTCTTGTTATCATTTGAATCCATATTCAAATCTCAAGGGTGACACTTCACAAAAACATTATGTGTACAAAAAATAGCAGTATCATTTAATACAAAGCATGAAGCAACTACACATCACGTGACATCAGAGATGTAAAACAGCCACGAGCGCGAGACACAGGTCATAAAAAAAAACTCAAAAGTTTCCAAATATCGCAAGGAAATTAACTATAATCTATTTCTCTTATGATAGGGCCCGGCATGGCCAGGTGGGTTAAGGCGTTCGACTCGTAATCCAAGGGTGGCGGGTTCGTTCCCCGTCGCACCAAACATGCTCGCCCTTTCAGCCGTGGGGGCGTTATAATGTTACGGTCAATCCCACTATTCGTTGGTAAAAGAGTAGCCCAAGAGTTGGCGGTGGGTGGTGATAAACTAGCTGCATTCCCTCTAATCTTATACTGCTAAATTAAGGACGGCTAGTGCAGATAGGCCTCGAGTAGCTTTACGCGAAATTCAAGGATTCTGAGGATGGCTGCTTTCTCTCTGGCGGAGTGAGTACAGGGAGCTCAGGGCAGTGTTGCACTGGGATGATGAATGATGGAAAGTCCGGATACATGATAGCAGTTGCATTCTCGATAGCCTGATGTTTGGAAGGATCCACCATGCAGAAGTAGCAATTCCTTGAGGGGTCAGTGGGTTCACGCCAAATTCTTGGAATAACTAACTTCATGGCTCTCTTTTTCCCCTGGGTGCCATCCTGCAAAAAAGGAAAATAAAATTGTTATTATGAAAAATACATTTATTTCATCCACAACTAATGTGTAATATTTTATATGTAATATTTTTCTATACTATTGGAAATTAAGAAAAAATAAATTAAAAGATATTTAAATTTTAAAGAGTCTAAAATTTGTACAATATAAAATCTTACTATTCAAGCAAGCAAAAATTGTCCATTTTACCTTCTGGAGTTTTTTTGCAGTGCTCGCAGGTAAAATGAGGTGCCCAGGGTTTGTCTTGATCCTCGGCTGGCATGCTGAAATATGCCTTGTAGGCTTTACACATTTGAGCAGATGCTGTCACAGAGTACTTTTTCGCTCTTGTTTTGATAAATTGGCCACATACATAGCAGAATGCATCTGGAGAATGCTTGCAGCTTCGTGATGCCATCTCTGATAAAACCAGAGAGATCTATGTATTTACTTAGGCAGCTAGAACTAAACTGAAGTGGTGAGTGATGAGCCCCTGTATATATATTACTATGGAAAGTTTTAGAAAATTCTCGTAAGTTCTACAGCATTCTTGAAAATTCTTGTAAGCTCGAGAAAATTCTCTGCCAGCTACTCAGCACTGAATCTACGTAGAAGGTTCTGGAAAAATTGGTAAATTTGAAAATTTCATTATCCAGGTCACAAAAGCAAAGTTTGAAGAGAAAAATAGGTCTTTTCCATTTACTTTAGGCATAAGCAATTAAGAAATAATACTATGTGCCCTGGAACAAGAAAAAGTAAAAGTGTTGTTAAAAAGTGTAATTCAACACGTGGAAATCAGTTTAGTTTGGTTTGAATTTCGCACAAAGCTACACGAGGGCTATCTGCACTAGCCGTCCCTAATTTTGCAGTGTAAAACTAGAGGGAAGGCAGCTAGTCGTCACCTGCCACCACTAACTCTTGAGCTACTTTTTTACCAAGGAATAGTGGGATTGACCGTTACGTTGAGAGAGCGAGCATGTTTGGTGTGACATGTATTCGAACCCGCGAACCTCGAGTCGAGTGCCTTAACCACCTGACCATGTTGGGCCTGTAGAAATGAGAATGACAAAATTATGTGTAGCTTGCTTATAAAAGAAATAAAATCTTCCGTCACCAGCAATTTATCTCTGATAAACATTAGAACTTTTATGTTATACAGAGAAATGGAAAACTTACAAGGCCCTTGAAACATTATCCCTTATGAGCGCCACGGGGCCCGGTATGGCCAGGTGGCTAGGACGCTCGACTCGTAATCTGAGGGTCGTGAGTTCGAATCCCTCTCACACCAAACATGCTCGCCATTTCAGACATGGGAACGTTGCACTGTGCGGCCAATCCCACTATTCTTTGGTAAAAGAATAGCCCAAGTGTTGACGGTAGGTGGTAATGGTTAAGTGCCTTCCCTCTAGTCTTACCCTGCTAAATTAGAGAGAGCTAGCGCAGATATCCCTCGAGTAGTTATGCGCAAATTTGAGAAATAAACAAGCAAACAAGTGCCACGTGTGGTTTGTAAACCTATCAGGTTGCGAAAGGAGAAAATTGATATTGAAATTAGACCGCCTTAAGATACAAATAAAATTATTTTTGAGTTAAAAGTAATTAATTTGATACAAGTTTTTTCCAGATCAAACCTGTTTGTTTTAAGGTCACGAAATAACAAGTGGAAATTTTTCTTTATAAATATAAAAAGAATATTCGAAACTGAAAGACGTTCACCACTTTTTCTCAGGTGATTTTATTCATCCAAAACGAAATCTTCAAAAGGGGGAAAAAAAAGTTTATATCCGTTGCTAGACGAATATTTTATTGAAATTAATTGACCGAATGTTTAACTTTCAAATTATTTGAACAAACAAGTATCCTTCTCGTGGAAAAATGCCACATACAACACGCCCACTTCTCGACAAGACCTTATGCTTATCTATGCATCTGCATACTGTTGTTGATGGTGTGCTCCAGAGCAGAAATATTCCAATACGTGTACCACATCTTATTACATTTTTTATAAAAAATATGTGTGTTGGTTTGTTGCATTTTAAATTGCTATATATACTAACCCTAATTTATAAGTGATAAACTAGAGGAATGTTACTCGGGCTACTCTTTTACCAACGAGAAGTGAGATTAATGCACTGGCTGTCACCTTAAAACGCTTTCAGAGGTAAAAGTACGAATATGTTCAGTGATGGGATTCGAACCTGTTCCTCATAAATTTTGGGCATAGTGCTCTAAAGAGCAGACTTTTTTTCATTACCATATTTACACATGCTGTTAATTTGTTTGTAACTTAGATTTTGAGAGCAAAGCTACACAATTGGCCCTCCGAGCTCTTCCCACTGTTGGTATTGAAACCAGAATTTTACCTACGCAAGCTCTGAGACTCTCCTCTAAGCCAGCGAGAGATATACTCTGACTAAACAATTATAAACTAAACAAAATTATAATAACCATTAGCTTTGCACATTGTGTGGGAATAAAGTTTGTAAAGTATCTGAATTAGTCTAAATGCGAAACTATAGGCTATCTGAAATATTAATATCAGTTTACATTATTTTTATACGAAGCTGGGCTATCTGTCCACCATGAGAAATCGAACCATTGAGTATGGTATTTTACGTATATAAGCTTACTGATGTTACAACTGAGCATACAATTAAAGGAAATTCAAAACGTGAGTTTCACTAGAGGACGTATTTTACTGAATTTGATTAAAAAAGGAAGAATGTGATATTTAATACTGTCATGATATGGTGCTTTAGGTTAACAAGATATAGTGTGAAATAAGATTGGTCTCACGAGTGCAGCAAAACGGAACAGACGGAAGGAAATATATGAGAGAGATTCTCATATATTGATTAATTTCTTTTCTTTACCAGTACGTGAATTTCGCTAAAGAAACCATGATCTAGAGGTCTCATCTGTTCTTTAGTTGCAGTTTCTGCCAAAGAAAACTAAGTTTTCTTCTCGTGAGTACTGCTTGGACAACAAACAACTGAACCTCATATAGTGGTGAGATGTAAGCATTTTGTTTAGTTTTGATGTATGGCCTTTTCACTACTAACATAAATACGGTAATTTTGGATAAGATGTGACGTGACGTCATCATTAATTATCAATAAAATTCAGAGATTAACTGGTGCTGAGAACGCAGTTGGCCTCTACATCGTCTTTTCTTCACTGACATTTACGTTTTGGGAGATAAAATATGAGAAAAACATAACCAATTAGTCCATTAATAGGAATAGTTAATTAATTTCGATATTAAAACAACGAAATTGTTTCAGGTTGTTAATGGTGAGTAAAAACCTAAATCAAAAGGAACAGAATATGAAATAGGAAAGAGTTGGAGAAGTTTCTGAAACGTTTAAAACGATTAGGCTTAACTTGCATGTATTATGTTGCTTCGACAAGTATGAAATGAATATATAATATTATATACAAATATTAAAGATGTTGAATGAAAACTAGCAGCACAAAACGATACTGTCACTGTTTACTGAAGTAAGTTCCAAACTCATGGAGTCAATTGTTTGTTTCTTCTTATAGCAAAGCCACATTGGGCTATCTGCTGAACCCATCGAGGAGAATCGAACCCCTGATTTTAGCGTTTTAAATTCGTATACTTACTGCTGTACTAGCGGAAAGGCGAGACAATTGTTAAGTTGAAACTTACAGGGAAGAAGAGCAATCAGAATGACAAAATCAGGGATTCGATTCCTCTCTACGTGACTTTACTATAAAACACACACATACAGACAATCGTATTTAAAATCACCATTCAACCATAAGTCTATACTGTAGCTTCTAGACTTATGATAATATTATGCTGTTATCACTGTTTGTTTGTTTTTTATATAAAATCTCTGAAAGAATACACAAAATTGGACACCATTAATCTCACAAAGTCCATATATCTCAGTCACCACTAAGTTGGATAACATCCCTCAGTGAATCTATTTTTTTTCTTGATAACGAGAAACCCACTTGAAATAAAACTGTATTTCAGAATGGCTGGTGTAGCTATTAACACTTTTATTGATAAGATGAGAACAACGTTTCGACATTCCTAGGTCATCTTCAGGTAAAGAAAGAGAGAGTTTGAATGTGACCGTTGACAGACACATGTCTTAGGGACGAGAGTATAAAAGGGTACGTGACTATAGGGGGCGTTTTAGTTGGATGTTAGGTTACCAATTAGTATAGGTATAAAGGTATTTTTTTATATTGGTTTAATTTTGATTTTAGTTGCTGTATAAATAAGGCTTCTTTGATTTTGTTTGTTTACATTTGTTTCTCTACTTAATATCTGGGTGTTTTCTATGGTTATGTTGTGTTTATTTGATTTGAAGTGTTCAAAAACGTGTGAAGGTGTTTTTGGTTTTTTTTTGTATTCTTTGAATCTAGTTTTCATTTTTCTGCTTGTTTCTCCAATATAGAAGTGGAAGTTGTTGCATTGTATTTTATAAATTACGTTGGTGTTGTGTTTATCAGTGTAGTTTTTACATAGTATGGACTTTAGTTTTGTACCTGGGTTTTGAATAAATTTGGTGTTTACTGGAATGTTGTTTTTTTTTATAAGTTTTTTCCAAATGTTGGTTATTTTTTCACTGATATCGGTAACATATGGTATGCAGCAGTATAAAGTTTTGTAGTTTGTTGTATCTTGGGATTTATTGTTGTTTGTTTGTGGTTGATCTACGTGTATGTGTATAATTTTTTTCCACGTTTTTTGAGGAAATTTATTGATGTTGATGAAGTGTTGTTTTAGTTTGTTGATTACATCGTTGATTTTATCGGATGAGCACAGTTGTCTGGCTGTGTTTATTTGATAACCATATTATATGTGTACGTGAGAGGTATCCATATTATTTTCGCACGTGAGAGGTTAACTAGATTATTTTTGTATGTCAGAGGTATCAATGTTATTTATGTACGTGAGAGGTAACCATGTTATTTATGTACGTGAGAGGTAACCATGTTATTTATGTATGTAGTAAATAAAAGAGTTTTCAATACGGCGTTGTTTAAATTGTTTAGATTACAGATAAAGCTTGTCAGTATTGATGAAATTATTGTATAATATTAGCAAGAATGTAACAAACAGAAGGAAACTATACCATGAAATAAGATATTTAACTGAAACGCCCTGATTATGGAAAAAGCGTGTCTTAAACCATGAATTAAAGAATTAACCATCGAGTATATTGTCAAGTTGTTGTTGTCTCTCTGTTACTGAACGTGTCACGAAGTAAAATCTGTCACAGGCTCTTTGATAAAAGCCAAACCTAGTTGTACGATTAAACTGCTAGATCTGCTAGAGAACGTTCAATAGCTTCTCTACTAAATCCTCTCTGAGCAAGAAAGAAATTATTAGAAATAACATGTTCTCTCACAACCCATCTTTACCAACTGGTATCTTTCTGTTTCCTCACACTTCGATTTCATAGACAGGGAAATCTTTTCAGCTGTACTATAAATGTTTGTTTTTTAATAAACAGTTACAGTTCATGCGTTATGAAATAAAAATATAAGAAAAAACACAAGCTTTCGTATTATAATACCAACGTTCAGTATTGTGGAAAGTATCACACTGTTCACTTTGTTATAAAGTCAAATAATGATATAAACAAAATTTAGCTTAGCAGGAAAGAAAGATTACCAATTACTTCTGATAAATACCAATGTTTATCCCGTGTTATACAACAACCACCCCGATTCTTGTAATGCTTAAGGTTTTCATGAAATAAACGAAAAGACTCAAAGCAATGTAAGACGTCAATAAACTATTAAGCAATAGACGACACATTCGCGTGTCGTGCTGGAAGTCTTGTCCACTTAAATGGTCTAATAATGAACTGGCTTTCTTCAAATGTACTTAAAAGAGAAAGAAAAATAACCTTAGTTCTTGTATTTTAGAAATACACTTGTAGATATAGCTTTAGTAATTACCTGTGTATATATGTTTTATTTTTATCCAGCATGCTCATAGAGATATTGCTGTATCTAGCATGTTTAAACAGATAGTATTATCTATGTGGATATTATTAACATATAGCATGTTTATATAGATATTATTAGTATATAGCATGTTTATACAGATATTGTTAGTATATAGCATGTTTATATATACATTATTATTATACAGTATGTTTATGTACAGATATTTTTATATAGCATGTTTATATAGATAGTATTTATGTATAGCATGTTCATGTAGACATTATTAATATATAGCATGTTTATACAGATATTATTCATATATAGCATGTTCATGTAGACATTAGTAACCGACACAGGTGTAATAAAATAAAGCTCATGGTAAGCCATATTACAAATATAAGAAACACAAAAACACCCACACAATGTTCGTTCAGCAGATAGCTCAATGTGACTTTACCATAAGAGAACATACAATATTCGTTATTATTAACTCAGAAACGTTATAAAGAAACTGTTTACAAAGTAACAATTGGAACTAAGGAAGATATCCATCTATATCACAGTGTCATATCCTTAAATTTATTATATTAAAATACTGTTTATGTCAATATTATTGTGCAAAGAAAGTCATTTCATACATAAAATAGTTGATTTATCGTTTTTGAAACACAATCGATTATTAGATACCACAAACTTTTTTTTTTCGTATTGCCCATATTTATGTATATAGGTAGAATACATATATCGTTGTGACCATAGTTCTATATTATATGACTGGTGTTTTTTTTTTTTCCAAGTCATTCTGTGATATCACACACTCCAAATAAGTTCTACATTTTTAGTTTGGGTATTATAAAACATTAACAGTAACATGCTTTGTATACATTTTTGTGTCTTTAACACACATACATGTATAATGTATACTATACAATACAAGACACTAAAATTTAAAAAAACTGTTTTTTATTTATTTTTCTTTTCTCATACCATACAGCATATTTAGTCTTGTAAGAAAGTTATTTATATATAGATACATTATGACAGATAAAACTGCTATCATATACGGGAGTACATTAAAACTACTACCATATACAGGAATACATTAAAACTATCACATACAGGAGTACGTTATTTTTCTCTATAAAAAACATCATATTCGAAGGGAGAATGGTATTAACATGTCAAGTAACAAAGCTACATAATTAATAAAAACATTAAAGTAGTTGTGTCACTATCATAAATAAGTTGTTATTCAGTATATATAGATGCAAAGCCTAACAACAAATATCTGTAAGCTATAATTGATCTAACATTAACAACTGAAGAGAATTAATCACCTACTATTTTAGACTGCTAGCAAATAAAAGATATCTAACTAACGATTATCTTGTTGGTAACAGACGCCTTAGGTAGAAAACTGTGGTTTGTTTTGAATTTCGCGCACAGCTAGCTACACGAGGGCTATCTGCTTTTACCAACAAATAGTGGGATTAACCGTCACATTATAACGCTCCCATGGCTGAAAGGGCGAGCATGTTTGGTGTAACGGGGATTTGAACCCGCGACCTTTGGATTATGAGTCGAGTGTCTTGACCACCTGGTCATGCTGAGCCATAAGTTTAAGGTAGTAAATATTAAATAACTATGTAAATATGGACTAATGGACAGTAGTGTTAGCTTCCCACATGTCAAAGTTCGGAAGGGTGAGGGTAAAAAAAGTTGCTCGGGGTTCTTAAAAACACAAAATCTCATGGTATGTAAGTTCAAAACGGTTTATAGTCGTCAGTACATCGCTTTATTTCTAGTTCCATAAATTATCAGAGAGAAATTGTGTTTATTTCTATTAATTTAGTAGTTACCAACCAGAGGCGCTCGTCTTAATATAAGTAGGTCTAGTAACTGACCCTTTGTCTTCACTTTATTGATTCAATAGATATGAAAATATTTGTCTTAAGTTCAGACAATTGAGTTTTTTTCGGACGTTTTAGTTGCTGGTCGGTAGGATTATTTTATTAAATTATTTTTGTGAGAATACTAGCTGTTTTAAATGTCAATTGTAGCAGTATCAAAGACGCTTTTCATTTTCAAACGAAATCTCCTATCTGAATAGTACTCTGACATCTCAGACAACCTAGGTTTACAGTACATTATAAAGCTCCTAGTAACTGTGTAATAAGTGTGACAATAGAAGCATGAATCAGTAAACTTGAGGTTAACCAAACCTAGCTGTTAATTCACAACTGTAATTAAAAAACTATCTGGAGTAATTTAGCATCAATAACTGTAATACCCTACCAATACAACTGCAATAATATCTAAGTCACAACTGTAATACCCTACCAATACAACTGCAATAATATCTAAATCACAACTGTAATACCCTACCAATACAACTGCAATAATATCTAAGTCACAACTGTAATACCCTACCAATACAACTGCAATAATATCTAACTCACAACTGTAATACCCTACCAATACAACTGCAATAATATCTAACTCACAACTGTAATACCCTACCAACACAACTGTAGTAAGATATGTCACAACTGTGATATCCTATTAACACAACTGTGATAATATCTAAGTCACAACTGTAATATCCTACCAACACAACTGTAATAATATCTTAGTCACAACTGTAATACTCTACCAACACAACTGTAATAATATCCTACCAACACAATTGTAATAATATCTAAGTCGCAACTGTAATACCCTACCAACACAACTCTAATAATATATAAGTCACAACTGTAATATCCTACCAACACAACTGTAATAATATCTTAGTCACAACTGTAATACCTTGCTACTCACAAGTGTAAAACAAACAGTACATCAAAATTTACCTCTTTCTAATTCGCGGTTCATTATACACCATCGGTCATGTGAATATGATGAAATGTTTTATTTATTAGTTCCTATACGAGTAATAATTTGATTAATCAAAAGTAGAAATTTATTGAGTATCGGATACACAAAGTAATATACATATATATGGTTCCGACGTTTCACTAGTTTGGTCTGGCGTCATTAGGTACATCAATCACCTAACATCGTATGGTTAACTCAGTGAGACGTTATAACCATGCATACTATGCTCTGTGTATCGGATGATAAAGTCTTATAGGAAATAAAATATTAATTTGGCTCTTTAACATAAACACGTACAATTAGATAGAGACAACTTACGTAGAAACACGTTGCTGACAAGAGTCGCTGGCAAACAGAATATCACCACCAGGATATCTGCCACAGCTAAATTGACGATGAAAAAGTTCGTGGTTGTCCGCATTCGCGGGGATCGAGCCACTACTGCGATTACAAAGCTGTTACCAAATATACCGATAAGGAATACAATAGTGTAGGCCACACAGAAGACCGAAGCTACGCCCAGTGAATGTCTTAACCAGAAATCTTCGTCAGCGTCCGTGCTATTAGTGAAATTATGGCCCATATTCTGTCAGTAAGAGATAAATGGTTCGAGGAGACGTTAATATATTATGTGATTAAAATTTGCCTTACTAGAAGGCAAAAGTGACTATTGTATTATAGAATATCGTCAAAAAAACTAGCCAAAAAATAAATGAGATAAAACAGTGTTCGATAAGCTAGTGAGGTCTTAGTCAAAGACCCCTGGTGGGAAAAATGAATTTAATAAAAGAATTTGGGTGGAGAGACGCTGGACGAGAGAGGTTTGGAAATCCAAACCGTTGAGTACAGCATCCGAGCGCGTGAGTAACCGTCCCAGAGAAAAATCAGCAGTGCTCGAGCGAGCCACGTAAAATATGGAAGATATCGTGACATGCGCACACTCTTAATCTATTACTCTCAAACGCAGCTGCTACCTCAACCTGTGAGGTAATTGCTAATAATAAGCACATAGCTACACAAAGGGCTATTGTGCTGTGCCTACCACAGGTATCGAAACCCGATTTCTAGCAATAAAAGTGTGTGTGTATATACCACTCTGCTATTTAATTCTTTTTGACCAGTTCACCTAAATTGCCATCAAAAGAATTAAAAACATTACAAGATAAATAAATATATCAAACCAACTTATTCTTATAACTCGTACATACTATAGTTCTATATACAATATAAACTTGTAACTAAGACAATTGTCTAATAATATCACACTCATGTTGAACAAAATTATACATATATATACACAGAGTAGCAGTAACGTATTAAATAAATATATTAAACAAACTTACCTATATATATGTATACAGAGCAGCAGTAACGTATTAAATAAATATATTGAACAAACTTACCTATATATATGTATACAGAGCACCAGTAACGTATTTAATAAATATATTGAACAAATTTACCTGTATATATCTAGCGCATGAGTAACGTATTAAATAAATACATTGCACAAACTTATCTATGTATATACAGAGCAGCAGTAATGTATTAAATGAATATACTGAAGAAACTTACACATACATACACACAGTCATGTGAAAAAGTTAGGACACCCTATGAAAGCCTGTGTATTTTGTAACATTTTTGGATATATAGATATTTAATCTCAATTTCAACAATACTGAGAGATTATAGGAATATAACTAAACAATTAAAACTGAAGAAAAGATTTTTCAAGATCTTCTGTAAATGTAATTCTACAAAAATGCATATTCTAACTGAGAAAAAAGTTAGGACACCCTACTCCCTAATAGCTAGTGTTATTCCCTTTGGCTGAAATAACTGCAGTGAGACGCTTCTTGTAACCATCTACCAGTCTCTGACATCGGTCTGAAGAAAGTTTGCCTCACTCCTCAATGCAGAATTCTTTCGGCTGTAAGATATTTGAGAGGTTTCTTGCATGTACAACCTGTTTCAAGTCACCCCACATCATCTCAATGAGATTAAGATCTGGGCTTTGACTCGGCCATTCCAGGACTCTCCATTTCTTAGTTTTCAGCCAGTTCTTGGTGGATGTACTGCTATGTTTTGGGTCATTGTCGTGTTGCAGGGTACAGTTCTGCTTCAGCTTTAATTTTCGTACAGATGGTCTCACATGATCCTCAAGCATCCTCTGATACACAGTAGAACTCATGGTGGGTTCTATGATTGTGAGCTGTCCAGGTCCTGCTGCAGCAAAGCAGCCCCAAACCATGACACTTCCACTTCCATTCTTCACAGTTGGTATGAGGTTCTTTTCCTGGAATGCTGTATTTGGTTTATGCCAAACATGTCCTCTGTTCTGGTATCCAAATAATTCAATGTTGGACTCATCTTTCCAAAGAACATTATTCCAAAAGTCCTGGTCTTTGTCTACAATCTCTCTAGCAAACCTCAGTCGGGCCTTGATGTTTCTCTTAGAGAGCAAAGGTTTTCTCCTTGCACACCTCCCATGCAAGTTAAACTTGTGCAGTCTCTTTCTGATTGTAGAGGCATACACTTTCACATCAACAGTAGCCAGAGCCTGATGTAGGTCCCATGATAATATGTTAGGGTGTTTGGAGACCTCTTTTAGCATCTTGCGGTCTGCTCTCGGGGTAAACTTGTTTAAGCGACCAGACTTGGGCATGTTGGCAGTTGTATTAAAAGCCCTCCATTTGTTGACTATTTACCGGACAGTGAAATGGTTGATTTCAAAATCTTTTGGGATCTTTTTAAATCCCTTACCAGACTCATAAGCTGCTACAATTTTCTTTCTGAAGGCCTCAGACAGCTCTTTTGCTCTCACCATGGTGCTCACTGTCACTTCAACAGTCAGGAGCACACTAAACTAAATGTCTCAGGTTTAAATAGGGCAAGCCTCATTCATAATGCTGAGTAACGATCTTTTAATCATGTGCACCTGGTGTGATACATATGATGTGAGTTGAGCCATTTTAAGTGGGAATACATGTGGGGGTATCCTAACTTTTTCCTTTGTTAGAATATGTATTTTTGTAGAATTACACTTACAGAAGATCTTATAAGGTCTTTTCTTCAGTTTTAATTGTTTAGTTATATTCCTGTAATTTGTCAGTATTTTAAATACTGAGATTAAATATCTATATATCCAAAAATGTTACACAAATACACAGGCTTTCATAGGGTGTCCTAATTTTTTCACATGACTGTATAGAGAGCAGGAAGAATGTATTAAATAAATATATTGAACAATTGATTGATTGATTTAGTGTTTTATGGCACAAAGCAGCTAGGCTATCTGCGCCAAACGTCCGGTAAAAAGGTAAAAATAAATTAAATGTAGTAAAATACATAAAAGGAAATGAAGGTAAAACAAAACATCATTGAAAAACAGAAAAAGTATAAAACCAATGTTGACACCTAGTCTACAATGTTAAGAGAGAAAGCAGAGTAAAAG
Source organism: Tachypleus tridentatus (assembly GCF_004210375.1). Taxonomy (NCBI): domain Eukaryota; kingdom Metazoa; phylum Arthropoda; class Merostomata; order Xiphosura; family Limulidae; genus Tachypleus; species Tachypleus tridentatus. The sequence continues at coordinate 49,167,376 of NC_134830.1, forward strand.
AAGTTGTAAACTACTTACTCTTGCAAAATGGTAATAATCATAACCTGCCAGGAAGACTAACAGGTAAGTTGAAGAACCACCGACAGTCACCTGCAGTTGGCCTTTCCAATCCTGGTTCCAGGTTATGTGCCATAGCAGCCATTATCAAAATGTAAAATAATAGAAGTTTTAAAAGACATACAGCAAAATCGTAATAATGAGTAGCCAAATGTCCAGTAAAAAGGTAAAAGTAAAGTAAATGTAGTAAAATTTGTAAAAGTAAACGAAGGTAAAAACAAAACAGCAATTAAAAACAGAAAATTGCTTAAAACCGATGTTGACATCCAACTTTATAAGTTGTAAAGAACTTCTGTAGCAAAATGGTAATGATCATAACCCGCCAGGAAGACTAACAGGCAAGTACCAGAACAACCGTCAGTCACCTGAAGTTGGTCTTTCCAGTTCTGGTTCCGGGCTATGTGTCATTATGGCCAGTACCAAAGGGTAAAGTAATAAAAGTTTAAAAGACATGCAGCAAAATTGGAATAACAACTCGCCAGGACGACTAACGGGTAGTTGAAACGGATAGTTCAAACAGCAGCGTTAGTCACCTGAAGTTGGCCTTTTCAGTCCTGGTGTCGAGTTATTTAATGTTCTGGCCATTTTTCAATGTCAAATTGAACTAGAGAGAATGAAACTGTGAAAAGGGAACCACAATTAAAAAGGTAAATTGAATAAATATTCAACACTTAAATGAGATTAAAAAGATTAATGGCCATTAAAAAACTAAAAACTTTATCAAGGTGGACAGTGTCACCATTACCAATAACATTATCAAAATGTAAAATAATAGAAGTTTTAAAAGACATACAGCAAAATCGTAATAATGAGTAGCCAAATGTCCAGTAAAAAGGTAAAAGTAAAGTAAATGTAGTAAAATTTGTAAAAGTAAACGAAGGTAAAAACAAAACAGCAATTAAAAACAGAAAATTACCAATACCATTACCAATAACACTGTCCACCTTGATAAAGTTTTTAGTTTTTTCTGTCAGTCACCGTCAATAACCATCACCAATAACACTGTTCAATGTTACAGATAAACCATAGGAAAAAACATGTTTAAAATATTGCCGTCGTTGAGAATCGTAACGATGGCAAGAAAGTAAAATGTGGCTGATAGTGATTTGAGTGTTACACAAACTACACACTGGTGCATCAGTTCCAGATAAAAGAAAACGATGAGTTAAAAAAACTGTGACCAATGCGTAGTCTAATTAGAACAACTTCCTCCTTCCGAACCTTACGGAAGCTAGATGGCCAAAGCCAAATATAGGGTTTTATTTGAAAAAGCTTGTTGTTGCGTTGCTTACTCCAAGTGGACTGCCAGCTGGCACGGAGCTGAGCCTTGAATACAAAACCATAGTCCATGTACGGAATAGGCACAGTGGTGATAGTGCCGGAGCAGATAGATTTAGCTGCCGTGTCTGCAAGCTCGTTCTTGCGAATACCAACATGGCCTGGTATCCAGAAAAACTGGATAGAAGTAACAGTGAATGAGAACTGGGCCAGTCAGTTTTGAATATCAGCGAGAACAGGGTGTGAGCCAACGTGTAGCGATTCCAGGGCCAGTATAGAACTAAGCGAGTCAGTATAAATAGTGCAGTTGGAGTACTGCTCAGCTGCAATATGATCCAGGGCAAGAAATATGGCATACAATTCAACTGTGAACACAGAACCTGTAGAGGGGATTCTGCGCGCAACCACCGAACCGCAGCAAACCACAACAGAGCCCACTGAATTACCTGATTTGGAACCATCTGTATAAATGGGAACGGAATGATTGTTTGAAAGATGTTCATTAAATAAATGACGGTACTTCCAATCTGAAGTATCTGCCTTTTTCAGATGACTGAAAGAAAGGTCACATTTGGGGCTGTAATAAGCCATGGTGGGATGGGCTGACCTGTGGAATTTGCAATGTTATCCAAGGACAGACCCAAGTCATCCAATTGGGCCTGGATGCGAAGGCCAAACGGAGCAATGGCAGATCATCTGTTCTGAAAAATTACGGCCCACTGAGGAAGGAACACACATCCCCAAGTGGAATGCTTTGGTAAGGAACGAAGTTTCGAAGAATATAGTAAAGATAGTTGCAAACGGCGCAGGTGCAGAGAAGGTTCATGAGATTCAACGTATAAGCTTTGAACTGGAGAGGTGCAGAAAGCCCCAGTGCAGAGTCGAAGCCCTTGGTGATGAATGGAGTCTAGCATCTTTAAGGCTGAGGGTCTGGCAGATCCACAGATCATTGATCCATAGTCGAGTTTTGATCGAATAAGAGCACGATATACCTTTAACACTGAACATCGATCTGCTCCCCAACTGGTAGTAGAGAGGACACGAAGGATGTTCAGTGCTCTTGTGCATTTGACCCGAAGCTGCTTTAAGTATGGTATAAAGGTCAGCTTACGGTCAAAGATAAGCCCCAAGAACTTGGTCTCAGAGACCACTGGCAGCAAAACTTCATCAATATGAAGTTCAGGATCAGAGTGAATACCCTGTTGGTGGCAAAAGTGCATGCAAACGGTTTTAAAGAGAGAGAAATTAAAGCCGTTTGCCATAGTCCACTGCAGTACACGATTGAGGGCAGTTTGTAGTTGCCGCTCAATATATCTCATGTTCGACGACTGACATGATATGTGAAAGTCGTCGACATACAGCCCATTCGCAAAAGTGAGAGGGAGTTGTTCAGTGATAGCATTTATCTTTATACTGAAAAGTGTGACACTCAAAACACAGCCCTGAGGGACTCCAAGATCCTGTACAAAAGAACGGGAAAGTGTCGAACCCACACGAAGTTGGAATCTCCTGTCTATTAAAAAAGTTTTTAATAAACATGGGTTAATGGCCATGTAACCCATATGTATGGAGGTCTCGCAAAACGCCACACCTCCACCTTGTGTCATAAGCCCATAGTGTACATCATCAGGTCCAACAGATGTACTGCCAGATCGATGAAGGGCCATTTTCAGTTCCACCAGTGTAAAGGGACAATTATAGTCAAAGAAACAGTCAGTTCGAAAGGAAAGAGGTGAACGCTCTGCCCGAGTCTTGGTGGCCAAGAAAGTGGAAGAACAAGCAAAAATGCTATATACCTGGCAAAGCTTTCACCTAGAGTATCAACGATGCTCCGGACATCAGCCACCTCCTGACCATCAGAGAGTAAGATCGAGAGGGGAACAGAATGGTAGTGCCCACTGACCTTTCGAATCCTGTCCCATATGACCTTGGAACTGGTGGTAGAAGATATGCTAGTTGTGAACTTAATCCAAAATTCCATCTGGCTTTAACGTCTTACCCACCTAGCATGTGCACGTGCCCGTTGGAAAGCAACACGGTTCGAATGTGTGGGATATCTACGAAAAGTATCCCAGGCCCGTTTTTTCAGCCTTCCGTGCTAAGTGGCAAGCAGGATTCCACCATGGACGAGGATATCGTGGAAAACGTGTCAAAGTTTTAGGGATAAACTGAGCAGCTGCTTGTATAATACAGCCAGTTACTGCTGCCATACAGTCGTCTATTGATGGCTGATTCACGATGGCAGGATCAAGTTCTGCGAAAGCAGTGAAAGTGGACCAGTCTGTCTGATCTAGCTTCCACCTGGGCACGCGGGTAGGGTGGCATCGACCACGGCCAGTCTCTCTCAAAAGTATAAGAAAATGACCACTGCCTAGTGGATAATTGTCAACCCTCCATGAAAACTGGAAGAATAATGAAGGGGAGCAAACTGAGAGATCAATAGCGGTAAAGGACTGACTAGGTGCATGAAAATAAGTGGAAGAACCAGTATTGAAAAGAGAAAGATTGTGATCAGAGAGCATACGCTCTACAGAGCGACCCCTCCCATCAATAACAGCACTTCCCCAGAGGGGATGATGTCCATTAAAGTCCCCCCAGGATTAGAAAGAGAGATGGCAACTGTTCAACGAAAGCATCAAGGCCTGATTGATCATATGTCTCTCCAGGGAACAGGTAGAGAGAACAAACAGTGATGGTATGACCCAAGGAAATACGGATGGTTACGGCCTCCAAGTGTGTGTTGAGTGACAAAGACAGGGTGGGCACATGATGATCAACCAATAGTGCCACCCCTCCATGTACTCGTCCATCACACAGCCTGTCACTTCTGTACAGAGAAAACTGCCAAATGGTGACTGTATCAAAAGGTTTGAGAAATGTTTCTTGTAAGGAAAGACAAACAGGATGGTAGGAAGCAATCAGTGTTTTGATATCATCCAGATTAGAACGTAAACCTCAACAGTTCCATTGTATCAAGGCGGTCATTTTTTAAGACGGGTAGGCAAAGTGGCTGGAGAACCCTTCTGATTACGACCACTTCATTTTTCCTTACTGTCCTTAATCGGAGGAGGTCTATCAACCTCCATGGATCCTGCCCTGGGTCGATTGGGCAGGTCTTTGTTATTGGAAGAGGATTCCAGTGACTGAGGACGCGAAAGAATGATTGCTTTGCCTCTTTGGGTGGGAGAAAAAGATGTATCAGAAGAAATCCCTGTATTTGAAACTGAAGGATGTGGATCTTGAGGTTTGTTGGAATGTATGGGAGGAACAGAGATGGGTGTGGAAATCGATTCATCAACCTTTTTAACCATGGAGGTCGAAAGGCTTTTCATTTGTTTTGAAAACGATTCTCTTGGAGGCACAGAGAGATCTGTCTGCACTCCCACTGTAGTTGTGGAACGAAGTGCAGCAGCATATGTCCGAGATGGAGTGGCGGGCAGCAATTTCCGAGCCTCAGAATAACTATTGTTCTGAGTCGTTTTCAAATGCTGTACCTCTTTTTCCTCCAACCATTTTGGGCAAGAACGAAACTGGGAAGGGTGAGAACCATTGCAGTTGACGTAATGTGGGTCCATGTCACATTCATAGGCATCGTGGTCCTTGCCACCGCAACGAGCACATGTCAGGGAACCACGACATAATGTCTTTGAGTGGCCGAACCTCTGACATTGGAAACATCGGAGAGGGTTTGGAATGTATGGCCGTACCCTGCAAATTAGATAACCTGCCTTGATGGTGGCAGGTGTACGTGAAGAAGTAAATGTCAAAACGAGGGTATTTGTTGGTAGTGTAACTCCATCTTTGCGAGTGGAGATGCGCCTCACTGCAGAAACTCCTTGAGTGGAGAGACCAGCGAGAATCTCTGACTCGGGGATATTCTTCAAATCCCTCTCAACAATAACTCCTCGTGATGAATTCAAGGTAGCATGAGGGGTAACCTCAATAGGTATATATCCAATTGCCGTTGAATTCAAGAGGAGTTCACTGTGATGGGTTGTGGATGTTTCAACTAATATGTCTCCAGATCGAAGCTTCTTTACTGACTTTGGAGAGCCAGCAAGACCCTCTAGTCCCTTCTGAATAAAAAAGGGGGACAATTGCCCTAAAGGTTTTTCTGAAAGATAATGTAATATAATAAAATGAGGTACGTGTGTTACAGATGTCGAAGATTGCTGCTCAGAGTCTTCAAGACGTGGTCGCCTACCTATTGACTGTTTTTTCACTATTTCATTTAAATTTTTTGAAGGAGGATCCATAGGAAAAAAGAAAAATTTCGGTACCCACTGACCCCACCCACCATGGAGCCCTACGAGGGGACGCACTACAATGTCGTGCAAGGACAATGCAGCAACGCCAGAGTTTCGTGAGCACTATATCCAAACACCAGCATCAGGCAGAATGTCCACAACACCCGTTTAGAACTTCCAACACTGGTACTTCGTTGACTCTAGCCCAAGCAGACCAGCCGGTTGACCCAAGGGGGGCCACCCGAAGGCCGCCCGTCTACAGGAATTCAAGGCCAAAGTGGTGTGTTAGGGTTGGACCCCTCAACCACCAGGATCCTCTTCTCCCCTTCACAGGTCGCCACGCACGGCAAACACGTGGATAAATGTTTAGATCCCAGAGAAGGTAACCAGACAGAACAGAACCTTCCCTGGGAGGTCCCCTCACCACGTACAGGAATCCACACCGAGGGGTATATTGAACAAACTTACACACACACACACACACACACATATATATATATATATACAAAGAGCACAAGCAAGTCATGAAATAAATATATTGAACAAAGTTACACACACACATACATATACTCGTACATATATATATATATAAAGCAGCAGTAACCTATTAAATAAATATATTGAATGAATCTACATACATATATCCACTGCTGGCCAAAATCTTAAAGCCAATGAACATAAAGAAAAAATATGCATTTTGTGTTGTTAAACTCAACCCCTTATTTGAATAGAGCTTCAAAAGATGAAAATAAAAAAATGGAAAATAAAAATAAAAACATTTCTGGTATTTAATAAGGAAATGTGAACACTATGAAATTAGCCTAAATACCAGCTGGTCAAAAGTTTATGACTATACCAAAAAGAAGTCCTAAACAGGGTAGAAAATGCCCAACAAGAGATCTCAGTAGTGATTTGCACGGCCGTCATTGCGAATAACTGCAAACATTCGCTTTGGCATGATCGATATAAGTGTTTAGAGAAGGCTGGCTGGAATGTTATTCCAAGAGGTGAAGATGGCTTCAAGAAGATCATACACTGTTTAAAATTGACGTCCATTTTTATAGACTTCCCTTGCCATCCACCCCCAAACATTTTCAATGGGGTTCAGTTTGGGCGAACACGCTGTACGGTCCAAAAGAACCACGTTATTCGCCATAAAAAAGTAATTTATCCTGCGGGCATTCTGGATTGCAGCGTTGTCTTGCTAAAAGATACAGTCATTTCCACACAATCGAGGGCTTTCAGTCAAAAAGAATGCTCTCTCCAACATGCCAATGTAGCCAGCTGCTGTTTGACGTTTATGTATAATCTGAAGCTCCATTGTTCCATGGAAGGAAAAAGCATCCCAGATCATGATGGAACCTCCTCCACTGTGTTGCCCTGTAGAAAATGTCTCCGATGAAATATCTTTATCGTGCCAGTAACGTTGGAAGCCATCTGTACCATTCAGGTTAAATTTTTCTCATCAGAGAACAAAACCTTCTTCCACTTTTCTACGTCCCATGTTTGGTGCTTCTTAACAAAGTTTAACCGAGCTGTGGTGTGGAAGGCGACGTAGCCTTTGAAGACGTTTACTGTTTTTAAAGCCTTTCCCTCGTAGATGCCGTCTTATTGTTCTTAAGCTGCATTCTGCGTCCATAAGGGCCTTAATCTGGTTCGACGATCGGCTGATGTCTTGCTGGACAACCCTTCGAATCCTCCTGCTCAACGCCGTCGAAATGTCCTTGGGCCGACCACTTGAAATTCTTGTTCCGTATACCCCAGGATCTTTTAAGAAAATTGCAAAAGCAGTTTTACTATGCCCAATCTCACTAGCGATGGCACGTTGAGAGAGACCTTGGTTTTGCAGCTCCACAATTCTGCCACGTTCAAACTCTGTCAACCTATTAACCTTTGCCATATTTTTACCCAATGTAACACAGGATATGTCAGTGGGAGATGTTGACAACAATGCTTGAACACAAATGACTAAATTTCGTTACGTGTTTACCGATTAACGCTTCGTTTCAGTATGGTCTTAAACTTTTGACCAGCTAGTATTTAGGCTAATTTCATAGGGTTCACATCTTCCCTATTAAATGCTATTTTTTTTTATTTTCCCTTTTCTTATTTTCATCTTTCGAAGCTCCACTAAAATAAACGGTTGAGCCTAACAACGCAAAATGTGTATTTTTTTCTTTATGTTCATTGGTCTTAAGATTTTGGCAAGCAGTGTATGTATACAGAGCAGCAAAAAACGTATTAAATAAATATATTGACCGTATTATAATGGTTGCTGTCTGAGCCTGATGCCAGTATAACATAGGCCAGGAGTGGGCAACTCCATGGCCACTGGCCACATGGATAGCACAATTGTGGCCAGCTTAAGTTTAGGAATCAACTTTTTTCCATCATTTGTTTTTTATCGTAAATTTGGTTATCAGCACCTGCACTGCCTCATGCCATCGCTAATGTCGCTTACTCCCACAGATGTTTGTTATCAAGTGTGCGTTGTTTTGCATGCACTTGCAAATATATTTTGTTGTGCAACTTTCAAGTGTTTAAATACATTTTGTTTTTAATCTCATAATAAGGACAAATGGATATTTCGAAAACGAAGGAATCCAGGTGATGGTGAACACTCAGAAAATAAAGACAATTTAATGAAAGTTGGGAGTTGAAATATGCAGTGATTGAAGCAAATAATTGGCCAGTGTGTCTTTTGTGTAACAAATTCTTTTAGGAATAATATAGTATACAATCTTAAGCAACATGTTAACAATTTTCACAACGAATTTGATGTGAAATTTCCAGTTGAAAGCAAAAATAGTAAGAATAAAATTAGCTGTCTAAAAGCACAACTTCATGAACAAAAGGGAGGCCTAAAGATATTTTTATCATCGATAGAACTAGTTACGTTAGCTAGCTATAAAGTAGCTTGGATTATCGCTAAAAAAACATTTTCTGATGCTGAACTGATAAAATAAATATTTATTATGGTGATTGAAACTCTGTTGGAGAATTATGATTCAAAAATAAAATATGATATTTTTAAAAGGTAAATATTTTGCAATTAAGTCGAAGAACAATTGTCCGCAGAATGCTACAGTTAGCGAAAGAGATAGAAAATCAGTTGCTTGAACAAATAAAGATTGTTTGTATTTTTCTTTAGCAGTAGATGGGCCAACAGATGTTAGTGACACTGCACAGTTGATATTTTGGGTTCAATATGTAACTTCAGATCTTCAAGTGAGGGAAGAAATACTTGACCTTTGTGGATTACGAGATCGAACATGTGGAAAAATATCTTTGAAAATTTTCTTGGAATGTCATAAAAATTCAATCTGGATTTTAAATAACTGGTTTCTGTCCCAACAGACGGTGTTCCCGCCATGATTGGGCGAAATTAGGATTTGTTTCTCTTTTGAAGCAGCATTTGATTGAAGAGAATGTGAGGTCCACGCTGCCATCTTTCCATTGCATTTTGCATCAGGAACATTTATGTGCTAAGAATATCTGAAAATGATAAGTTGAAAATTTTGATAGACATCGTTGTAAAAATTGTGAATTATATTAGAAATGAAAGCTCTCTCATCCATCGATAGTTTGTCGAGTCTTTGAAGAAAAGCAGTGAAAGTACTTTTGATGATCTTACTGACTTTGCAAATGTAAGATGGTTGAGGAAAAAAGTCTTGGAACGATTTACTTCCTTATTTCCTCAAATTAAAGAGTACCTTGTTGATAAAGGTAAGATTGAAGATTTCCCTGAAATTGAAATTTTGTCATAGCAGTGTGACTTGCACTTTTTGTGCGACATGACAGCTCACTTGAATAATTTGAATACGAAGCTTCATGGAAGAGGTAAAATAACAAGCAAGCCGTCATAGTCCATTTATGAATTTCAAGTAAAGCTAAACCTCCTTGCGGAACAATTACAAAAGAATGAGTTGACACATTTTGCAAAGTTGAATAGTTTTCTAGAAAATAATAATGAATATGATTTCTCTTATGCTAAAGATGATCTCTGTGTTAACTGTATCAAAAACCTATTTCAAAAAGTTAAATTACATTTCTCCGAATTTAAAAATTTGAATTTGATACTTGAATTTTTGCGTGATTCATTTCAAATTGACTTAGGAAATTTCAATTAGGAAATTACATTTTTTTTTGTCTTTGGATAACTGTGGATTTGAAGACGAAATGCTTACCCTGTATAGTGTAGAACACATAAAAGGTAAACAAAAATGTTCTATCAGAGAGATGTGGCTCATTATTCTGATAAATGAGAGTCTTCCAAATTGAAAGATAGCAATTTCAAAATTATTTTCCATGTTTGGGTCCACATGGGTTTGAGAGTCAACATTTTATATGCTAGATTTTCTGAAGTCCAGATACATATCTCGGCTTACTGACATAAATTTAGAGGCAGAGCTAAGATGCTCATTGAACACAGATATTAAACCAAATTTCAAGAAACTTGTTGATGAAAACTCCCATCAATTTTCACATTGAAGGTTAGTTGAAATGCAATTATTTTGATTAAACTGACATCTTTCAATTTTTTTTAATAGTGTGGCCAACGTTGTTTTCATTAGCCACAGTTGTGGCCACTATGAAAAATAAGTTGCCCACCCCTGACATAGGCTTTATTCTCTGATGAAGGGCGTCTGATAGAAACGTTGCACAAAATAAGTGAGAAAAAATATTCATTTAGACGTGTCGATTTGTTTTTTTATTATTATTTATCCAACTTTTTTCTTGCGGAACAACACTTATTAGGGCTCTTGATTCGCAATCTGCACGTTTTGGGTTTGAATCCCTTCACCAAATATGAAAGTGTTATAATGTAACGCAAGGTTACAGGCATACTACCACTACGCCTGAGAAGACATGGCTTCAATTGTCACAGCTCTTCAGGGTTACAGGTCTACTACCACTAGGACTGAAAAGACATGGCTTCAGCTGTTTCACTTCTCAATGTTATAGGTCTGTTACCACTAGAACTGAGAAGACACGGCTTCAGTTGTCACATCTCTTCAAGATTACAGGTCTATAACTACTAGGCCTGAGAAGACGTGGCTTCAGTTGTTATACCTCTTCAAGGTTATAGATAATCAGTGATGTCGAGAAACCCACTTGTTGAGAAATTTATATGCAAAAACGGCTCGTTTGGGTTGAGAAAATATTTTACATAGAAGAGCGAACAACGTTTCGACCTTCTTCGGTCATCGTCAGGTTCCCAAAGAAAGAAGTAACTGACCGGAAGCTGACCACATGTTTGAAAGGGGTTGTGTAACTGAGTGTCGGAATGTAGAGGGCGTTATTAGATGTTTAATATATAATTTTATTTATTTTAATATTAATATAGGTATAAAGGCGTTCCTTTATATTGGTTTATTTTGGGTTTATAAGTTGTTGTATAAGTAAGGCTTCTTTAATTTTGCGTTTGTTTATGTTTGTTTCTTTATTTAGTATTTGAGTGTTTTCTATGGTTATGTTGTGTTTATTTGACTTGCAGTGTTCGAAAACATGTGAAGGTGACTTTTTATGTTCTTTGAATCTGGTTTCCATTTTTCTACTTGTTTCTCCAATATAGAAGTCGTGGCAGTTATCACATTCTATTTTATAAATAATGTTGGTGTGGTGTTTGTCAGTGTAGGTTTTACATAGTATAGACCTCAGTTTTGTGCCGGGTTTTTGAATAAATTTGGTATTAACTGGAATGTCATATTTTGTTACTAGTTTTTGCCAAATGTTGGTTATTTGTTTGCTGATGTCAGGAATATATGGTATACAGCAGTATATGGTTTCGTGATTTTTTGATTCGTGAGATATATTTACTTTAGTTGGTTGATTTTGCTTTCTGTCTAGGTGTGTACGTATAATGTTTTCGACGGTTTGTGGAGGAAACTTATTGATGTTGATGAAGTATTGTTTTATTTTGTCTAATTCATCGTTAATTTTATCTGGTGAGCATAGTTTTATGGCTGTGTTTATTTGGTTTCTTAGTATGTTTGCTCTTCTATGTAAAATATTTTCTCAACCCAAACGAGCCGTTTTTGCATATAGAGGTTACAGATACACTGACATAATCAAGAAATCCCCGCCTTTTATTCTGTACTTTAAGATGAGAGAAAGCTTGCGTTTGGGGAAGGTGACCCTCTCTTAGGTAATGATTATGACAGAATAAATAGCTGATTATTATAATCTAGCTTAAAGGTAGGAATCTTCATGATTGAAAATCCCATGATAATAGTGCATGAGTTAGAATCAGAAGAACTAGCGATCACGTATAGTGATAACAAGTCACATAAAGTAATGATCAACAAGAGTTGTGTTCATGTATCGCCACTACATCACACAAGATAACGGTCAAAAGGACCTGTGTTCATGTATTGCCACTACATCACACAGGGTAACGATCGAAAGGGCTTGTGTTCATGTATCGCCACTACATCACATAGAGTAACGATCTAAAAGAGTTGTGTTCATATGTCGCCACTACATCACACAAGGTAACGATCGAAAACACTTGTGTTCATGTATCGCCACTACATTAACATGGAGTCAAGACTTGTTTTTCTTCTTTTCGAGCTGTTTCAATATTTAATGTCTTATGGTTTCCGAAACGTCCTTTTCAGGAGTACAAGGTTTCAGCATCACGCACAAGAGGGCGCTGTGTTCACGCTCACTATGTTTTTCTTATTTTAACATTTCCTTCTGGAAAAGTCATTTACTAAAAATTATTAAAATTCTGTGTATTGCTTTCAACGAGTGCTGTACTAAACAATGCGTTTTCTCCTATTCACAATAAGGATTTATTACGTAAATGTGATATTTTAAAGTAAATCTGATTTTCCAACGAGTAACAAGCTAGCAAACCTATAAATATTAACAGATTCAATGAGGAAATAAAGTTTTGTATAGTTCACAATTTTACTAAATTTTTAGTTGTGTAATAAACGTACAGATTGGACACCTTTAGAAGACAGTGAAAACAGTCTTCAACATAAAAGCACAGTGTGTGTATCTGTGTAGACAAGTAGACAAGTGCCTCCACTATTCTGGGTGGAAACCAAGTAGAACTAAGCATGTCTGGACTTCGGAAACTGTCTTGCTTTCTTTTTTGTCTGAATGGTGTCGCCTCGTAGACTCTGTTTACTAGCAACACTAATAGAATGTCAGTTTTAATGATATCAAAGAATATTTCAGTTTCAACTAGTTTTAATTAAAGCTCAAATACACAGAAATATATTCATAGACAAAAGACGCCACCTTTTCAAAGAATAGAAAGCTGAGGGGCTAAAACAAGAAAGTATCAGACATGTTTGACAACGTGTTTCCACCATGACAGTGTTAAAACAAAAAACTAATATTAGAATAAAACATACCCAGTACACATGGTGTGGGAAATGATACCAGGTAAAAACAAAAAAAAATGTTAGATTCATTTAAAGTTAATCAGAGATTAAAATAAGGTTTTTAATCTCAATAAACGATATAATGATAAAATAAAACTCAGTTTGATAACTAACCATAAATAATCATTAACCATCAGAAAAGAGTTTAAGCTTTATCTTACAACTTACACTGATAGGACGTGAGTAAAACTCTCTGTTACAACTTCTCATACTAATAGGACGTGAGTGAAACTTTATCTTACAACTTATACTAATAGGACGTGAGTGAAACTTTATCTTACAACTTATACTAATAGGACGTGAGTGAAACTCTCTCTTACAACTTATCATACTAATAAGATCTGAGTGAAGTTCTGTCTTACAAGTTATCATACTAATAGGACCTGAGTAAAGATCTCTCTTACAACTTATCATACTAATAGGATCTGAGTGAAGTTCTGTCTTACAATTTATCACACTAATAGGACTTGAGTGAAGCTCTGTTTTACAATTTATCACACTAATAGGACCTGAGTGAAGATCTCTCTTACAACCTAGCATACTAATAGGACGTGAGTGAAAATATCTCTTACGTCTTATCATACTACTAAAACTTCAGTGAAGTTCTGTTTTATAATTTATCATACTAATAAGCCTTAAATGAAACTTTATCTTACAACTTATCATACTAATAGGACGTGAGTGAAGTTTTGTTTTACAACTTATCATAGTACCAGGACTTGAGTGGAGTTCTGTCTAACAAGTTATCATATTCATATGATCAGGATAACCAGTGTAGAACTAACTGTTACACATTTCTATATGAATATATCACAGGTAAAGTTGTCTCTTACCGTTTACCATCCTGGTATGGAATTGGTAAAACCTTTGTGGGTGAAGTTCAAATTGGTTTGAAAATACCTGTGATATAATTCAGACTTCATTTGTTAGGTTCGAACTATAGGAAAACGCTTAGATATAATTAAACTTCTAAATATTAAGTTATAATTTGTGTATAAACGTTTTTAAAGTTGGTATTAAGTTATTATAAGAAGGGAAGTTTTAAATTTCACTATTATACATTTTACAATCTTCGTTATTCTTTCAATAACAAAAGTGGATTAAATCAGGGTGTTCCAATAGGGATCTTTATAATATAATGTTCAACATTTCTGTTTAAGCTATTAATTACCTATATCACTCTAATCTTTAATCAAGTCCAACTCAACTAGCTTTCTTTAACTAAATTAATTATCTGTCATAAATATTTTCTTCGTCCTCTATCATAGTGTTGGGTAATAACAGCTCCATGACGTTTGTTTTATTTATACCTCTTTAATAGATCCGTCGAACCAAATATCCGGGTACCAATGATTGGACAAGTTTAATCATAACTAAATTAAAGTCTGAAATTGACGTCAGGAGCTACGCCCATGTAACAGCTGAATGACGGCTGATCAACCAAGAAGTTCGTATAATACATTATACCTGTTTAGTTTGATTAAAATGTTATAATTTCTACTAGATAGGGCTGCTAGTCTAATCTGTCTTGACCTTTTGTACTACGTATATTAGCCAATCCTTCCTAGAGTTTATATATATATACATATTTCGATATATGAATGCGTTGTACTTAATTCAGATGAGGAAGAAAAACTACATCGAAATATTTGCAAAGAAAATCTTCAGTCGTGTTTGTTTTGTTTTATTTGTCCATCGTGATTGTTTTGTTTAAACTTGAGCTAAGCTTCTGGTAGGGTTTCTGCGCTGACTGTCTCTAACTTACACGTAACAGACTAGAGAAAAGACTGCTGGGCAACACTACCCTCCGCCAACTCTTAGGATACTCAATGAATAGTGAGACTGCCCGTTAGGTTATAACACCCCCACAAATAAAAGACAAGTTTGGCGACAGGATTCAAACGTGAAACCCACAGATTGCGAGTTGAGTACCTTAACAGTCAGGCCGTATAAGACCGTGAGAAGGTTAGTACCGATGAACTTATGACTGTACGCTAGATGTTAACTTACTGATGGTCCGTGGTTTTGTCCATTACTTTTATAACACACTCTCAGCCAGGAAGGCAAGATATGATTTCGCAGCAACCCTTAATTCTCTAGTTCGCAGTCTAAATATGTTAAACTTGGGCCACGCCCGACCCTATTCGGAAGAAAGACTTGTATTTAAGAAAATACAACTGATTTTTAAATGTATATTTATCACTTACTAAAAATATTATAACTATATATAATATTTGTTCAAAATCTAGTTTCTGTGTCAAATATCAGTCGTAATTCAAATCGTCCAAATTGACCATAAAATGCTGTGTTTTAAATAAAGTTAGAAGTTTCACTGGAGCTGGGAGGTCTAGTTGTGCCTTCATATAATAAAACTAATTTTCTTTATAATTTACATTAAAGGGATCTGAAAATTCAAAACGCCCCCTAGTGGCACAAGAGTATGTCTGCGGACTTACACTGCTAAAGCCCGGGTTCGGGTACCCGGGATGCTCAGAGCACAGAGAAACCATTGCGTAGCTTTATGCTTAATTCCAGCACGCGATAATGCAACGTCTTGAGTTATTATTTTTATGGTTCATTATTACTATGTAATTCTTATAGAACTACATCGAATTTCCTTCTGAAATTTTTCTTTAACGAAGATATTGCATTCACTCAAAGCAGACATCTATATTCAATCAGCTTCAGAAATTCCCACCAAACAGCTCCGAGGTAGCTACTACAATAATAAGTATCTTAGTCGCTATATCCTGTTTATGTTATCCATAAAGGACATATATACCCATCTCTTCCATCCAAGATTATATAAGATTTTGTTTATGATAAATCGTACACTCTTGTCACGTGGTATTACGCAAAGTACAAAATGGCGGATTTCTTTATTATTATAAGAAGCATCGTATGATATTAGATATCACTTTCATCTAAGCCTAAAAGCTACTTTGGAAGGCAGGGCATGGATCACAAAATACTCCATTGTCATAATCAAAATTAATACTAAAGAGACTATTTGTAAGTCCTCTGTTACGCATGCGCAGTTTCCCCATTTAGTTAAAGAGACGAGTTTTTATGTTCAAGGAAAACAACCAAGATACCTTACCTTCTATTGTATCATTCTCTACCATTCCTTTAGTGCTTTTTCCTAATCAAAATGAATGAAAGTAACATTAAAAAACAAGCCAGATGCTACTGTGAAAACATCTTAAACCACTGTTTAACGACATCAGCCCCTTTACAACTGAGGCAGAAAAGTATATGAAAATACACTTTCCAAATTAGAATAAACATGGCGCATCGTCTTTTTCACGAACCCCCCAGTGACACAGCGCTATGTCTGTGAACTTAAAACGCTAAAAACCGGCTCTCGATACCCGTGGTGGGCAAAGCACAGATCGCTCATTGTGTAGCTTTGTGCATAATTCAAAACAACAACTTTTTCTACGAATATTACCACCTATCGGCATATTTAGACATGATTCGGGATTCCTTAAACATCGACCTATGAATGATGATACTCGACAGTATAACTGTGTGTTTGTTAGGATCCCTAATGTACAAGAACACAGATAGATATGTAATATTTCGAATTATGATAAACAAGTAAAAACAAAAGGGTATTCTCAAGACGACTGGTATGGGTATTAAAACAACATTACGACATTCTTAGGTCATCTTCAGGTTAACAAACTAAAAATAATGCTCCTGTTTACACAATTTAAAACTGTTTTGAAGCCGTACAGTTTCCACTTTAAATTACACGTATAAGTTTCAATGTAATTTTTATGAGTTACGCATATTTCATATTTTACCCATTGTTTCAGTATTACCTAACACTGTACTAACGTTATACTTACATTATCTGGCCTTGCATAGCCAGATGGTTAAGGCACTCGACTCATAATCCGAGGGTCGCGGGTTCAAATCCCTGTCACACCAAACATGTTCGCCATTGGTAAAAGGGTAGCCCAGAGTTGGTGGTGTGTGGTGATGACTAGCTGCCTTCCCTCTAGTCTTACACTGCTAAATTAGGAATGGTTGATGCAGATAGCTCTCGTATATCTTTCCGTGATTTTCAAAAACAAACAAACAATCTCTGCTAGATTAGGGACCATTAACGTAGGTAGTCCTCGTGTAACTTTGAGCGAAATTAAGACCAAACAATCATAAAAAATAAAATTTCATCAAACAACTTCATAAAAAATTTTTAGTTCTTTTCTCCATTGCCTTTATGGAAGAACATGAAAGCATCTTAATTTAAGAAACGCCTTTTGTTAGATGGACTTCTTTCCTTCAGTTCAATCGACACTGATCAAGGATACTTTTTACCAAATATTTATTGCCCATCCTAAAGTTGCATTCACCTCGTGTTTTCCAGTAAATTTAAAATAAGTTTTTCTTCTCCTCTCGATATTTCTTCACTTACTTCTAAAACCTTTTAAAACTTCGATAAAATCTCTTTAATCAAAAATTTAATCTTGCTTTCGATGGTTTCGTAAATTGAACATACGTATGTATGTGCGTAGTGAAAAATCAAATGTTATCCGCTGATTTTATTTAAACGTACATATATATCTAGGGTTGAGTACGCTATATTATAATAATGTCACATCTTCTCTACGACATTATAATGTAATCATATTCTAACGGATATTTTGTTGCTGTTGTTCTTTTCTACCTTGCAGTCCACATTAACGTTCTTTTGTTGGATAAAGTATTCACCTTTTGTCCATCTCAGGCACGTTAAGTTGATCATAGACTGAAATGTAGTGACGAAAATAGTTCATTGTTCAGGTTGGGTTATAGGTTACACGTTATGAATGTTTCCTTTTCTCTTAGTGTCCATTCATCTCTCGTCCAGTATGTTATTCTGAAATGTTTACTGTTTGGCTTTACAGTCTTTGCCTGCGTGGTTATAAATCCCAGAATTATTGACAAGGCTGTTTATCAGTGTGTGTGTTCCTATGTTAGATACAATGGATCTAACTGGACATCTGTTTTACGTAGTTTAAACACACTGTACCTAATATTACTATGTGATCCAGCAGGTCTAATCTAATTGTATACTTTATCATGTATAGTATTCACATTATTTAGTTCTGACAGGAGTCTTTAAACATGCTAGACTCGTTTAAGATATGGAATTTACCAAGGTCGTCTTATCTGTTGAGAATGATAACACAGTTTTCTTTGTCAGTATTTGATAGCACTGCATCACTTAAACGTTGTTGAGTGTAAGAGACAACTGTTTCATTGTTGGACAGGCCATGATTGCTTGGAATACATATAATGCTATACCTGATATTTATTTGACAAACTTATCAATGGTATGTCATTTCTAGTCCAAATTGCTAACAATTTAATAATAATTAGTAATTTTTCAAAATTTATAAAGAAATCAGTATATTTGGTTATATCGGGAGTAATAGTAAAGTTTAAATGACGTGACAAAAAAACGTGATTATGGGGTACTTTTCTCTTTTTAGCTTGTACCTTCATCAGTACACCTGCTGTCCATATGGGCCCCGACGATAAATATTTTTTTCACTGACCAGTTATATTATGTAATTGTCACATTATCATCCTGTGACACAAAAACAGTAAAACTTTCCATGTTTTGCAATCGAAATTTTATGAATGAAAAGTAATAAATACATTTGGAGTTCTGTGTCTTCATCATACATTGTATGTATGGACTCGCAGAGGTTATCCATTGTGACTAATAATGATTACGTATTTAGATCTCTCCTGAAGTAATGCTACAACCTACTTCAGAGACGTCTCCAGAATCCCCTTGCAATGCAAAAATGCATCAAATCTGCCTTTATAGATCTAGGATTGCTGGACACAAGACAGCATGTTGGTCAAGATGTTCCAGCAACGTGAACAACAACGAAAAAAAAATGATGTTATCTTTGCTTAAAAATCGTGGACAGGAAAGTCCATCAAACCTATACAGCATGAGGAAACCATGTCTGCGGCTGATCACTCCACACCCAATGTATGGTGTAACGAGTGTTTGTAAAATGACTGGTAAAAGATATAAGAAAGACTTTATGTTTACTCAGAATAAGTTTTGCTTATATGTTGTCCGAAATTTGGCATTACTTTAGCTCTAAAACAAAGTTTGATGTAGTTCGACCCCCTTAGGTCCGTTCGGGCCTAAAGCACATTTTCATAAAATTTGTTTTTGTTACATATTCGAGAAATCTGTTTCTTCATTCAGTATTTTATTACTTTTAATTGCGAGATGTCAATTACAGAATAAGTAGCCCTATATTATCCAAATATATGCCAATGATGACAATTTTTTGTCTGAATATGACAAAATGGATACAAGTAAATTTCATATTTTGTAATAATAAATAACATATTATATACGTATGGTACCCAGTCTTTCATAGTTTATCTGCACAATGCTGTGAAAAGCCAGTATGCTAACTTTTCAATATTATGACCATTAAATATATGCGGGATTCTTATTGACCCCAGATTTACTGAAAGGTGGATATTTTATTTTAGCTTCCTGATGAAGGTTAGATTATTTTAAACTAATATTTTTTGTTGCCTATTTCGAGTCTCAATGTGTTATTTTAACATTAAGTGGCAGGAAACAAGTAATTTATTTTTAACTTCTCGTTTTTTAACTAATTCTTTGCTTAAACTTTTTTTCTGGGCATCATGGTACTGTTTATTAAAACGTCAGGTTGACGCTGAAAACTTTTAAATACAAGACCTTAATTCACAAGTGTTGAATTCTTTTATAAACTCAATGCTTAATAAGTTATTTTAAAATTATATATATATATATATGCTTCAACATGCTCACATAATTTTAATCCGTAGACACCATAACGACAGCAATTTATAATTATTATGTTGACAATGGTCCAAACTCCGGAGTTCGTTTCCCTGTGGTGGAAACAGCATATAGCTTAATGTGGTTTTACTCTAAACTAAACAAGCAAAGGTCCTGCAGCATAGTTTCCACTGCAAAAATTTTCGTCGTAAGACTGTCATGTCCCCCGATCATCATCCTTCCCTACAAGCTTTCCACGTTCCATCTAGTATGTTACATACATCGCGAATCGTGGTGTCCATCTGTATGTTTGTTCGTTTGTTTCCAGTTCACTTCAATCATTTCCTGCTCTTCTTTCGAAAAGTCGCTCACGCAGATAGTGTTCAATGTTCATGTTTGAAATGACAGACAAACATTTAATGTGGTTCAACATGTTAACAAACATGAATAATGTTGATGTTTAATATTTCATAACATGGATATTCTACACGAAACTTAGTAATTAATCACACCATCACTCATTTCAAATTGTGGGCAGTATAAGTAGCTCAGAGTAAAACACAATTAACCCTTTAAAAGTCCAATTAGTAGATTGTTCCTGTTACTAACAAGAGGTACTTTTGTTTGTAATTGAATAACACCTCCTGTTTCAACAGTTCCATAAAACGTAAGTCCATAAGCACTTTGTCTGGCGAGTTGACTGGTATGTCTTGATGTTTAATAGCATGAATACCTGCTTTTTTTTTAAAGTGCTTGGAGCAGTAACGTATTTTTTAAGCAGTAATTTTTTCATGGAAGTATGTGGAGCTGCAACATGTTATTTGGAAGTGTTTGGAGCAATCATATTTTCTTCAAATTTGAAATTCTGCCCAATCAATCTCATTCTGGATGGTATGGCATAATGGATTAATTTATCGTGGTGATTATGCTGATTTAATTTTGTAAAGGCAGTTAATATCATACACAGAATCATCTTAACCATGGTAACTGCAACTTCTCCATCCCCTGATTTCTATGATCTTTTTCTTCACTTTTACAAGGAATCAATATTTAGGTAGCTACCATCTTCCTAAGTGAGTTAATCAAAACTTAGATACCTAACATCTCTCCAAGAGAGTTAATATTTAGATACCTACCATCTTTCCAAGTGAATTAATAAATATTTAAATACCTAACACCTTTCAGAGTTAACCAATATTTAGATATCTAACATCTTTCTGAGTGAGTTAATATTTAAATGTTTTTTTCAGAATTAAGCACATAGCTACACAATGCACTCCCCACAACAGGTATCGGAAACCTGATTTTTAGCAGCGTGAGTATGCAGACATACCCGTGTCAATGGGGGGATAATATTTAGATACCTAATATCTTTCTACGGAAATTAATATTTAGATACCTAATATCTTTCTACATAAATTAATATTTAAATATCTAACATCTTATAGAGTTAACACTCCTACGAAAAGTGGGGCCTAATAGGCCCCAGAGCAACTTGAAAGGTTATTAATATTAGGCTAATAATTTTGTATTTAAATGAAATTGCCATTTAAATCCATTAATGAATGGATTAACGAGATTCCCACTGTCCCTATCTACTATCTAGTGAAACCACAGCCAGGGGAACGGGCTTGGAGAAATCAGGACTAGAAACGTCTTTTCGTAGGAGTGTTAATGTATATATATAGATATCTAGCATCATTCCAAGTGAATTAATCAATATTTAGATATCTAACACCTTTCCAAGTGAGTTAATATCTAAATATCTAACACCTTTCCAAGTGAGTTAATATCTAAATATCTAACATCTTTCCAAGTGAGTTAATATCTAAATATCTAACATCTTTTCAAGTGAGTTAATATCTAAATATCTAACATCTTTCCAAGTGAGTTAATATCTAAATATCTAACATCTTTTCAAGTGAGTTAATATCTAAATATCTAACATCTTTCCAAGTGAGTTAATATCTAAATATCTAACATCTTTAAGTTAGTATTTGGATTTTTTTAGAATTAAGCACATAGCTACACAATGGGCTATCTCTGCACTCCCTACAACAGGTATCGAAAACCTGGTTTTCAGCAGACAAACCATTCAACTGAATACATTTAACAGCACAAACATTCAGAACTGTAGTTTGCATTCACAAGTTTTATTTCTTTCAGTAAAAGAAAGTGGCTCTTTGCAAGTTGAAAGTTTTATAAAACACAGGAAACACAGTCCAAGTATCAAAACATTCCTAGTATGACTCACTTCATAACTTTTCTGACCATTTATTGCAGTTTAATCTTCTAAACCTAGCAATATTGGCTATTGAACCAGTTGAAAAATGTTTTTAAGCTAAAAATTACAAACAAAAAACAGTTCCAGGTTGACAGAGCATAAAAAGAAAACATCTCTCTACTGACCAAAAAAAAAACACTTATCCTTATCTCCTAATGAAGTACTGCCTTTACTTTCTCAACCTTAAAACTGCAGTACCAAAGACACTTATTAACATATGGGGAATGAAACATTAGCAAAACAATTGTAGAACATTAAAATTTATAAACCACAGTATAGCACTAGTCTTTTATGACAATCTGTAGTCTAATATTTTAGACAGTAAAATATGCTAGAACTATTTTTAATCTACTAAGACTGGCTATCTTTGTATATTTCCTGTATCAAGTACAAGCTAAAGAGAAAATTAAGCAGACAATTAAATTTTTCAGTCCAATAAATAAAAATTAACTGTCACAATACCATAAAAGAAAAGTGGGTTTATCTATGTTTTTACTACAGGCTGAAGCAGTGGATTCCCCTTTATTATAGTCTGTGATATAAACAAATAAAAACCTTCGGTACAATTTTAGGTGCTTCACAAAGTTTTCTAAAATATTAACATTTTTAACTAAATCCTAATTTAATGAAGTATAATTAATAGTTTAAGGTTTCGACAGATATATATATTATACACAACACATTAGCTGACTTAAAGACTTTTAACCATCACTTCTTACAATCCTTCATGGTTCATTAGCCACCGAAATAATCTCTTTATAGCAACCATATTTGGAATGAATACTGTAGTTGGTAAAATAGTGTTCAGGATAATCATGTTTCAGCTGTATACTGTAGTTGGTAAAATAGTGTTAGAGATAATCATGTTTTGGTTGAATATTGTACTTAAAAACACTTGTATTAATAAATCAAGCTTAACAGTGAATATTCAGAGAAATAACCACAATTTCTCGTCTTTTTTATATGCAGACAAATATTAGATGAAACCCAGATTTTGTACTCCTCAACTTCTGGTCTGTCATACTGTTTTCTAGTATAAAATTATCATTGGTATTAAACATTTCTTAAAAGATTTATTCAAAATATGTTTACTTCCAACTGAGGTATCACATGAATTAAACACCAAGTAAAGTGGTGGGCTGTTCAAGATCTAATGTTTAAATGAAATGAACTATAGTATTAAGGTATGGGCTATAACAATTTGGTGTACTAGTATATACTTCAAAATTGTATATTTGTAGTTATATACAACTTCATGGTATGATGACAGTAAAATGACAAGTATGACAGAAAATTATGAATATTGCATCTGATACCACTTCTTTAGATATCTGTTCATATAAAAAGAAAAATGTTACAACTGACTTATTTACAAAATGGAAGAATAATGATAACCGTAGTCTCTTCTAACAGTTATCTTCACAAACATCACAAGTAGAAAAGTTTGTCTGATAGCTCTACACTTGGGTCTTTATGAAGGTTTTGACCTACCAAACACGCTAGTTTATGAGCATACTGGAAAAGGAAAAAAAAACAATTACTTTAAAGGCAATTTATTACAAGTGTTCTATAGAATATTTAATGACAAAAAAACAAATAACTTTGCACAACACAATACCACACTTGTGATCGAGGGCCTAATTTTTCAGTTTTAAACACTGTTGTGTTGTAAGCTGCCCTTGTTAATGAAGTGTTGATATTAAATTTCAGAACTGCTGTAATCACTTTAAATAAAAACACAAGTTTGTAAAACAGTCTTCACACATAACCTCCTGATTTGCAAATCATTTTATTTTTTCCACTGAGTTCAAGATATTTTAAGCCCTGAACATATGACTCATCATATGAGATCACACACTTTAGTTTAAACAGTTAACTTAAAGTCTTACACTGGTTTCAACACAGAAGTACAAGTTGGAATTTAACACACGTCAGTGATTAGATAATTCTAACACAACACACATACAACAAACATACATCTCACACAAAAGGAGCAATCAGAAAATTGGTTACACCTAAGAAAAATGCACTACGGACACCATAGTTTTCACAATGTTAAAAATGATGTCACAGTATACTAGCTCACCAGGAATGGACACCCTAGTGTTCACAATGGTGAAAATAGTGTCACAGTAGTTTACCAGGAATGGACACCCCAGTGTTCACAATGGTAAAAATGGTGTCACAGAGAAGACAGCTTATTGCAAATGGACAACCTAGTGTTCACAATGATAAAAATGGTGTCACAGTATACATGTTTAACAAGAATGCACAACCTATAGTTCATAATGGTAAAAATGGTGTCACAGAAAAGACAGCTTTCCAGGAATTGACACCATATTGTTCACAATGGTGAAAATAATGCATCAGAGAAAAGTTTTATATCAGGAATGGACACTATTGTTCACAATGGTAAAAATTATGTTTGGAGAAAATAGCTCATTAGGAACAGTTTCCCTATTCTTCAAAAGAAGTTTGCACTTCTATCCAACCATGTGCAAAAATAGATGTACAGAAAACAAAAGAAGATGACAGTCTAAACAGGCTAAAGTGCAGTAAGAGATCTACAGTAGTAGTTACACATGCATATCAAATACAATAACAAAACTGGAACGCATTCATATAGAAGAAAAACTACATAAGTTTGAATCTATTAAACTTTAGAAAGCTGTGCACACACACACAAACACAATATACATCTCTTGAGACATTAAATTTGGTAAACAGTATATTCTAAATTAAATTGCTTCATGTTTTGAAAACAAACGAATTGGATGTGCACTCACCTGGCATGGGGCTGGAACTCGAATTGTGCCAGGCCAGTTATAATACAGATGAGTGAGCTTGTAAGTCAATCGTTGCATCCAGTCAGGCCTCATGTTGCTCGAATCATAGATAACGACATAGTGGGTAGGTGTCACAGTGCCTTGTCGAACATGCTGAGAGACCAAGAAGAAATCGTACCTGTCACAAAATAATGTGGTATCATTAAATTTAACACTGTGGGAATAGCACAGTAACCTTATATTCTAAATATCTGCATCAAAATTACATACATGAAAAATACAGGATGTACTAAACTTAGTATACCTCAGAATCCAAGGTTCAATGGAAGTAGTTAGATGAATAAAGTCAACAGAAAAGAGAGGTTCCAAAAATTAACATTAATGTTATTATGATATAACATAAATACTTCTTTTAATTTCTCATGAAACACCACCAGTCTTCCCTTGATAAACATTCATATTCATGTAACTACCCTAATGCTTTCTTTGGTAAATTGTTTAGGCAGAGTATTCATGATGAAACTTTGTAGAATGGACAGCAACTACCTGTTGTGGAGACAAGTGTAGAGGACAACATTTCAAAAGTCTTCCATCTTCCTCTACACTTGTGTCTCCACAACAGGCAATTGCCATCCATTCTACAAAGTTTCATGTGTACATGCTTCTTTGTAGAATATTTTAAATTTGTTTTCAATATTATTTAACAATGTACAGTTGTGTATTCTGTAGAGATGTAATGATTTTTATATAATTGTTCTTTTGGTTGTTACAAAATTCAGTAAGTAGCTTTCATGTGTCACCTAATAAGAGTGCATTGTTGTTTCAGTGGATTTTCCATGTATTCTTCTGTTGTTCTTAGATCCAGTGATTTACTGTTTTCATTCTAGTGATGATGGACAGAGGGTTTTTTCTTGTTTTCCTAACAGAAACAGCCACTACCTGAATACCCAAAAAGGAACTCATCAAAACTTTTCACACACTGTTGTAGAACACAGGCCCTAAATGCCACAAAAAGTTATAAACCTTTATGGGTTTCTAGCATCTTGTGAATCAGTGTTGTCTTTATACCATGTCACAGATTAAATCAAAGCATTACTTATTAACATGCAAGACAAACTAGCACAAAAAACCAACAATTTTATTAATTAATGATATCTCCAACATACCTGATCTAACACAATCTTATCTAGTTTCAAACAAACAGTCTAACTGGACTAGTGAACAAAACTTCAAAACACCTACCAGTTCTGTTGAGTTACTGTGTGATCCAAGATAGTACCAGAAGGAGGGTTGTCTAAGGATTTGTGTCCTCTTCCATTCTTTCATGAAAATAATAAAAATAGTCCACTACTAACAAAGGATCAGTTGAGACTTAAAAAAAAAATTAAATATTATTCTTGTGATTCTCATTTTCAGTATTTTATTTCAATTTTCTTTATAGAAGCTATTTGAACACATTCTTATGGTCTTAAATAATGTGCACCTTTTAACAAAACAAATCTAAAGTTACATACCTACACATCAAAAGTGAAAGTACATTAATAACTGGCAAAATTACATTAATATAAAAATGTATTCTCAAGATGGCTCATGAATGTTAAAACTTTAATTAAAACAATGTACAGAACAATGTTCCAAACTTCTTAGGTCATCTTCAGGTTAACATTAAAACAATATTTTCCAGGATTATAAGGTAACAAGTCATACTTACCAAACTGAGAAATATTCTTGTGTTGATACGTTTTTGGACAACAAGGACAGACAAAGTAGGTTCATATGATTCTCCAAAATGTTGAAAACAACTAGAAACTTGTTCTACTTCATATTCTGCAATGTGCTTCATCTGGCTGTGAGAAACTCCGTCTCGAAAAATGAAAATTTTTTTTGGTAGATCATGGTTCACCTAAACAGATAAACAAATAGATATCAAACTATGAATCCAAACTCTTACACAATAAAATACCCTCTAATTTGTAATACACAAAACATCTCAAAAAGAACTAGCACTTAAATATTTCTGTCACCTCAATTATGTGAAAAAATTTCTTACAAACATTTGTATCACACACAAACTAAGCTAAACTTCTCTCAACAAAAATTATCAATTCTATTGAACACATGTTCAATCAACAAGTAGGTAAAATGAGCAGCAGGTAACTTTGATATCAAATACAAAATGCTATGATTAATGGCACTCTGCAAGAGATCATGGCTTGCACACTTTGACCCTACCTGTGTGCATAGGTTTAATCCACAAAATGGCAATTAATATTAACAAACTAATGTGACTGATTCAGAAGGATATCTTATTATTAACTCTTAAATTGATTTTATTGCACTGATTCAGGAAGATATTTAATCATTAACTTACATTTAACTTATGCCACTCTGATTTAGAAGCATATCTAATCAATAATGTTTGCATTTATCTTGTGTCACTCTGATTCAGAAGGATATCTAATCACTGATTTTTACATTTATCTTATGCCACTCCGATTCAAAACAATATCTAATCGTTGACTGTCACATTTAGCTTTCCCAATTCTGTTAAATACACCTTTTCAGAAAAATGTACAAAAGCATGATTAGAGATAATAAAATATAAATTGTGAATTTTACAGAGTTCACAGGCAAGTAGAGAAATCACTTGATATTCTCATGTTGAGATAAAAAGATCTGTTATCAGTTAATTTTTCCCCCATTTATTTAAACAGAAGTCACCTGATTAAAAATTAGCTCTTTATTGATCAAAGCCAGACACTGTGTCAAAGTTTAGTTTCACAAAATCAGTAAGAAATGAAACAAGGGGGGTTCAGAGTCACTTAAATTATAAAACAGATCTTTCAAAACATCTGTCTGAACAGCATTGGTGTTAATGACAGTATACATCTCAAATTTAATAGCAGTTTTCACGCGAGCTAATAATTAAAAAAACATGACATTTATTTCATACTTATTGTTAATATAGATACCAAGGTTCAGTATAAAAAATAACAAAACAAATGCACTGCAGCCTCTTAGACCAGCAACATTTAATGTTTTCAGACTTATCATGTTTTAGGTGAAAAGTCAGGCATGCTTTAAGCCTAATGTACTACAATATGACTTATAACTGAAACAAAAGATTTGTCACTTAATCTCCTTTCTTTAAAAATTTGGAGTTTTGTTTCAATTATTATTTATGAAAAAATATATAAATAATTAAAATGTTAAAATAAAAACAGACATGTAGTTTTAACTTTTGTTAACAAGTCAACATAGACATTGTGATAAATTTACGAATGTAGCTTTAACTTCTTTTAACAATTTTACGTAGACATTGTGACATTTATGAATACGTAGTTTTAACTTGTGATAACAAGTTAACATAGCAATGGTAATAAATTCACAAGTTTTTGCCACATTCTTTTTACAAATGGAAGCGCTTTAATTCACAGAACTATTTACACAACAGTTGTAAGCAGATCTTGTTGTGTGTCCCAGTTCAGATTTAATAACTTGTGTACAGTAATTAAAATACCCTCAGGTCCCAATGTAAAGGACCTTTGTCCTTTTGACCAACTTTTCAACCACACGACAGGAGGGCATAACACATGGAAGTGACCCTCTAGTTTACATATCTGGATATTAAGACACCTAGAAGCTGCAAAACAATGTTTTATAGAATACAATGGAGTGCCGTTGAGCCGCGGTATTTGGGGGGTCAACCTGCTTAACCTCGGCTTAAACCTTTGTGACTGAAAAGCCGAAGTCACCAACAGCTCCGCCGAGGAGCCTCATCAGGGCCATTGCGTGATCATTATATCGGATTATCAAATTAAAAATAATACTTTAATTATTGATCACTTTTTTCACGGATTTACCGCGAATTAACTTTAATGTATGGAGAGGTGTGATTCGGTAACAATGGCGGCCTCCATAAAACTGACATAGAGAGCAGATAAGGTAGATTAACGGTCGATTTCTATTGTAATATTTTATTTATTTCCCAAATTAAAGTAAATCCTTTTTAAATATCCCCTTGAAGTTATAAAGCCAGGATTAAATTCGTAAGCCACGTTTTTACACGTTCTTAAATTAGCGGTGAGCCGCGATAATCCTCACTCACAAGACTTGCTACAGAGGCTTAAGCGATTTCACAGTTTACTGGTCCGCAGCTTAATGGCGCTCCACTGTATCTAGATTGGGCAATATGAAACTTACATAACGTTAAAATTTGGATTATTAAATACATTTTAAAGAAAAACTTAGACATACTCACTGATACTAAAAGTAGCCTCAATTAAATCTGAAATGTGACTGAAAAAGTACAATATTCATAAATTTACCTACCTTTATCTAGAGGACTAAAAGAGAAACTCAGATAATGGAAAGTGTACATACCTCGTAATATTTTCGTAGAGCACCCAAAAAGGCTAGCTTCAGACAGTCGATGATCTCTTGTCCTGACTGTTGAAAAGCTGGTCTACTGAACCACCTTGTAAAAGACTGATTTAAGCTCGACACAAAACCAAGCACAGATTTTCCTCCTCTGGATATGTCATGGTAAACATCAATACCACATATCATTGTTCGTTCACGCTGTACAGAAATCAAGAGTCTGAGCTTACAGGTTTTACACAAGTCATGCTAGGTATATATTTACTTAAAAAGAAACACTTCTAAAAAAAATAATGATTGAAGAATAAAAGCTTTCCAATAAACATATCTAAACTTTCAAAACATTTACACTTGGATGATTCATTAACTGTAACATGCCAAGTTTTGGATAGAACAAAATTTATTCTGTGTACATATTTATACAGTTTATATAGTAATAATACTGAGAGTATGCCTAAAAATTTAGAGAAGAGAAAGTCCACGTCTGTAATAACTAAATGAAGATTTTATAAAAACACATTACATATGTATAATACTACATGGTTGAGTGGTAGAGTGCTCAACTCACATCTGAGGGTTACTGAATATACCATTTCAGCTGTGGGAATATCATCACATGATAATCCCTCAAGTACCTTTGTGCAAAATTCCATAAGCCAACATACAAGTACAACAGTATTTATATTAGTGATTCCTCTAGGCTCTACATGCATTAAGGTTTGTAATTAGAATACTTACAATTGGTATTTCTAAAGCCCAAAGCTCTCCTCCTAATTTACAGTTAATCTGAAGGATAATTTTCTGTGTGACACTTCTTAGCTTCTGATGATTAGATATTGTTCTTGCATTAATCACCTGGGAGGGAACTGGCATATCAATACAACAAAGTTTTTTGATGGCACTGTACCTGTCGTCTCGAGATGTTGGAAATATTATCACCACAACTTGAACCTGCAACAAATCTTGTAAATCATACACAATGACATCACCAAAATACCCTGCAAAATAAATGAAGATATATTTTATATCAGTAAAGAAAGTTAACTGTAGATATAAGGTATTCTAAAAACTTGTTAAAAATTGCTAATTGATTGGGAATTAAAAGATGGTAATTTAGAAAAATTCAAAACTGTTCTGTTCAAGTGCTCACCCTCTCTAATCAATGAAAAGAATGGTCAACAGAAAACTATATACTATCTCACTATGGGCTCAGTCCCAGGAACGGACTTCGTAAACATTTTGTGCTTGTTATTACTTTCATACTACAACTTTTAATACACTGTGAGCACCTGCACAAAATTTAGTAGACTCTTAGTAAAATTACAAACATTTGTTATGTAAAAAATCAGATTTTTTTAATGAAGTATTATTATTTAAGATCTGTCTGTGGATATATATATAAAATTCGTTTTTTACTAGTCCGAGAGTTAAATGATTTCTACATTAAAATTACTTTTCTTCATCTCAAAAATCTCAAATATTTTGCTGTAATCTCTAAGATTTCCTTTAAAAAAACTCCGTTTTTTTTAATAAAATCTTATATTTCATCTGTCATTTTCTTTACCCTAAATTTATGTATGGTTGGTCATGAACCAAAAAAAAAAGTCAAAATAAATATAAATAACCTTTTTCTCTTTCTAAAACGACTTTAGATTGTAACATGACACTAGATTTGTTGATCCCAAATAGCTTTAAACTCATATAGTACACATCTATTTACAAGTAAATTTTGTTTTATTGCCCTTTGAACCCTAACTACTATTTGCACCCTTAAAAAAGTGTAAATCACTCAAAAAGTATGCAGCCTATTTTGCAATATTGAACAACATCACACACAAGCTATTTTTAAGCATGCACATAAAAAGCATTTAATATCCTTTATTTCACCTAATCTCACCTTACTTAACATGCAAATATTCCATTTTTACACTTTACTTTTATAGTAACAAAGTACACAAATGGAAAACTACAAAAAAATTATTTACCCCAGTCTTTGTTGTTGTCGACTCTTGATGACAAAGCAATTTTTTATATTAATGATACTAATGCACTAAATAACATTTTATTTAATTAGATTATGCACCATAAAACACAGAATAATAATGTGTAAAAAACAGACAATGTCCCATAATTTTTCTAGCTTTCTGACTACGCAACAAAAGCTGTTAAGAATTCAGCTAAGCTCACTGATGTGTTTCCTGTAGGAATAAGGATTGAAAGGAAAGAAATACTGACAATTCTCAGTACAGAAAACAGTATAATCTAATAACCAAATTTCCCAGATAAAGATCTTGGCTTTCTATTGGTTATAAATAATATAGTGCTGAACATAAGAATGAATGAATTATTAGCAGTTTCTAAAAAAGAGGATGTGACAGGTGGCCATGGTGGGATGGGTCTGGTTGTCTATTTCATGTCTGTGTAACCAAATAAGATTGAAGTCTTTAAAAATTAAGAGTTAGCTGAGCAATGATGATATTACAATAAGTAATTTATGTTACATTTCACACTTCTTAGAGGATTGGCAAATAAATTAGAACAGAGAGTGCTTATAGAGCAAATATCACAATTCACACTCAAGGAGAAATATGACTTTTTTTTAAATATAACCTGATAAA
Source organism: Tachypleus tridentatus (assembly GCF_004210375.1). Taxonomy (NCBI): domain Eukaryota; kingdom Metazoa; phylum Arthropoda; class Merostomata; order Xiphosura; family Limulidae; genus Tachypleus; species Tachypleus tridentatus. Next base: position 49,199,222 of record NC_134830.1, read on the forward strand.
ATTAAGAACACAAAACTTGTATATTATTAAGATATAAATTACTACATATGTTTTTTTTATTATACTTATTGGTATACCATGAAACAAAAACCTAAAATTTTGAATATAATTTACTAAAACCTCGAGCTATGCACAGAAAGAGATGGTTGTGACGAGAGGATTAACAGCTTGAATAACAATTCATGATTAGTAATATTTTATTGTTACCAGCCAAAAAAGTTAAATTACTAAAGCTACATACTCAAATGTTCTCAAATTAATATTTTCCAGAAATCTACAAGCTAAACACTTGTAGATTATTGAACCAAATATATTTCAAAGAATTCCCATGAAACTTTGTCTTATTTCCAAGGAACTTGAGGAATAGTTTTTGGTCAATAAAACACAAAAACAACTTTAAAATCAAAACATACTTAGATATAAATGAAAAAAAAACCTTGTGAACCAGTATACCTGTTGATTAACGTTATCTCTCAGTGCACGTAGGTAAGATTCAGTCCGGTCATCTTTGAGAGTTAAACGCACTGGTTCACATATGTTGATTCCCATTGAAGGACACACTTTTTTCATCATGGTGATGAAGTCATTGGCTTTGCATCCATCTCTTTTGCTGACAATAACTAACCAGTTATTTAGATGAACCTAACAACATTAAAATTTAAATCTGGTTTTATAACAATTAGCAGTGACATTACATAAATCTCAAATATACTGTAAATTGTTATGTCTGTCTGAGCATTCATCCATCCATCATTTGATGAGATATACTAATGACTAAAGTTTTGTCTGTTACAGTTTGACTGTGAGATACAAGTCTTCTCAGTCTAATTTCTTTAATTAAAGGTTTTAATTTTTAGAGTTTTAAAACTATTAGTTAAACATCACTTTATTCCTCTTTGTTTTGGTTTCTCTGATGTTGATCCACTTCACTATGTAAGTCAAGGTGCAGCAGATCAAAGGCAAAATAAAATTGACAGCAATGAAGAGTTGTCTTAAGTTTAAATATCTTAATTACTTGTAGCCTCTGGGAAAGAAATAAAATTTAATCTAAAAAGAGTAGACCTAATCATTTGGTATACATTTGAAGCCAGTTAACACTCCTACGAAAAGACGTTTCTAGTCCTGATTTTTCCAAGCCCGTTCCCCTGGCTGTGGTTTCGCTAGATAGTAGATAGGGACAGTGGGAATCTCGTTAATCCATTCATTAATGGATTTAAATGGCAATTTCATTTAAATACAAAATTATTAGCCTAATATTAATAACCTTTCAAGTTGCTCTGGGGCCTATTAGGCCCCACTTTTCGTAGGAGTGTTAATATGATTAAGATTTGTGAAAAAAATATCTTATAACACTGAAACTAACAGCACTTATAACAGCTTCCTTGGTTATATTTCTTCCCCAGTCAGCTTCAGGATTAGTATAGAAGGATTTGTTCTTCATCAGGAGTTTCTCTGAAGGTAACAATCGTCCACCAACCTGAAAGACCAACAGTAAGTTAGTATATGAAGAGCAGTCATTACTTAAAAATGATTCATGATGAAACATTAAATATATAGCTCATTTTGAACCTGCTAACCATAACAACATTGAAATAAACTGTGGCACAAAAACTTTGGTGAAATTTGAAAAAGATAACAAAAAATATAAAGTTTTATACAGATTCAAACAAACTATGTAATGAAATACAAGTTACCAGTCCTTCCATTACTTACATATATTTGTTTCTTACAGGAACAGCTAAAACCACCAACAGTCTTATTTTCATTAATTTTTTTGTTATTATGATAAAGCTGTATCAACAGCAATAACTAGTTTTAGATTTGCTTTAATGTCTTATTTAACTACAACCATGATTTTATGTACATTATTATAAAACAATTGTATAAACAAAATTTAACCACAGTTTATACATCCACCATGTTTCATGTTACACCACATCTACTCAGTGCCAAGCCACCAACTGTGACACATGTAAAACCTCTATCTTTAGTCCACAGTCAATGCTATCACAGGACTTGCTAAGGAAGGATATATATAAAGACTGTCACATGATGTACATCCACATGAAGCCATTTTTTTTTAATCTTCCAACATTCTCAACACACAAACTTCTCCCAGCAGGAGAGTTAAAACAGAAGCATATTCCAAACCAACACGTCAACCCTCTCCAAAGCAACAAACAACTTTGACCAAAGGTACCATAGTAACTGTGCTAGGAAACATTTGGTATTATTAAGAACACAAAAAACCAAAAATATGAAGTACAAACCAAAGATACATCTTGAAATAATGGTATCTGCTGTTTGATTGTTGTGACAGAACACTGAAGAAGGAAGGTTTGTACATTAAGTGAATTATACACAAGATGTTGGTTGTTATACCAACATGGAGTAAGAAAGAATGCAAATGCCTATCATAATTATCTTGACTGTAGCTAACCCTAGATTTGAAGCATACTTCTATGGAAATAAAAGTCAACAATTTCAGTTAACAAGTGACGAAATATGTTCATAACTTTTGCCTACAGTGTAGATGTGAATTTGTAATACCTAACAGTGTTGTACTTGAACAGTAGTGTAACAGCCCAAGTTAGCTATAAACTCTCACTTAAATCTACAGCTCGACAATTAATGAAACCCAATGAAAGATTAAGTGTGTATATCTTTCAACCTAGATAACTTCAGTGGTATATCCTTCACCACTACAGCCTCACTAGATTTATCATATGAAAGTTTATAATTTAAGTAAATTTATTCACTGTATGATGCCAATTGAAAATAACAATTAAATCAACTGACCAAATTAAGTGTTTCTGATTACAAGCAGATTTGATTGTTCCAATTTTCAGTAGAGAATAATTAAGCTGATAGTGAAATATTAACACGTAATCTTTCATCGGGTTCTATTAATTGTTGAGCTGTAGATTTAAGCAAGAGTTTATAGCTAACTTGGGCTGTTACACTACTGTTCAAGAATATGCTAAACAACACTGTCTTTACTATTGTGAAAGATAGTCAACTTACAGTATATATAAAAGAGTCAAGTTACATTAAAATATATAGCAAGGTCATCACATAAAACTACAACTCCTGCGTCTTCATTTCATGGTTAAAGTTTTTACTTGAAAATTACACTTCTTTTAATGTTTAATAAATGAAAACTAAACTTACAGCAACAATTCCAGACTCCACACTCACTCCCCAATCAGCAAGCATCTGTTTTGCTTCAGAATTAGTATTAATATTGTTTATAAATTGCTGCAGAGCTGCCTGTCGCTGGTTTGGTGTGACTCGTGTGTGTACAGCAATATCCTGGCAAAGATAAATCATGAACATTATAAAAACTTTATTTTAACAATCTGTCTACAATATTGTTCTACAGACAACTTCATGATGGCAAACAACTTCAGCTTTAATATTGAAGATAACTTGTTTAATAGATCTTCAAAGACAGAATAAAAATGTTTGTCAGTAAACATGTTCAGTTATTATAATTCCTAATTAAGTTATACTGATGAGAAGTACATATAGCAGGTGTTTCATTTAGATGTTCATAATTATAAGATCTTGGTGCTATAACCCTTAAAAACAAGAAATGAAACATCTTAATTGTTATTATCTGAGTGACACCTTAAGGTAATACAATGCATGTTATATTAAACTATATTCCAATAAACTTAAAATACTATATTCAATCTAATTACGAGGTAAAAATCAACCCAATAAGAGTCGATGTATAACCCTTCACCTACCTTCATAACTTTAAAATCTGATCTCATATCATCAGTGAGTCCAGTCATATAACACAGTTCAGGTACAAGGCAGATGAATTTTGACATCTCTTCCTGCAGAGGGAAAAGTGATAAGTTATCGTTGTTTCTTTTACAAATAACCTTCACTACATGTATCATTCCATTATACTATGTCTCTCCTTTTCATGTTACTCAATTACAAACTGAACTCCTAAAAACTAGCAAATGCAAACACTGTGGAAAAGGGATGAAAAACCAGAATTAAAGTTTGGTAACTGTAATTTAATGAAATCAATTTCAGATTATTGAAAGATTATCCTTCCAAGAAATAATTCATTTGTTACTAAGTTATCTATATTCATGTTTCAATAGAGTGGCATTTTTTAAATTGATAATTACCATGGTGTTGGAAGTAAACAACACGACCAATTAGAGCAGTGATTCCCAACATCTTTTATGCCCTGCACCCCTAAAAATTTTAATATGTTCTCTTGGAAAGGAAAAAATATTACAACAAACTAAAAGTTGCATAAACCCTACATGGTCTACAAAAAAATAAATTTTCATCCATGCATGAAATGAAATTTCTTTGAATTTGAAATGTTCAAATGTTCATAAGCCAATTTAAATTTAATGACTCTTTTGTTCCTGTTTATTTCTTACGAGTTTTTCAAAGCATGGCACTTTGTTGCTGATAGAAATCCTCAAGTTTGCCTGTGCACCCAAGCGAAGATTTTGTCTTGATTGACAAAAGGGCACTAAATCCAAACTTGCATAAGTATGTCGTCATGAATGGGATGAGCTCATTTAGTGCTTTTTCACAAAGTCTTGGAAACATGTCCATTGCCAAACACCAATATTGTTCCAAAGTTTGCTTTCAAACTGCATTTCAAGAACTCTATTTGTGCTCAGTTCAATATGATTTTCCTTCAGTTCTTCATCATCTGACATGTTATCCAAATTGAAGGAGTATGGATTTATAATTCATTCTTCAGAAGTTTCCAGTTCTCCTCCAAAATATCCATCAAATGACTTTGATAGTATTTCCAAATAATCCACAATTTCTTCACACACACATGGAATTAGGGACTCATCCTCACCTACCATTTCTTCAAGTGATGGAAAATTTGAAAGATTCCCTCTTTTAACTCGTTGACACCAAAGATGCAACTTTTCTTTAAAAGCATTGAACTTTTTGCAGCATTTCAATATGTTTATGTTTTCCCTTCAAGAGATACACTCAGGTCATTCATACGAGTGAAAATATCACTCAAATAAGCTAGCATTTGGTTGAATTCTTGTAATTCTATTTCTCTGGGCAGATCATGGTCACGTTCCTTAAGAAAAGTTTTTATTTCTTCTCGCAGTTCAAAAAAGTGAGTTAAAGCTCTCCCACATGACAGCCAGCAGACTGTAGAAAAGCAAAACTGAATGCTCACTTCCAAAATCTTCACAAAGCAACTTGAAGAGGCAGTGGTTCAGAGCATTACCCCCAATCCAGTTGATGGTCTTCACAGAAGTGTCAAGGACCTTTTTCAACTTTGGAGGCAATGTTTTTGATGCCAAAGCATATTGATGAAGAAAACAGTGAGTACGTTGCAAGTGTGGAATCTTGTTTCATCAGTGGAAAAAATCCTGATTTATTTCCTGGCATATCAGGGGCACCGTCAGTACACACAGAACCAATAATTTGGATATCTAAATCATATTTTGCAAAGAAGTCCTTCACACACTGGAAGACATCTTTCCATTTTGTGGTTTTAAAATCTTCACAGAACAGGAAATCTTCCATTATGGCACCATCATGGACATACCTCACTAGTGCAATGAGTTGACTGCCATTTGCAACATCAGTTGTTTCGTCAATTGGAGAGAGATTTTCAAGGGACTAGCACTGATATCTGCAATAACTTGGTCCAAAATGTCTGAACTCAAATCACCAATTCGGTTTAAAATAACATTATTTGATAATGACACTAATTTAAGCATGTTTGAGGCTTCTTTTTCCAGAACAATTGTTGCCATTTCTAATGCACGTAGTTTTATCACCTCTTCTGCAATTGCATGGAGATTCTTTGATTTGGTTACTTTATACACCAAGTGATATGAAGCCATCAGCTGTGGTTTGTCAGCAGATATAAAATCTAATTTTGGAAGAGTTGCTCGAGAATCAAAGTGGGCCCTTCTACCTTTCAACGATTCAACATCATGGCCTGCAACAGCTGCTCCACCATGCCAGTTGTTGAAGTGTTCCTGCAGCTTTGATGGCTTCAAATTTGCATTTGAAAGAACAGTGTCACAAAGCATGCACTGGGGTTTTTGCACTTCCTCAGTTGTTCTGATGCAAGTGAAACCAAACTTCACATAATCATCATTCCATTTCCTTTTCTTTGACATAATGACATTTTTTGCACGAACACAGAATCAACAATGCATTGACTACCATAGCATCATGCATGGGTTTATATATTCTGCGAAACTTTGTAGAACATTCTCAAATATACGTCACATGACGTCATCGATTTATTCTGGATACTTTGGAAGTTTCTTGAGTCACGATCATGTGAATACACGACAAATAATAGACACTTTAAGACGGCATTCACGGACGTAACCTCATTAGTTGTGCAGAGTATTTAGGTCACGTTTACCTTTCGTGTGTTCTTTGTTTACAGTTGTATATTAAGATTTCAGTCTGCACCGGTGACGGTAGAAACGATAGTTTATTGTAACAAGGTAAAAAGCTACATCTGTAACAAGAAAAATAAGAAATAATTTTTGAATATATAGGACAGTACCTTTAATATAAACAAAAAAAAACAAACTGAAATGTTATCTCGCACCCCTGGTTGGGAACCACTGAGTTAGAGGAATTTCATAATAAATTAATTGTTGGCTTATCAGCTGATAACATTCAATTATTTTCATGTGAAACTTGGGATGATGTGGAAATTAAAATGTATTTTATTAATCAATTATTTTCAGAATTTTAATTATTTTAATCATAATTATGATTAATTATTTTACTTGACATCAATCTATGTAATTGATCAAGAGAGTTAATTGCAGAGTAATTAAAAGAGTAATCCTAGCACATATTTCTGGCCAATCTTAATGCATAAACATTTATCCATACTAAAGAATAACACATTATTGAATTGAATATTTTCTCTTATTGAAAGACAAAACAAAATATTCTGTATGTAAGTCATCACAACAGTAATTTGAAAAATGTTTGTTTTTGCTATTTGTGTATAGCTGTCTCTAACTTTTGACTAACACTCTAGTGGGAATAATACAGTAAATAGCAGCCACCAGTAATTCCTGGAATATTCAAAGCCAACCTGATTATCACTGTTACAGCTTCAAGAAGCAGTAGTATGATATTACAACAGGATATAATCCATGAATGCTAGGATTCAAAGTCCAAGAATGATAATTACTAGGCTTTGCTGAGAGTCAGAAATCTTTCTCTGTTCCTCATCAATTAGAGAATTTCTTACCTGCTAATACCAAACACAGACACAAAAAAATAATCACCCTTGGGTCACCTTTCTTGGGCTTTGGACGATGTATCAGAAGTGGTTGATTTTCATCTTGAATCTGAATGTCATACGACCGTCTACAAAGAGTAGTTTCCACAACAAACTTTATTTTAACAATTTCAAACAATCTTAAGACAGACTGTTAAAACCTAGCTCCATGTGCCAACATTTTTAAAATCAATAAATACACTTTGATTAAGTACTTGATCTTCAGTCACATGCTATAATCATGTTTACATTACCTCTCTGTACAATATTATAAAAAAACATTGTAAAAGCACTTATATTTGAAAAAAATTGATTTTACTTTGATAGTTACAACTCCAAATCTTTCAATTTCAGATTGTTTATTAACCCCTTTTATTTACTCTCACTTAACGAGTTTTTGTCACTAAAGAATGGATTCATTTCAAACTTCAAAGTTTACATTTTTTTAAAAATAAAAATCAAGCAAGACATGTCTATTCTTTGATAGATTGTTTAGGCAGAGTATTCATGATGAAACTTTGTAGAATGGATGGTTACTGCCTGACTTTTGAAAGTCATCCTCTACACTTGTGTCTCCACAACAGGTAGTTGCTATCCATTCTACAAAGTTTCATCCAGACATGTCTATTTAAACTAGAAACATTTAGTTTACAATATAAATACATTTACTTATAATATTCCATGAAGGATATTTCATTTCCACTGTGGGTAGTGAAGGTTTTACATGGGTTCAAATCCCAAGCAACGTCATCCACTCTGTACGTCTTGTTGTTGTACCTTGTCAACACAACTGAACCTATGAGTTGCTTTACAGCTAACTCACGAAAATCTTGTTCATTCCTTCTCGCCATCTTTACTATATCCATCCTGCACAAATATAATCACAAACACTACTACACATAATGATACCACCATATCTTTACAAGTTTCTTAAAACTAACTTTATTCTACTCTAAATAAGGACAAAAGAGAACAAAATGTATGCACATTAACTCAGTGAAAGACTTGTAATCACAAGAAATAAGATAAGTAACTGCATACTGACAAAAACACTATACAAACTTCTCCAATCAGATAGACACAGTCTCAGCTGGCTAAATAGTTACCCAAATCAGGATGTACCAGTACTTACAACTGATCATTGATAATATTTCACATGGAAACCAAGAACAGGCCTACAAGTAAGCAAATATTATATTAATCTCATGATTTTATATCCAACAAGCAGCTAGGTTACAGGTATTCAGACAAGTTACACATCATTCACAAAAACATTTTCTGTACTATAGGAAGAACACATGAAAGGTACTAAATGTGTTTATTTAGAGGTAAAATTCATGTCAGAAGGAAACACAATAGGTAAAATAGAAGTTAAATGTAAAATTACACACACTCTACTATAGGCAAAGCACACAAGTAAATCACAATTTAAATGTATAGCACAGGCCTACAGTGGTTTTACTGTCTTGAAATTTTTAGATCTAATTCTTGTACACTGAATCCAAATATTATATCCATTTTCCTTCATAACATACAGATTTTTTACAGAATTTCATATGTACTTTACACAAGTGAATCATTTTCACAGAAATCGGGTCACATTTTGTTAGGCTTAAAATTTTTGTCACTAAATAAAAATTTATTTTAAACTTCAAAATTTATGCACTTTTTAAATAAAAATCAAGCAAGACGTGTCTAGTTAAACAAGATATACAAGATATGCACACAATACTAAACAATGCTCAATGTGATACAACAAAATTGTAATATCGATTCTTTCCATTTTGTAAAAAAAATCTATATGTAGCAGAAATGAAAATTATTTACAAAATAAGTGTACCTGAATTATGGAAAATCCATTTCTAAAACCAAAGCAATTTTTATGAAGTTTAAATTTGCAGACCTGTGTAATTACATTCTTCACAGAACAGGAAGAAAATAAATTATAGTTTATAAATATAATTACATTACAAATACAACAGAAAAAATTATGTATTCACAAAACACTAATGCACCATTGTCATATTAACATTATATCCTTGTGGATTAAACCAAGACTTTAATAATTCTACTGAGCTGTACTCAAGTAACGATTACTGTATTGCTAATTCTTTTTTATAGATAACTTCTTCACAAATGTAAGAGGAGGTAATAGGACAAATAAAATGAGTTGATTTTTCAGAAAATTTGTAGTAATTAGATATTTTTTATTTGAACATTAAAATTAAAGTATGTAAATTATTTTTAAAAGATTTAGGGATTTTTGTTTGTTTATTTTTGAATTTCGTGCAAAGCTACATGAGGGCTATCTGTGCTAGCCACCCCTCATTTAGCAGTGTAAGACTAGAGGGAAAGCAGCTAGTCATCACCACCCACCAAGAACTCTTGGGTTGCTCTTTTACCAATAAATAGTGGGATTGACTATCACATTATAAGTTATCTGTGCTAGCCACCCCTCATTTAGCAGTGTAAGACTAGAGGGAAAGCAGCTAGTCATCACCACCCACCAAGAACACTTGGGTTACTCTTTTACCAATAAATAGTGGGATTGACTATCACATTATAATGCCCCCACATTATACAATTAAAAAATTTTATTGAACTACTGTTTTATGAATTTATGTAAATAAGTTTGGAATCAAATTGTAAATTATAATTCAAACCTTAATGTTATATATGTTAATTTAAAAGGAAATATTAAAAGAACCCATCTAAATATAGAATTTAGTGAGTCACATGTTCAATGCAGCACTGTTTAAAATTACATGTGATGTAAAAATATTAAGTATATATTTTAGTGCTAATTAATAACTAATATTCACAAGCTAGAATAGAAAATAAGAACCTCATATCTTCTTACTTTACTGAGATATGGATTATGTACTGAATCAAACAGAAGTCCTGTTCAACTCTTTCCACTTTTCAAACAGTCCCTTGTATACTCTTACTACAATATATGACATGTGAATAACCAATCAACAGCTTAGAATATCTCCAGAGTGGTTTTCTCAGCCATTTTAATCTATTAAAACTACCACATTCTCTCAAACCATAACTTGTCATAGATAGATTTTCACTTAGTCTGTCATTTTTGTTTTTTAAGACCAAAAAAACAACTTAGTTACTAGGTTTAATAAATTATAATGACATTCTATTGTATCAGTATAATTATTTATGATCTTTTGGTTATTCAGCTGTATATATATAAAACTTTAACAAATTATTTGTTTGATATCCTTCACGTGCAAAATTTTAAAAGGCTTAGCAACCTATATGTCCAGCAACAACCGAGTACAATGGACATAGCAAGAAGAGAATTGCTTGCTTTACTTCTTGAGTTTTTGTTCTATATTTTTAAACAAATAAGTTTAATAATTTATATCTAAATAGTAATAAGCTATATATATAGACACACACAAAATCAAAATATTTAACCCATAAACCAAAGCATATTAACACAAAATTTAAACTTTTTTTTTAATTTTTAAAATTGCTGCATACTTAAGTGAAAAAAAAAGTGGGGAAATACTAGGGTACAAGCTACAACATGGAATTATAAAATGTATTCTGGTTTTAGATGTGACTGAAAAAGGAGGACCCACATTGCAGTATGGATATACCATCTATCAGTCTTAACCTCCAATTCACTTATAACCTCTTATAAAACTGATAGGCAATGTATCCTCACTGCTATCTGGGTCCTACTTCTGCAGTAACCTCCAAAACCTACAATATGTTTTATAATCCCATGTTGTAGCTTGTACCCAAGGAATGCCCTTTTCTTTTAATGTGCAGCATATTTTAAAAATTTAAAAAAAGAAATTTCATGTTGTGTTTTGGTTTATAGCCTGAATATTTTATAGTTATAATTAGTTAGAGGTTGGGATTTGCTGCTTTTAATGCAGTCCTTCCTCATGATTTTGTTTATTCATTTAACTTCATTTAGATATACATTATTTAATTTCACTACACACATACATATATAATGTATAATAATTGAAGTAGGACTATAAAATACCTGTCCACTAAAATACAGCCAAGACAGGGAAGACTAAATGTCAGCTTTATATTATTGGATATATTACCTGAGTGCACATGCACCATATCAGTGCAAGCTTTGTAATCTTAGAAAAGCATGACTGGAGGGTCAATATAACAAATAGATATGTTCATATATAGTATTATATTATGAGACTTAAACAACTTAAATTAAACATTTGTATTTTCATGTTTTAACATGTCATCATTCTAGCATGAAATCTAGCAGATTTTGATTTTTGTTTAGGCTTGGTTTTATTAGAAAATATCATTAAAGAGGTTTGGATTTGCTGTTTTTAATGCAGTAATTCCTTTCAATTTTATTTTACTTGACTGTTGAGTATTAATATTCAATATGTACATGTGGATTCTTATATGAATATCAAAAGTGAATAGCCACAGACCAATGAAGTATGCCAGAGAAGTCTTATAGCAATAGTCAGAGCTGTCTAGGTGCTAGCCCAGATGACGTGATCAGAACAAACAAGTAGTAGACAAAAACATTGCTATTTTACAAATTTTTAAATTGTTCTACTCAAATGTGGGTATTTTCAACATGTTTATTGTTTAGAAACCTTATCAATTCCTATTAATAAATACTACTGCACTTTAAACTTTACAGAGAAAAAAAGAGATGTATTACAAGTTCTTTTACACAGATGGACAAAAAATAAATTATTTTGAGTTTTCTATAATCACTGACCTCAGCCAACTTCAGTTTAATGTACATCAGCAATTTTACTGACCAGCCACAGCCCTTCAAATGAATTACTCTTATTCTATCATTCACAAATGCCATTTAATTACAAATTCCTGCCAGCATTACATGTTTGACTGCTAAATCATGGTCTATTTCAAACAATTTTGGGCAAACACACTCACGTAGACATAACTACTTAATAAAAATACATGTTCAGAATTTTATTTAATAAAATAATACATATAGTAAACAATAAAATACAGTAATATTTATAATAGTGTACAGAGTATAAAAACAGTTATGAGCCCTTAGTGTGCAACACATTTTGTATTTTAAAACAAATAATACAATTTATGCTAAAGCAAAGAGCAGCTAAAGGGTGTTTTTATTCCACTTTACAAATGTAAACAAAGCTAAATTATTGCAAAGTAAAGTACTACTGGAGGCAAACTTAGCTATTTATGCAGAAGCATCTGAATAAGTGTTCAAGTGATAAGCATTTGGTTTTGAATGAAATGAGCATGCTTATTGTAAAGTGAAATTAGTCCAGAAAGCCCATACCAATTGTGTTTATTGTAATGTTAATTTTTATTTAGGAAATTATACATGTTTTGCATGTTCTTTGTATGCAATACTTTGCAAATAAAAAAAACTAAAGATGAAGTTAGAGCTAGTCACCATGTGATAACATTGTGCAATTGTGTACCATACCCATTGCATTAAAACATTTGACTAAGCAAAAAGTAGGTAAGATTATGAATTAAAAATTCAATATTTAATCCATACTCCTTAGCCAAAGGCATTTCTAGTGATGAGATTTGTAACATTTGACTGAGAAATTTGAATGTTCCTGAAAGATAAATCAAGGGTTTATTTTATATAGAGATAAACATCTAAGAGATTTATATAATTATCAAAATCCATATAAAAAATAATAAAACTTAACTTACAGAACATCTATAGCAGTTACAGTACGCAGTATTCGAAAAGATGCATCACAGTTAAGCAACAGTCCACCTTCATACATCTGTATAGATGTGACGTACCCTGGCCACACTTCCAACCTGGAACATCAAACATGTTAATTACTATTGTTAAATAATCAGTCCAAAGAGACTATTTATTTTACTGATAGTACTTTAAATAAAGTTACTACTAATAAATGTTAACATTAATTTTCACAATATTTATTAGGTATAATTCATTCAATTCCTTGGGTTTGAAACATTCTTATTATTTTACTTTATAAAATTATGAACATTGCTTCCCATTTTATTAAAATTGTAAATTGATGCAGTTAATATTTTATTACTTATTACAAATAATGTTTTAGCTAATTTACACACAGTTAAACCTAAACCTTTCTTGTTTTGGTGATGGTGGTAAGTTAAACTTGGGATATTTGAGTAGTTTGTTTTTTTTCTTATTTTTATGCAGAAATCAAAAATTACTAAATTTATTATTTCACATATTTCTTCCTCAAAGATTTTTTTATTTTTGTAATACCATATATTACCTGAGTGCACATGCACCATATCAGTGCAAGCTTTAATCAGTGGATTAAATCTAACGTATGGGACTAACATTATTTTTAAGATTCTATACTAACCAATGTATTCCATTAATACAACACCAGGTTTAATTAGCAAAAGAACTTATTAGTTATTCAACTTTACAATCAATCTGAAAGAAAATTATACTCTTTTCATTTCTCCTCCAGAATTCTGCTAATGTATTGATCATTATTCTTTGACAGAAAACCTCACATGAAAAGTTATCTTATGCTCTTGCTGTTTTACACTACTTTAACAAAGGAAGGAAGGAATGATTATATTTGGGAAAAAATAATTGTATATGAACACTGAACTGCATAAACTTACTTGTGTTGTGGAATGGCAATGCCTCCTTTAGGATCAAAATAGTTTCTACCAACTTGAGTCATTTTCAGGGTAAGCATGATTTTACGAAATAACACATTAAATAAATGTATGCAGTCTTCTGGTTTAACCTGACCAATAAACTTAAAGTACAGAGTCACAGCTGATCCATCTGTTGGTAATTTGGTGGAAAGAGCAGTCATCTAAAAACATAATACACAGTTACCTTTCAACAGGTGTTGAACAGACAAGACTGTTTAATTGAAGCATCATCATTTATTTTGTAACTTGATATTTAATAATAGTTTTCTTTTCGTGACAGAAAAGTTGTTTTAATAGCGTTAGTTGTGAGAAATTTCCCCATGTAACTGTGCACAAATCGTACATTTTGTATTAGATTGCTGAACTAAGCTTTATTAATATTGTTGATGTCACATTACTTGAATCTTCAAGATTTCTCTTGTTACCTCAAGTAAGTATTGTGACATTATAGTGTCACAGTTATTAGAAAGTTTATGAATGAGATGTGTGTGTCTAGCAAGCACAACGAGAGAAAAACCAAGTAAGAGAAAATTAGATATGGACTGAGCAATTGGCAGTACGGCTATGACAGGCAGTTTATGAACAAATGAAAAGTTTAGTCAGAAAACATTAGGCTAAAGAAAGTGAAGTTCACTCAGAAAAAAAAGTGAAAGAAAACTTAAAGTTAGCCAGTGTGTGAGTGATTGGATTTCACAGTTGATTTCTACAGCATTGTACCAACAGAAAAACAATCTGAGTTATCAAACAGGGATCTAAAGCAACTGAACTAGTCTATGTGGACTTCCAACAAGAAAATTTAGTATAGTAGATACTACTGCAATATCCTATAGGCTATAGTGTATAGAACTTTTGTATATGCATTTGAATTGTATTGAATATATTATTTTAAAACAAATGGACTGTGTGCTGTTTACTGTTTGAATTTATTCCCAACAAGTAACAGGCACCTACCGTAAAAAAATACTAGCCTACTCATATAAAACATTCTGAAAACATCAAAAATCACAAACAAATGAAAATTTAACATGACCAAATTATAAACAATTCCAAGGTCTACTTGTTTACTAGAAGTATGTTTAAACTAAAGTGAAACATTAACCTTTTAAAAATTTCTGAAATCTCACAAAATCAGTAACATTCCAACTAATATATAGATAGGTTTAAAATTAATCTATCTGATTATTCCAAACAAGAATGAAAACTGTGACAGATGTAGTTGAAATCCCATAATCTTAATCATTTTAAATCCAAGTAGACTAGAGATCATAAAAAGAAATAAAAGCAACACAAAATCCTTACAGGGTCTTGAAGCTTGTGAGGCAGATAAAGTTTGGCACCATCAAAGGTTTTTGTTTTCCCTATCACTTCTTCAATGTCTGCTTGGTTTAACAGCCTAAACCTTATATTCTTGCTATCTACAGAAGGATTAAAACTGACGTGGTACTCAAACACTCCCATTCCAGGTATTGCTTTTAACCTCAAGTAGTTCACTTCCAGATCAAGTCTGAAATACATGTTGAAAAACAAAGAAAATATATGTACTTAGTGTACAGCCCCCCGCTAGTACAGCGGTATGTCTCTGAATTTACAACACTAAAATCAGGGGTTCGATTCCCCTCAGTGGGCTCAGCAAACAACCTGCTGTGGCTTTGCTATAAGAAAACACAAACACTTCGTGTACTGAAAGAACATACAGTACACATTAGTTATACAGAATCTTTTATAAAGGACAAAATTAGTATGTGAATAATACTGAAGACGCCCTTTATAAATTTTTATAACAAAACCAGAATACATCTATATGAATAAACATGTGACATGCAAAAATAAGTGAATAGGCAACTTATGATACAAGTTAAAATAATTAAGGAACATATAATCAGATAATGTGATATTGTAAACAGAGAGAGGAAAAAAGTAATGTTTCATTCAGTAATTCTATCATCTGCAGTAATAAACAATCTAAATGTACCTTTTATACAGTAGAAAACTTGAAAAAAAGTGGTGCATTTTAATAATTTACAATTACGTTGTGCAGATTTCATTTCACATTGCATGTTACTTCTAACACCTAATGTAATATTACCACTCTTAATGTAAGGCCACTAGAAGAATAATGAATGTAATGAAAAAACTGTGCACCTACAATAAAGTTATCAGTCTTGAAACCTATATACAGTAATAAAAACAAATGTCCAGTGAAATCTTAATGCAATGAAAAACTGGAATTCACATTGACTCTTAAGTAGTACAACTGTGTATGTGTAATGAAAGAAATAAAGGGTTGTAATTCTATGCACAGTTCCATTGCATTGATTGATTGATTTAGTGTTTTATGGCACAAAGCAGCTAGGCTATTTGTGCCAAACGTCCAGGAAAAAGTAAAAAAAAAAATTAAATGTAGTAAGATACATAAAAGGAAATGAAGGTAAAACAAAACATTCTTTGAAAAACAGAAAAAGCATAAAACCAATGTTGACACCTAGTCAACAATGTTAAGAGAGAAAGCAGAGTAAAAGAAGTTGTAAAGGACTTTCTCTAGCAAAATGGTAATGATCATAACCCACCAGGAAAACTAACAGGTAAGTTCAAGAACCACCGTCAGTCACCTGAAGTTGGCCTTTCCAATCCTGGTTCCAGGTTATGTGTCATAGCAGCCATTATCAAAATGTAAAATAATAGAAGTTTTAAAAGACATATAGCAAAATCATAATAATGAGTAGCCAAATGTCCAGTAAAAAGGTAAAAGGAAAGTAAATGGAGTAAAATTCGTAAAAGGAAACAGCAATTACAAACAGATACTTGCATAAAACCAATGTTTACATCCAGTCTACAAAGTTGTAAAGGATTTTCTGTAGCACAATGGTAATGGTCATAACCCACCAGGAAGACTAACAGGTAAGTATAAAAACCACCGTCAGTCACCTGAAGATGGTCCTTCTAGTCCTGGTTCCGGGTTATGTGTCATTATGGCCAGTACTAAAAGGTAAAGTAATAAAAGTGTTAAATTACATGCAGCAAAAGTGTAATAACAACTCGCCAGGACGACTAACGGGTAGTTCAAACGGATATTTCAAACATCAGCATTAGTCACCTGAAGTTCCCCTTTCCAGTCCTGGTGTCGAGTTATGTAATGTTCTGGCCATTTTACAATGTCAAATGGAACTAGAGAGAATGAAACTGTAAAAAGGGAACCACAATTAAAAAGGTGAATTGAATAAATATTCAACACTTAAATGAGATTAAAAAGATTAATGGCCATTAAAAACCTAAAAACTTTATCAAGGTGGACAGTGTCACCATTACCAATAACACTGTCCACCTTGATAAAGTTTTTAGTTTTTTCTGTCAGTCACCGTCAATAACCATCATCAATAACACTGTCCAATGTCACAGATAAACCATGGGAAAAAACATGTTTAAAATATTGCCGTCGTTGAGAATCGTAACGATGGCAAGAAAGTAAAATGTGTCTGATAGTGATTTGAGTGTTACACAAACTACACACTGGTGCATCAGTTCCAGATAAAAGAAAACGATGAGTTAAAAAACTGTGACCAGTGCTTAGTCTAGTTAGAACAACTTCCTCCTTCCAAACCTTACAGAAGCTAGATCACCAAAGCCCAATATAGGGTTTTATTTGAAAAAGCTTGTTGTCGTGTTGCTCACTCCAAGTGGACTGCCAGCTGGCACGGAGACCCGCCTTGAATACAAGACCATAGTCCATGTACGGAATAGGCACAGTGGTGATAGTGCGGGAGCAGACAGATTTAGCTGCGTGTCTGCAAGTTCATTCCCGTGAATACCAATGTGGCCCAGTATCAAGAAAAACAGAATAGAAGTAGATGTTAATGAGAAATGGGCCAGTCGGTTTTGAATATCAGTGAGAACAGGGTGTGAGCCAACGTGTGGGGATTCCAGGGCCAGTATAGAACTAAGCAAGTCAGTATAAATAGTGCAGTTGGAGTACTGCTCAGCTGCAATATGATCCAGGGCAAGAAATATGGCATACAATTCAACAGTGAACACAGAAGCTGTAGAGGGGATCCTATGTGCAACCACCGAACTACAGCAAACCACAACAGAGCCCACTGAATTACCTGATTTGGAACCATCTGTATAAATGGGAACGGAATGATTGTTTGAAAGATGTCCATTAAATAAAAGACGGTACTTCCAATCTGGAGTATCTGCCTTTTTCACATGACTGAAAGAAAGGTCACATTTGGGGACTGTAATAAGCCATGGTGGGATGGGCTGACCTGTGGAATCTGCAATGTTATCCAAGGACAGACCCAATTCATCCAATTGCGCCTGGATGCGAAGGCCAAACGGAGCAATGGCAGATCGTCTGTTCTGAAAAAGTACGGCCCACAGAGGAAGGAAAACACATCCCCAGGTGGGATGCTTTGTTAAGGAATGAAGTTTCGAAGAATATTGTAAAGATAGTTGCAAACGGCGAAGGTGCAGAGAAGGTTCATGAAATTCAACGTATAAGCTTTGAACTGGAGAGGTGCAGAAAGTCTCAGTGCAGAGTCGAAGTCCTTGGTGATGAATGGGGTCCAGCATCTTTAAGGCCGAGGGTCTGGCAGAGCCAAAGACCATTGATCCATAGTCAAGTTTTGATCGAATAAGAGCACGATATACCTTTAACACTGAACATCGATCTGCTCCCCAACTGGTAGTAGAAAGGACACGAAGGATGTTCAGTGCTCTTTTGCATTTGACCCAAAGCTGCTTTAAGTGTGGTATAAAGGTCAGTTTACGGTCAAAGATAAGCCCCAAGAACTTGGTCTCAGAGACCACTGGCAGCAAAATTTCACCAATATGAAGTTCAGGATAAGGGTGAATACTCTGTTGGTGGCAAAAGTGCATGCAAACGGTTTTAAAGAGAGAGAAATTAAAGCCGTTCGCCATAGTCCTCTGCAGTACACGATTGAGGGCAGTTTGTAGTTGCAGCTCAATATATCTCATGTTCGACGACTGACATGAGATGTGAAAGTCGTCAACATACAAATCATTTGCAATAGTGAGAGGGAGTTGTTCAGTGATGGCATTTATCTTTATACTGAAAAGTGTGACACTCAAAACACAGCCCTTAGGGACTCCAAGTTCCTGTACAAAAGAACGGGAAAGTGTTGAACCCACATGAACTTCGAATCTCCTGTCTATTAAAAATTTTTTTAATAAACATGGGTAAATGGCCACGTAACCCATATGTATGGAGGTCTCGCAAAATGCCACACCTTCACGTTGTGTCATAAGCTTTCTCAATGTCAAAGAATATTGATACAAGATGTTGGCATTTGAGAAAAGCTTATTTGATTGATGTTTCAAGACGAATTAGGTGGATTGTGGTGGAATGCTGTCGTTGGAACCCACACTGGGTGGGCGAGAGGAGGTTGTTTGATTCGAGGAACCAAACAAGAGGAGCATTAACCATCCTTTCTAAGGTCTTACAGAGACAGCTCATCAAAGCAATTGGACGGTAGTTTGAAGGAATCTTGGGATCTTTCCCTGGCTTAGAGAAAGGTAAAATAATAGCCTGGCACCAGGCATTAAGAAAAACATTCTCCTGCCAGATCTGATTAAAGACAATTAGAAGGACATCAAGAGAAACAGGAGATAAATGGTGCACCATGTCATAGTGTACATCATCAGTCCCAACAGATGTACTGGCAGACCGATGAAGGACCATTTTCAGTTCCACCAGTGTAAAGGGACAATTATAGTCAAAGAAACAGTTCAAAAGGAAAGAGGTGAACGCCCTGCCCGAGTCTTGATGGCCAAGAAGGTGGAGGAACAAGCAGAAGTGCTAGATACCCGGCAAAAGCTTTCACCTAGAGTAACAGAGACCATCCTGACCAGCAGAGAGTAAAATCGAGAGGGGGACAGAATTGTAGTGCCCATTAACCTTTCGAATCCTGTCCCATATGACCTTGGAACTGGTGGTAGAAGATATGCTAGTTGTGAACTTAATCCAAGATTCCTTCTGGCTTTGACGTCTTACCCACCTAGCATGTGCACGGCCCCGTTGGAAAGCGACGCAGTTCGAAAGTGTGGGATATCTATGAAAAGTATCCCAGGCCTGTTTTTGAGCATTCTGTGCTAAGTGGCAAGCAGGATTCCATCACAGACAAGGATATCATGGAAAACGTGTCAAGGTTTTAGAAATACACTGAGCAGCTGCTTGTATAATACAGCCAGTTACTGCTGCCACACAGTCATCTATTGATGGCTGATTTACAATGGCAGGATCAAGTTCTGTGAGAACAGTGAAAGTGTACCAGTCTGCCTGATCCAGCTTCTACCTGAACACGCGGGTAGTGTGACATCGACCATGGCCAGTCTCTCTCAAAAGTATAGGAAAATGATCACTGTCTAGTAGATTACTGTCAACCCTCCATGAAAAATGGAAGAATAATGAAGGGGAGCAAACTGAGAGATCAATAGTGGTAAAGGACTGACTAGGTGCAGGAAAATAAGTGGAAGAACCAGTATTGAAAAGAGAAAGATTGTGATCAGAGAGCATACGCTCTACAGAGCGACCCCTCCCATCAGTAACAGCACTTCCCCAGAGGGGATGATGTCCATTAAAGTCCCCCAGGATTAGAAAGAGAGATGGTAACTGTTCAACGAGAGCATCAAGGTCTGATTGATCATATGTCTCACCAGGGGACAGGTACAGAGAACAAAGAGTGATGGTATGACCCAAGGAAACACGAATGGCTACGGCCTCAAGGGTGTGTTGAGTGACAAAGACAGGGTGGGCACATGCTGATCAACCAATAGTGCCACCCCTCCATGTACTCGTCCATCACACAGCCTGTCATTTCTGTACAGAGAAAACTGCCAAATGGTGACTGTATCAGCAGGTTTGAGAAATGTTTCTTGTAAGGAAAGACAAACAGGATGGTAGGAAGCAATCAGTGTTTTGATATCATCCAGATTAGAACGTAAACCTCGACAGTTCCATTGTATCAAGGTGGCCATTTTTAATGACAGGTAGGTGAAGTGGCTGGAGAACCCTTCGGTTTACGACCATGTCTTTTTTCCTTACTGTTCTTAGTCAGAGAAGGTCTATCAACCTCCATGGATCCTGCCCTGGGTCGATTGGGCAAGTCTTTGTTATTGGAAGGGGATTCCAGTGACTGAGGATGCGAACAAATGATTGGTTTGCCTCTTGAGGTGGGAGAAAAAGATGTATCAGAAGAAATGCCTGTATTTGAAACTGAAGGATGTGGATCTTGAGGTTTGTTGGAATGTATGGGAGGAACAGAGATGGGTGTGGAAGTCGATTCATCAACCTTTTTTAACCATGGAGGTCAAAAGGCTTTTCATTTGTTTTGAAAACGATTCTCTTGGAGGCACAGAAAGATCTGTCTGCACTCCCACTGTAGTTGTGAAATGAAGTGCAGCAGCATATGTCCGAGATGGAGTGGTGGGAAGCAATTTCCGAGCCTCAGGATAACTAATGTTATGCGTCGTTTTCAAACGCTGCACCTCTTTTTCCTCCAACCATTTTGGGCAAGAACGAACGTAGGAGGGGTGAGAACCATTGCAGTTGACGCAATGTGGGTCCATGTCACATTCATAGGCATCGTGGTCCTTGCCTCCACAACGAGCACATGTCGGGGAACTACGACATGATGTCTTTGAGTGGCCAAATCTCTGACATTGGAAACATCAAAGAGGGTTTGGAATGTATGGCCGTACCCTGCAAGTGAAATAACCTGCCTTGATGGTGGCAGGTGCACGTCATGATGTAAATGTCAAAACGAGGGTATTTGTTGGCAGTGTAACTCCATCTTTACGAGTGGAGATGCGCCTCACTGCAGAAACTCCTTGAGTGGAGAGACCAGCGAGAATCTCTGACTCGGGGACGTTCTTAAAATCCCCTCTCAACAATAACTTCTCGTGATGAATTCAAGGTAGCATGAGGGGTAACCTCAATAGGTACATCCCCAATTGCCTTTGAATTCAAGAGGAGTTCACTGTGTTGGGATGTGGATGTTTCAACCAATAGGTCTTCAGATCAAAGCTTCTTTACTGACTTTGGAGAGCCAGCAAGTCCTTCTAGTCCCTTCTGAATAAAAAAAGGGAACAATTGCCCTAAAGGTTTTTCCAAAAGAGAATGTAATATAAGAAAATGAGGTACGTGTGTTACAGATGTCGAAGATTGCTGCTCAGAGTCTTCAAGACGTGGTCGCTTACCTATTGACTCTTTTTCCACTATTTTATTTAAATTTTTTGAAGGAGGATCCATAGGAAAAAAGAAAATTTTTGGTACCCACTGACCCCACCCACTATGGAGCCCTACGAGGGGCTGCACTACAAAGTCATGCAAGGACAATGCAGCAATGCCAGGGTTTCGTGAGCACTATACCCAAACACCAGCATCAGGCACAATGTCCACAACACCCGTTGAGAACTTCCAACACTGGTACTTGGTTGACTCTAACCCAAGTGGACCAGCCGAATGACTCAAGGGGGGCCACCCAAAGGCCACCCATCTACAGGAATTGAAGACCAAAGTGGTGTGTTAGGGTTGGATCCCTCAACCACCAGGATCCTCTTCTCCCCTTCACGGGTCGCCACGCAAGGCAAACACGTAGGTGGATGTTTAGATCCCAGAAAAAATAACCAGACAGAACAGAACCTTCCCTGGGAGGTCCCCTCACCACGTACAGAAATCCACACCGAGGGGCAGTTCCATTGCAAGAAGAATTTAAATATGTATATATTACCGTAGAAGTTACTACAGATTTAAAGCACATTGAAAAATGCGTAATTAGACACACTTACAAAACATACTTTTAAGAGAAGGAATAACAAACTAATTTAATAAAAGAAAGTTCATTTTAACAGGCTTGTCTTCTCAACATCTGGATTTTCAATGGAAACTGAGTGTATTCCATTACACAGTTTGTTATTTAGAAGCATGAAACAAAAAAATGCATCAAAACAATGGTTGATGAGCAGAACTGCCCAGTTCAAAGTGGCACTTGTAAAGAAAGGTCTATAGATAATTTGAAAGTCTTTTGCCATTTTTATTCAGTTCAGCATGCTCAAAGACAAAAGCCTTGTCATCTACCCCAGCTACAACTGTTGAGTAGTCCTCAGACCTTTACAAGAGTCAGTATGAGCTTTGTAGTTGCTGCCCATGTTACCTTTGTTTTTTTCATCATGAATATTCTGCTTATGTCATCTATAACAAAGTTAACAAAAATGCATTTTGAAGCAGTCACCTTGGGAAAGCCATTTTCAATCAAAGAACTCTCATAAATAATGCTCTTACTTTGCTCTTATGCTGAGTCCTTGTAAAGAGACCTGTTTAAAATAACTCAGAAGTTAATAAAACTTTTACACAAGAATCATCCATCACAGACAAAACACAGAAAAACTGTGCCAGTCTAATGCTAAATGACAGCAAAAATATCCAATGTTTCTTTCACACGAAAAGATACCACTGTACTTCTATTAATGTAACAGCTTCCTGTACTTGCAAAACAGTGAAACATAGAAGGATTATAAAGATATATAAGCTACTCAGTATTTTCTATAACTACAAAATTACTGCTGGTGTAATCTTACCAATGTATCTTAAATTAAGTTCCTTACTGAACAGAAATAACTGCATTAACAAACAGATGACAGCTTTTACTTAACATTCTAGTTTCCATAACATTATTAGCTGGAAAAAAATTCCAACAAAAAGTCAATATCTGCAAAATTAATTGTGAAAATATTTACATTATTACCAAAAATTCAACATAACACTGGAATTATAATATTAATAACTTTATAACTTCTATGTAAACATCAAACACAACTTACGGCTTTCCAGCTTCTCCCTTGTGATCTTTAAGTGAGAGTTTTGATAATTTTCCTTCAGGCACTGATAGTTCAGTCTGTGATCTGTATAGAAAAAGAATTTCATAACAAATGGTTATAGCCCCACCACTGAATAATAAATGATCTAGTGACAAACATTTAAAAATAAAAAACACATCAACATCACATTTAAAATCCCGACTGCATCACAAAAGAATAAAACCATCACAAGTTCTCTAATATCATAGAAACCTTCAGAAGTGAAGTAACTGGCCCACATTAAAACAAAGAATGTCAGGACTTGTAGATGAAAAATATTCTTTTAATATCACTAATAATATTTATTTGTTTATTGTTAAACACAAACTTACACAACTTGCTGTCCATGCTGTGCTTCATAATGTTTGCTTCCATCACACAAGTGTTCAAATTACTTATTATTGTGATACTGAATAAGCTGTTACTGACTTATGTTGACTAATCAGCACAAACAACAATAGTGACAATCTACCAGAATGCATTTAGACAAACCTTCAATCATTATAACTCACATTAAAGACTTCTGTGAAACTAATTCTGAACAGATTTAGTAATCACAACAACAAAAGGAATATATTTAAAATGATTGAGACACCTCAATTTTATAGACCTGTTTTATATGAAAAAGTGTTTGAACAAAAAGTATTAACACAATAAAATAATTTATAATTCTGAGATTTTATACATTTGTTTAATTTTGGAATTTTGTAAAAACTACTCAAGGACTACCTATCTACACTACCAACCCACAATTTAGAAGCAACAGACTACAGGGTAAAAAGTAGTCAACAGTACCTAGACTACTCTTTTTATCAATGTAGGATTGACTGTAATATTTTAATGTCCTCACAAGTTCAGATATAAATGCCACCTACTTAATTTAGTTGCCGGAATGTATGCCAATATGAACTATACTGCATGCCCTTAAAAAATAACTAAATTCCTTATTTGGGACTGCTCTACCTATTCCATCTTCCCACTTACTTACCATTACCAGATTTGTTACAAGGAGAATCAGGAAGTCTGAAAATCTACACAGCATGTTGCACAGTTTCGTGTAAACTGTAAACTATCAAACTATTGCACCCCTCTAGAGATGAAATTTAAATTTACTTCACTTTTTAATCTGAATAATCTAGAAACTAGGTTCTTTGAATAAATATTCTTATTCCATTAATTAAAAACTAACTGTTGAAAGTACTAGCAATAAAACAAGATTCCAAATACTTTGAGTTTGTGTTTCTACCAATTAAAAATTCAATATTACTGAAAAAACTTAGATGCTAGGACAATTTATAGATACTATAACAGCCTGTTACCAAGAATATGTCCTGACCGGACCCTCACATCTGATAGAATGAACATGTTTGGTGAAGATCCTCATGATCTTAGGATAACGAGCGAAAATCCCTAATCACTAGGACTCGGAAATTTTCAATACATATAGTAATTTCTTCCAACTAGGCTAAATAGTGTATTATTTCAAAACCTGTCATATGCATATAATATTAGCTATATATACACAATGATTTCATGAGGTAAAGCAGCCAATATAAAAGTTTCCAAAAATTATATTACACTGAGGAGAAAGAGGAATAAGAGAGTTAACTATTAACAAGTAGACACAAATATATCTGCCATCTTACTTCCTTGTCCAGTTCTCAAACTCCTGTAGTCTGAGGACCCATTTTAATTACAATTTGTCATGGACCCCTAAAACTTATCCAGTTTTTGTTTTGCAAAAAAGACTGTACATGAGAAGCTGTACTCCAAAATCAAGTGTTTTAATGAACATTATCTTAATTTCATTAAAATTTATCCTATAAATTATATTTTAATATATTTTTTATGAACTTTCAGACATGACCCACAGACATCCTGAGGGTTTACTCTACAGACCCACACTTTACAAACACTGCCATAAGAAAATTCAGTCGCCATAATCATGATTTTTGTTAAGTGCAAATATTTATTGATTTTTATTCATAAAAGTCACTGGTAAAATAAATACAAATAAGAGATAATTCTTGGTTTTGATTTAAAACAAAATTTTCTTAATTGATCAATGATTGAAAAAAACAAATTTATTAATCACTGATCATGACTTCCACAAAATTTTCCTCATAACACTATGTAACAAAATTTTTTACTTTTTCTTGTTTCTTGGCAGAAAGTGTTATTTCCCAATTGCTTATGCCTAAAGTAAATGGAAAAAACCTATTTTTCTTTTCAAACTTTGCTTTTGTGACCTGGGAGTGTACAACAAAAACATGATGGGAGACTATATTTGAGGACTGATAAATGAAAGTGATTTATATTAGTTGCAAATCTCGAAAAACTACTCACTTCTAAACATTTGTATAACTTTAGTATAAATAAATGCAAATCTTGATTCATATGTTGTTTTATTCAGACCTTATATAAATGAAAATGTGCAAATTTGCCCATTTTTACATAGAAAATAGGTTAATTTCTAAATTTCATTATCCAGGTCATAAAAGCAAAGTTTAAAGGGAATAATGGACATTTTCTGTACTTTTACTACATACACAACTAAGAAATAACACATGCTATCCAGGAACAAAATTTGTATTACATAGTGTAATAGATAGTTGAATGCCTGCATACAATTACGCACTGGTCTAAAAGTTTAGATATTTGTGGTACAAATGCCTGCTGACTGTGAATGGCTTGTGCCTTTGGCTTTGCATGCATAAAAACCAACAGACTTTAGACAAACACAACTTTCTGAAGGCCTAATTTTAAATTAAAAAACCAGATCAGTGACCTACTGCAAAGAAGTATTTCAAGCACTGATAAAATTATCTTTCAAATTTTCTCTTTGTTAAATCTCAAAGGCACGAATCCATAACAGTGTGTTGATAAAAAATGACAAGAAAAACATATGTATCAGGTGCATTCATTTATATTTCTGTCTTAGAATGAATAGAAATACAACTTAATGTTAGTGTGGCAGATTTGCTTGATCAAAAATCTGTTTATGTGTGGGCTAAAAGACATGCCACAACCCCTCAAAGGATGCTGTTCAACCTATCATGTACATAACATCACAGTTACAGACTATTCATTTTTAGCCTACATTACTGTTTTAGCAACATTCCATGTTAGAGATGCGTAAATACCACATGTAGTGTAGAGTTTCTAAGAAAAAAAAAAAGATTGTGTATTTTAGAGGTTTAGAAATTGTGCAAATACAATATTCAAATTGTTTGATGGACAGAAGTAATCATGTTCATCATATGAACATAACCTTGGATTCAATCTTGTCAGTTTGATTCTATCAACTTACAGATGTAGAGTAAAAATACTTCTGTAACACGTCTGATTTTTTGTGTACAAGACTTTTACACTTTACAAACAAATTTACCACATTTTGTGCAGATGTGTGCTATAAGTTTGAAATAATTAATACTTCTCTTCTTAACTTACTAACATCAAAATAAAACTAAGCCTAGTTTATTAGCAACACTATTCCAACAATCTCTGAAAAGAACAATTAAATTCTGTGGACATTTTCACACCAATCACTTGTAAAAATAAAATTACTTAGATTCTCACCAGGTTTTATAAAAGAACAGGCTATAACTGTTTGGTATCAAATGAAGTGATACAAGGTTTAATTAATACCTGTCTTGCATCAACATATTTAAAAAAAAACTGATTTTAGATAAAATCATTATTGTAACTTTTCAGTAATTTAATGAATAATGTTCACAGGTTTGATACATGTATATCACTCAGTAATGCTTAAACTTTACAAAAAAGTGCATAAACTCAAAAGGTAAAAATATTCCATAATAAAATCACGTTTTTAGGCCTACAAATTTGTGACAATTACATCAGTTGAAAGACTTTTCCCCTTAAGTTCTTAATATCAAGTCTGTTTTTTTGTTCCAATTTAAATGTTGAAAGCTGGAGAACAATTAGAAACCAAGATGCCACAAATGCTATAAGAATTGTAAACTTGAGATGTTTTCTCCAAACTCATCTTAATTTGTCCACTACAGAGGCACAAATGAGTAGTACTTCATTTTTCTTTTTATTTTTCTGTAAATCGCTACCAGAGAATCCTTTCTTCAATACCAGATCTCAGCAGTTACTGTAATTTTTATCACAAACTTTGCACCTCTTGGTTTATTTCTTTTCCAGCTTTCAGTGTCTAAAGCAGAACTTTTAAAACAACAGTTAAATACAGAAAACCAAGAACTGGATAATACACTGATGCATTATTGATAATACACCAACGTACTATTTAAAAGGAACATTTATATACTCAACTTACAATGACGAAGAAGCTGGAGACGGCTGTACTTCTGAGATTGGTGAAATGGTCTTGGTTGTAGTAGCAAATTTGGCACCAACTGGTGTACTTAAAGATTGTACCCCCAAAATTCCTCGTCCAAGGCTTATTCCAGTTCCTTTTCCAAGTATGCCACGACCAACTTGTAAAAACAGCTAGCGTAAGTGTTCATATTTTTCATCATAAAACTTAAAATTTGGTTTTAAACACTTGCTAACATCTTTTGTTACTTGTACTGTCCAGTAATGTAATATCCAATTTCCTTAAATTCATTTACTTTTTTTTCTAAATCTGTATATATTTTTTAACTGGAACATACACACATATACATATGTTCAGTTTTACTGTCACCACACATCTATATACACTCTGTACAACCATACATCCCTACATGGATTTTTTTTTTATATCTGTAAAGTATACATAAATACTACATCATATCACATAAAACCTAACAGTGATGAATACACTGAATGTTCACCAAAACATGACAATTGGTGTGCAAGTGTATCAAATGAGAGTAGGTCTAAAGAAATGAAAATATCACATCTATAATCAGAGAAGAATTTGTGATGGAAAATTAATCAAAAGAAGCTCAGCTAATACTTGTGTGTTTACAGTATTTAATACAAGTTTTACAATATTTGACCACAATTAACTTTTGAAACAAATAATTAATTAATTGACCAGTCACTTATTTGATCAGTCAACTAACCAATCTGAAAACTGTGAATACAATTAAATCTAGCAGTGATGAAAATAACACATCACATTAGATAAGGCCTAACAGTGATGAAAACAACATCACATTACACAAGGTTTGTGATAACAATAACACATCACATATGCCCAACCATTAATGACATTAGTTCAAACTAATTACAAGCCAATATTTGGGAAAAAGAATATTCAAAGCAAGGTTACTACTTCACATTCTTCTGGTTTGTTTGGACCTTAAATAAATATTTTAATATCACTGGTCACTGTTGTCTTCACTGGCCTTTTATTTTAAAAGACATGTTGGACAACAAACACAAGTTTGATATTTCTGATGTGAACAGGTGTGATTACAATAATACTGCATGTATATATGTTTTCTTGTGGTGTTAAACATTTTTACTTACTAAACACTGTGTGATAAACATACATAAAGTCTTCCTTATAAAACTTACTTTGTGGCACAGATGGTGTCACTACCCTACTAGATGCCTGCGCAGCCTGGCTAAGAAGCAATCGTCCAAGAGCACCCCTCCCCAACACTAATGGTGGAGTAGGAGCACCTTCAATCTAGAGAATTAAACACTTGTTATAGATATCCATATTTATCAACCCAAGTAGAACAAGAACTCAACTTCTTCATTATTGCCTGGTCAAATTTGTCTTTTATAGATAAATATATCAGAATAACATTACAACTCAATGAGATATCACCGAAAGAAATCCATTCACCTTATCCATCCAAATATTTCTTTTGTACAAGTTTAACTATGTGACACTTAGTAAGTTTACATCACAAGTACAATAATTTTAAATATAGAAATACATTTTTTTAAATCTACTTTTAACTGGTATTTAGTATCCATTGCATATCAAATTGCAGCATTTGCTTATAAGAAGAAATTTATATTAAATTTTCAAACAACCATAAAAATCATTTTTCCAATTTAAAAATGACACTAATCAACATAATATTATAACACCAACATATGTATTAAAAACTAAATGTAAATGGTATTAGTTAATTTAGGTTTAATGATTATCTGGAGTTTGCTCCCTTATTTTTGATGGCTGGCAGGGTGAGCAAGTTTGGGGCGACGGGGATGAGAACCCGCGACCCTCAGATTACGAAATGCACGCCTTAACACGCTTGGCCATGCCGGGCCGATCTAGAATGAATCTTCTCTCTTATAAGCACTGAATTACACCAATGCATTTATCTACACAAGAAAAAATTATAAATCTAACTCCGTTACTAGCATGTAGAAGCTGTAATACGAAGTAAGCACACACATAATTATTAGCAATATTATCAAACGCTTGCATGGAAATATCCACTGCTTGTATTTCCACTAGAATTTTGTAACATCTGAAATTTTTGTTTGCTTGCTGGTTAAGATATTACTATTACTATTTTATCATCTCCAGTGATCTATTCTTAATAACTTGTTTAAATCTGAATAGCTACTTTTCCATAGGTAGCAGCAAGTAATGACAAGAGGTAAAGATGTAAGAGGTCAAGAAGGTAAGCACAAACTTGTAGTTTTTGATCAAGTATGCAAGAAAAAAAAGTACACACACTTTACACAAATTATTGATAGCCCCACAAAAATTTTTAAAACCTCAAAAAATCTTAAATTTTCCTGAATAAACCTCAGTTACATCTGTTTTCCTTAAAGCTAGTTACTGTGTCATTGTTGCTGTACTTTTTGTCCTGGCATTAATTTTATAAAATATGTTTAAACAAAACAAAATGTAACCTTTGTTAAAACATATTTTACATAAGCTATTATACAAGTGTTCAGTTTTTAATTTTTTATTGATATTTTTTAATGAACAGTCAAAAAGAATATTGAAGTATGGGGATCTAATCATCAAGAATATTTTTAAAGTTGTTAAAAGTATTAAATATGGACCTAACATAAGTGTTAAGTTTTAATTGAAAAAAATTAAATCAATTTAAGAAACTGATACAAAATATTTGGAAAAAACGATCAAGAAGTAAAATGAGAAACGTGCATCTTTTCCTGAACCTTGTATATAATGATGTAGAACACAACTCATGTTGCACAAATAAAGATTATTATGAAAGAAAAACGTAAAAGCATACTTTCTTTTCTGTACTAGACCCATCTCCTTGGCCTGGTCTACGTGTCTCTTTCTGGGACAATGCTGCCAACAAAGCTCCACGTCCTCCTCTGCCATAACCTTGAGGTGGTGTGGCCATGACTGGTTTTACTTACTGTGAAAGTTCAAGACAGAATTTTCAAATTTATTGTATTTCTGAATTAGCCTTACACAAAACAACAAAAACTGCTTCAAATTTCTAATGCATTAACACTGTTCCCAAGTAAATTTGCACAAATTTTATTGTTTCCTCTCAATCCTTAAAGCAACAACACCTTTGTGAATAACATATTAAACTGTTAAGTATCTCCATTACCAAAACAAATTCCATTCTGAAAATTTAGAAGATTAATGGTAAATACCTTCAGTAACTTTTTCATGGAAATTCAAAATACTGATCCTTCAAAGTATCTTGAAAAATGTTGCACTGATCCACCCACAAGTTGTAAATTTATCTCAAAAGGGGAAAATTAGTGATGGTCCTATAACCCAACACCAATAAACAATGACAGATGACCACAAAGCCTTAAATTTCTGGACAATAAATCAATATAAGAGGCCTGGAAGAATCAAAACCACACAGGTACCCTCATACACACATCTTAGTTTGCCTCATTTAACTACCTTTACTCACCTTCCACCAGTTATTTTTAACAGCTGGCTTCACTTGAGTATTGCACATGAAGCTTGTGGAATGACAACTATAGAAATGTACTTTGACTTTCTTCTGCTCTATTTAACTTTGTAACACAAGACAATACATTTTCTACTCAATTAATATGTAAATTTTGTAATATCTGTATTCTTTTTCAGTTCAGTTTTGGTGATGACTGTCATTCAAGCAAATACAGCTTTGCTTCTCATCTCCGTCTGGGACTTCATTCTCTAATTGGCAACTGACCAAGTTTCTTGCAGGGAAGATAGTAAATGAGATCCAGTAACAGAAAGCCATCTTTCATGTTGATAAATCAGAAACTGAGTCTGGGATTCATTGCCACAGCACAAGTGGGCAGCTTACATGCAGAATGGCATTTCATGTCCAAACACGGTTTAATGTAGCGCATGTTTTATACTGAAAGCTGGATTCTTCTTTGTTTGGACAATATTTTTCTGTAACTTTACTTTCAACAGACAGAAGTTTTTTCTTTTACTAAGACAAATTTTGTATTAACTGATTTAACTTGCAGGTGGGAGTCACATGCTGGACTGGTGAGATCTTACAAAAGTTTCACTTATTTCTCTTTCCATTTTGATGCTCACCAAAGCTTACTTAACTGTTTTGTGTTAGTAACTATGTTTTGGTGCATAAATAAATATTGTTCTTGTATACCTTCCATGATTCACATTCTTACTTCATGTTGAACTCATCTACACATCACTGATAAACAGACACACACACTCCCTAATTCCACACCTTTAAAACCTACAGACCCTGACTGACAAAAGGAAGTCCATAAGCAGGAATTTGTTTTATATCTAACAAATTATAATTATCTAGTTCTAAAGCAAAATTGTAATTTTGATAAAAGTGATGTTTTTATTTTTGTACCTTTTAAATGTTAAAATATATTGCTACTGATATTTGATGTTGTTAACACTTACATGCCTATATAAGTACAATTATTCAGAGATCATAGTTGACACATCTACTATAATTTATACTATTTATTTTATTTTAAGCCCAAAATGATGTAACTAACCTCAGATATGAAACAGGTGGAAACAAGTCTCCATTCACAAGTTCTACAGTATTCAATAGGTATTCTAAAATTCCACCTGAAAGACTTATCACATCCTCCAACACAACAAAATTCCACAATAAAATGAAGTAAACCTTTAAGAAATGTACAACTACATTTCATCCAATATGCTAATGACTCATCTGATGAAAACATCACATATTTTACACTTACAGGCTGAATATATTAGACTAATTTAACAAAACTTGTATTAGCAAACTGAAATGCAACGCATGAGCTTAGAATTTATCGACTGCCTAACAATTAAAACTATCAATAAACAATAGTCATTTCTCACTTTCATTTACTCTAACATGGATTGAACTCCTAAACAGTACAAAAACCAAAGTTTGGCAAGTATGAACTAGGCAAGAGGTCTATAACAAGTCAAAATTGTAGAACAGCAGAAAATGTAGTAAAAATCTATAAAATATACGTACAATCAACAAGAGAATACACAGCACCAGCCTGTATAAATATAGCACAAACATATATTTAAACTAAAAATTACAAACACTACATGTGTTGGCCAATTCTGAACAAAGTTAATCTTCAATGGAGCTGAAGACACTCTTCTGCTGATTACATGTTTTAAGAACTAACCTGTTTATGGACTAATTAAGACTTTTTTGGATTTAACTTTTAGAGTATTATGTCCAACTCTAGATTTCACTAAATGACATTAATTTATTCCTTCTTTAACATCTGTTAACAGGCTACTTAACCAGTTCCAGACCCTAGCTTAATAGTTTTCACTTTCAAAATACGTTATTTTGAGTAGTCAAACAAACATACAAATAAATTTACACTAACACTACAAATCAATCAATTAGCTAACACTGAACTGAATGCTTCAACTTTTGAATCACTGACTGAACAGAACTAAAATCATCAATGAATAAATGACACTCTACTAACTAGAAAGCTATTCACTTCTTGTATTTAAAATGTATCATTGTATAAAGTTTTTATTACATTACTTGATCTTAATGTAATGCACCTTATAGCTAATACTTTAAAACAGAATATACACAAAATAAAAGAATCCTTCCACAGTCAACCAACTGATAACACACTCAATCTAGCATAGAGCATGGACACAGAGCATGCAAAACTAGATATTCCTCTTAAACACATTCCAATACTTAGTTAATTCAAGTCCTAATGAAGAGATCCCAAATGACTGGAAAATACACCAGACAATCCAAGTTCGAATCTTGTCCAACACAGAAAACAGTTCTTCCACACACCAGACAACCCAAGTTTACATCCTGGCCACTACCAACACAAAAAACTAGTTCTTCCACATACTAGACAACCCAAGTTTACATCATGACCACTACCAACACAGAAAACAGTTCTTCCACATACTAGACAACCCAAGTTTACATCCTGGCAACTACCAACACATGGCCTTACCATAAGTAAAAAATGCATTTGTTATTTGCATCACATTTTATATCAATAACAGAAGAAAATTATCACTGTATACATATTACTAGTTAGGCCTCAATTGGATTAGTATAGTTTTTGTCCCATTATCTAAGAAAAGAGTTTTAAGGAAGAGTACTAAAGAAGTGATAGGATGATAAAACTATCCATGGGATAGGTTAAGCTTTAACTTATTTTCAGTTAATGAGATTCATAAGATAATCTAGAAACTGATAGGATAACCTCCTTTGCATATTCTGAAGACTACAAAATGCATGCAAGACTTGAAAAACAAGCATGGATCCATTTAAAACAGTTATCTGACCAAAAGTAAGACTAAGAATATTGGAAGCCAGTATTTTATACAAGTTTAATCTATTCACTGTAACTGTTAAATATGTGTGCAGGAGGGTTCCCTTCTGTGCATCGAAGGTTTCTTGTATATCAAATTTTATTTGCAGTGCAAGTGGCACAGATGAGAAAAAACAAAATGCTTGACCCAATGTTCAGTAACAATGCTTGGCTAGAGGGAGAGTGACTCAACACTTGAATACCCATTACCAGTTTGTGCAGAAACATTTTAAAAATAAATCTCATATATGGTACAACAAATGTAAAGTACATAATTGCCTTAAAGGTATATATAACATCTGCAGTGGATGGGTTAAGCGGTAAACATTTCCTCAAACATGGATGGTTAAGCTTTTTTTTACTTCCAAAATATAGGTGTGCAAGACCAAAACATGCCAAGTTATGTTACATACTCTGACATGGTCAGGCTCATAGTTGCCTACTGTATGAAATTGGCAGTAGCAGCTAATTCCCTCAACTTCATTCAAGACAGACCTTAATCCTGAATTGTAAAAAATAAAAGACAATAAATGCATTTTAATTTTAATAAATGTTCTTTAAAAAGTTGAAAGAATTTTACAACTTTCTTCTGTATTGTTTAAATATCAGTCAATGTTCTCCCAAGTTGAAATTACATGTTGGCCCCATTATAACTTATCTCTTATGATTTGGAACATCAACTAATATTCTCATGATAATTGAAAAAAAAAAAGGTAAAATGTTTTGAGCTAATGTTGGGTATAGTATTTATGTAACTGAAATAAACAAAACTGTGTCAGAAACAGACATCTACCAAGATGACTTGAAAAGCCTGTAATTTCAGCCTATTCAGACTTTTAAACATTTCTTCTTGCTGTGACAGCTAATAAACAGCAAACAAAACTAACAAACAGCTCATACAGTCAATAAAATTTCAGAGTGCTAGGAGCCAGTTTAGTACTTTAAAAATAACAAAAACTTAAATTACACTCCAGTTTCATCTTGACCTCAACATCATATGATGAGTACTTGCACAGATACTAGGATTCAAAACAATCCACAGTCTCTGGAGCTAAATTCCACTAAAAATGGTTGTGTCATACTTATCTTTCAGGGTACATTCTGTTATAGACCTAACCAATGCTCACTAACTGCTCAATATATATCACATCATCCAGTGGTATTCATCAGTTTTGTGACAGAGTATTTAGACGATAAAATAAATTACGTAGACAAATTACGAAGGTAAAAAAAAAAAACATTTTCACCTTTTCAAGACTAGAGGAATCAAATCAATAAGTTACCAGAAAATAAAACTTAGCAGATTACACTATGTAACACAAATTTTGTTCCTGGATAGTATCCGTTATTTCTTAATTGCTTATGTTGCAAAAGTACAGAAAATGGCCATTATTCCCTTCTAACTTTGCTTTTGTGCCCTGGATAATGAAATTTAGAAACTAACCTATTTTCTATGTAAAAATGGGCAAATTTGCACATTTTCATTTACCCAAGGTCTGAAATACCCAACATATGAATCAAAATTTACATGTATTTACACTAAAGTTATACAAATGTTTAGAAGTGAGTAGTTTTTTGAGATTTGCAACTGTAATGTAAATCACTTTCATGTATCAGTCCCCAAATACAGACTCCCATCATATTTTCATTATATGCTCCCAGGTCATAAAAGCAAAGTCTGAAGAGAAAAATAGGTCTTTTCCATTTACTTTAAGCACAAGCAATTGAGAAATACACTTTCTGTCCATGAACAAGAAAAAGTAAAAATTTTGTTACATTGTATTATCTTTCATAGTTAGAAGATGGAAAAAATCTGTCAACTTATTATTACCCTTATTAGTTACAGGTTCAAGAAAATTGCCATCAAGAGGTCATCCTAAGTAGTTATAAGCTGAATAAAATTATCAATTATTTATTAACCCACTTGATGCAAGGATCATGAAAATGTTGGATCTGACCAGATTGAAATTTGATGACAAACCAACCATTTATTGGTTTAAACTTTTAAAACTAATTTGGTTTTTTACCCACTTAAAAAAAACATTTCTACATCCTTACTTACCAATACAATCACAGCTAAAAAGATTTAAAGAAGACAGATATGTCAATAAATACTCTTTGTTACATATAAAATAATTAATAAAAATTAAAATGAAATTGAGCAATGTCACAAAATATCTTTTACAACTAATATTATGACTGAATCAATTAACAATACACAAGTAACTACTTGAACATGTTATTTTCAATTATTAGTTTATTATTTCAAACATCCATGCAATCAGAAAACTGCCATAATATTTATCGCACATAAAGTTATAAAAAGGACAGTCTGTGCTCTGCTTGCCATATGTATTCAAACCAAAACAATTTTTAGTGTCTTTTTTTTTAACCATCAAATTTAAGAATAGGTTAATTGAACATAAACAGTTAGCAGTTTTCCTACTAAGGTTGTTTTGCATAACTAACCCCTATGTAATAATATTTTATCACAAATCTCCAAACTTGAAGACATAATGAAATAAAGCTATAAAAGTTTTTTTTCCCACTTCAAATTATGTGCCATTTATTCCTTATTAGGTCTCTATAACAAGAAAATTTTCTTGGAATGGTACATTTTGAGGCACGTCTTGATGGAGAGGAATTCTAGTAGTTACAAAATCCACAATTGGTCCTTTTTCCAGTTTTCTGGCACATAAAACCTGGCTTAGTCAGTCGGCTTCTTTACAATTTTTGAATATTTTACCAATGCAGTGTACCAAGCTCATATACTGATTTTTATGCAGCTCATCAAATAATGCCTTCTAATGCTCCTGCTGTTTCTTACAGAGCACTTGACAGTTGCATAACAACAAATTCATCAGATGAAACAATTTGTAGTCTACTTTGAGTTTGTCTGTTTTTGCAGGAATAGTATTTTGTCATCTGATCACAGTAATAAACCCCTGATACATGTTTGTGTTGTAGTGGATAATAAAGTTCAATTTCATTTTTGGGTAACCATCTTTGTCGTTCTTTCTGCTATCAATCAACAAGTGAGAAGTTATGCATGCCAGATATCTTTACTAAACCCTAATCCATCCACATCAGTAGTAAAGTGTCCTTCTGTAGGCATGTAACCTCACCCTTATTCATAGTACCTCCTAGTTTAAAAGATGGTGGGAATTAGATGGTTGACTCCAGTTCCACAAGTTTTTGTCTGGTTTACAAGCACATGATTAGGTATTGGTACCTTACTGTAAAAGTTTTTTACACCTTGTAATTCTGACCATACAAAGGTATAAAAAACATTCTCGTACATTTTATTAATCACAGAGTGTCCTGTGCCACAGCAAAGACCATAGTTCAAAATATACCTTAAACCTGATTCACAAAGTATATAACCATTCAAAGCATATTTGTCTGGTTTCTAAAGGTTAAACTCTACATGAGCCTTCCCCTCCATTTCAACATCCCCTCATCCAATGACAACTGCTCTTGAGGCACGTACAGCATGTAGTTTATCATCACATTGGTTGTGTCATGCATAATTATTCTTGAAATGAAGAAAGTGAGCAATCATATAGATTCTATCTCCTGGCATGACATTATTGAAAAATGGTATGGCTAGCATGGCATCTGTAGACCAATAAACGTTCAGTTGAGGTTTATATATTACACCAATAAAGAAAACAAGTCCAAGAAGTTTCCACATTTCTTAGACGGTGACATCTTTCCAGGAATGAGCTCAGAATTTTGCCTTCAGTAGTGTATCTCTGAGAAACTGTAAAGCATAGAGGTTGGTTTCTCAAATAAGAACATCCATGAAATCATCCATTAAAATAAAACACGTACTCAACAAGGTCAGCATCATCATAGAGTTGCACAAGTAGGCAAGTGGTACCAGAGGCATTTTGGCTGTACAATATTTTCACTCCAGCCCTGTTCAAAATCACCTCAATCTTTATTTACGTTTCTACCCCTACCCCTTCTACAGGCACATTCTCTATCAGGAGCCCGTTCATCAAGTGGAATACTATCATCATCCCTGCTGGCTTCTTTGCTAGGTTACTCATCTTCATCACTGCTACTCACCCCATTCTCACTGAAGTCTGATTCAGTGCTACAAAAATTATCATTTTTGTTGAACATTTCTGCCTCTAAATCACTATCAGTATTCATATCATCCCAAACATTGTGAATATCAAGACATCATGTTCTCATGAGTGTAACCACCTTGAAATACTGAAGTAATGCAGAGATAAATCATTCATTGAAGTTGTGTAGCATGTCTACAACTCCCAGAATGTAATGAATTGTTTTTAGCATGGCCAAAAGAGGATGCCACCTCCTTATAGTTATTGTACAAAACCCAAATATGTTTGTTTTTAGCATTAAAGGACATCTAACAAAAACTGAACACATTTTTAGCAGAAAAATTAATGAGAAAGACATTTAACTGATCAGTAACTCCAGGCTCTACTCTCACACATAAGCATTCTTCTAAAAACCTCTAACTGGTGACCATTAAAAAGATGCAACAAATCGTGTCTTGGAAATCCAAAGAATTATACTTAAAAACTTTTACAAATCAATCATAATTTAAATGCAAGAAGAGCTAATACAGACCTAAAAGCAACAATTTACCCTATCAACAAGAAAGCTGTGAAGGCTATAAATAAAAAAAGTAGTTAGTTTATGTAAAGATGGTCACATTATAAACCTCAGTCGCAAAATAATGTAAAACACACTGGTGGGAAGGGACATTTAGTCAAACATAAAGGATAACACTAAGTAAGATGGAGGATGATTTTAACAATTCACTAAAAGTGCCTACTAAAGATGACGAATTCTGCAATAACAAGTGTTTCTAAGCGTGAATGTCTGCCTGAAAATGTTGAAATTCCCTAGTTTTAGAACGAAATGGCACTAAGGAAATATGAGTTCCTCCACAACCAACACATTTTGTATATTCAATAACAGTATGTGTTTGTTATTTCTTACACTCACAACACCTGACACATCTAAACAACTACATGATCAAAACCACAGCACTGAACAGGACTTGGTGTACACATGGTCATTTAAAGCCAGTAACTGTGAATTTGAACAGTCTCATCTCACAGAGTCATTTACAGCCAGTAACTGTGTATTTGAATTGTCTTGTTTTACAATCATTTACAGCCAGTAACTGTGTATTTGAATAGTCTTGTTTTACAATCATTTACAGCGAGTAACTGTGTATTTGAACAGTCTCGTTTTACAATCATTTACAGCGAGTAACTGTGTATTTGAACAGTCTCGTTTCACAGTCATTTACAGCGAGTAACTGTGTATTTGAACAGTCTCGTTTCACAGTCATTTACAGCCAGTAACTGTGTATTTGAA
Source organism: Tachypleus tridentatus (assembly GCF_004210375.1). NCBI lineage: Eukaryota > Metazoa > Arthropoda > Merostomata > Xiphosura > Limulidae > Tachypleus > Tachypleus tridentatus. Next base: position 49,239,090 of record NC_134830.1, read on the forward strand.
CAGTCTCGTTTCACAGTCATTTACAGCCAGTAACTGTGTATTTGAACAGTCTCGTTTCACAGTCATTTACAGCCAGTAATTGTGTATTTGAACAGTCTCGTTTCACAGTCATTTACAGCCAGTAATTGTGTATTTGAACAGTCTCATCTCACAGAGTCATTTAAAGCCAGTAACTATATATTTGAACAGTTTCATCCAACAGGGTCATTTACAGCCAGTATCTATATATTTGAACAGTTTCCTCTCACGTGGTCATCTAAAGCCAGCAGCTGTACATTTGAACAGTCTCGTCTCATTGAGTCATTTAAAGCCAGCAGCTGTACATTTGAACAGTCTCGTCTCATTGAGTCATTTAAAGACAGTAACTGTATATTTGAACAGTTTCATCCTACAGGATGATTTAAAGCACTGAACAGGACTGGGTACACACATCGTCACTTAAAGCCAGTTACCGTATATTTGAACAGTTTCATCATACACGGTCATTTAAAGACAGTAACTGTGTATTTAAACCGTCTCATCCCAGCAAAAGTGATTACCACATTTCACTTACCGTAACTTTCCAAATACAATATCCATTTTAATTTTCAGGAATAGCCAACTGGCTTTATCACCATAAAAGATATGCCTCTACACTTTTACAAGACCGGGGTCAACTTAACTCTTCAATAACAAAAATAGTAAAAATAAAAGATTTGACTATATAATGAACAAGTCAGGCTAAGTACGAAAGTAACGGGAGTACAACTAGTTTTCCAATTTACAATATTTGTTCAAAATAATTTACCTTAATTAGTTCCTTTACAGTTTACCACTTTTCAAACAATACACTTCGTTATAAATTATCTAAGTTATCATTTAGGCACTTCGTTTATAAATCATAAAACTATTTTATTCTTACTACATTCTTAATCACGTTCATAACATTCTTCCATCTAAATCTACCGCATGTGAAAATGCATCAAACATAAGATCACGGCTCATGAGTGGTTAACGTATTTCGAAACTTAAAATACAGTTTTATTTAATACGCGTTGAAACGCTAAAAACATTTTAATGTAATATTTATATTATTATCTTTATTTAATTAATCGAACAAACGAAAAATGTTCATTCATGCAAACACATATAAATAATTGAAATAACCTAAAATAAATTTTAATTCAAGATAAACAACTGTCTAATGAGAAAATAAAGACTTAAGGTTTTTGCACATTTCACAAATTATTGTTTATCAGGAGGTATATAATTTATGACAAAATTCATCTTAGCTACAAAATTTTTAACTTTCATTCTCCTCTTAATTTGTCCATTGCGAATCCAAAATTACGGGCTTGTTAAAGTAGCATTTCAGACCAATCTTTTGTCACAAATCAATACAACAAGCCTTTTGTTCAATACCACAACTTTGTTAATTGGGCTGGATAATGGGAAATGAAAGACTCTCTGAAACGTTGGAATATGACGTATCTCTGATTATTCTCAAAGCTTATAACGCTAAACACCTGGTTTCGATGCCGTACTGAGCACAGCACAGATAGCCCTTTGTATACCTTTAACGACAAGTTAACTATATTACGTTAAATTTAACAGTTTGAATGTCAAAACCTTAGAAACCAATAGGCTTAAAATGTGTAATAAATATCACATTGTGTTTTTTCACATTCTTAATTTGTCCAAGGCAAAGTTAAAGTGAAAGATGTATAAAAATAACATTTATTTTGTAATTCATCGTTCCATCCCAGAAATGTCGATTTTAATCAATTATTTTCTTTCCGTTTAACTAGTCAACAGTTTCTGTTGTTTTGATATTGTCATACTATTTTTCTTGTTTAGTTTTTAGTTGTTGTTGTTCGTTTTGGCAATTCAAAACGTAGAATGCTCATATCACGTTACGTAAAATCGAGACATCACACGATTTTCAATAAGACATGCCAAATTCCCTTTAGCAACAATATGAAACATATAGATCACAATAGAAAAACAAGATAGTTAACAACTCTGTAATCTTCCTGGACTGTGGAAGTCGCCTGACCAATCCCAATATATGGATAAAAAACATTACTATAAACTTTAGGATTCCATATTTCCAACATTGTAATTACATCACATCTCATGATGCAATAATCGAATAAATAAACAACACATTTTTTCGTGTTTATAGTGTGTAAATTATCCTGTAATTGATCGTAAGATAAAAAATACAAAACCCTATAACCCGAGTACTTTCAAAAGATTGTTCATTTGTTTGTTTATTTGAAATTAAGCACAAAGCTACACAATAGGCTATCTGTGCTCATTACAGATATCAAAATTCAGTTTTTAGCATTCTAAATCCACGGAGAGACCTTACAAAACATGAGCCTTTCTTAAGCTAGTACAAATTATCAGAGGCGTAGCCAAGGGAGACTGGTCCACTGAAAAACCTAAGCATGCTAATCACATACTAATTTTTAATTTTTATATATATATACATACAATAAACTTGTTTTGTATAATTTAATAAAAAATAAAACTTTTTTCAACATTATTACATTCGATCTCATATATTTTAATGAAAATTTTATTAACGATTTAGTTGTTAATTTATTTGTCCCTCTTAAAACTTTCTGCCCCATCAGCGGAACATCTGACTATATGTTGGTTGTTTCATTTACATAGCTTGTGGTATGAGAAAGTTTCTTGTACTTTACCATCACTCACGGTCTTGTTAAGGTAGATGGTCATTTATAGCTCCAAACTTAATGATATTCTAAAAGTGGTCTCGTTATGAATCCTGGGCTCTTTAGCGAGTCAAATAGCTTCTGGTGAAGTCTTTGATGATCTAAGCAATCTGCTCCTCTCTCGTCGACACTCGTTTAAAGACAATCACTGGGGCTTCTCTTGGTTGAACCACCTTTTATTTGCCTTATTACAATTTGCATCTCTCGTGATGACGAAACATCCACTTGAAGTAAAAATATATTTCAAGACGGCTGGTGTGGGCTTTATAAATATGACGGTCAATCCCTCCATTCGTTGGTAAAAGAGTAGTTTAAGAGTTGGCGGTAAGTGGTGATTACTAGCTGCCTTTCCTCTAGTCTTACACTGCTGAATTAGGGACAACTAGCGCAGATAGCCCTAGTGTAACTTTGCGCGAAATTTAAAAAACAAACAAATAAGACGAATGGTATGGGTATTAAAACTTTTATTAAAATGAGGTAGAAAACAACATTTCAATCTTCTTAGGTCGTCTTCATTAATACGAATCTCTCATCTGAGAGAGTGGAAAAGTTCCCTACAGCTTCGAATTTTCCTCTTGCTAGAAATTTATGCCTATTTGCTGTTCCCATCATTTAATCTTTTTTTCTCCATCTTAGTGGACCATTTTTCACGTCTGCTACCGGATTGGGTAGAGTAAAAGTAACAATAGAACCATCGTCGATTAGCAAATTATAAGGCTTCCCGTTAATAAACTAGTTGACTTATAAACTTTAAATACTATATTCCTTATTTTTATTAGGTAGATAGAATATTCCAATTAAAAAGATATAAACTTCCTCGTTTCACATTGTAAAAGCTAGTCATTCCAAATGAGTAGCAAGATGAAAACTTTGTTATTCACTATTTGAAACTATTTCGAACTGAGTTAGATGTGTTTTCCATGGGACTTTTCCATCACAGTTTATTAGATTCTCGAATTTGCAATGTTGTTCCACTGGTTTGCAAGATAGCAGGATTAATTGGCTTCATGAAAACCTTGATTTTGAGATTCTTATTTTTTATGTCTTACCAAAATCATCTACTATACCATATAACTGAATATATTACACTTATTACCCCGCCTCCAGTTGCTCAGCAACAAGTTTGCAGACTTACTAAGTTAAATATCTGGTTCTCTTACCGATGGTAAGCACTATTGGTACAGCACAGAGAGTACATTGTGTAACTTCGTGCTTAACAATAACAACCAACGTAACGGATTTTATTGCAGTAATTCCAAAACAAAACAAATTCACAAAAGCAGTATAAATGTTAAAAAGAGTTAAAATGGGAGTTAACAGTGTTTAAGAAAGACAGTGAAATAGAAGGAAAGCCACGTGAGAAACAAAACATAAATAGTTATGTTTTCAAGAGATTGTAACTTCTTAACAAACATGATAAATCCGTACTTTGAAGTAGTAACAAAAATTCTAACAGAACAGATAAGTTTATTGTTTACAGGCGAGATTTCTTAAATAAGTGAATTTCTGGTACGCTAATTTTAATTTGTTGCCAAGATAACTGAACCACCACAGCAGACGATGATAGTAAGAGACTCTTTGCTATTTCGAAATCAATAAAATTCCATAAGTTACTTAAGTTTAAAAGCTATTAGTTTTGCAACATGATAAGGTAGCAATAACTAGAATAGTCCAAGAAAGTCCTGTAGTCACGGATGACACAGCAATGATCGTAACAGACATAGGCCAAAGAATAAGTTATCCTGTTCCATGTTTCATATGGCATCATCTACAGATCGCATGCTGTTCCATGTTTCATATGGCATCATCTACAGATCGCATGCATCATTGGAGATGCAAGATAGCTTTGAAATTTTCGTATGAAACATCGGTCAACCCTGGATAGGGATGCCAACTGTCTTATAAAAGCCAAGTCTGAATTAACGGCTAAAATCTCAAACTAAATGAAGCATGAGGTCATAGCTGAAACTTGTCAAAATTTGAAACATTGTGATACAATTAGATGCAGTAACAATTTTAAAGTATATTTATATGAAGTATAATTACATTTATAACAATTATAATTGTCAGGTTAGGTTAGATTCGTTGTAGTTTAATTAGACACACTTTGTACCAATAAGCTCTGTGACGTCGTATGCCGCATGACGTAATGTCTCATTTTCTTCGAGATTTAGACGCTTAATATGTTGTTATTTGGATTAAAAATTTCTTTTAAAACCAAAAAAATGTAAAAATAATATGTCACCATTTTCTTTTACAAAAATATATTATTCTAGCGGCCTAGCCTTTTTTTCATAAATCTTTATTTCTGACTTCTTTATGGCAACACTGATCTTAGGTCAGCACGTCATTGTGTGATGATTAAACTTATGTGCTTGAACAAATTTTCATTAAAAAGTATTTTGTGTCCGTGAAAATACTTTTGAAGTGCCAAAGATACAGGAAAACGTTTTTAGACAAATTAGTAATTATCTGTCATCCTTATAATAGATAAGTGGCTGAATATCAGTAATACAGCAGATACGAGGAAAAATCTTCCTAGGCCTAGGCCTAATACGAATTCATCGGGGTTATTATCGTGTACAAACACTTTAACGTAGGATGATGCAAGAAGTACTGAAACGAGGAGAAAATAAAGTGTGATGAAAGTTTTATTGAATATAGTTTTACATGGACAGGTAATGAAGATGGACCAAGTGGGTTGTGTGTTGAATGTGGAACAGTGTTGAGTAACAGCAGTTTGCATCCAGCAAAGTTAAAACGGCATCCAGAAACCAAACGCTCCCAATTAAAAAATCCAGCTTTCGAGTATTTCAAAAGAAAGTGTTTGCAATTAAATGCGAGGAAAGCTACATTTCGTTTGTTTGTCCATGAGGACAACAAAGGTGCTCTTATTGCTTCATATCGTGTTAGTTACCGTATTGCAAAAGCAGGCGAAGCTCATACAATTGCAGAAGATTTGATAAAACCATGCACAAAAGATTTGGGAGAGTGCATGATTGATGAGAAATTTCATAAAAATATTAACTCTGTGCCCCTTTCTGACAGCTCGATTTCTCGAATTATCAAGGACATGTCAGCAAATTGCGTAATGGAGTTAATAAAGCAAGTAAAAACTTGTCTAACTTTTTCGTTTCAGATGAATGAATCAATAGATGTCGCAGGTTATGCGTTGTTGCTTGTGTTTGTTCGCCATATTCACGAATCTAGTTTTGAAGAAGACATGCTAATTTACCTACTCAAACAACAGGCGAAGAAATATTTAAACTGATCGATTTATTTATAGAAGATTTGATTTGGTTTGTTTTGAATTTCGGGCAAAGCTACACGAGGGTTATCTGCATTACCCGTCCCTAATTTAGCAGGGTAAGACTAGAGGAAAGGCAGCTAGTCATCACTACTCACCGCCAACTCTTGGGCTACTCCTTTACTAACGAATAGTGGGATTGATCGTCACTTTATAACGCCCCCACGGCTGAAAGGGCAGGCATATTTGGTGTGACGGAGATTCGAACCCGCGACCCTCAGATTACGAGTTGAGTGCCCTTTGGAGGGTCGAAACGTCGTTCTCTCCTTATCAAGAACTGTTATTATCCGTACCAGCAGCTCAGAGATACAACGTACTCGTACGTCGCTTCATATTACTTGATCTTCTGTGTCAAGAATGGAACATTCCAATTACAACATAGTCGTAGGGGTGAGAGTGTTCGAGTAACATGTAAAATGATCGGTATTACAAATCGCGGTGAGTTGGCATTTTTTCCACACAAAATTATATACAAAATGTATAAAATTAGTAATTATTATTGTAAGAGCACCCTAAAATTTATAAGTGGTACCTCTGAATACTGCTAAGAAGGAACTGGGGACAAACGCTTTGTTTAATTTTTAATAACGTAGCAAACCGTTACACGATGGCTTACCAGGTAATACTTTCCATACTCAGTGTATTGTATGCTTACTTCCTTCACATGAAATGTTTTGAATACGTGTCAGTCTAGAAACAATGGATCATTCTATGATCTAAACATCAAAAATAAGTGAATTTTTATTTTTACTTCATTTATTTTTGTATACTTGGCTAAAAATTAAAATGCAGTTGTAAAACTAGATTTCGGCTTCACTGAATATTAATTTGTATGTGAGGTATATTTATCATAGACAACTATATAACAATTTAAAATTATTTAAGTTCACAGAATTGATACTTCAGATAATACTGTTGTGAAATCAAGAATAACATATTACTCAAACATTTCCTAAAGATTACTAATAAATATAACAGCAATCCATATGTGTGTACTGTTTATTAACAGTAACAAACTTTTATTGTTACTGGTTTTACGTTTCAGTGAGTGATATATTTGTTTGTATGTGTTCCTTAACATCAGCTTGACTGATTGTTGAAAAAAATCGTTATAACTTAGGGTTTATGATTGGAAGAATTAGATGCATTTCGCCTGAGAACTTATCAGTGCGAAGGGGGTTGATCTTTATAGCAAGTTCTGCCTTTTCACTGGTTCGTCGATTATTTGCGGTATAACGCATTCATGCATTGCTGCCACTGTAACGGATTTAATATTAGTCAAATATGTATGTTTTCTTCAGTTTTAATATATCTTTAGAAATGTGTGTAATATATGTTGTTAAATGTTTATTGCGCAAGTTCCGCCTCTTCCCTCACTTTATAGAAGATTCTTGAGTGTAAGAATCAATATGTAATACGAAAGCACTTACCTATCTTCAAATACTGTTGTTCAGTTAATTTTCGAAACCTCGCCTGATGAGTATAAAAGATAGCTGTCGCTAGACGCGAGGAGTCCGTAACAAAATATTGGTCTTTACAATCAGTATATTATATGCCTCGGAAGCTATAATTATGATAAACGCTTATTAATCAGAAAACTACAGATATTTGACGAGGAACGTTTATAGATGTAGCACACTACAAATTTCAGTGAACTAACTTCGGACGTTAGTATTTCTACGAGGACATTTAATATTGCCATCGAGAAAAAACTCGTGTGAAGAATACAGCTAGCTAGTATTCACGTCAAGTGAAATGTTTCTTCGTTGGTTTGTACTGAATTTCGCGAAATGCTATACGAGGGCTATCTGTACTAGCCGTCCATAATTTAGCTGTGTAAGGCTAGAAAAAAGGCAGCTAGTCATCACCACCTACTACTAACTCTTTTACTAACGAATAGTGGGATTGACTATCACTTTATAACTCCCCCACGGGCGTTACTAATTCTTAAGAAAGTCCACAACTTGAAATAATAGAAGTATATTCTTCATGCACATGATTTTCCTCATTCGTGTACAACTTCTGAAAGGTGATTTTACTGTGCTTTATTCTTCAAACTCTGCTCGGCATGGCTAAATTGGTTAAGGCGTGCGACACGTAATTTGAGGGATGCGAACCCTTTGGAAACCTTAAAGAAATATATTTTGTATACCTATGCGAGTCCTGAAAATATAAAGCTAATGTAATTAATGTTCTTGTCACGTGGTCGTCACTGAAACAAGCGCTGAAAAGGCTGTTATAATTCGCAGTAAATAAGTTATGTTACTGAATGATATTGTTAAAATATCGTTAAAAATCAATTTTATTGATTGATATTATTAATTAAAATCCATAGTGTGAAATAAAATTCCAAAAACATATTGAAAAAGGCGTTATGTGACAGTCAATCCCACTATTCTTTGGTAAAAGAGTAGCTCAGGAGTTGGCGGTGATGAATAGCTGCTTTCCCTCTAGTCTTACACTGCTAAATTAGGTACGGCTACGAGGGTGGCCCTCGAGTAGCTGTGCGCGAAATTTAAAAATAAAAAAATCATGCTGGAGTTTGTTCGTCACTGTTTTAGCAGCATTAGAGCTAAGCAGTGAAAACACCAAAAACGAGCATTCTTGTGTATTCTTGCTTTTTTAGTAATACTCAACATTATACATTATCGCTTTGCAACAAAACTATCACCTGATTGTTCTTAGGCTAACTATGTGTTTATGCTGAATGCTCAACATTCATGTCGATTTGTTCTTTATTTTTTAAATACATTCAGTGATACAATAGCAAGTTAGTGTAATTAGGAAGTTTTATGACAATGAGATTACCCAAAAGCTAATTAAATTTACCAAGTAGTTTTAGCTAAGCCTTACACATTACATTCATGTATTAGACTACAAACAGGCCCTATTGTTACTAATATTATAGAATCAATGCTTAAGAAAGTGGTGAATAAATGTTAATAAATATTGTTTTGGTATTTTAACACGTATATTATCTACTTGGTCTTACAACTTAAAGCAAAATTAACGTTTATTACTATCAAATATCTTTTATCCTTTGTATAGTCGAAATATTTGAAAATCTGTTGGAATATCCCTATGTTTATTTACTTCCTACCCTAGAATAGTGGAAATGCTCAAGAATGCTATTTACGTTTCTTTCACAGAGCACACGTACTTTTGTTCACAATAACATTTTTCTGTAGTGTTTACCAAAAATGTCGAAGTTAGAGAATTACGCAGAAACTGGTGAAATAAGTAAAAACGTATTTTAGAGGTACAAACAAATTCATTTCAGTTAAATTATATAATTTTCATTAATTGTTTCCTGTTATTTTACGTGGACTGTTATAACTGTGAATATGTAAAAGCTGTTTAGTATTGAAATTTTTCACAGTGTAAAGGAACAGTATTTCATTATTACTCAGTTTAAAAACATACACATGAAGTGTTGGATCTATTGGTAGGTGAAACAACTCTTTATACAGAATTTTCTTCTGTGAAGTAAATACCCTAACCATCTGAGTACAAAACTCACCCCTGCTTGTTGTATTAGAAGTGTAACATTGAAATAAATCGTCATAGCTAAAACAATGTACGTATGACAACAAAGTTTTGGGACTTTACAAGCTGATAATAGAATAAAGTATAGGTTTATCAAACACCAATACACAACAGAATAAAAAGTGTTGTACTAACGTTTTATCAGGTAAAAATTTAATCTAATTTCCTCAAACCTATTATCGCATTAGGAAGTTGGTAGCTGTACATTTGAAAGGGGGGGGAAGTGTCCATTCATTTTGATAACTTCCATATCAAATATTTGTACCCAACTACCTTTCTGTAATGGATAATTTTAATGATTTAAATCAACAGTTTCTTTCATACTTTAAGCAGCTAAACACTATTGATAGTGTAGTCTGGACCTTGATAATAGTAGAAGTTTTAAATCTGAGATGATTATCTTTCAATCATTGTGAAAGACTGGGGTAATTAGTTGGCTGCTCTCTATCTTCATGTTGTGATTCAGTGTTTCTTTAAGACACAGACATTTGTTTTTCTCACAATCCTTATTTTATTAATGTAGGGACTTCACCAAACACACATCAGTTTAGTCATGAGGCCTTGTTTACTGGAAGAGAAAAATAAGCACTTTCAGTGTCCGATGGACCAAAATAACAAAACCTGGAAAAAATATCATTAAAAGGATGGACAGCCAAAATATTTAAGGTAAAACATCCCTCCCACAGTATTGTAAGCTATTTAAACTGTGTGTATTAAATACACAAAAGAAAAAAGAGAAAAGAAAAGAACGAAGTCCCTTCACCAACAAATATAAAGTTGTTTATTTTCCCACAATAACTCCCAGTCAAAAGACGTGTTAAGCAGAAGATGGTAGAGAATGAGAGAGGTCTTCAAAGACATGGTTGTAAGGCTTGATTTATCTCTGTATAAACAAATAAAAACAAATTTACTACACAACTATTTTAACTTAATTTTCTACTTGAATATCAGTTGTTTATATGAATTATTAGCCAGTTAACTGAAAAACAGTTTAACCAATTTGAAGTAGTAGACACTCATTAGTAAAGAAATAATTCTGTAATACATCTCAAAAAGCACTACAGGTGTGCTGTATGAACAGGTAATTCCCAGACTATGAGAGAGTTATGTAACAAACATGATTTCACTAAACATACAACACAAAGGTTCTAATTGAAAAAATGTTTTAATACATAATTTTGATTAGTAAAACATTCATTCATGATTTGTTACCTCACAACATACACAAAGGCCATTAGTTGTTCCCTCAAAACGTACACAGAAACACCATTAGCTATTTCTTCACAACGTACATAGAAACACTAATAATTTACCTAAATTTCTCACTTGATTTTAATTCCAAACCTTGGAAAGAATAACCCAATTTCCAGTGAGACTAGAAACCTTGTGTTTCTATCATCAAATATTTACATTCACTTGGAATAACAAATGCAACCTACACACGCCATCTGTACTTCCTTGGTCAATCACAGAACTAACTTTTACATTTAATTTATTGCAAATGATAAGAAATGTGGACAGATATATACAATTTCTAATATTAATTTCAACAGTTGTAGACCAATACACAGTAACATGTTTCAGGAAAAAGTCCTTAAACAAATTAAAAGTCCTTTTAATATTTATTAAAACAATTTTAAATTGAAGTATGTGGCAGACAAATTGTTTCCATTACGAAGTTGTACTTTTTTTTTTAACTTATCTTAGAAAAAGCAAAATATTTAATATAAAAAACCTGTATTTATACACTATGGTAATGTAGCAGTATGATTTCTAATGTTATTATGAATCAGCGAATCTTGATGGTTACATGTACCCAACTTATGTTATATAAAGTACTGTTCTAAATACACAGTATATTTAACTAATAACAAACTTTATATCTTTGTTGTTTAAGTTGTGTACTTCAATATAACATTATTCAAACACACATTTCTAGATAAATTATTCCATCATTATTTTTGGTCTTTTATAAGAACTACAAATACTATTACCAACAGCAGGTCTAAGTTTCATACAACACCTGGTCTCTTGGTACAGGACTTTAGATCTAGGTACAGATAGAAAACACCCAGCAAGGAAGGACAAACCAATTGTTAATAAATATCATTATCTATACACAATTCACCCAGACAATAGTTGTAGCAGCCACCATAGCATCACTGAAGACTTTTACACAGTACGTGAACACCAAAATGGGGTGTTATTTTGACACAGACAAAACAACTTTCCATTAGGACTAACACTAGAAGTCTTTTAGCACACAACACCTTACATGTAAATAAAACATCATTAACATTCATTAAGTAGAGATCATATTATGTTAAGTCTTTTAAATGTCTATGTTTCAAACTTATACACCAAGTCTATACTATGTTATCACATATGTAAAACAGTTTTTCTTGTGCACATAATTCAGTGGAAATTTTTCAGTAGACTAAAAGAATGGAACAAGTGTACTTACTTTTTTACCAGAAGCAGCTCCAACCTTTGCTTTAGCTGTTCCTCTAACCTTTTTCATCCTGTTCTTTCTTTCCTTTCTCTGTTTTCTTCCTGTTTTAACTCTTTCTGCAAGTCCATTCTAATAACAGATAATTGAGATAAGCTTTCAAATAAATGTGTGTAGAAAATACCCTTATGGTCACTTCTTAATTGGTTGAAACATACCCATGTTAGTTCACGAAAGGTTAAAGTTACAAACTTTTAGAATAATCAAATAAATTATTAAAAAAGTTTATTTTTCACACTGATACATACTTGCTGAGCAAATGCTAATTCAATCAAACCCTCCACTAGTTTTCTACTACCACAACTTTGTTATCAATACAGATTAATTCAGGTAAGAAGAAACCAAACTTGTAATTTAGCAGTTTTTAATACACATTAATCAGAACTATAAATGAGCTGCCAATATGAAATGTTGCAGTAGTTAATCCATCAATTTACAAATCAAATTTAATTAATGGCTCATTGTTAGGTGTCCTTTATCGTTAACATCTCTTGTTCTTCTCTATGAATATATAACGATTACTTTTTCCTACTAGATACATATCTACTAGAATTACCTGTTAACTGAATACAAAATAAGTAAAATCTTACTAAAGATCCCCAATGAAAGAAAAATACTACATGAAGTAGTTTGCATCACCTAATTTTCAAGGTGTAATACCTAAAGAATAATCAACAAGTACAGAAAAATATCACCTGTAATTGTATTAAAAGAACCAAACACCTGTCCAATACAGATCAGCAGAAAGAAGGTGTGTTCAAATGATCAACAGGGTGATGCATTCACTTTTGAAATAATAATTTAAAGGATGTGTTGCAGTAAGAAAACTCCTGTTAACATATGGGAACAAAATTATAAAACAACGATCAAAGGTGTTTGGACAAATCAGACCATGTTTCAGTAATTTGGATGTGATCAAAGACAATACTTGAGATAAGGAACCAATGGAACTTAAAGAATCTTGCTTGAATCCAATACTTAAATATGGGAGAGGTTCAAGTTTGGGATTGCATATCTTCAAAGTGTCATAAAATTGATGGCAGATTGACTGCAGCAAGGTCCAAACAAATTTTAACCCACCATGTTATCCTTGTGTTACATGATTTACTGGTCCAAAAACTTCATCTTAAAGTAAGATCATTATTCAAAACTTAGCTGAAATTATTAAAAGTTGTTTGAAGAAGAAAAAAAAAAAAAAGTGTGTGTGTGTGTACAGTAAAAGTTTTGCAATTAGCCCCCTTCAAATCTAGATTTCATTATCATTAAGATGGACAAAGTATAAAAACAGCAACTTAGACAACTTTTAGAAGCATGGAACATTATTCCACAAGAGTTTGTAAAAACATTATCTGAAAGTGTCCATAGTAGAATAATGGTGGTTTTGAAGAAAAAGGTAGACATATTTACATATTTGCTGTTAGTTTATATAAATAGGGAAAAACACAACTATGGATTGTTGGTTACTCTTGGAATTGCTATAAGTAGTATCCAAAACAAATGCTGCAATAAAAGTGCACAAACAAGTTTGCAAATTCCAACTTCATTAAGCTATACAGATTATAATGCAAACCAAAGTAGACTAAAAATCTATCCAACTGGCATCACTTTGCTTGTTGGTTTACTCTTTTTTTTTTATTATAGCTCTTATTTTGTTTTGGATAATTCTTACAGCAATCCTGTGAACAACCATCTTTCCATTAAAATTTTATTATTTTTTTCTCCAATTTATCTGTTCACTTTTTATCATGTCCAGAGCAACTATAAACTTTGTTTTGCTGTATCCCCAACAGCTGTAACTTGTACAAGCAAAACTACAATCACAAATTTATAAAATATAATCTTTAGCTTGACTTATGCACAAGTGTATAAAGCTGCCAAAGTGAGAATCAAATTTTATAAATATGTGACCACAGTTTTAATTCTTCTGTTATTACTTTTTTGTAACAGGATTCCTACTTTATTTCAAAATTACTAATTTTTTAACAGCCCCCCTCATGAGCTGGGGGGGGGGACTTTTACTGAACAACAAGAAAAAATATCCAATTTGTTTTCCAAATTTGAACTAAAAAGTTTTGAGAAGACATTTTCTACACACTTTTAAAACTGGGACTGCAAGAAGTGATTTGAAGTGTTAAGGTAACTGAAATCTGTCACCACATCACAAGAAACATGAGTGCCCAAATGACATCAATTAGCAAATTAAAATTGTTCCAATAGGTTATGTCCAAAACCATACTCTTTGAAAATTTGTGGATTAAACTTACTTTAAATATTCAATAAATTACCAAATAAAGACACTGACTCCCGAGTGATATACTAATACTCTGGTTTATTTATGTTATACCTGTATAAAGTATAAATTTGACTTTCAGAAAATGTTGGATGTCTATCCAGTCCCATTTGTTTGGTTGAATTGGGTTTAAAAGACAAAGTACATTCCTATGTTTACCATTTACAAAAAATATCAGAATATCAAAAGTAGATACTCAGATTAATCAAGCAAACTATTAGGTTGAGGAATAATTTGTGAGCATTTTTAAATAATTTCATTCAAGCATTACATGCAAGACTATACAATACTTCAATGCATGAACACATTACGCCCAAAACATTTATTATGATACTTTATTTCATGTAATACCTAGGTAAATAGTATGCATTGTTTTAAACGAAATTGCAAGAAATTAAATGCGAAAAGCAGATGGTGTCGAAAATGCTCAATTTTGTCCACTTGACATTCCATTTAATGAGCTGAAAATGAAAGCACAAATTAAAGACATATGAAAATCAAACACACCATCTATTAGAACAAAAAATTATCTACCAAATGACAAAATATTTTGCGAAAGCATTTCATTTATGAATATATTTTGTTAACTTGAAAAAACGCTCACGAATTATTCCTCAACCCAATAGAAAAATCTTATAGCAACAGTTTGAGCCATCTGAGGGCCTAGACTCACTGATGTGATCAGGTAGAAAGGTTGGTAGCAGATAAAAAGAGCTGCTGTTTTAGGACCTTTTAAATTGTTATACTCAAAATGTTAGCAACCATTTTAGTTATTAGCATATATGTACATAATGTATCATAACCAATATTTTGAATTGTGAGCTTTCCACTTAGGAATACAATAGGGTGATTTTTAGTCCACAAATTATTCAGAAATCTTTTCAACCCCTACTATAAATCTATAAATTAATACCATACTTAATAATTAAGCTATAAAGTGGGCTATATGAATAAGTTTCTTTAGAGTAAGGTAAATGTTAAATGTCAGAAATCTTCTTCATTTTAACATTTTTTAAACATTTCTTCTAATTGACAAATTCAGAAAAAAGAAAACACTAAAAAACTTAAAGGTCAAGTCACACCCCAGAACTAAAACATCTGGATACATGATGAGTGCTGTTGATAAGTACAAACAGTTGGAAAGCTACAAGATAAAATAACTAATATTTTCAGATTCACACAGTGGAGCGCCATTAAGCCGCGGACCAGTAAACTGCGAAATCGCTTAAGCCGTTGTAGCAAGTCTTGTGAGCGAGGATTATCATGGCTCACCGCTAATTTAAGAACGTGTAAAAATGCGGCTTACAAATTTAATCCTGGCTTTATAACTTCAAGGGAATATTTAAAAAGGATTTGCTTTAATTTGGGAAATAAATAAAATATATTACAATAGAAATCGACCGTTAATCTACCTTATCCGCTCTCTATGTCAGCTTTATGGAGGACGCCATTGTTACCAAATCACACCTCTCCATACATTAAAGTTAATCCGTGGTAAATCCATGAAAAAAAGTGATCAATAATTAAAGTATTATTTTTAATTCGATAATCCGATATAATGATCACGCAATGGTCCGGATGAGGCTCCTCAGCGGAGCTGTTGTCGACTTCGGCTTTTCAGTCACAAAGGTTTAAGCCGCGGACCACTTAAGCTGCGGTTAAGCAGGTTGACCTCCCAAATACTGCGACTTAACGGCACTCCACTATATTATGTTTACCATCAATCACTGCTTGGAACAGCAAAAATTTTAAACTTCCTAAAGTCACCTGTTCTTTCTCCATCCATGAGTGAGGGCTCTACAAAAACTATTTACACATAGCGAGAGAGAGAAACTAATTATAATAATGGAAAGATGATTAGAAAAAGGATAGCTTAGAGTCATGAATGATCTTTTATCCATATCTATTGATCTCCTTTGAAAGTTTTGTATATTATAGTGCACACAGGCTTTATCAAGTGCCAGTGACGGTTTACAGCGATATTTAATTTCTTTAGTGTATGTTGGTATATAGCAGACATTTGATTTTGAAGCTTTGATTTAACAAACCTGACTGAAGAAGCATTAAAGTGAAATATTAAGTCTAATTAAATATCTTTTCATTGTTATAAGTTGTTTATTTCTAGTTTACAATGTTAACATAATATAAAATCACCTGAGAGTGATTGTATACCCCATTCCAACTCAGATGTTAGGTTCTTTCTCTCCTAATTTAATATTGAGGGAGATATCTTTCTCTTATACAAAAATTGAGTTTAAGACATGAAAAGACAAGAATACAATTCTTATGAACTGAATCACATATACAGAAAAATAAAATATATACAAGTGACATACCCTAACAAGCCTGTATTTTGGCTCAAACTTTTTGGCATAATCCAACGTGTCATATATCAATGCAAATCCTGTTGTTTTTCCTCCTCCAAACTGTGTGTGGAAACCAAAGCAAAAGATGACGTCTGGAGTAGTTTTATACATACGAGCCAGCTTTTCTCGGATTTCTGTCTTTGGTACTGTCGCTCGTCCAGGATGCAAGACATCAACAACCTTATAAGAATAAACAACAATCACATTGAAGTTAGAGTTTCATACCAATGTTCTGTTATTTTATCAAAGTTCCAAATAGTCACTGGCATGAGAAAAATCAAAGATAAAAATGTAACTGACAATCTTTATTATGTATTATATATCCTGGTTTATAAATGGTGGCATCTTCTGTGATGAACACTTGTGTAAAATTTTAAAATGTTTTTTTTCGGAATTATGTTTAAAGAAAGCGAAACAGAGCAAGAAAGTTCAAGTATAAAAAAATATGTTTGAACACCACAAAACAATGCTGTGTTGGTCATAACAATTTTATACTAAGTATTATTACAGCTCATTTGTTTTGAGTACTTAAATTGGTCATCAAAACCAACAAAGGTTTTGTCTTTCCCTCAGTCAGATATTCTGAAACAGGTTTGTGAAGCTAACTGCAGATGTACATCACACAATTAATATGAAATGAAACTGTAATAAGTCCTATCTGAGTTTTCCCACTTAGATACACATACTACTATCCTCACCATCTACCTACATACTTATCAGTATTTTCTTTCCTTAAAATTGACAAAAATGGTATCACATATTATTCAATCATGCCAAAAAAAGCAATTACATCTTTTACATGAATGGGTAAGTGTTAAAAATATCAATTTTTGTTACTAGGTTTTTTTTTTAAAAATTATGCCTGGGTTTGTAATTTTACAAAATTAAAAAGCAGTAAGCAAGCCTAAAATTTTTGATAACCATTGCCTTACTTTATTTAACAAACCTATTTTGTCAAAGCTTAACTCATTATGTGTATAACTGTTCAAACTTCTAACAAATCTTCATTGATGTGTTAATGGCAGAATAAGTGATTAAAATTATTTGTCAACCTTTAGGAATACTGACTGAAATATACACTCAATAATTTGATAATATTCATACCTAAACAATTTAATCCATGATATTTCTATTAGATACTTGTCCAGCTCCAAATGCAAGTTGATTTATATGAAAATTTCAACAGTATAAAATGGTTATGTTTAAGCCTAATATACAAACTACAACTACAGAAAATATTTCACTGTTGAAACCTGGTTAATACAAATGTTTGGTCCAAGTGGCTTAAGTCTTATAATGCTATATATTTATTATTATTTTTTATTATATTGACCTAGCTAACATAACTTGCAATGACATGGTGCACTCATGTTAAATATCCAATAACGTAAAACTAACCTTTAGTCTTCCCTATGTTTTAGTGAACTAGTATTTTGTAATATACAGCCATTTTTTTTTTGCTATATCAGAGTCTGGGAACATTTTTCTGAATAGATGTCCTGCATGATTGGCCACAGCTAGAGGTAACTTACGAACAATGACAAATTGCGTGAACATCACTTATGCATTCATGGTTTCATATTCTGAATTCTTACTTATAAATGTCGTTATCTGCATTGTTTTTGTCTTCACCTCAGCCTTTTGTTAGTGAGATGTTGATTTTTGAATGTCTTCACAAACAACTGTTTATCTCGCCATGCGCCACAGAAAAATCGATGTGACAAATTGCAAAACGCATGATTGTCATTGACTTTTGATGCAATGACTGGATATTTTGCATTATAATCTTTCCTAAATTTTGATTCACAGTTTTAGTCCTTCTAGATTTGCCAGAAACAAGACAATCTGATGAACAAGGCCTCTTTTTTTCCATCTTGTGAACGGATGCATTGGTGTTTCTATGCTGCTTAGAAAACGAGAAATACCCATCTATGCAAGCGCTGATTGGCTGACAAGCACTAATGACGTAACTATGGATTCCCCCATGTACCCAGTATGGAGAAACACCACACTCAAACTATTGGTAGACGTCGGAGATACAAATATTTTTTATTATTTCAAGCACAAACATGATTATCGCAAGTAGCCATTTGGGCTGTCTTTTATTTATTATCAAAATTTATTTGTATCTTACTAGAAATTTTCTTTTCACCCCTTTCAAGCCCTGGAGAAACAATTACTTTATTGTATAGGCCTACATATAATAACTTGGGAATCACAACAAGTCGTAGTATTTGTCTGTATAAGTGTATATTCCTAATGTATACACCAAAATCGTAATGATTGGCATCTCTGTGAATGGCACTAACAACAAAAATCTGTATTAAAAATGTTCACACTTTGGATAACAGGTAAAAAATATTCAGACAATTACAAAAATTGCTGTGGTATGTGCAACAACCATTTCTTTTTAACACAATGTCACTATGACCACGTGTGAAGATTTGATTTCATCTTTATTGACGTAATTTTTAGATGTAGTAATGAGAAACTGGACATCTTAAACTTATTTTTTCAATAAACATTATCACTTGTGTGATAAAACTTCTCAATAAATGTTACCATTTTTATATGAACATGATGAAAGAACACAATCTGTACAATTTTTCAGTACTTACTAGAAATGTTTTTAGCAAATGTTCATTTTTGTGACTTTTTTCAATGAGGACTGATCAATGATTAGTAACTGCTACCACAGCTGCAGTTATTGTGGCTTTTCTGATAGTAAGATATAAATTGTAACTTATTTTAAAATATCAAGTATAAAAATTTGTATTTCTGTAAATTCATGGCATAAAGTTGGCAATTAGTTCAATTACCTATGATCACTGATTACATAGATGTCACCAAGTTAATTAGCTGAAGTTACAATTACATTATTGTCACCAAAACAATCTACTGATCAAAATTTGTTTCCAGTTGTTCCAACTATCCAATAGTTGAGATAATGTCATAATGTTTATCATTATTTTGCAATAAAATCAAAGCACAGTTTAATCAAGAAAT
The DNA here is from genome assembly GCF_004210375.1 of Tachypleus tridentatus. Classification (NCBI taxonomy): domain Eukaryota; kingdom Metazoa; phylum Arthropoda; class Merostomata; order Xiphosura; family Limulidae; genus Tachypleus; species Tachypleus tridentatus. The sequence continues at coordinate 49,258,837 of NC_134830.1, forward strand.
CAACTAACTGAAATCTGTGATGTCTTACACAAAGGACTATTTGTGCTCTTTCCGCCATGGATATCGAAACCCAGTTTCTGGTGTCATAAGCATACAGATGTATTGCCATGTCACTAGCGTGCATGAAATTTGTTAACAATTATTTTTAATTATTCTAGCCATGCAAGTCTCATGATAACTGATTAATGAGACAGGTAGGTGATAAATCAAATGTTCCACTAATTGTCCAGGTTTATCACATGGTATTATTTATATTTTCATTTATTCTCAAAAACTAAAAAAATACATACAGTTATTAATGTAATAAACATACAACCACTATATCCAAAATACATGGGAACACGCTGTTTAAAATGGTGCATGGACAATGTCTCACTCAAATATTTTTTATATCATTACCATTTCACTTGTTGCTTTTTTGAAGACATCTTGAAAGTTTATTTCCACATGATAACCTAATTAGGTAGGTCATTTGTAATTAGTTTGTCTTTTTCAAGACGAAAAATTACACATTGTTGCATAAAACTGATGTCTCATTACAAAGAAATGGTTCTATTTCAATAAAACAATTGTCAAACACATTTTTCAGTTGAATATGAGAAACTGAAATTTTCTAAAAGTGGTTGAAAAATACAAAAGAAATGATTCATGTGAGGAAAAACTAGACCAACTGCCCACAACTGAAATGCCTTTAAATTCATTTGATTACCACATTCAAGTTTATAGTTCTAATTTTTCAAATTTTTTTCTTATGCTTTACCACAATAATGCCAAATTAATTGCAAAACTTTTCTATTTAATGAAGAGAAATGCAATATCAAGTGATAGTTAATTTTAAAGTGAGTAAGTAAACAGAGGTGAGAAATTGTCCTGGATCCGTTTAAAATATTTCGTCATTACACTTCAATGAAAGCATTTGGATATAAGAAAATATTGACAAGATAGTCAATAAAGATCAAAAATTTAAAAAAAACAGAAACAGACACACAGAATTATCCAACTTCTCAAATTACAATCTTAGCAACACTACTCACATATGCAGGTTTGTTAGGCACATTTATCACAGAAAGGATACCAAATTATAGAAAATGGTTCAGAGAGCTAATAGAACAATTCCATGATTATCTTCCACAGACAGGATAAGATCTGTCAATTGATTTTTCTCTTCAGTGGTTTTACAAAACTCTATATGAGACTGACGAGGTCAAGGCCTCTCATTTCTATATGCTATATAACAGAATGAAAGGAACTTTACAGAGGGAGTTATAGCAATTGCCAAGGCAAGCATTTACAGAGGTTCAGAAGGAAAAATTAATGATAGCTATATAAGGACAATCATGAAGGACGATGGGCCACTGTTATTTGTAAGTTATTATACATAAAAGAAAGTGGGCATGGTCAAACACTTTCCTGAGAACAGTTAAAAACTAGTGAAACATGTTTTCCATATTATCTGCATTGTTTTAGTTTTCTTGAGTTTGGCAATTCTTTCAAAGTATCTAGCTACTTAAATATCCATTCCATTAATATTCAATATACCAGTAATTAATATATTGATTTCTTAAAAGAATTCAGCATTTTCTCTTTCCAGTTTGAATAATTTTTAAAAATTATCAAAACTAAATGGATTACTTACCATCTGCTTTCTACAGAGCAGACGATTTGTCACAGACTTTCTTGTTCTCAATGTACACGTGGTCTCACTCTAAGAGGGAAAAAGGTGACTTCATGATGAGTATATACACTTAATTAGCATATTTGCATGTTACAATAAAATATGAGAACTACACTATCTTTTGAAAAACATCAATTTCAATGGGCAGTGTCATTCAATTGTCTTAAGTATAGACATGTTTTTATATTGTAATTTTAACTAATGTTGATTGTATGAGGAAATTCCTCTAATTTCAACAATGTTAATCTGCTACTTTCACAGAATCATTTTACAGTGTACCAATATCCTAATATAAAAATCAGCCCAAACGTTTTTTTAGTGTGTATTCAGCAATTTGGTGGTGTAGATACTTACCATATTTTTCCTCAGTTAAGGTTATGTGCAAGTCTGTGTTTTAAAAATCAACTAGCACAGCAGTTCCTGTTTTTTTCATTTATTGTGTTACTCCCAACAGAACATTTCAATAAAATATACGAGTATTTGATATTTTATACATATTGCTGTAGTAATTAATTGGTATCAACACGACTTCATAAAAATGAATCATGTACAGCAATGGCAACAGTGTGTACATTTCATTTTGAAAGTTTAAATTTATATCGCTGCAAATGTAACCAGATAAAATCGTTAACTTAAAAATCATTTATAGCTTCTTACATTTCAACACGTCATCAACGTTCCAAAAAATAACTGGTAAATTTGGAAGAATAACTGTTAAGTTAGCTTCTCAGTAATTCAAAGTTATGTAATAAATTACCAAACCAATGTATTCTCAAGAAGGCCGAAACGATTTAATACCCACAGAATTACTAAAACAATGTTCGACAAGGGATTAAAAAAAAAAAGTAGAAGTTTTAAAAACAAAATAATACAATCCCATTTAGACATGTCATTCAATACTACTTGTAAGACGCAGTTGTATAACCCTAATTTGAATTATACAATGCATAAGACATCAGTTTAGGCCTAACAAATTGTCTCACTCTTGTAAAAAGTAAAATACTTTCATTAAATGTAAAGCAAAAATTCTAGAAACTTTCAACTGTAACAATTATAACTATAAGACCGAATTAAACTAATGTTAAACCTCATGAAAAAGATTGATTTCCGAACACGATGGTGGTTTCTAATATACGGTGTTATTAAAGCAATGTTTAACATTCTATTTATATTACTTTTCTTGTCAATCAAAATTATAAAAATAATCCCTTCTTACATAAATACAGAATATCCACCAAATACAGGTGTGATATTTTTAATACATGTACTAACACAACTACGATTAATTTAGAATTAAAATGTACATTCATAACTTACCATCTTTATACAATCTAGTGCACCATAAAAAGAACCACTCGTCACTTCTCAAATAATAACGTTCTTCTGCGAGAGTTGTGTGGAATTTATTAAATTAATTCGTTATAATATTTATAATTGCAAAAATTAAATTACCACTACGTATTGAATTACATTTATTATATTGATAACAGAAAAATTGTTGTATGAAATTAATTGTATTTGAGCTACCAGTAAAAAACTAAGTTTGGCATGTAACACTTCAATATTGAAATTTATTATTAGAAATGACAGTACGTAGTGAATTTTACTGCATCACAAAACAACACCTATAAATATTTTCAAGAACTATTGTTAAAAATCTGTATCGAATAAAAATTCCTCCCAGATGATGTTATAAAAAGGGAACAAAACGTAGAAAACATGGTCATTACAGTTGAGACTGTAAGGAATAATCAATTGTTAATACACTATGGAGATAATAAACTAAGCATGATTCTTTAAGTTCAACCAGATTAAAGAAACCACAAAGAGCTAACAAAAGACAGGACAAAAGGAATCAGAAACTACTTCCCTATTTTCAATCAGATAAGAAATCTATTTTTTAAATAAACCGGTACACTGGTTTATTGATGGAAAGCCTCTTACTTTGTCGACTGGCATTAATTTTACAGCTGTAATATTTCAACCCGATTTGGTAATTAAAGGTGGAAAACTGCCTCCAGTGACGAAGATAAAAGATGAATGAATGCAAATACAGTTGGCATAAAGTTCCAGAAAAAGTAAAACCGGAAGCTACCTTTTCTATCGAAAACTTTTCTATGCTTCGTGATGTGTGGATAATTTGCCTGAAGGAAAATATTATCAACTGACTTCATATTTGTTTGTTTGTTTTTGGAATTTCGCACAAGCTACTCGAGGGCTATCTGTGCTAGCCGTCCCTAATTTAGCAGTGTAAGACTAGAGAGAAGGCAGCTAGTCATCACTACCCACCGCCAACTCTTGGGCTACTCTTTTACCAACGAAAAGTGGGATTGACCGTAACATTATAACGCCCCACGGCTGGGAGGGCGAGCATGTTTGGCGCGACTCGGGCGCGAACCCGCGACCCTCAGATTACGAAGCGCACGCCTTAACGCGCTAGGCCATGCCAGGCCCTGACTTCATATGGAAACATAGGTCCGAGATTAGTCCAGCTTCAAAAAACCTTCACAGTGTTTTATTATGAAATATATATGCAATACTTGCCAATTACTACATCAGAGGTTGAACGTCTAGTGAAAAAAAAAAGAGGGAAGTTACCGTATTTTCAAGAAGTGGATTATTCATGTTAGGACTTATAAGGAATAATTAACACAATAATCTATAATATTTGAGTCAAGTCTGGATGGGACATTACAAGATGTGAAGCTGTACAGGAAATGCTTCCATATGAAAGAACACAATATGTAGCCACCTTTGAGGCAAGATGTGGGAAATCTAATATCAAATTCTCACAAAGGGAGTGTTTACTACCTCACTTATATGAATTTTATGATTGAAATTGTTGAAGTCGTACAGGTGCTCAGTAACATAGTGGACCTCATAACTTAAGCTAAACAAATGTCCAAAAGAAAATAATAGAGACACAGTTCTGATATATCAGACTAGTTCAACTTCCAAAAAATCCTGAAGCGCTTAAAAAAATAGAAGCCACAAAAAAAGAAGTAACAGAACTAAGTAACGGTCCTTGGATGTCACCTATTGCATGTGTGAAGAAGACAAATTGATACATAAGGTGCTGTATGAACAAAGAGAAAATGAATGAAACTACCAATAAAGATATATATATATATTCACTACCAATGTTTGACCCTACTTCAGTTACTTTTTCTGGATCAAAATAGTTTTCGACACTTGTTCTGGTAAGTAGATATTAATAAGTGCAAGTCGATAAAATAAGTGGAGAGAAAACAGCTTTTACTGCATGAAATAGACTGTGATAATTTGTTGTGCTTCAATATGAATTATGTAATGTACTGGATACATTTCATTGACAAATGAAGTGTATTGTCACTGAACTACCTTGGAGTGCCAGAACTATAATTGGATGGCATAGTTACATATGGAAATACTACTGATAATTGCTTATGATGGGTTAAGGAAAGCTCTGCATCGGTTGAGGAAAGAGAACTTTATCCTGAATCGCAAGAAGTCTGAGTTCTTTCATCAACAGATAAGTTTTCTGTGATACACAGTCAGTAGAGAGGGAATCTTGTTATGTCTTGAATTAGAAGATACCAGTGCACAGAAACAAGCTTAACACTTAAGTGTTAAGAAGACACTGAATGGACTAAGACTTTCTGTTAAAACCTAGTTTGTGAAGTTAGACCTACAAGTGAACGTAACCTGTAGCAAATATTATTGAAGAAATAAATTAATTCGTTATCATTATGTTGACAGGATTTAGCATTTGTTTTACCGTGTAATCCAAAATGTCCTTCCAAACAACAGAACACATTAAGCAATATTAATTAAAGAAGAAAGATGTGGTTGCATAATAATTATAACTTTTGGAAGAGTCTTACGTGTGATAATGACTAAACATATATCGAAACTAGCAAAACCGAATAACTGTGTGTCATGTTTTAAATAGGTTTAACGTAAATTAATATGGATGCTGTAAAATCTGGTGATTAGTGCTGCACAGATACATTATCTAATAGATGTCAAGTCACGTTTAGCCACTGTGTATACACATACCACTTGGCATGGGTATGAATTTATTTTAATACAAAGCTACACATTGAATTATATTTAGACTGTCTGCCGTGAGCATTCAAATCCTGGATTTGTACATTAAAAATAAAACAACGAAAAATGGCATTAAGATAAAATTTGATGTTAGTAAATGATCGGAATTTTTCCAAGTAAATGATGACTATTTCGCTCCTCTTCAGGATGGCTTAACGATTGGTCAGTAGACTTATAATGCTTAAAACTGTATTTCAATAGCACCGGCGGGCAAAACACAGGTAGCCCATTGTGTAACTTTGTGCTTCACAACAAATGTGTAAGTAATAACTATGTATAACTTAATAGAACTCAAGCTAACAGGTCATATTTTCGATCTGTTTATCGTAATAGTGTTTGCTCGGTCCAAGACGTTTTATTCAGTGGCATAACTTAATCTAGAGTTTCCTGTAAGAAATAATCTTTCTAAAATATTTCTTAACTAAGAATAAATATATTTTAAATGAAAGAATTAAAGATACTTACTTTTTATAATCATTATTCTTAAAACGAGTGGTAAATAACTAATTTCTGATAGGACGAAAGGTGTTCACAAGTTACACTAATAACATCAAAGCCCTCAAAAGACCATGAAAATAAACAAAGTGTACATAATACGACGTTAATAATATGTTCTAAATATTTTATATTATTCAGGCTAACAAAACAAAATAAAAAATAATGAAGAAAGAAATATATATATTTAACAAGTCTACGACTAAGTTACCTATCCTGGATATCTCGGTTGATAAAGCGTTAGGTTTTTAACATAAAGATTCATGGTTTGAGAATCTTTTTGAGCTACTATATATATATATATGTATGTATTTTGAGTATATTTAACCAATTTATACCAAATCAAATTTACTTTAGGAAAAGTAGAGATATAACAGAAAAAGTAGTTTAAATATAGACTTGAGATTATATTATAGAATAGTGCTTTATAACCTCTCGAAATCAGTGTATCTCTTTATAACTTCGCAAACATCCATAATTTTGATATTGAAAATAAATTTAAAATATTTAGCTGTAATTTAACACTACTTACGTTATACTGAAGCTGTTAATATTAGTGCTATTAGAAACTATGATTCACAGAATTTGAGCGCATAAAAATTACAAATTTATTAATCACAACAATGAAAACAAGTAACCAATATTGTCTTGTTTCATTTGTTTTCATTTTTACCCTTTCGTGTCCTTGGTGGTTTTGCAACAAGTCTAAGGGCTTTATAACACTAAACACTGAGTTGCAATATTAGCAGTAAATAGAGCATAGATAGCCATTGTATAGCTTTGCGCTTGACGACAACAAAATCACTTGTTGATGACCACCACGTATCTCCAAGGGTACGCGTGACACAGTTTGAGAAACGCTAAGCTGCAGGTGAATAACATAAAATAAGCATTACAATCTAGTTTTCAACTTCTTTCTCCATATATGTACATATATACATACTTTTAGCTACTTCAGTCTAAAAAATAACTTTATTATAAATCATTTTAATAACACCACAATGTTCTGACAAATGAATGGTGGTGTCATCTGTCGAATCAAAATAGAGTTTGTTTAATATCAATAGTCTCTCCTATCAACTGTTGTGATGTGGCATTTTTATTAATGGTTTTGAATACGGTCGATTTCACGACTGGAAGGAAAGGAAAAACAGTCTAGGCCCCTGGATGTCACTACTTATTAAACAATGAACAAACAATCAGATGGGTTGACTCGTACTGTCATATCTAGTTGCCCCTGTACAAGAATTAAGAGAACAAACTAATTTATTCTTAATGTTTATTTCTATATTGCACTTTGTATGGGGTTCATCGTTGGTTTCCCACGAAGGTTTGGATGAATTTAAATTAATTAAACATATATGTTTGTTTAAAATTAAGCACAAAGCTACACAATGGGCTATCTGTGCTTTGCCCACAACGAGTATCGAAACGCGGTTTTTAGCGCTGTGCTACTGAGGGGCTAAGTAAATAGAAGAAAAAAGGAATACTGGAGGCATATTGAACACAAAGCACGACAGTTTCTTTATTAGTGACTGATGAGTCATATTCAGGACCGAGCACGAAATTTTATCAGCCAAGGAACAAAAAAGTGATGGTAACACTTATTAATTTAAACATTTATTGTAACATGTAAATATGTAGCTAAAATAAAATAATTCGGCGTTATATATTCTAACTATATGCCATTTTTAGTCATATGGTCAGCTCTCATGAACAACGTCTTTAAACACATTTAAATTCACAGCTCAGCTAACACACTTGCTCTGATTCTTAATTCTGACCTGCACGCCCCTCTTCTTGGGTGTGAATGCTTGGAATAGTGAATCTGGGTGGAAAATTTTATCTCCAGAAATCATAACTTGGTTTGATACTTCAAGAGCTGGTTCAATGCATCCTTGGGAGGCTAGGAGACATCCCAACCTCTGTGTGCTTCCACTAATGAGGTAAGGGCTTGTTTGGCTTGTTTTTGAATTTCGTTCAAAGCTACTCGAGAGCTATCTTCGCAAGCCGTCCCTAATTTAGCATTGTAAGACTAGAGGGAAAGCAGCTTATCATCACCACCCACCGCCAACTCTTGAGCTATTCTTTTACCAACGAATAGTGGGATTGATCGTTACATTATAACGCCCCCACGGTTGAAATGGTGAGCATGTTTGGAGCGACGGGGATTCGAACCGGCGATCCTCAGATTACGAGTCGAGTGCCTTAACCACCTGGTCATGCCGGGCCAACGAGGACATTACGTGAACCAAATGGTACCACGAGAATGTTCCTTTCTGTCTCGATGAACTCATTTATGACATTATACACGTTTCTTTCTTGTGGTTAACATGGTACATGACTATGTTGATTACATAGAGAAATAACTGTTCTTAAAGGTGAATTTTACAGAAAAAATAAAACTTTGCAGTCAAAAGAACTACTCATACTGATTAATTTTGCAGGTTCACATTTTTTATAAAACATATGTGCTAATGAATGAAACATAGAATTTGGTGCAGAAAAAGCCCTTTCCGAGCGGCAATCCAAACGTTTTAGTTTTTACGTTTGTCGCTAGGAAAAGTACTGTGACGTAATAGTTGCCAAACAAACTGCCAACGCCAGCGCGTTGAATGTAAATAAACATGGCCAGTACATACGGAGAAACAGAGGCGGAGTCTGTTTTGACTTTGTGTTCTGAACAGTGTCGAGTAGCACCATATCAATTCAAACCTACTCTGAACGAACCTAGAACAGTTACTTTTGACACAGATCTGACAAGTTCTAGTGATGAGGACAGTTCCACGAGCGAGAGTAGCGGAACTGTGAGTGATACTGATAGCGCCCCAACCGGTTGCGAGTCGATCCTACCTCCAATGGAAGAATGGTAAGCCTAAGTCATGACAACAAATATGGTCTGTATTATTTTACGTGTAATTTTAAGCATCTCGAAACCTGTCTGGTGTTTATAAATTATTGGTATCACAGACTGGGTTTTATTTGTTTATACTTTGCCGACTATGGTAACTAATACTCGGCTCTTCCACAATTATTGTACCGGCTATTTATGACTCGTAAAAAAAGGAATTTCAATTATACGTCATAATTCTGTCTATAAAATCAAACTAGATGTAGCAGTTTGAATAGTTAATTTATCTTGAAATGTTAAATTTGAAAAATGGAATTTTTCAAACTTTTCCATATGTAAAAATGATAAAAAAACATCTACAGAATGATCTACCAGCTTTTAAACTTGGAATATACTCTATTTGGGATAGATTTGTCCACTGTCTAGACTAGTAAATCAAGGTTTCACTGACTTTCAGGTGCCATAAATGCAAAACACGCTCATGAATGTGAAATGTGTATGTCTTGTTACATTTTTCAAAAACTTGTACTTTTAAAATTATTGTATTATACTAATTATTGTTTATCGCTTTATACTGCACACATACCTTTAAGTTTGTTCTTTTCGTGATGGCAAGGGATGGCTTCAGAGGGGTAGAACCTGTACGCTGCAGGCTGAGATCAGTCCTCAGCTCTTCACGAGGAAAGATGGTGGGAACGATCCTGTCTACCGCCGATGGTTTTTTCAGTCTCAACCTGCCTGGCTTGAAACCCACGGAATCCAAAACAGTGGGATCCGACACAAAACATGAGCGTTTAAAGTGATATTGACAAAGCTTTGCATGGTGTGAAGGAGTCCACTTCTTCCTATTGACCATCCGCACCCACTGTCACCACCTTGTCGGTTAATTCTCCTTGCACGGAAATGAAAAGAAGGTTTTGCCTGTTGCCGAACCGTTTTTACAACCATAAGCAACGCAGTAAACCATGTTATCATAAAACAAACACAAAGTAGCAATATCAAGACAAAAAATTGTCTCACAAAGTATGTAATCCGAAAAAAAGCAACGATAGATTTACATAAAACAACAGCACTGAAAGGAACAAAATGGTCGGCGCGCAACGAAGCTTGTTTGGCAACTATTACATCATAGTTGTAAAACGTCACGGAAATAGCCGAACGACCGAGAGGAACTTGAGTTTGAAGACCCGCATATTTTGTTTCATTTTTTACTCAAAAACTAAAATGTTTAAAAATATGGCAACCACACAGGAATTATACCTAACCAAAGTACAGTTTCTAGGGCAATTATTAAATTTGTTGAAAATCCACCTTTAAAAATAATGTTTAATCCCATCTTTAAATGAAGAAAAACAACAAACTTCTACCTCGCTGTTTAGGCTTAACACTCCCAAATAAAGTTTATGAAACAGAACATATTTTATATAGCCTTTCGGTTGACATATAGATGGAGCTCAAGTGATGAGTTCCAACTGGCCGACCCGGCATGGCCAAGCGTGTTAAGACGTGCGACTCGTAATCTGAGGGTCGCGGGTTCGCATCTCCGTCGCGCCAAACATGCTCGCCCTCCCAGCCGTGGGGGCGTTATAATGTTACGGTCAATTCTACTATTCGTTGGTAAAAGAGTAGCCCAAGAGTTGGCGGTGGGTGGTGATGACTAGCTGCCTTCCCTTTAGTCTTACACTGCTAAATTAGGGACGGCTAGCACAGATAGCCCTCGAGTAGCTTTGTGCGAAATTCAAAAACAAACAAAAACAAATGCAACTAGCCTGCTATGCCTAAAGACATTAAACAGATAAGATATGGATCTGTCTTCCTTAAATATCTCTGTTTAAAATATGAGATGGGTTAGCTAGTAGAAAGATACCTGGAGTGACCCATGATGTTTCACTATAAGCTTGAGAACAAAGAAAATATTTTTGATTCTCCTACTGAAGATTGAAAACGAAGCAGCATTAACAATAAGTTGGCTGATTTTATATTAGTTGAAAGTGAATAACATAATTAATAATTCAACAACAACACACAAGTAATAGTCCAAACATAACACATAATTAATAATCCAACAATAATACATAATTAATAACCAAACAATAATACATAATTAATAGTCCAACAATAACACATAATTGATAATTCAACAATAACACATAATTAATAATCAAACAATAATACAAAATTAATAATCCAGTAATAGCACATACATAATAATCCTACAATAAGACATAATTAATAATCAATATTAATAAATAATCAACAATCCAACAATAATACATAACTAATAACCAACTTAACGTTTATATTGCTTAAAAATAATAATAGATAATTAACAATCCAACAACAATATAATTAATACTTCAACTTAACGTTTAAGTTGTTTAAAAGCGAATAACACATAATCCGACAACAATCATAATTAAAAATTGAAAAATAATACATGATTAACAATCCAACAGTAACACATAATTAATAATCCAACAACAACACAATTAATAATCCAACTTAACTGGCTTTTTTGCAAAGTGTTTGTGAAACTATACAGTTTTATTTAAGTGTTTGATATTTGCTGTTGTTTTTTGCGCCATCTGACGATTACATGTTCTTCTGTTTCTTGTTTTTCATAGCGTAGACAGTCTTTCTAACTCTAAGTAGAATTCAGTTCTACATATGCACAATAAATGTTAATACCACTGAAAGAATTAACATTCATTTTTTGTGATTTTAAAATATTGTATTTTTTGAAATTGATTCACTAGCTCTTTAAATATTTATGTCTGCGGACTTACAACGCTAGAAACCAGATTCGATACGCGCAATTGACCAAGCACATATAGCCCGTTGTTTAACTTTATGCGCAATTAGAAATAAACAATTCTTAAATATTTTTTTAGATTTATGGTTCTTAGGTTTACGATCTGTTTCACAACATGTTTTGAGTGTGATAAAAGTCTAGTAGTACCATCTATTTCAAAAACGATCCGGAAATATGGCGAATGGTACAAATTCCAGGCCTACCATCTATTCCAGGAATATCACGTATTCCACGAACAATTTGGAAAGAGAGAAAGTCCAGTATTAGCATTCATTCTTCAAATGCCTTAGAACGATAGCGAGTGATAAAAGTCCACGACTATCATCCGTTTCGCAAAAGATATAGAAAGTTAACCAGTGGTAAATAGACCTGCACTGCCATCTATTCCACAAATTGTCTAAAAAGATAGTGGGTGATAAAAATTTAAGACTATCATCTGTTTCACAAACGACTTGAAAAGATGGGTAATGAAAGAATTTACGTACCCAAAAATTGGACTTGAGGAGAAAATATGTTCTAAGCTTCTTAGAACCAGACAATTACATTTAGTTTTGATTAAAATAAGGAATGTATGTACTAAGTAGGTTCTTGATGTATTTTAAGGTGTTTGGACAATGTTATTTAGTTCTAACTAAAATAAGGGAATAGATACGGTGAATAGATAGATAATGTTTTAGTATGGTGTAGTTTGAACTGTTTTTATATTTTCAATATGTTTACAAGTAATTAATAAGCTTACGTTTAGGAGCAAAATCTCTTTATATATATATATAAGTATGTTTGAATACTTGCAATGGTTTAAAAACAAGAACGCAATTCAATTCGTGTAATAATGTTAATTGTCTTTATGTCATGTTACTCCTTCTAAACTAGTAATCCCAATGACTTCTGGCTGGTGTCAAACGAATTGTCTCGGTTCCCAGGTTTTCACAAAAGTAGAATTTTTTATAAAAACTCTTGGGGAACTCGGATATTTTGAGAAAACACTTTTACGGGGATTTCTTGAACGTGAACTCTATGTTTGGCATTGATTTGCATCGGAGCATATAAATAAGTAGGCCTGCTATTAAGTTGGTTAAATAAATAATTTTTTTTATTATAATTGAAATAATCATCAAACTGACTCAATACTGAACAAGTCCTAAATTTGTATTATGTCGGTCCTGTAAGTGTGAGCTACAGACCCTCGGATTTGCTAGTACTTACAGTGACTTAAAAAACCACCACTACACGTAGCCTCAAGAGCTACTGTTTCTTTTCAGAACGATTTTTTGAAAGCTTGCAGGTTATGATATTGTGTGGTTTATTAATGAAGAACGATTTGCTAAGTTTTCTGTCTTCTCAGTGATTCAGCGGTGAACTTCACAGCTCATACGTTCGAATTCTGGATTTGACATCGGCAGCGGTCACCTCGCAAGTACTCAAAGCAACAGGACTTTGTTTGATGTTAACCGCGACAAATCGAATCCTCCGTTTTTATCAACAACTGTTTCTGTGTATATTATAAGCAACACGAGACATTTTTTAAAATACTATATATAATAAATAATTCAATCTCACTTACAAACATTTTCAGAAAATCTTGCTGAAATATTACAGACAAGTATACGTTCTGTAGCTTTTGTAAACTTGCTGTATTTGTAGAGATTCTGGCGTGATGCTGAAACAATGATAGACTGGCGTGACTTGAGAAGTAAAAAAAAAGTGAGACAAAAGCTCGCGTTGTTTCCAGACGTTACAGCAAGTTAAAATCGAGTATGACCTAGTGGTCAGCAAGTCCAGTCTGCGAACCCTAAGATTCATGGTTCAAGATATTTTTGCTGCAAAAACGCTTTTCACACTTTGCGGTCGTGAGTGCATTATAAGAAAGGCGGTACAAATCTTACTATTCCACCAGATAAGAGTAGCCCTGCAATTAGTGGTGGGCTCTATAAACAGCCAATCAGCTCAAATTTATGGACTGCCATTCGCAGATAACCATTTGCGCGGAAATCTCAAAACAGTAACGAGTACACCAACTTCAGACAATTTTGACTGACCAAACAAGTAAGACGTAGTCAATAGGGCCACCTGGAAAGTATTACTTAATTTTGTAGTTGCGTAATTAATTACATAACATTCCGAAGAGTTTAAATTTGATCAATCGATAAATATTGTTTGTCAAATTAGAAAATTCATAGTTTTCTATGTCCCTGATTTTAAAGTAATAGATCAGAGGAAAGAGAACTACTCAACATCACTCACCACCAACCCTTGGGCTACAGTTTTACCAAAGGAAAGTGGGATTGACCGTAATATGGTAATACCCCTAGGGCTAAAAGAGCGGGGCATTTTCGAACACGGGATTCGAATCTGCGACCTGCTAATCGAGTAACCGTAGCCACCAGGCCTATTATGAGTCCTGTTAATTCAGTGCGTGTGGTGTTGTTGTACTAATAACGAAATATCAACATATGTGTACAACTAAAGTTTTCGCTTGAGTCTGGTTGCCGGACATAAAAATGTTTATAACTGTTAAGTCGAGCAAATGATCTTGATTCATTGAATATAACTCTATTAGAAACATAATATAACTCTATTAGAAACATATTATTCTAATTAAATTCTTAAGCCTGTACCCCCAGTGAGTTAGGTTTGTTTTTAATTTCGCTCAAAGTTACAGTGAAAGACTAGAAGGAAAGCAGCTGGCCACCACCACTCACCGCTAACTCTTGGACTACCCTTTTATCAACGAATAGGAGGATGGACGGTCACATTTTAACACTTCCACGGTTGAAAGGGCTAGCATATTTGGTGTGACTGGGGTTTGAACTCCTGACCCTCGTATTACAATTCGAGTGTCTTAACCACCTGGCCATGCCAGCCCATTCCTTGGTGGGTCAGTAGCAAGTTTATGGATTTACATTGCTAAAATCCAACGTTGGAGTCCTCGCGGTAAACAGAGCCTAGATAATCCAATGTGTACTGTTGTGCATAAAACAAAATAAATTTGACGCTTTATTGAGCTATCTTCTTGTATTAATAGGAGATATTTCACTGGCAAAATATATATTATTAATAGAAAATGTATTATTAACGGGAGGTCACCAAGTGGCATAGCGGATTATTTGCGGAATCATAATGCTAGAAACCGGGTTTTGATACCCATGACGAGCAGAACACAGATAGCTCATTGTGTAGCCTTTGTTAAAAGAATAAATATTATTATCAGGAGATATTTATTAAGAGAAAATATTAATATAATATATATTATTAATAGATGTGTTTATTCATAAAATATATTTTATTAACAGAAGGTTTTTCATGAACAGAAGAAATATAATTAATAGCAGATATGTTATTAAAAGAAGATAATATATATTATTAACAGGAGATGTTTTATTAACAGAAGATATATTATTAATATATGTGTTTATTAATAAAAGATATTTTATTAACAGAATATACATAATTGACAGGAGATGTTTTATTTACACAGGAGATACCTGAACCAGTCATCTGTTCAAGAAGTTAGTTTTCAAATGTTAGCGTAGCTGCAGCTGTGTTTTAATTGTGTTTTATACGTTTCTAAACTTCCTTAGGTAATCCTTGTGTAATGTTTGTCTTGTTGTTTTTTTTTAATTTCGCGCAAAACTAATTGTGTAATGTTACGTTAACATGTGAAAACCAAGACAACGATTTTCATTCCATACTTTACGTAATACGGTCAAACAATGTAATTTTGGCCTACCACTAATGTACTGTTTGTTAGCTAGATATAATTTATCAACGGTTCTGTCAACCCATTGACTCAGCGGAAAACTTGACGGCTTATACACCTAAATTAGAGATTCAATCTAATGCAGAGGACACAACGCAAGTACTCTGCTCGTTGTGTATGTTTTGCGCTAAAGCAAGAAAGGTGCTGTTTGTTGTTAAGTTCAATCCTACGCAATGAGCTCTCTGTGCCAAGCCCACCACGGGTATTGAAACTAGGTTTTTAGCGTTATGAGCCTTCAGATTTGCACTTGGGGTGATGCAGAGTGAACTATTTTTTGATTCCAAATAATTTCTAAAGTTCTATTTAGTAAGGTATAATGAGTATACACACTTAACCTGAAATTTATAAATAAATTTACTGGTAATAAACCAACCGTTCAACGACATTGAAACGTGCAGTGCTGTCACGGCGCACAGTGATCGCTCGTGGTTCACTAGCGCTCTCTGTGTTCAGGTTCAGCAACTAGAGCACTTAATTAGAGCAGGCGGTTATACAAAGGCTCACCTTTCTAATCGCGTTAATTATTTTTGTGTTTCCCAAAACGTAGGTCAACGGTCCTAGCTCCTTCAATAACGAAAGGTGGTGAGAAAGTTTCAGTCGGGGCACAGGTTATGGCTACAAATCACACAGCGAGGTCAAATGATGAGACGTTGAATAACGAGAGATTAGTACGTGAAGATTCTTCTTTTTTTTTTTCTTTAATGGCTCATCACCCCCCACCTCCCCCGAAAGCTATTTGCAGCGCCCGTTAGATCTGATGGCGGCTCCTAACCCCTAGCTGTGTCTTACCTTCGCCTGGTGCGTCATATAAGTGGGATTAGGGGTCAAGGGTTTCGGTAACCTTTGTTGGCTTGCGATGGATACTTGATTTTCTACAGTTACTCGTGTACTGGCTAGATTACTGGTACAGAAACTGCTTACCCGTGTATACTCGCGTAATTTATATGTAGAGGAGGGGGTCATATCGCCGGCTATACTATCAGCAATGTACGTCTTTGTGTTATCAATCGGGTCTGAACAATTGTAAAGAAAGCTCTGCACTCTAGGCAACCTAATACCTGCCCATGAATCGTCTCAAAGACTGTTTGTGGGAAAAGGTCGGAGAATATGATAATTCGAGGACTAGGCGGGCAGATCGTGACCGGTATTACCCCGCATATCAGAGAGCTTCCCGCAGGTTTTATTAAACCATCCTCCGACCTCCGAAGGGGTAGAATAAATAGAATCACACAGCGTCAGGATTTAGGATTGACGAGATGATAAACTCGGCGTGAAACGAAACAATGCACGTGGTATATTTTGATGGAAATTGTATAGTTGTTCGTTAGTGTAGTATGCATTTACAACTACCCCACTTAAATGTTTTCTTGACGTTATGATATTCACAAAACATAACAAGAAAGGACTGAACTTTGAATTTATTCCCGAAATACAAATTTCAATTTTTTTTAATGTTTCAAAGTAAGTTGTGATGAATAGTGTATTCACCAAATGTCACATTGGTAATATATCATGAATGATTCAATAAACAGTGTAGTCACTAAATGTATTGTTGTTAGTACATCCTGAATAATTTTGTAAACAATTTAGTCAAAATGTAATGTTATTAATGTATTCTGAGTGATACGAACAGTGTGGTCACTAAATGTAATGTTGGTAATATATCATGAATTATTTAAAGACAAATCAGTTTTTTTTTAGAAAAACTTATTACGTCTGTTCACGATGTTGCACGAAATTATGTCCTAATTGTGTATTGATGGAGATAATTTTTCGGTATGTAAAAGGTCAGATGTGTTAGTAAGTTATTTATATTCTAGACGTGTCTGCGAATTGATAAAACCAAATTGACCCAGGTTCTGACAAGTCAGATTATAAGGTGATGTTCATCTGAGGAAAATAAATAACTTGTTCATCATACTGTTTTCGTATTTTCATAACCTTTATAACCTGCAAAATCTATATTGAGATGTTTTCTTTAGTATCCTGCATCTGCTAATTTTTCACTTGCATAACGAACTGTTGCTAAATCAGCAGCATAGGTTAAAATGAATAATTGCTCTGACATCATAATGTAATTCCAAGTTGAATGGCGCTGAGGAAAATGTCATAGCTTGACCTTGACCTCGCACACCTGGAGTTAAATGAAAATTGCCATTTACAATATTTTAACAAAATCACTTTTATTTACTATTTCTGAGAAATGTAAATGATTTGTTATTTAATCAATGTTTGTAATTGATCATTTTTTGGTAAATGATTAGTTATTCAACCTATGTATGTAACTGGTAGTGTGTCTAAAGAATTGAAGAGTATTATTTAAGAACAGTAGATTTTAAACGTAGATTCTTTAAATACACCGTACTTAACTCTACTGTTTAACTGTATATAGTGTAAGTGGAAGGCTTATAACTCATTCTTGAGTATTCTTTAAAAATATTATACTTCACACATACTATGGCCTGGATCGTAATTATGGGGTTGCGAGTTCGAATCCCCGTCACATCAACTATGCTCGCACATTCAGCCGTGGGGGCGTTATAATGTTACGGTCAATTCTACTATTCGTTGGGGAAAGAGTAGTCAAGAGTTGGCAGTGTGTGATGATGATTAGCTGCCTTCCCTGAAGTCTATCACTGCTAAATTAGGGACGGCGCTAGCGGTAAGGCTTCAGATTTACAATACTGAAATCAGGGGTTCGATTCTCATCGGTGAACACAACAGATAGCTTGAAATATTATAAATGGAACTGGCAATTATTTGCATTAATATGCGTATTTGGTTCTAGATATACACGACAACATCATTTTACATTTAATGTGAGTATTGTTATCTAGTTAGTTTGTATAGTATGAGTGTTGATGTTGGAAGCGATAATTAATTACAAGATGTTTTTTTTTTTACGGATTCTTTACGAACCATGCTTTGTGTTTTCAATAGTTAAATTTATAATTGCTATATTATTTATATTATTTCGTTGTGCTAATAGAACATTTTAAATCTTCTCGTTATTCTAATAGAATAATATTGCATCACGATACGTCACAATGTGTGGAAGGTTGGAGGCTTTTGTTGGTATATAAATACACGTCGAAAGTGCAGATCTATATGCTTATACACTGCTGGCCAAAATCTTAAGGCCAATGAACATAAAGAAAAAATATGCATTTTGCGTTGTTAGACTTAACCACTTATTTGAGTAGAGCTTCGAAAGATGAAAATAAGAAAAATGGAAAATAAAAATCAAAAACTTTTTTAGCATTTAATAGGGAAAATGTGAACACTATGAAATTAGCCTAAATACCACCTGGTCAAAAGTTTAAAACCATACCAAAAAGAAGTCATAAACAGGGTAGGAAATGCCCAATAAAAGGTCTCAGTAGTGAGTTACACAGCAGTCATTGCGAATAACTGCAAACATTCGCTTTGGCATGGTCGATATAAGCGTTTGCAGAAGGCTGACTGGAATGTTATTCCAAGTGGTAAAGATGGCTTCACGAAGATCATGCACTGTTTGGAATCGACGTCCATTTCTATAGACTTCCCTTGCCATCCACTCCCATACATTTTAAATGGGGTTCAGTTCGGCCGAACACGCTGGATAGTCCAAAAGAGTCACGTTATTTGCATTGAAAAAGTCCTTTGTCCTGCGGACATTGTGGATTGCAGCATTGTCCTGCTGAAAGATCCAGTCATTTCCACACAAGCGAGGGCCTTCATTCAATAAGGATGCTTTCTTCAATATGCCAGAGTAGGCAGCTGCTGTTTGACGCTCCTGTATCACCTGAAGCTCCATTGTTCCATGGAAGGAGAAAGCACCCCAGATCATGATGGAACCTTCTCTACTGTGTCGCGTAGAAAATGTCGCCGATAGGATATCCTTATCGTGCCAGTAACGTTGGAAGCCATCTAGACCATCCAGGTTAAATTTTTCTCATCAGAGAACAAAACCTTCTTCCACTTTTCTACGTCCCATGTTTGGTGCTTCTCAGCAAAGTTTAACCGAGCTGTTTCGTGGTATGGAAGGAGGCATGGCCTTTGAAGATGTTTTCGGTTTTTAAAGCCTTTCTCTCGTAGATGCCGTCTTATTGTTCTTAAGCTGCATTCTGCATCCGTAAGGGCTTTAATCTGGTTCGACAACGGGCTGGTGTCTTGCCGGTCAACCCGTCGAATCTTCCTGCTCAACGCCGGCGAAATGTTCTTGAGCCGACCACTTGAAATTCTCGTTTCGTATCCCTCAAGGTCTTTTAAGAAATTTGCAACAGCAGTTTTACTACGCCCAATCTCACCAGCGATGACACGTTGAGAGAGACCTTGGTTTTGCAGCTCGACAATTTTGCCATGTTCAAACTCTGTCAACTTGTAGCCTTTGTCATATTTTTACCCAATGTAACACAGGAGATGTCAGTGGGAGATGTTGACAACGCTAATGCTTCAACACAGATTACTAAATTTCGTTACGTGTTTACCGATTAATGCTTAGTTTCAGTATGGTCTTAAATTTTTTATCAGCTAGTATTTAGACTAGTTTCATCGTGTTCACATTTTTCCTATTAAATGGTAAAAAGTTTTTTATTTTCCCTTTTCCTATTTTCATCTTTTGAAGTTCTACCCAAATAAGTGGTTGCGTTTAACAACGCAAAATGCATATTTTTCATTTGTGTTCATTGGCCTAATGATTTTGGCCAGCAGTGTATAAATATAGACGACGTAATTACGAGTTTAGTGATATAGAGCGTATAGTGGCGAATTTGAAAGTGAAGTGATCACAGGTTATATTGTAATAACAGAGTATAGAAGAATAACTCGTCTTGTCAGTTGTGTTCTGAGGTAACGGAACCAGTATGTGTTGACCTTGACGAAAAAGAGACAATTTTTTATAGTTTCGGATACAAGTGTGACAACCAAAAGTGTAACGAACATTTATTTGCATGTCCGTTTGACTTATTTTAAAACAACTGGACTTCGTGCAGTTTGTTTATTGTTGAAATTTATCTCCAACAAGTCGCATACACTTACTGTCAAGAATCAAACTCGTACGTGAGAACTGGCAATCAGATACCTGATTTTCATAAGCATGAAGTGAGAGACAAGATGAAAATTATTTATATTTGAGAAATTGAACTTGTTTCAACTTTATTATATCCAATCGTCCTTCGTTAGGTTTATGCAAATCGTTACAAGAAAGTTGCCACGTAGCATGTCCCAACTTGTTTCTAGCGTTTATTACTATTATTACAATTGAAATTGAATAAATTAATACATAATGCAATAATATGTGTGAAATATTTGTATATAGCATAATGTAAAACTATATGCAAGAGGTATATGTACAATGGTAAAATGTGAAACAGAAATTTGTATAGTAGTATAAGGTGTAATAGAACTATAAAGAGTGGTATAAGGGGCAATAGAAATATACAGGACGATATAACGTGAAACGTATATAATGTAGAGTGGTATAAAATACAATAGAAATATGTGAAACGTTATATGGGACATATGGTGAGAAGAGCTGCGTGGTCCGGAATACCAGAACATGGAGTCAGGTAAAGTAACATATCATGATGTAAGGTTGGCCCCCAGTGCATCAGCGATAAATTATTTTTCTATCTAGGAGACTAAGTAAGCAACTAATGGGACTTGCTGCAATAATGACGCCCCCCATCCCCTTAGTGACACTGCGTAATGTCTGCGGACTTACAACGCTAGAAGCCGGGTTTCGATAAGCGCAGTGAGCAGAGCACAGATAACCCATTGTGTAACTTTGTGCCTCATTAGAAATAAGCAAACCTGAAATATTTATTTAGATTTATGGTTCGTAGGTCTCCGATATATTTCACAACAGGCCTTCAGTATGGCAAAGAGTCCAATAATACCATCTATTCCACAAACGATCCGGAAATATGGCGCGTTGTACAAATTCTAGGCCTACCATCTATCTGACAACAGCCAAGGAATATCATATATTTCACAGACGATCCGGAAGTATGGCGAGTGATACAAATTCCAGGCCTACCCTCTATCTGACAATAGTCCAGGAATATCATATATTTCACAAACGATCCGGAAATATGGCGCGTTGTACAAATTCTAGGCCTACCATCTATCTGGTAACAGCCAAGGAATATCATATATTTCACAAACGATCCGGAAATAAGGCGCATGGTACAAATTCTAGGTCTATCAACTATCTGACAACAATCAAGAAATATCATATATTTCACAAACGATCCGGAAATATGGCGGGTGGTACAAATTCTAGGCCTATCATCTATCTGACAATAGTCCAGGAATATCATCTATTCCACAAATAATTAGGAAAGATATCGAGTAGAAAAGTCGAGTATTAGCAATATTCACGAAATACTTGTTTGTTTTTCATTTGCTTTATGACCTATCGTAACCAAAAAAAAATCTTAGTTAAATAAATGTGGCCATTAGTATTTCTAAGGGTAATGTTATTTTGTTGGGGCGTTACAAGGTTCCCCGAAGTTTCATAAGATGGTTTAGGTTTCGATAAAATAATTTGTTACTTTGTAGTTCTATAAAAAAAAAGTACATTTTGCAAAACTGCCCTCTAGGCTTTTCTTCAACACACTGATACTTTTCAAATCACGTTTTTGACACTCAGCTGTTTAAAACGAGAGCATCGCATCTGGTGGATCCACTTTTAAAACATCATTCATTCTTTACTCAGCAACGAAGAAAAACATAAAAGAAGATGTAATAACACATCAATGACACATTGTCTGCCATGTCCGGTGTCTACGTGGCTTTTCATAAGTAACAGGGCTCGATCGTCAGGTTGAGACAGGACAGACATAAGAGTGGCTTATTTGTACCATCTGTTATGGTGTGAAGTACATGTAAATTAAATAAGTGACTATACTTATTGCAGATTTTATTTGCAAATAAAAATTACGACAAGGATTAATAACACATGATATATATATAATTTGTTCTTAAAACCAATTTTTTATTAATTGTATTTTACCTTTATTTAGCTTTAGAAGAACTTGCAAAGCAGTAAACTAGTCTTCTTGTAGTCCAGCAAATTTCTGTAAATATTATTTTTGTTTCGCAGGGATGGCTAGTATTCTTTCAAATATACGTAAATGAATAAAGTTTTATGGTTTAATGAGCTCTATATGTCTTTTTTCTAACTAGTTGTTTTAGTATATATATCTTTTTCTGCAGCAAATTTGTGTTGTTGTAACGTACTAACAACCTTGAACACTGTGATATATATCCCCTCCCTACAGTTTGGTCTGTTGAATTGTTTTATTGCATCACAGGCCTACAAATTGTGTGTTTGTTCTTGTGATTCTCTTGTTCTTACCAATCGAAATACGTAATTAGGTCTAGATGTAGGCTTTTTCAGTAGCCGAAATGTACATCTTTAATATAGGCGTGCTTCTAAGCTTTTCGATCTAAGCGATAGTTCGTAAGTATCAGTCAGTAGGCCTAAATATACATGTAAGTATCGTGGCAACAAGATTACTCTGTGACTGCATATTTACAGCTTTCAGGTTCACGTAATCAGAGATTACCAATTTGCCAATTGAACAGTCCACGTAAGTGGTTGCAAAAATCACCCCTTCCCCCATCGGGTGTAAAAAATCTACGCCCCTGGTTGCACTAACGTAAAAATAAACTTAATTGTACAATTTCACGACTAAAAGCAAACATACTGACTTATTCGAGGCCTGGTAGTTTGGGCGCTTGACCCTCAATCTGTAGGTTGTGGGTTTGAATTCTATAACTAAATATGCTTGTTCTTTCAGCTATAGGGGAGGGGCGTTAACGTGACGATCAATTCCACTATTTGTTGGTGAAGAGTAGTCCAAAAGTTGTTGGTGGGTGGTGTTAACTACTTACCATTAGGGACGGCTAGCGCAGGTAACTTTCGAATATCTTTGTACGAAATTCCTCAGCCAAGTAAACAAACTGGCTGACTTACCAAATTTGAAAGAAACAACTGTTTCAACCGTTTGTTTATAACGTACCTTAGAATCTATATATACAACCACGAATGTCTCTCTTTCTCTTCGTGGGTCTGTTCCTTATGCACGACCACATCTTTAAAGTTACAAACTCCAGACTCAAGGTACAGATACAACTTTGTACGGTAAATAACATTAGCTGTGTTGCAGCAGCTTCAGAGGCTAAAGTGATCAGTGTAGCAATTTTTGGAAAGCATGACGACCAATTGGTCTCAAATTGAAAAAGTCGGATATTTTGGTAATGTGTGATCAAGAGATCCATTATTGATGTTTTTCTCTGTGTGACGACTTCTTCTAATCACTTTATCCATCATCAGTTATGTGTTAAAACGATTTCAAAACTTCGTGGAGCCTTTATTTGTACTCTTTTCGATCCTCGTGCACTCTCTCAACTAAATAAGATTGCTTCAGCCATATTATTCGCTTCGCTCGCGTGCACTCGCAAGAGTCAGCTAAACGATGACTTTACAAAATCGGTTAGTTTGACAAATTTTCATTTACATTGTGTTACAGCGAGCAGAGAATAAATTAATTCTTTATTAAATGGAACAATAATAAAATAAGAATACGTTGTAAAAAAACACCTGAGCACATTGCAAAAATCGGGGTACCATGAAGTAGGTGCTTTGGAAACTTGATGTGTCATACAGTTTTGCTTTAATTAAAGTACCTCTAGTAAATTGTTTTTGTCAATTACTAATTTTATTGATTCAAAAATGTGTTAGGTAAAGAATAATTAATATAGTTGATTTAGTTAAAACAACTCAGCATATTTAAAGACATTTTCGTCAGAGCAACACCTGGCACTCTAACAGTTGCATATAAAACTCGCCTTTAAAGTTATAGAAATTTCCAGTTGTCCTAGACCTATTTTACTATTTTTTTTATTGTCCTTCGGTGGGTCAGATGCAAGTTGGCGAATTTACAACGCTAAAATCCTGGGTTTCACTCCCTGTGGTAGGCACAGCAGATAGCCCAGTGTGTCTTTGTTCCAAAACAAAGAAACTTAACTTTATCATTACGAACAGCAGCTCCCTCTAGCTAACAAACAAATTACAACGTTAAAAATATAGCTTAAAACAATATTCTTCGTCAGATCAACGGCGGCTCTTGTCTAGGGTTTAATATTTGATTGAAAAGCTATCACGTGTAATGTAGTTAATACGCAAGTAAACATGATATAACTTTATTTTAAAGAGTACGATTACATGAAATCCCTTAAAGTACGATTATACGAAGTGCCTTAAAGAACTTAGTTTTTGCATATTTTGATTCTCAGTATTTATATATGGAATAATTAAAACATGTCGTATCTTTTTGTTTATTTTTTAGCATATTTTTATACGAGATAAAGATGTGTAAGGTAATTATTTTTGTTTGTTTGTTATTAAGCACAAAGCTATACAACGGGCTATCCGTACTGCACCCACCAAAAGAATCGAAACTCCATTTTTAGTGTTATAAGACTCTACACTTATTATTCAACCACTGGGAAGGTGCGAATATAATAATGTCCTTTACCTAAATTTCTTTCTGTTTGTCTGAAAACAAATTTGTGATGTCTATTTCTCTGCTGAAATATCCAATTACATAAGACGTATTGAAGTTCGTGGTATGTTTCGACTTGTCTCTACAAGGTGCTTGACGAAATAAGAGTTAGTTCATAAGCAGCCTTGGGAAAACGCTAGGAAAGATAGACAATGAGGAATACATGTAATTCGCTTGTTTCGTCTTTACTGTTATTACGTGAAAACCATTCAACACTCTCAGAGCTAATGACAGCGAGGAGGCGGGGGAGGGGAAATTCCTTTTAGGTTGTGACCTGTGGTGAGGCAAGCACGAAACACTGGACTTCCCACAGTCCATAATGCACGTGAGAGGGCTGCAAGGTGGTGGCTGGTAGAAAGTGATAGAATGCAGCTAAAGCTCTTCTTGGTTACCTATTCAACTCTCCGCCCACAAATAAGACAGTTTAAAAAATAAAAATAAAAACGAAGCAGGATTGCTGCCGTGAGAACCGCCTGAAGCGTAAACTGTGTAATAAAGGACGGGTTCTTTAACACGATAAAGAAGGGATGTTAAGTAAATGGTTATTCTTTTATCCTTGTTGGGTACTCTTCTGCTCTGAACAGTTAACAATCATTTCATAATACCCAGTTCGTTAGCCTCCGCCATCTGCAAAACTGTTTTTGTAAGAACGGCAATATTATAGTTCACCTAACATCCATGAACAATTACAGACTTCGTTTTTTTATTTTAATCGTATATATTTTTTGTTCTGCTTTCGTGAGTTCACAGGAACACCTTCATTTGAAGAGTGTTCAGCATTATAATATCATTGTTGCAATGACGAACTTTCCAATTCCTGGTTTCTCTGATGAAGGATCTTCTGATAAAACTAAAACTTTGGAAGATCAACTATATTCATGAGGGAACCTGCAAGACTAACGAAAGGACTTACAAAACAATAGAACCATGTTAGGCAATGAAAGACTCAAAGTCACAATAGGGTGAGAAGGACTAAAAGACACCAGTGTATATACTAGAAGAGAGGATGGCAGTGTTAGGGAGTGTATAAATTAGAAGATAATATGGCAGTATTACTGAGTGTATAAATTAGAAGACACAATGGCAGTATTAGGGAGTGTATAAATTAGAAGATAATATGGCAGTATTACTGAGTGTATAAATTAGAAGACACAATGGCAGTATTAGGGAGTGTATAGATTAGAAGACACGATGACAGTGTTAAGGAGTGTTTAAATTAGAAGACACAATGGCAGTATTAGGGAGTGTATAGATTAGAAGACATGATGGCAGTTTTAAGAAGTGTATAAATTAGAAGACACTATGGCAGCGTGTAGGGTCAGTCTCAGTATAAAAAATTATACTCCTCGCGGTGTGAAATAATAAAATATATCGTTACTCGAGGTTATACTCTTTAACCTTTTGTTTTTAAATACGCATAAATTATCCACGTTAGGTCAGCTTAAAAGGTCTGTTATAGCCAGGTAGTTAAGGCTCTCGACTCGTAATATGAGGGTTGCGGGTTCGAATCCCCATAAACACCAAACATTTTCTCTTTTTCAGCTGTGAGGACTTTATAATGTGACGGTCAATCCTCCCTTTCGTTGGTGGAATGGTAGCCCAAGAGCCGGTAGTGGATGATGATCACTAGCTGCCTTCTCTCTAGTCTCACACTGCTAAATTAGGGACGGCTAGCGCAGATAGCCCTCGAGTAGTTTTGCGCGAAATTTAAAATACACAAACAATTAGCTGTAAAAGGCTGTGTTTCTCAATGATACAACATTGATATTTGTCTCTACTAATAGTAAAGAATTAGAATTTTAACCACAGGATTTTAATTTTAAAACAAATTACATGTTAATGTAAGATTGTTATTATGAAACACATTATTTTTTGTGTTAAAAGATAAAATGGTTTTAAGTTACATATTGATAATACTGGAAAATAAATAATAGCTGTAACTGCTCACAAATTGGAAGAAAGGACGTTAAGAAATATTTAGATTTTCAAACTGATAAAAATTTTACTGGGCATAGACATAATATATGAAGGATGTGGCAAAATCAGTATGACTATGTTTATTAAGTAAAAGTTATTATTTACAGAATGTCCACTGTGTGAGTGTGTCTAAATAGTAAGCCTTCTTTTTTTCGCATTGATACACTCCATAATTCAATGTGATTCTGTTTGTTTATTAAATTTCGCACAAACCTACTCAGGGTTTATCTGCGCCACTAATTTGGAAGTGATAGACTAAAGGGAAGGAAGCTAGTCAACATCACACTCCACCAGCTATTGAGATGTTCTTCACCAATGAATATTGAGATCACTCATAATATTATAGCTTACCTACGACTGAACGTCCAAGCATGTTCGGTGACGAGTTTTGATCCCGCGGCGTAGCTTCAGAGTTGTGCGCCTTAACTACCAGGCCAACTTCATAAGGAATTTTGATTGTGGGGGTATCTAACTCCACCAAGCCCCCTAATGGCACAGCTGTTTGTCTGCGGACTGGTGCTAAAAACCAGGTTTCGATACCCGTGATAGGCAGAGCGCAGATAGCCCATGATGTATCTTTGTGCTTAATTCTAAACAAACAAACTCCACTAAAGTTGACTGTTTCATTACAGAGTAATACAAAATATATCATGTCCCAATGGTACAACGGTAAGTCTTAGGGGCTTATAAGACTAAAATTTGGGTTTCAATATCAGTGGTGGACGCAGTCCAAAAAGCCAATTCTAGAGGTTTGCGCTTAGCAACAAACATAAAAAATATAATATCATATAATGATAAAAATGAAACAGTTTATAAGAGGTATATTTTACACAGACACGTTTCCAGCGACGTATTTGTTAACACATGAGGGAGTTATAATGCTACGGTTATTCTCACTATTCGTTGATTAAGAGTGTCCCAAGAGTTGGCGGAGGGCGATGTTGACTAGCTGCCTTCCACCTGGTCTATCACTTTAGAATTAGGAACGGGTAATACAGATAGCCCTCGAGTAGCTTTGAAAGAATTTCAAAACTTTATAGTTCTCTCCAGTTGTTTTTTTCCCCCTTGTAATTTATATTATTTCCCTGAAAGGATAACAAAACAACCTCTGCAATGAGAGTAAAAGTATTCGTGATTCTCGATGAAGCTGATCGTGCCGGTTTATGAGAACGTTTCGACAGTTCAGCCAGCAAATGTTTATTTACCTAGATGTCAAACTGGGGGCCCTAAAACACCACGATTTCTCATTGCGATGAACCTGTTTGTTAACTTCTACTCCACGAGATTGAGGTCACGTGATTTTTACTACGTGCTGGCTAAAAATAATCAGTTATGAATCAGTTTTTAAACTCTCCTTCCTATTTCTATGAGATAAAAAAATGAATTTTTATCTGAAAGCGTAAATCTAAGGTTTTGATTTAAGCACTGTTCACAACGAGTTTTAATTCATTCACACTAAGAATAAAATTAAAGTACAGAAACGCACACACATTGGTGAAGCTACACAAATTACTACAATTATTACTTGTATTGTCCTACTTGTTAAAAATCCATAAATTCCAGCTTCTAACATTACTGAATCTACTATAATTAATAAGTCTTCTAGGCAGTTTGTCACGAGTACCTCATCTTAATGATCATGATCAAAGACAATCGGTCGTTAAAGAGACAACCTCCATTCTCAGCTTGCACGACAGCCATAAGTCATATTTGTGAAAGTAGGTAATGTTTTTGTCTTAATAGGGCGTTATTATTATAACCTTAGTCTTATTACACAATGAGATTTCTAGCCATGCATGGGTGAGTATATCTGAAAGGACAGATTTGTATTTCTGAAAGTAAAGAAGAGATAACAATTTATGAATATCTGCCTTGATATGCTCAGCAAGGGGTCGCTAGTTGCACGCGAGATTTTGAATGTGCACGTGTTTTGTAATAGAGTTTGGAGGAAGAGGTCTCGTGCACCTGACCCTCCTGGTTATTCAAAAATTAACATACCCAAATATCCACACAGAAGAAGCGAAGCGAAGGGTTCAAGATAGTTTTGCAAGCAGAAGGTGAAAAGCGGGTCCATGTTTGTTGCAAATCGAGTATTTCATTAAATGCGTCTCAACAGTTGAGAATTAATAGGTTTATTGATCAGTTTTCATACAGATCATTGTAAAAATAAAATATATCATCATTCAGAAACCATAGAATATCAGGACAAAATATAATCTGGCTTTCATCAGCATCAGAAATAAACTTTTAACATACATTCAGAGAGTTTTTTAAGCTTTAGTGTAATTTTTTGTGGTTTTTATTAAACATTTTTACAGAAAAATATTTTCTCGGCACGTATTTTGCCAGACGTAATATTATG
Source organism: Tachypleus tridentatus (assembly GCF_004210375.1). Classification (NCBI taxonomy): domain Eukaryota; kingdom Metazoa; phylum Arthropoda; class Merostomata; order Xiphosura; family Limulidae; genus Tachypleus; species Tachypleus tridentatus. The sequence goes on from NC_134830.1 coordinate 49,288,412, forward strand.
TAGTTTGTTATGTAAAACTTAGCTTGATAAAGATTTATGTAGTAATCTTATAACTTAATTTGTGTTTGGGTGGCCACTCTTATAAACCTAAAGCGGCTTATTGTCCCAAGCTAGAAAAACTGTCCATGGAAATGTGTGTCGATAAAGTGAGACCTCACATTTTAGGAGCCACAAACATTAAAATAAAAGCAGACATTAATTTTCTGTTTTATTTGAGGCAAGTTAACAGACAATGGGCAGGTATCTGAGGGTTGGAAGGTTGCTAATGTCACTCCTAATTTTAAAGTGGATCATACGAGTTACCTTGATAGTTACAGGTCAGTTGGTTTGTAGTGAAAGAGTTTTAGAGTCTGAGAAAGAATCTTTACAGAGTCACTCACTAATATATTATAAATGAAATCCGACATGAATGTAAAAGAAAGGTAGGCCTGGTATGGCCAGATGGGTTAAGGCATTCGACCCTTAATCCGAGGGTCGTGGGTTCGAATTCCCGTTGCACCAAACATGCTCGCTTTTTCAGCCGTGGGGGCGTTATTATATGACGGTCAATCCCACTATTCGTTAGTAAAAGAATAGCCCAAGAGTTGGCGGTGGGTCGTGATGACTAGTTGCCTTCCCTCTAGTCTTATACTGCTAAATAAGGGACGGCTAACGCAGATAGCCCTTGAATAGCTTTGCGTGAAATTAAAAACAAACAAACCAAATATAAAAAAGGTGAAACTTGTCGAAGTAATTTTTTTCAAGGATATTAGTTGTTTTCTGGATGATAGAGGAAGTATGGATTTAATGTAAGCTTGAAGCTATTATTTGTTTTGTGAAAAACAGAATAGGTATGGAATTGATGTAATATCGAAGATGGTACTTGCTATTTGGGCGATATAAAGGGTATGGACTTGATGCAATTATGATTTAAAAACACTTTTGGTTAGGCTCAGCAAAAATATTTGCTAAGAAAATCAAATCTGTGAGGGTTGAGGGGAGAATAATTAAATAGATTATAATGATTAAAGTTCGGGAGAAGGATTTGCAAAAAAAATAATATCGTTTTAGACTGGACAAAGGATTGTTAACTGGAGTACAGACTGGTCGGATGAAAGAAAGCAAAACGATGGTATTAAAGGAGTCTGATAAAATTGGATCATTATCAATAGCAAATGCCTTAGAGTTCAGGGTTTGGGTCATAATTGGTTAAAATTATTAAAGTTCATTGACAGGCTAGTGGGGTGTTGACTTTTGGGTCAATTAGAAAGTTGGGTAGATATCTGTCAAACGGTTTTAATTATGGTAAATGCAAGGTCATGGATTTGCGTCATCATAATTTGGATAAAATAATTAATATGTGTGTAAACCCACTCAACTGTATGACTTAATAAAATAATATTATTTTATTATTTATGGATGGATTTGTTATTTATTATTTGATGGATAAATCATTTACGCAGTCACAACACTGCTTTGTTACTAATAAGTTATTTGGAACTTCAGGTGTATATATACAGATAGAACTGTGGTTTGACCTCACATGATATACTGCATACAGTTGTGGTCTTATCTGATAAAGACTGATTTATTGGAAAAGGTTTAGAGGAGGGATAACTTAGGATAATAGTTATCCTTTAGAAATAAGTTAAGATTTTTAATCTACTTTTCCTTGGTAATAGAACAGTAACAGTAATATTATTGAAGGTTATTGGGGGGATAGGATAAAGACCTCTTGTTTGACACAGTTTAACATTCCAACAGAACACCTCTGTCTAAGCAGACTATTAGAACGACATATCAGAACACTTTATTTTAGTAAATTCAGTATGGCACCATCAGCTGAGTTAGAGTAGATGGACCAGTATGGCACCATCACCTGGGTCAGATTAGATGTACCTGTATGACACCATCAGCTGAGTCAGATTAGATGCATTAGTAGCGTACAATCACCTGCATCAGATAAGATGCACCAGTATGACACCATTACCTGGGCCAAATTAGATGCACCCGTACAACACCATGACCTGGGTTAGTTCAGAAGCGTTATTACAGATAAACCCTTTAACCCACATTATCTAAACAATAATCTTATATCATTTAATATCGAAGCAAAAGATACTTGTTAAATAGAACAACAGGGTAAATCACAACCAAGTAATAATTAAAATTGTTATTTCTGTTATTCGATATCTGAAACATTTACCTGGCAGTAAACTGAATACAAAATATATATTACAAAATTGCCTTTTTGAAACTCATAACATAAGTAAGAAAGTATGAAGAGAAAAAAACATCCCATATCTATATCTTAATGTTCAATTACAATTAAAAATTCCAAATTATTCACTCTTCGAGTTTGAGCAAGATTGTAACCCGTAACAAAGAGAGAGAAAAGTGGTCTGAAGAAGACTGTAACCCGTAACTAAGAGAGAGACGTGATCTGAAGACGATTGTAACCCGTAACTAAGAGAGAGACGTGGTCTGAAGAAAATTGTAACCCGTAACTAAGAGAGAAAAACGTGGTCTGAAGAAGATTGTTACCCGTAACAAAGAGAGAGAAATGGTCTGAAAAACATTGTAACTCATAACTAAGAGAGAGACGTGGTCTAAAGAAGATTGTAACCCGTAACTAATAGAGAAAAACGTGGTCTGAAGAAGATTGTAACCCGTAACTAATAGAGAGAGAAGTGGTCTGAAGAAGATTCTAACCCGTAACTAATAGAGAGAAACGTGGTCTAAAGAAGATTAAAACACGTAACTAAGAGAGAGAAACGTGGCCTAAAGAAGATTGTAACCCGTAATGTATAGAGAGAAACGTGGTTTGAAGAAGATTGTAACCCGTAAATAATGGAGAAAAACGTGGTCTGAAAAAGACTGTAACCTGTAACTAAGAGAGAGACGTGGTCTGAAGAAGATTGTAACCAGTAAGTACGAGGGAAATATGGTCTGAAGAAGATTGTAACCCGTAACTAGGACAGAGAAGTGGTATGAAGAAAATTGTAACCCGTAACTAAGAGAAAAAACGTGGTCTGAAGAAGATTGTAACTTGTAACTAATAGAGAAAAACGTGTCTGAAGAAGATTATAACTCGTAACTAATAGACAGAGACGTGTTCTGAAGAAGATTGTAACTCGTAACTAAAAGAGAGAAACGTGGTCTGAAGAAGATTGTAAACCATAACTAAAAGACAGACGTGGTCTGAAGAAGATTGTAACCCGTAACTAGGAGAGAAAAACGTGGTCTAAAGAAGATTGTAACCCATAAGTAACAGAGAGTAACGTGGTCTGAAGAAGATTGTAACCAGTAACTAAGAGAGAAAAACGTGGTCTGAAGAAGGTTGTAACCCGTAAATAATAGAGAGAAACGTGGTCTGAAGAGGAGTGTAACCCGTAACTTTGAAACAGACGTGATCTAAAGACGATTGTAACCCGTAACTAAGAGAGAGACGTGGTCTAAAGAAAATTGTAACCCGTAACTAAGAGAGAAAAACGTGGTTTGAAGAAGATTGTTACCCGTAACTAAGAGAGAGAAATGGTCTGAAGAACATTGTAACTCGTAACTAAGAGAGAGACGTGGTCTAAAGAAGATTGTAACCCGTAACTAATAGAGAAAAACTTGGTCTGAAGAAGATTATAACCCGTAACTAATAGAGAGACGTGGCCTGAAGAAGATTATAAACCGTAACGAATAAAGAGAAACGTGGTCTGAAGAAGATTGTAACTAAGAGAGAGAAACGTGGTCTGAACAAAATTGTAACCCGTAACTAAGAGAGAGAAAAGTGGTCTGAAGAAGATTACAACACGTAACTAAAAGAGCGAAACGTGGTCTCAAGAAAATTTTAACCGGAACTAATAGAGAGAAACGAGGTCTGAAGAAGATCGTAACCGGTAACTAAGAGAGAGAAACGTGGTCTGAAGAAGATTGTAACCCGTAACTAGGAGAGAAACGTGGTCTGAACAAAATTGTAACCCGTAACTAAAAGAGAGAAACGTGGTCTGAAGAAGATTATAACCCGTAACTAAGAGAGAGATTTGTTCTGAAGAAGATCGTAACCAGTAACTAAGAGAGAAAAACGTGGTCTGAAGAAGGTTGTAACCCGTAAATAATAGAGAGAAACGTGGTCTGAAGAGGAGTGTAGCCCGTAACATTGAGACAGACGTGATCTAAAGACGATTGTAACCCGTAACTAAGAGAGAGACGTGGTCTAAAGAAAATTGTAACCCGTAACTAAGAGAGAAAAACGTGGTTTGAAGAAGATTGTTACCCGTAACTAAGAGAGAGAAATGGTCTGAAGAACATTGTAACTCGTAACTAAGAGAGAGACGTGGTATAAAAAAGATTGTAACCCGTTACTAATAGAGAAAAACTTGGTCTGAAGAAGATTATAACCCGTAACTAATAGAGAGACGTGGCCTGAAGAAGATTATAAACCGTAACGAATAAAGAGAAACGTGGTCTGAAGAAGATTGTAACTAAGAGAGAGAAACGTGGTCTGAACAAAATTGTAACCCGTAACTAAGAGAGAGAAACGTGGTCTGAAGAAGATTACAACACGTAACTAAAAGAGCGAAACGTGGTCTCAAGAAAATTTTAACCGGAACTAACAGAGAGAAACGAGGTCTGAAGAAGATTGTAACCGGTAACTAAGAGAGAGAAACGTGGTCTTAAGAAAATTGTTACCCGTAACTAAGAGAAAGAAATGGTCTGAAGAACATTGTGACTCGTAACTAAGAGAGAGACGTGGTCTAAAGAAGATTAAAACACGTAACAAAGAGAGAGAAACGTGGCCTGAGGAAGATTGTAACCCGTAATGTATAGAGAGAAACGTGGTTTGAAGAAGATTGAAACACGTAAATAATGTAGAAAAACGTGGTCTGAAAAAGATTGTAACCTGTAACTAAAAGAGAGACGTGGTCTGAAGAAGATTGTAACCAGTAACTGAGAGAGAAAAACGTGGTCTGAAGACGATTGTTACCCGTAACTAAGAGAGAGAGACGTGGTTTGAAGAAGATTATATCTCGTAACTCAGAGAGATAAAGGTGGTCTGAAGAAGATTGTAACCCGTAACTAATAGAGAGAGAAGTGGTCTGAAGAAGATTGTAACCCGTAACTAAGAGAGAGACGTGGTGTGAAGAAAATTGTAACCCGTAACTAATAGAGAGAAAAGTGGTCTGACGAAGATTCTAACCCGTAATCAAGAGAGAGAAACGTGGTTTGAAGAAGATTAAAACACGTAACTAAGAGAGAGAAACGTGGCCTGAAGAAGATTGTAACCCGCAATGTATAGAGAGAAACGTGGTTTGAAGAAGATTGTAATCCGTAAATAATGGAGAAAAACGTGGTCTGAAAAAGATTGTAACCTGTAACTAAAAGAGAGACGTGGTTTGAAGAAGATTGTAACCAGTAAGTACGAGGGAAACATGGTCTGAAGAAGATTGTAACACGTAACTAAGAGAGAGATGTGATCTGAAGAAGATTGTAGCCCGTAACTAAAAGAGAGACGTGGTATGAAGAAAATAGTAACCCGTCACTAAGAGAGAAAAACCTAATCTGTAGAAGATTCTAACTTCTAACTAATAGAGAAAAACGTGTCTGAAGAAGATTTTAACCCCTAACTAATAGACAGAGACGTAGTCTGAAGAAGATTGTAACTCGTAACTAAGAGAGAGAAACGTGGTCTGAAGAAGATTACAACACGTAACTAAAAGAGCGAAACGTGGTCTCAAGAAAATTTTAACCGGAACTAATAGAGAGAAACGTGGTCTGAAGAAGATTGTAACCGGTAACTAAGAGAGAGAAACGTGGTCTGAAGAAGATTGTAACCCGTAACTAGGAGAGAAACGTGGTCTGAACAAAATTGTAACCCGTAACTAAGTGAGAGAAACGTGGTCTGAAGAAGATTGTAACCCGTAACTAACAGAGAGATTTGTTCTGAAGAAGATTGTAACCCGTAAATAATAGAGAGAAACGTGGTCTGAAAATGATTGTAACCCGTAACTAACACAGAGAAACATGGTCTGACGAAGATTGTAACCAGTAAGTAAGAGATAGAGACGTTTTCTGAAGAAGATTGTAACCCGCAACTAAGAGAAAGACGTAGTCTAAAGAAGATTGTAACCCGTAACTAATAGAAAGAAACGTGGCCTGAGGAAGATTGTAACCCGTAATGTATAGAGAGAAACGTGATTTGAAGAAGATTGAAACACGTAAATAATGGAGAAAAACGTGGTCTGAAAAAGATTGTAACCTGTAACTAAGAGAGAGACGTGGTCTGAAGAAGATTGTAACCAGTAAGTACGAGGGAAATATGGTCTGAAGAAGATTGTAACCCGTAACTAGGACAGAGACGTGGTATAAAGAAAATTGTAACCCGTAACTAAGAGAAAAAACGTGTCTGAAGAAGATTGTAACCCGTAACTAATAGACAGAGACGTGTTCTAAAGAAGATTGTAACTCGTAACTAAAAGAGAGAAACGTGGTCTGAAGAAGATTGTAACTCGTAACTAAAAGATACGTGGTCTGAAGAAGATTGTAACCTGTAACTAATAGAGAAAAACGTGGTTTCAAGAAGATTGTAAACCATAACTAAAAGACAGACGTGGTCTGAAGAAGATTGTAACCCGTAACTAGGAGAGAAAAACGTGGTTTAAAGAAGATTGTAACCCGTAAGTAAGAGAGAGTAACGTGGTCTGAAGAAGATTGTAACCAGTAACTAAGAGAGAAAAACGTGGTCTGAAGAAGGTTGTAACCCGTAAATAATAGAGAGAAACGTGGTCTGAAGAGGAGTGTATCCCGTAACTTTGAGACAGACGTGATCTAAAGACGATTGTAACCCGTAACTAAGAGAGAGACGTGGTCTAAAGAAAATTGTAACCCGTAACTAAGAGAGAAAAACGTGGTTTGAAGAAGATTGTTACCCGTAACTAAGAGAGAGAAATGGTCTGAAGAACATTGTAACTCGTAACTAAGAGAGAGACGTGGTATAAAGAAGATTGTAACCCGTAACTAATAGAGAGACGTGGCCTGAAGAAGATTATAAACCGTAACGAATAAAGAGAAACGTGGTCTGAAGAAGATTGTAACTAACAGAGAGAAACGTGGTCTGAACAAAATTGTAACCCGTAACTAAGAGAGAGAAAAGTGGTCTGAAGAAGATTACAACACGTAACTAAAAGAGCGAAACGTGGTCTCAAGAAAATTTTAACCGGAACTAATAGAGATAAACGAGGTCTGAAGAAGATTGTAACCGGTAACTAAGAGAGAGAAACGTGGTCTGAAGAAGATTGTAACCCGTAACTAGGAGAGAAACGTGGTCTGAACAAAACTGTAACCCGTAACTAAGAGAGAGAAACGTGGTCTGAAGAAGATTATAACCCGTAACTAAGAGAGAGATTTGTTCTGAAGAAGATTGTAACCCGTGAATAATAGAAAGAAACGTGGTCTGAAAATGATTGTAACCCGTAACTAACACAGAGAAACATGGTCTGACGAAGATTGTAACCAGTAAGTAAGAGATAGAGACGTTTTCTGAAGAAGATTGTAACCCGCAACTAAGAGAGAGACGTGGTCTGAAGAAGATTGTAACCCGTAACTAATAGAAAGAAACGTGGTCTGACGAAGATTCTAACCCGTAACTAAGAGAGAGAAACGTGGTCTGAAGAAAATTGTAACCCGTAACTTATACAAAAAAACGTGGTCTAAAGGAGATTGTAAACCGTAACTAAGAGAGAGAAGTGGTCTGAAGAACATTGTAACTCGTAACTAAGAGAGAGACGTGGTCTAAAGAAGATTGTAACCCGTAACTAATAGAGAAAAACGTGATCTGAACAAGATTATAACCCGTAACTAAAAGAAAGAAACGTGGTTAGAAGAAGATTGTAACCCGTAGCTAATAGAGAGAAACGTGGTTTGAAGAAGATTGTAACCAGTAACTAAGAGAGAGACGTGATCTGAAGACGATTGTAACCCGTAACTAATAGAGAGAGAAAGTGGTCTGAAGAAGATTGTAACCCGTAACTAAGATAGAGACGTGGTCTGAAGAAAATTGTAACCCGTAACAAAGAGAGAAAAACGTGGTCTTAAGAAAATTGTTACCCGTAACTAAGAGAGAGAAATGGTCTGAAGAACATTGTGACTCGTAACTAAGAGAGAGACGTGGTCTAAAGAAGATTAAAACACGTAACAAAGAGAGAGAAACGTGGCCTGAGGAAGATTGTAACCCGTAATGTATAGAGAGAAACGTGATTTGAAGAAGATTGAAACACGTAAATAATGGAGAAAAACGTGGTCTGAAAAAGATTGTAACCTGTAACTAAGAGAGAGACGTGGTCTGAAGAAGATTGTAACCAGTAAGTACGAGGGAAACATGGTCTGAAGAAGATTGTAACACGTAACTAAGAGAGAGATGTGATCTGAAGAAGATTGTAACCCGTAACTAGGAGAGAGACGTGGTATGAAGAAAATTGTAACCCGTAACTTATACAAAAAAACGTGGTCTAAAGGAGATTGTAAACCGTAACTAAGAGAGAGAAGTGGTCTGAAGAACATTGTAACTCGTAACTAAGAGAGAGACGTGGTCTAAAGAAGATTGTAACCCGTAACTAATAGAGAAAAAGGTGATCTGAACAAGATTATAACCCGTAACTAAAAGAAAGAAACGTGGTTAGAAGAAGATTGTAACCCGTAATTAAGAGAGAGAAATGGTCTGAAGAACATTGTGACTCGTAACTAAGAGAGAGACGTGGTCTAAAGAAGATTAAAACACGTAACAAAGAGAGAGAAACGTGGCCTGAGGAAGATTGTAACCCGTAATGTATAGAGAGAAACGTGGTTTGAAGAAGATTGAAACACGTAAATAATGTAGAAAAACGTGGTCTGAAAAAGATTGTAACCTGTAACTAAAAGAGAGACGTGGTCTGAAGAAGATTGTAACCAGTAACTAAGAGAGAAAAACGTGGTCTGAAGACGATTGTTACCCGTAACTAAGAGAGAGAGACGTGGTTTGAAGAAGATTATATCTCGTAACTCAGAGAGATAAAGGTGGTCTGAAGAAGATTGTAACCCGTAACTAATAGAGAGAGAAGTGGTCTGAAGAAGATTGTAACCCGTAACTAAGAGAGAGACGTGGTGTGAAGAAAATTGTAACCCGTAACTAATAGAGAGAAAAGTGGTCTGACGAAGATTCTAACCCGTAATCAAGAGAGAGAAACGTGGTTTGAAGAAGATTAAAACACGTAACTAAGAGAGAGAAACGTGGCCTGAAGAAGATTGTAACCCGCAATGTATAGAGAGAAACGTGGTTTGAAGAAGATTGAAACACGTAAATAATGTAGAAAAACGTGGTCTGAAAAAGATTGTAACCTGTAACTAAGAGAGAGACGTGGTCTGAAGAAGATTGTAACCAGTAACTAAGAGAGAAAAACGTGGTCTGAAGACGATTGTTACCCGTAACTAAGAGAGAGAGACGTGGTTTGAAGAAGATTATATCTCGTAACTCAGAGAGATAAAGGTGGTCTGAAGAAGATTGTAACCCGTAACTAATAGAGAGAGAAGTGGTCTGAAGAAGATTGTAACCCGTAACTAAGAGAGAAAAACGTGGTCTGAAGACGATTGTTACCCGTAACTAAGAGAGAGAAATGGTCTGAAGAACATTGTGACTCGTAACTAAGAGAGAGACATGGTCTAAAGAAGATTAAAACACGTAACAAAGAGAGAGAAACGTGGCCTGAAGAATATTGTAACCCGCAATGTATAGAGAGAAACGTGGTTTGAAGAAGATTGTAACCCGTAAATAATGGAGAAAAACGTGGTCTGAAAAAGATTGTAACCTGTAACTAAAAGAGAGACGTGGTTTGAAGAAGTTTGTAACCAGTAAGTACGAGGGAAACATGGTCTGAAGAAGATTGTAACACGTAACTAAGAGACAGATGTGATCTGAAGAAGATTGTAGCCCGTAACTAAAAGAGAGACGTGGTATGAAGAAAATAGTAACCCGTCACTAAGAGAGAAAAACCTAATCTGTAGAAGATTCTAACTTCTAACTAATAGAGAAAAACGTGTCTGAAGAAGATTTTAACCCCTAACTAATAGACAGAGACGTAGTCTGAAGAAGATTGTAACTCGTAACTAAGAGAGAGAAACGTGGTCTTAAGAAAATTGTTACCCGTAACTAAGAGAGAGAAATGGTCTGAAGAACATTGTGACTCGTAACTAAGAGAGAGACGTGGTCTAAAGAAGATTAAAACACGTAACAAAGAGAGAGAAACGTGGCCTGAGGAAGATTGTAACCCGTAATGTATAGAGAGAAACGTGATTTGAAGAAGATTGAAACACGTAAATAATGGAGAAAAACGTGGTCTGAAAAAGATTGTAACCTGTAACTAAGAGAGAGACGTGGTCTGAAGAAGATTGTAACCAGTAAGTACGAGGGAAACATGGTCTGAAGAAGATTGTAACACGTAACTAAGAGAGAGATGTGATCTGAAGAAGATTGTAACCCGTAACTAGGAGAGAGACGTGGTATGAAGAAAATTGTAACCCGTAACTAATAGACAGAGACCTGGTCTGAAGAAGTTTGTAACTCGTAACTAAGAGAGAGAAACGTAATCTGAAGAAGATTGTAACCTGTTACTAATAGACAAGAACGTGGTTTGAAGAAGATTGTAAACCGTAACTAAAAGACAGACGTGGTCTGAAAAAGATTGTAACTCGTAAATCAGAGAGATAAAGGTGGTCTGAAGAAGATTGTAACCCGTAACTAATAGAGAGAGATGTGGTCTGAAGAAGATTGTAACCCGTAACTAAGAGAGAGACGTGGTCTGAAGAAGATTATAACCCGTAACTAATAGAAAGAAACGTGGTCTGACGAAGATTCTAACCCGTAACTAAGAGAGAGAAACGTGGTCTGAAGAAAATTGTAACCCGTAACTTATACAAAAAAACGTGGTCTAAAGGAGATTGTAAACCGTAACTAAGAGAGAGAAGTGGTCTGAAGAACATTGTAACTCGTAACTAAGAGAGAGACGTGGTCTATAGAAGATTGTAACCCGTAACTAATAGAGAAAAAACGTGATCTGAACAAGATTATAACCCGTAACTAAAAGAAAGAAACATGGTTAGAAGAAGATTGTAACCCGTAACTAAGAGAGAGAAATGGTCTGAAGAACATTGTGACTCGTAACTAAGAGAGAGACGTGGTCTAAAGAAGATTAAAACACGTAACAAAGACAGAGAAACGTGGCCTGAGAAAGATTGTAACCCGTAATGTATAGAGAGAAACGTGGTTTGAAGAAGATTGAAACACGTAAATAATGGAGAAAAACGTGGTCTGAAGACGATTGTTACCCGTAACTAAGAGAGAGAAATGGTCTGAAGAACATTGTGACTCGTAACTAAGAGAGAGACGTGGTCTAAAGAAAATTAAAACACGTAACAAAGAGAGAGAAACGTGGCCTGAGGAAGATTGTAACCTGTAACTAAGAGAGAGACGTGGTCTGAAGAAGATTGTAACACGTAATTAATCGAGAGAAACGTGGTCTGAAGAAGATTGCAATTCGTAATTAAGGGAGAGAAACGTTGTCTGAATGAGATTGTAACCCATAATTAGGAGAGATACGTGGTCTGAAGAAGATTTTATCCCGTAGCTAAGAGAGAAACGTGGTCTCAAGAAGATTGTAACGCGTAACTAATAGAGAGAAACGAGGTCTGACGAAGATTGTAACCCGTAACTAAAAGAGAGAAACGTGGTCTGAAGACGATTAAAACACGTAACTAAGAGAGAGAAACGTGACCTGAAGAAAATTGTAACCCGTAACTTATAGAAAAAAACGTGGTCTAAAGGAAATTGTAACCCGTAACTAATAGAGAAAAACGTGGTTTGAAAAAGATTATAACCCGTAACTAAGAGAAAAAAACGTGACTAGAAGAATTTTGTAACCCGTAACTAAGAGAGAGACGTGATCTGAAGACGATTGTAACCCGTAACTAAGAGAGAGACGTGGTCTTAAGAAGTTTGTAACCTGTAACTAAGAGAGAAAGGTGGTCTGAAGAAGGTTGTAACCCATAATTAGGAAAGAAACGTGGTCTGAAGACGATTGTTACCCGTAACTAAGAGAGAGAAATGGTCTGAAGAACATTGTAACCCGTAACTAAGAGAGAAAAACGTGGTCTGAAGACGATTGTTACCCGTAACTAAGAGAGAGAAATGGTCTGAAGAACATTGTGACTCGTAACTAAGAGAGAGACATGGTCTAAAGAAGATTAAAACACGTAACAAAGAGAGAGAAACGTGGCCTGAGGAAGATTGTAACCCGTAATGTATAGAGAGAAACGTGGTTTGAAGAAGATTGAAACACGTGAATAATGGAGAAAAACGTGGTCTGAAAAAGATTGTAACCTATAACTAAGAGAGAGACGTGGTCTGAAGAAGATTGTAACCAGTAAGTACGAGGGAAACATGGTCTGAAGAAGATTGTAATACGTAACTAAGAGAGAGATGTGATCTGAAGAAGATTGTAACCCGTAACTAGGAGAGAGACGTTGTATGAAGAAAATTGTAACCCGTAACTAATAGACAGAGACCTGGTCTGAAGAAGTTTGTAACTCGTAACTAAGAGAGAGAAACGTAATCTGAAGAAGATTGTAACCTGTTACTAATAGAGAAAACGTGGTCTGAAGAAGATTGTAAACCGTAACTAAAAGACAGACGTGGTCTGAAAAAGATTGTAACTCGTAAATCAGAGAGATAAAGGTGGTCTGAAGAAGATTGTAACCCGTAACTAATAGAGAGAGAAGTGGTCTGAAGAAGATTGTAACCCGTAACTAAGAGAGAGACGTGGTCTGAAGAAGATTATAACCCGTAACTAATAGAAAGAAACGTGGTCTGACGAAGATTCTAACCCGTAACTAAGAGAGAGAAACGTGGTCTGAAGAAAATTGTAACCCGTAACTTATACAAAAAAACGTGGTCTAAAGGAGATTGTAAACCGTAACTAAGAGAGAGAAGTGGTCTGAAGAACATTGTAACTCGTAACTAAGAGAGAGACGTGGTCTAAAGAAGATTGTAACCCGTAACTAATAGAGAAAAACGTGGTTTGAAAAAGATTATAACCCGTAACTAAGAGAAAAAAACGTGATTAGAAGAATATTGTAACCCGTAACTAAGAGAGAGACGTGATCTGAAGACGATTGTAACCCGTAACTAAGAGAGAGACGTGGTCTTAAGAAAATTGTAACCCGTAATAAAGAGAGAAAAACGTGGCCTGAAGAAGATTGTTACCCGTAATTAAGAGAGAGAAATGGTCTGAAAAACATTGTGACTCGTAACTAAGAGAGAGACGTGGTCTAAAGAAGATTGTAACCCGTAACTAATAGAGAGAGACGTGGTCTGAAGAAGATTAAAACACGTAACTAAGAGAGAGAAACGTGGCCTGAAGAAGATTGTAACCCGTAATGTATAGAGAGAAACGTGGTTTGAAGAAGATTGTAACCCGTAACTAATAGAGAGAAACGTGGTCTGACGAAGATTCTAACCCGTAACTAAGAGAGAGAAACGTGGTCTGAAGAAGATTGTAACCCGTAAGTTATAGAGAGAAAGGTGGTTTGAAGTAGACTGTAACCCGTAAATAACAGACAGAAAGGTGGTTTGAAGTAGACTGTAACCCGTAAATAACAGAGAAAAATGTAATCTGAAGAAAATTGTAACCTGTAACTAAGAGAGAGTCGTGGTCTGAAGAAGATTGTAACCAGTAAGTACGAGGGAAACATGGTCTGAAGAAGATTGTAACACGTAACAAAGAGAGAGATGTGATCTGAAGAAAATTGTAACCCGTAACTAAGAGAGAAAAACGTGGTCTGAAGAAGATTGTAACTTCTAACTAATAGAGAAAAACGTGTCTGAAGAAGATTGTAACCAGTAACTAATAGACAGAGACGTGGTCTGAAGAAGATTGTAACTCGTAACTAAGAGAGAGAAACGTGGTCTGAAGAAGATTGTAACTCGTAACTAAGAGAAACGTAGTCTGAAGAAGATTGTAAACCGTAACTAAAAGACAGACGTGGTCTGAAAAAGATTGTAACTCGTAACTCAGAGAGATAAACGTGGTCTGAAGAAGATTGTAACCCGTAACTAAGAGAGTGACGTGGTCTGAAGAAGATTGTAACCCGTAACGAATAAAGAGAAACGTGGTTTGAAGAAGATTGTAACTAAGAGAGAGAAACGTGGTCTCAACAAAATTGTAACCCGTAACTAAGAGAGAGCGAAACGTGGTCTCAACAAAATTGTAACCCGTAATTAAAAGAGAGCGAAACGTGGTCTCAAGAAAATTGTAACCCGTAACTAATAGAGACAAACGTGGTCTGAAGAAGATTGTAAACCGTAACTAAGGGAGAGAAACGTGACCTGAAGAAAATTGTAACCCGTAACTTATAGAGAGAAACGTGGTTTGAAGAAGATTGTAACCCGTAAATTACAGAGAAAAACGTGGTCTGAAAAAGTTTGTAACCCGTAACTAAGAGAGAGACGTAGTCTGAAGAAGATTGTAACCAGTAAGTAGGAGAGAAATATGGTCTGAAGAAGATTGTAACCCCTAAATAATAGAGAGAAACGTGGTCTGAAGAAGATTGTAGCCCGTAACTAAGAGAGAAACGTTGCCTGAAGAAGAATGTAACCCGTAACTAATAGAGAGAAACGTGGTCTGATGAAGATTATAACCCATAACAAAGAGAGAGCGAAACGTGGTCTGAAGAAGATTGTAACCCGTAACTAATACAGAGAAACGTGGTCTGACGAAGATTGTATCCACTAACTAAGAGAGAGAGACGTGGTCTGAAGAAGATTGTAACCCGTATCTAAGAGAGACGCGTAGTCTGAAGAAGATTTTAACTCGTAACTAATAGAGAGAAACGTGGTCTGAAGAAGATATTAACCTGTAATTAAGAGAGAGAAACGTGGTCTGAAGAAGATTGTAACCCGTAACTAAGAGTGAGACGTAGTCTGAAGAAGATTGTAACCCGTAACTAATAGAGAGAAACGTGGTCTGAAGAAGTTTGTAACATGTAACTAAGAGAGAAAGGTGATCTTATGATGATTGTAACCCATAATTAAGAGAGAAACGTGGTCTGAAGAAGATTGTATCCAGTAGCTAAGAGAGAAACGTGGTCTGAAAAAGATTGTAACACGTAACGAAGAGAGAAACGTGGTCTGAAGAAGATTACAACCCGTAACTAAGAGAAATGTTGTCTGAAGAATATTGTAACCCGTAAAAAAGAGAGAAACGTGGTCTGAAGAAGATTGTAGACCGTAACTAAGAGAGAAACGTTGTCTGAAGAAGATTGTAACCCGTAACTAAGAGAGAGAACCGTGGTCTAAAGAAGATTAAAACCCGTGACTAAGAGAGAGAAACGTGGCCTCAAGAAGATTGTAACCCGTAACTTATAGAGAGAAACGTGGTTTGAAGTAGATTGTAACCCGTAAATAACAGAGAAAAATGTAATCTGAAGAAGATTGTAACCCGTAACTAAGAGAGAGAACCGTGGTCTAAAGAAGATTAAAACCCGTAACTAAGAGAGAGAAACGTGGCCTCAAGAAGATTGTAGCCCGTAACTTATAGAGAAAACGTGGTCTGAAGAAGATTGTAACCCGTAAATAAAAGAGAAACGTTGTCTGAAGAAGATTGTAACCCGTAAGTTAGAGAGAAACGTGGTCTGAAGACGATTGTATCCTGAAACTAAGAGAGACACGTGGTCTCAAGAAGATTGTAACACGTAACTAAGAGAGAAATGTGGTCTGAAGAATATTGTAACACATAACTAAGAGAAAGCGAAACGTGGTCTGAAGAAGATTGTAACCCGTAACTAATAGAAAGAAACGTGGTCTGAAGAAGATTTTAACCCGTAACTAAGAGAGAGATGTGTTTTGAAGAAGAATGTAACCCGTAACTAATTGAGAGAAACGTGGTCTGTAGAAGATTGTAACCTGTAACTAAGAGAGAGAGAAGTGGTCTGAAGAAGTTTGTAACCTGTAACTGATAGAGAGAAACGTGGTCTGACGAAGATTGTAACCCGTAACTAAGAGAGAGGAACGTGGTCTGAAGAAGATTAAAACCCGTAACTAAGAGAGAGAAACTTGGCCTGAAGAAAATTCTAACCCGTAACTTATAGAGAGAAACATGGTTTGAAGAAGATTATAATCCGTAAATAATAGAGAGACGTAGTCTGAAGAAGATTGTAACCAGTAAGTACGAGAGAAACATGGTCTGAAGAAGATTGTAACCCGTAAGTAAGAGAGAAACGTGGTCTGAAGAGGATTGCAGCCCGTAACTAAGAGAGAAACGTGGTCTGAAGAAGATTGTAACCCGTAACTAAGAGAAACGTGGTCTGAGGATGATTGTATCCCGTAACTAAGAGAGAGACGTGGTCTGCAGACGATTGTAACCCGTAACTAAGAGAGAGAGAAGTGGTCTGAAGAAGATTATAACCCGTTACTAAGAGAGAAACGTGGTCTGGAGAAGATTGTAGCCCGTAACTAAGAGAGAAACGTGTTCTGAAGAAGATTATAACCGTAACTAAGAGAAACGTGGTCTGAAGAAGATTGTAACCTGTAACTAAGAGAGAAACGTGGTCTGAAGAAGATTGTAACCCGTAACTAAGAGAAACGTGGTCTGAAGAAGATTGTAACTTGTAACTAAGAGAGAAACGTGGTCTGAAGAGGATTGCAGCCCGTAACTAAGAGAGAAACGTGGTCTGAAGAGGATTGCAGCCCGTAACTAAGAGAGAAACGTGGTCTGAAGAAGATTGTAACCCGTAACTAAGAGAAACGTGGTCTGAGGATGATTGTAACCCGTAAGTAAGAGAGAAACGTGGTCTGAATAAGATTGTAATCCGTAACTATTTTCAAGAAATTTCTGATCTTTTTTTTGACATAGAGTAAGGAAATATTCAACTTCCAGTTAGATCTATAATAAAGCCGTGAATGATTTCTAAATACAAATAACTTTCTTGTCTGAATCAATGTCTGAAACCAACCCTCCTCTTGCCCCTGTAAGCCACTGACCTGGTAGTTTAGAATATGCAGGAGGGATAGAGTGAGGGGTTTAGTAGTTGCCCGGGGCTAGCACGTACTGGGTGGTTGATATTACTATTTAATCCCGCTACGAGGCCCTTAGCGTCGAGACAAGGCCGTAGTCTTCTACACTTCGACTACCAGCGCTAGCCTAGCCTTGCAGAGTTTACATTCTTTGTGAGTTGTCATAACCCTAGCGGCCGATAATTGGTCTGGTAAAGGCGCATAATCAACAATGTGAAAGTGTTAGACTGGTTCGAGTGTTGTATCATGCCGCCTCTACTGGCTGCCTTCTCCCAGCTCCTTCATCGTTGACTTTCGAAACATGCACGTGGAAGTTGACATTTTCAAAACTATGATTTTTCCGCGCCTTTCTTTGGCCGATAGCGTGGTAAGTCCTGTATACCAGTGATGTATACACGTATTTCGTATAGTAGATTTCTTGTTTGTTTTCCTAGTGATTCTTAATAATTCTATGCCTTCAAAATCATCTACACGTTATATATACTATTGCTATAAAGTAATGGGCACATCCCGTGACTTTATAATAAGTCTGTGTCATTATACGAAGCAATGAGCTTACACTATTTAAAGAGTGCACGTGGTAACTTCGATAAAGCTGCTGGAGCACTGTGGGAACATCATTCCAAACGAACTGTCAGAAAGCTAACATCCAAGGGGCAAGCTCCGATCTCGTCTTTGGTATCAATTAAAATACAAGCCGTAACTGCAATTCTACATCCTGTGATAAGATTGTCACCTACTGCAGTGAATATAAACCGTAGTTTCTAATAAATGCTAAAGTGTTCGAAATAGTAAAATAAATTTGTCTATTGCATCTCCCGTAATGCGATACGTGATGCGTATAAACTTTAGGTTCATCCACTACTGATGTTTTGTAACAATTTTTGTTATTTTAAAGAAGAGTTATTGTATTTTTTCTTCTTAAAACTGATTTATTTTTATAACCCCTTCTGCTCTAGCTAGCTTAGTGGTAAGCTTAATTTTTTAGTGCTAAAATACAGGGATTAGATACCTTCGGTGGACACACTTAGTAACAAACAGTTTATAAACGTTGAAAAATGTTGTATATTAAATGTACTACTAAAATATGTTACTCAAAACACTGTGTTTTCAGAAACATGGTTATTTAAATATTGCATCTTGTGTACTTATAAATAACCCCGATGTTGTGTGTTGTATAGTTACATATAATCCAGATGTTGTGTGTTGTATGGTCACTGATAACCCAAATGTTGTATGTTATGTCATATAGTTATTGATAACTGAAATGTTGTGTAGTCACTTATAACCCAGATGTTTATGTTGTGTAGTTACTAATAACCAAAATGTTGCATGTTGTGTAATATAGTTACTGATAACTGAAATGTTGTATAGTTACTTATAACCCAGATGTTTATGTTGTGTAGTTACTTATAACTCAAATATTGTATGTTGTATAGTTACTGACAACCCAAATGTTGTATGTTGTGTAATATAGTTACTGATAACTGAAATGCTGTATAGTTATTTATAATCCAGATGTTTATATTGTACAGTTAATTATAACACAGATGTTTGTGTTCTAGTTACCGATACCCGAGATTCTGTATGTTGTGTAGTATAGTTACTGATAACTGAAATTTTGTTTAGTTACTTATAACCCAGATGTTTCTGTTGTGTAGGTATTGACAACCCAGATGTTGCATGTTGTGTAATATAGTTACTGGTAACTGAAATGTTTTATGGTTACTTATAACCCGGATGTTGCATGTTGTGTAATATAGTTACTGGTAACTGAAATGTTTTATGGTTACTTATAACCCGGATGTTGCATGTTGTGTAGTTACTTATAACCCAGATGCTTATGTTGTATTGTTACTGAGAACCCATATGATGCATGTTCTGTAGTTACTGAGAACCCAAGTGATACATGTTCTATAGTTACTAAGGGCCCAGATGAAGCATGTTCTGTAGTGTCTGATAATCAATTGCGCAAGATAGAACAAGTCATCATAATTCACTTATATCTCTCCAATAACAACGTTCTATCACGACAGGTTTTTAATTGTTTAATAAAATCGTAGCTAGGTAACTCTTTCATAATCCTAACTATGTAACTCTCACATAACCATAACTAGGTAACTCTCCCATAATCTTAACGATGTAACTCTCATATAATCATAACTACTTAAATCTCACGTAATAGTTACTAGATAACTGTGACATAATCGTAACTAGGTAACTCTCACGTAATTGTAACTAGGTAATTCTTACTTGAAAGATTATTCTGAAACCTGTTTTAATTTATTTGTTTCTTTTTTCTGATTCCAATAAAATCGGTTTTGAGAATATAATCTACTATATCAAGCAAGTTTTTATTTATGAACCATATATAAAGATTTGTAGGACTATGTTTTGTATTAAACGATAGGCGCTGTGATTAAGTGACTTTTACTTTGTTTCCAGGTGAATGCTAGATGTTAATTTGTAGTATTTTTTCTAGTTTGTGATAGCGGCGCTGTCGTTAGCACTGAGCTGGGAGATTCGAAACGATGTTCTTCGTGGTTATCCTTGCATTCGGAGACTGAACCAGCTGTACTGTCCAACACCAGGAAACAGTTATCCCAAGTAAGTAGAGCTCATTGTACGTCCTCGTAAATGGTAAATTTGACAAATACAGTGGAAGCAGGTCTTCCCTCAGTATCGTACTGTAGAATAAACATCGTCCCAAGACACCAGATTGTGCGGTTTTTAATGTTTATGAGCCTCTTAGTGAGATTAGTGGAGCTAACGGCTTAACTCGCTTAAGTGATAACAGCTGATTAACTGCTTAACCCACTCATTTTCTTGAATCATAACGTCGGGAATAACTGCTTGGTTCACTCATCTCCCCGAATGATAACAATGTAGTAAACTGGTTATCTCACTCATCTCCCTGAACGATAACAATGAAGTAAACTGGTTAACTCACTCGTCTTCTTGAATGATAACAATGTAGTAAACTGGTTAACTCACTCATCTCCCTGAACGATAACAATGAAGTAAACTGGTTAACTCACTCGTCTTCTTGAATGATAACAATGTAGTAAACTGGTTAACTCACTCGTCTTCTTGAATGATAACAATGTAGTAAACTGGTTAACTCACTCATCTCCCTGAACGATAACAATGAAGTAAACTGGTTAACTCACTCGTCTTCTTGAATGATAACAATGTAGTAAACTGGTTATCTCACTCATCTTCCTGAACGATAACAATGAAGTAAACTGGTTAACTCACTCGTCTTCTTGAATGATAACAATGTAGTAAACTGGTTAACTCACTCGTTTTCCTGAACGATAACAATGTAATAAACCAGTTAACTCACTCCTCTTCCTGAAAGATAAGAGTGTAGAAAACCGGTTAATTCACGGAATTACAACGTTAAAATCAGGGGATAGATTTCCCTCGGTGGGCTCAGCAGACAGCCCGATGTGACTTTGTTATAAGAAAGCACACTCATATAACACTGACTTATTATATAGGGATATAACAAAGGAAGGTATAAAGCACACGACAGTTTTCAATTAAAAATAAAATAAAAATGCGGTGTTAATATTTCCGGGTAAAAGAGATGATTTACAAAATATTTGATTGTTTTAGTTACACCATTAAAAATAGTTCTTGATGTCCTAGCTAAACGTCACCATGATAGTTTTTGTCGAATTAAATGAAAATTAAATAAATAAAACATACCAATTATCACCTAACAAGGTGGTCTTCGAGCAGAGACAAAATTGGTGTCTGGTTATGAGGAAACACTTTGAACAATTATCAGTAGCTAATTTTTATTTCTTACTGTTTACATCAGAAAATGAGAAAAAATTCTACCTAATATATTTTTATTGATGGCTAAAAGTAAACTATTAAAATATCCTTTTATACTGGCTATAAATGTGAGGTTATAAATAAAATAAATTAACAAAAATTGTACAGACGTTTTTTTTCATATATTATTCGAGTGAAAATAATATATAGTGTAACCTTCCAATTGCAATACTAAGTGTTTTTCATCAAGCTAAACCTGGTTAGTGTAGGCTTAACTGGACTTGTAAGCATAAAGGAAATTTCGTAGACGAAAAGTAATATGATATATTTGATTGGACCGGGCATGGCCAGGCTGTTAGGACGCTCGACTCCTAATCTAAGGGTCATAGGTTCAAATCCCTGCCACACCCAGCATGTTCGCCCTTTGAGCCGTGAGGACGCTATAATGTGACGGTCACTCCCAATATTCGTTGGTAAAAGAGTAGCCCAAGAGTTGGCGGTGGGTGGTGATGCCTAGCTGCTAAATTAGGGACGGCTAGCGCAGATAGCTCTCGCGTAGCTTTGCGCGAAATTCAAAAACAAACAAACCTTCTCTCATCAAATTGTGCCAGCAATGAAGTTGACGCGAAACAAACCATCAAATGTTGTTTGAAAAACTGTCTGTGCATTTATTTAATTAAAACTAAATTAACTCTAAAAGAATGTTTAAATGAAAGTCTAAACTAACGAAAAATGAGAATGAAAATCTTTAGAAGTGAAGTCAGTGGGAAAGTTTGTCATTTCTGAATCAAAGAAAACAAAAACATTAAAATAATAAAATATTACTTCATTATAAAAATAAGAGTTAAATATTTGATAGCACAAGCTAAACAAACTTTAATTATAGTAACTAATTCTTGTATGATTATTGGTTAAAAAAGACACCTGTGGTAAACTTATCTATATTTATATTAACCCTGGAACTACCAACTAGGTCCAAAATGACTCCTTTTAGAGAAACAAACAAAACGATCAAAATACTATTATAAATACAATAATATATTTATTTATAACTGTGTTAATTTCATCCTTTATTCAGTTACTGTAATGTACTAATTGAGTACTAGGTTCACTGGACGTAAATGGTAAAACGAATTACGTCTTTCTGGAAGTTTCAGGGTTGAATATACGACACTATTTATTCGGGAAATTAATTTTCAATTTCTTCTTCAGCCGAAGCTTATATTAATTGATATCGGTTTCATAAAATATTCTATTTGTTTGAAATCAACAATTTTATTTTAATAATTACATTATTATAATTTTTAACCATAAACCAGACTCCCAAGTTTCTGATTAAAATTAATCTTCTATGAAGGGATATAACTTAAAAATTGAAACGACTCTCCGAACTTCAATAGGACTAACGTAACCTACTTTTTGCTGTCCCTCTAGTGCTAATACTACACAGAAAAATGAAAGAGGCAGGACTAAACGAGAGCAGAAACATGAAAGGTGAGACTATTTATCCATCTGTGCATGGCAGCTCAGATTAAGTAGATGCAAGTTGATGGCTGTTATCGCTTTGCTTATCCTCTCTTTGCTAAACATATAACCAGAGGCTTATACATCGAAACTAAAACCAAATCTAAAACGATTTACTTAAAAATTCTGTCTTAATTGAAAGATGAATTAACCTGATTTACTTTCGATAGAAAAGCATTGAAGGTACTTCAGCCAATGAATCAAATAATTTTTTAATCTCATAAAATGTAAACATTTCGCTAAGTAAAACAAGTCCTTTTCCTTCAATACTGAAAGACTTGTCTACTAAACATTCTCCTGTTTTTCAGTGAAACTCAGGTACATAATTACACGTAAGTTGGAGCTGTTGATTTTTATAGACTCTTAGAGACAAAACTAAACACCCATTAAAAAAAAAAAAACAAGTTTAATAGTCGAATTATTTTACCCCTATCGGATGTGTGGAATACCAAAGAAACTGAGCTGTCTATTAAAGGCACAAGTGGCCCCTGTCTAGTATATTAGGTATCTCTCAACTATTTAACAGTGTTTGTGACAAGAAATATATCACAGATGTTATATTTGCCTCTGTCACAGCTGCATGAACAACTTGTTTTACACGTCATCGAGGACATGTTTATTATCGGAACATTTACACCAAAAATACAGTGGTGATATCTTGTTGAACTTGGTAATGTAGCCAGTATAAACTTAGGTCTTCCAGGATTTAAGTGCATAAGATGTGAATTGACATCTGAAGTCTTTAAACGAGCCCGACCACTGTCCATCTATCCTTCCCAAAATGTAGGTGTATTATTGTACCAACTTGATGCACAGTAAGTAACCCGTATAAATTAAACAATACAGGTCAAAATCTATATACGACACAACCTGCTTTGTAAATGGAACAGTCACGTCTCTTTGGTAACGTCACAGGAAGCAATCCAATCATTCTACTTCAGGTCCTTGGTTGAAAATATGACCTACATATGTACGTGTTTTGGCTATTAGACAAACTTTAACTACAAGATTTCATAAAGAACACAACAATTTAATTTATGTTACCTCTATACTATAATAAACAGTGACAACAAATAAATATCTGTGTTGTGTAATATTTATGGATGATATTTTTGTCTTGGAACACTGTGTAGCATGACACAGAGGACCTTCCCATTTGTTGTGTTTCAAATTCGATTTTAAAACCGAATTTTAAGTGGTATCATTCTATTCTAAAGGAATTGTTTGGTGTAAAAATGTGTCCTATTGCAACAGAAAGTTAACCCTAACGCTGATATATCTTCAACATTTATCCCTTGAATCATCTAACTTGTTCTTACACCTTCACTAACGAACCCCGCGATAGCTCAGCATTAAGTCTAAGAGCTTATAGCGTTAAAAAATCGAGTTTAAATACTCGCAGTGGCCACAGCACAAATAGCCCATTGTGTAGCTTTGCGCTTAACAAGCAAATTAGCTTATGCGCTTTCTTGTTACAATGTCTGACATAGAGAACTAATGAAAACAACTGAATAAAAAACATACATGGGTAACCCTAGCAGTAATTAATAGGATTAATATGAGTATCAACGGCGTTTTATATTTTTGTATGACTGATACAGTAGCAGCGGCTATATTTCTAAAAGATAATAGATATACAAGGAATTTGATGTATAAACATGTTTAAACATATAGTCATGTAAACATTTTTAGTGTTAGCATATAACAATGTATTCGTGAGCTTCTGAAACACATTACACACTTAAATAAAATCGAAAATATTTTTAAAATATTATTTCACACAGAAATACACACAGAAATAATCATTACTTTCGATAAGTTTCACTAGAAAAAAATACCTCCAAAATGATTTAAATAGACACGATAGAATTATTTATTTCTGAGTTCATACATGATATATATACATGATTCTTTCCGTAGTGAAAAAATCGAAAACTTTATTGACGAAAATAAATCCCTAATTAAAAGAATGTTTGGAGAATATGAAAAGTTTGCAGAAGACTCCCACAATCCCCCTTTTTCGACCTACGATGGACATAAAATCCCTACGCGATCCCATCGAGGTCCCAGATCTACCTACGGCGCGACCCCTAACAAGTAAGTTATTATTATATCAGTTTATTTACTTATAAAATTGTAGTTTGTCATAGCAATAGTTCATTGGTAGATATTCATAGGTCAGGCAAACAAATAAGAAAGAAATATTTATAATCTATTACGGTTTCGTAGAAATTAAATATATTTTTGCATGAATTGGAAAGAAATATATTTAGTTATTTAAATAAAATTTAAAATTAAATTAAATAAAGAATGAAATTTAAATATATTTATGCATTAATTGTAAGGAAATATGTTTAGTTATTTAAATAAAATTTAAAAATAAATTAAATAAAGAATAAAACAATGGATAAAGTGAAACAAATCTTGGCCTTGGATAAATGACATTAAAGTTTGTTACACATAAGTTGAGAAAATTATTTATCAGATTGAGAATGTACAGCAAAACGAAAAAATTATCATTAACAGAATTTGAGAAATTACAGAACTATTCGTCATGATTAGGGAGTCGAGGCTGATATGCCTACTTTCTAGCCTAATAACTTTGTACGTCATTGAACGTAAATTTTTTAGAAGCTCGTAGTCTAAATAATAGTAGAAAAAATAAGTAAATAAAGTATGGTTGTACGGGAAATTTTAAAGTATTATAAATTATACTAATCATAATTATATCTGAAATTGTGTATAAAGCTTATAATTGTTGCAGTATTCATAGTGTTCAGACTTCATTGAAAAAAAAATGACAAAATGTGTACATTTGCTAAAACAAATTATTTATTTATTTTTTCGTGGGAATACAGGGAAAGTGTTTTGATTGTGTTGTTCAGTGACACGAAACACATTCCATCACATTCAATTTACATATCTCAAAATTTTCGTAAATGTTACTGAAATAAACTGTAATTTTTTTGTGTTCAAAGTGGAAACATTTATTGGAAAACATAATAATGTTTTAAGATAACTCTACGTACAGTACAAGTGAAAGTTGTGTTTTTGTTGTGAGTAGAGTACCTTTAATTAAAAGTGTGTTCTGTGATAAAGAAATAATTGTTGTACATACCATAGGTATTTTTATAATTGTCTGAATCTTAAATACCCAAATTGTGAAATTCTTTATGTATTTTTGTTTTTGGCGCCATTCTAAAACATGAAGCAAGAATTTTGGTTACATACATAGAAACTTACATACACGCTACGTCTATTATACAAATATAAGTTTTAATTTTCCTCTCGAAATATTATCTCGAATTCTTATTACATGTGTATTGCCACTTTAACATATTTCAGATGTTTTATATATTTTTAACTTCTCTTTCTTCCAGTACATTATAATTATTTTATGACCTTTAAAGTAACCTGAAAAGTCACCAACGAATATTTTTTGTAGAGTTGACGCCTGCGAATCTACGGTAGAAATTGTGACCCCGTACTGGGCTTCAAATAGTGCTGGAAAAATTAGGGCTATTATTAACACGAAACATTTACAACAGGCTATACAACAAGAAGTATGTCAGTAAGTATTAACTACGTTAAACGAATATAATCTGCATGTAATGTTCCACTTTGGGAAACAGTGAAGAAGAATGGTTGAATAACTTCTAAATTGGAAAATCAGTTACTTAGATTTAATGACTTCTTCTTTAGGAAGGGAACGAGAAAGACGAATATTAGGATAGTATAATATATATATAAGTATAAGATTGGTTAGAATAATATATATATTTATGTATCTGTATAGAGATTGGTCGGAATAATATATATATTTATGTATCTGTATAAACATTGGTTGCTATAATATAATATGTAGAAAGAATGGTCAGCATAGTATATATATTTAATCATCTGTATAAAGACTGATGAGTATAATGTATAAATTTACTTAAATATTTGTATGAAGATTGATTAGTATAATATATGTATATAAGTACCTGTATAAAGATTGGTTAGTATAATATAAATATTTAAGTATTTGTATAAAGGCTGATTAGTATAATATATAATTATATTTACATATCTGTGTGAAGAATGGCTAGTATAATTCATACATATCAGTATCTCTATAAAGATTGGTTAGTATAATATAGATATATATATGTATCTGTATGAACATTGGTAAGTATAATATATATATTGAAGTATTTATATAAATATTGATCAGTGTAATATATATATTTAAGTATCTGTATAAAGACTGATCAGTATAATATATAATTACATTTGAATATTTGTTTGAATACTGGTTAGTATATTATATATATATATATAAGTATATGTAAAAAGATTGGTTTGTATAATATATATATTCAAGTATCTGCATAAAGACAGATTAGTGTAATTTTTAAATATATTTAAATATCCGTTTGAAGATTAGCTATTATGATAAATATATATAAAAGTATCTGTAAAAAGACTGGTTAGTATAATATATATATTTACGTAGCTGTATAAAGATTGGTTACAATAATATATATATTTATGTGTTTGTATAAAGATTGGTTAGAATAATATATATATTTATGTGTTTGTATAAAGATTGGTTACTATAATATATATATTTATGTGTTTGTATAAAGATTGGTTACTATAATATATATATTTATGTGTTTGTATAAAGATTGGTTACTATAATATATATATTTATGTGTTTGTATAAAGATTGGTTACTATAATATATATATTTATGTGTTTGTATAAAGATTGGTTACTATAATATATATATTTATGTGTTTGTATAAAGATTGGTTAGAATGATATATATATTTATGTGTTTGTATAAAGATTGGTTACTATAATATAATATGTATAAGAAATGGTCAGCATTATATATATATTTAATCATCTGTATAGAGACTGATTAGTATAATGTATAAATTTATTTAAATATCTGTTTGAAGATTGATTAGTATAATATATGTACAGTCATATGAAAAAGTTAGGACACCCTATGAAAGCCTGTGTATTTTCTAACATTTTTGGATATATAGATATTTAATCTCAATTTCGACA
The DNA here is from genome assembly GCF_004210375.1 of Tachypleus tridentatus. Taxonomy (NCBI): domain Eukaryota; kingdom Metazoa; phylum Arthropoda; class Merostomata; order Xiphosura; family Limulidae; genus Tachypleus; species Tachypleus tridentatus. The sequence goes on from NC_134830.1 coordinate 49,315,851, forward strand.
ATACTGAGAGATTATAGGAATATAACTAAACAATTAAAACTGAAGAAAAGACTTTTTAAGATCTTCTGTAAATGTAATTATACAAAAATGCATATTCTAACTGAGGAAAAGTTAGGACACCCTATCCTCTAATAACTAGTGTTACACCCTTTGGCTGAAATAACTGCAGTGAGACGCTTCTTGAAGCCATCTACCAGTCTCTGACATCGGTCTGAAGAAAACTTGCCCCACTCCTCAATACAGAATTCTTTCAGCTGTGAGATGTTTGAGGGGTTTCTTGCATGTACAACCTGTTTCAAGTCACCCCACATCATCTCAATGAGATTAAGATCTGGGCTTTGGCTCGGCCATTCCAGGACTCTCCATTTCTTAGCTTTCAGCCAGTCTTTGGTGGATTTACTGCTATGTTTTGGGTCATTGTCGTGTTGCAGGGTCCAGTTCCGCTACAACTTCAATTTTTGTACAGATGGTCTCACATGATCCTCAAGCATCCTCTGATACACAGTAGAACTCATGGTGGATTCTATGATTGTGAGCAGTCCAGGTCCTGCTGCAGCAAAGCAGCCCCGAACCATGACACTTCCACCTCCATGCTTCACAGTTGGTATGAGGTTCTTTTCCTGGGATGCTGTATTTGGTTTATGCCAAACATGTCCTCTGTTTTGGTGTCCAAATAATTCAATTTTGGACTCATTTGTCCAAAGAACATTATTCCAGAGGTCCTGGTCTTTGTCTACATTCTATCTGGCAATCTTCAGTCTGGTTTTGATGTTTCTCTTAGAGAGCAAAGGTTTCCTCCTTACACACCTTCCATGCAAGTTAAACTTGTGCAGCCACTTTCTGATTGTAGAGGCATGAACTTTTACATCAACAGTAGCCAGAGCCTGCTGTAGGTCCCGTGATGACATGTTAGGGTGTTTGGAGATCTCTTTTAGCATCTTATGGTCTACTCTCGGGGTAAACTTGCTTGGACGACCAGACCTAGGCATGTTGGCAGTTGTTTTGAAAGCCCTCCACTTGTTGACTATTTTTCAGACAGTGGAATGGCTGATTTCAAAAACTTTTGGAATCTTTTTAAATCTCTTACCAGACTCATAAGCTGCTACAATTTTCTTTCTGAAGGCCTCAGACAGCTCTTTTGTTCTCACCATGGTGCTCACTGTCACTTCAACAGTCAGGAGCACATCAAACTAAATGTTTGAGGTTAAAATAGGACACGTCTCATTCAGAATGCTGAGTAACGATCTTCTAATGATGTGCACCTATTGTGATGCACCTGTGTGTGAGTTGAGCCATTTTAAGTGGGAATAAATGTGGGGGTGTTCTAACTCTTTCCTCAGTTAGAATATGCATTTTTGTATAATTATATTTACAGATCTTGAAAAGTCTTTTCATCAGTTTTAATTATTTAGTTATATTCCTATAATCTCTCAGTATTTTTAAAATTGAGATTAAATATCTATATATCCAAAAATGTTACAAAAATACACAGGCTTTCACAGGGTGTCCTAACTTTTTCACATGACTGTATTTAGGTATTTGTATAAACATTGATTAGCATAATATATAAATATACTTAAGTATGTGTTTGAAGAATTTTTAGTATAATATATATAAGTATATGCATAAATAATGGTTAGAAAATATGTGTATTTAAGAATCACTTTGAAGATTGGTTAGTGTAATATATATAGAAAGATTTGTATAAAGATTGGTAGGTATAATATATACATTTAAGCATCTGTATAAAGACTGATTAGTATAATATGTAAATATGTTTCAATATCTGTTTGACCATCATTGGTTAGTATGATATATATATATATCTAAGTATCTGTCTAAACACTTATTAGTATAATATATAAATACATTTAAATATGTGTTTGTAAATTGGTTATTATAATATATATAAGAATCTGTATAAAGATTGGTCAGTATAATATATATAATTAAGTATCTCTATAAAGACTGATTAGTATAATATATATTTTGTTACCTGTTTGGCCCGGCATGGCCAAGCGTGTTAAGGCGTGCGACTCGTAATCTGAGGGTCGCTGGTTAGCATCCCCGTCGCGCCAAACATGCTCGCCCTTTCAGCCATGGGGGTGTTATAATGTGATGGTCAATCCCACTATTCGTTGGTAAAAGAGTAGCTCAAAAGTTGGCAGTGGGTGGTGATGACTAGCTGCCTTCCCTCTAGTCTTACACTGCTAAATTAGGGACGGCGAGCACAGATAGCCCTCGAGTAGCTTTGTGCGAAATTCAAAACACACACGTTTTCTGTTTGAAAATTGGTCAATATGATATATATATATATATAAGTATCTTTATAAAGACTGATTAATATATAAAGATATTTAAATATCTGTTTGAAGATTGGGTAGTATAATATATATAAGTATCTGCATAAAGTTGGGTTATTATAATATGTATACTTAAGTATCTGTATAAAGATTGGTTAGTATATTACATATATTTAAGTATTTGTATAAAGGGTGATGAGTATAATATATAAATTTATTTAAATATCTGTATGAAGACTGGTTAATATAATATATATATATAAGTATCGTTATAAATACTGATTATTATAATATATAAATATATTTAAATACCTGTGTAAAGATTGGTTTGTATAATATATATGTACATTTAAATATATGTTTGAAGATTGGTTTGTATAATATATATGTATATTTAAATATCTGTTTGAAGATTGGTTTGTATGATATATATGTACATTTAAATATCTGTTTGAAGATTGGTTTGTATAATATATATATTTAAGTATCTATTTGAAGATTGGTTAGTATAATATATATATATATATATGTTAGAGTTTACATAGACTGATTAGTATAATATATAAATATATTTAAATATCTCTTTGAAGATTGGTAATTATAACATATACATGTTCAACTATATCTATAGAGAGTGATTAGTATAATATATAAATATATTTATATACCTGTAAAAGGATTGGTTAGTTTAATATATATATTCAAGTATCTATATAAGGATTGGTTAGTATAATACGTATTTAAATATTTGTATAAAGACTGATTAGTATATTACATAAATATACATAAACATATGTCTGAAGATTCGTTAGTATAACTAATATACTTAAGCATTTGTATAAAGAATGGTTAGTGAAACATATATATTTAAGAATCTGTTTACAGTTGATTAGTGTGATATATATATGAGTATTTGCATAAAGATTAGTAAGTATGATATATATATTTAAGTATCTGTACAAAGACGGATAAGCAAAATATATAAATATATTTGAATATATGCTTGAAGATTGGTTAGTATAATAGATTTATATATAAGTACCTGTATAAAGTTTGGTTAGTATAACATTTATATTTAAGTATCTGTAAAAAGATTGTTTAGTATAATATATATATTTAAATATATGTATAAAGTTGGGTAGTATAATAAATATTTTGTATCTGTATAAAAACTTATTAGTATAATATATAAATATATTTAAATATCTATTTTGAAGAGTGGTCAGTATAATATATATACTTAAATATCTCTATAAAGACTGATTAGTATAATATATACATTTATTTATATATGTGTTTGAAGGGTAGTTAGTATAATATATACATTTATTTATATATGTGTTTGAAGGGTAGTTAGTATAATATATATATGTAAGTATCTGTATAAAGATTTGTTAGTATAATATAGATATATATAAGTGTTTAAAGATTGATTAGTATGATATATATATTTAAATATCTGTATAAAGACAGATTAGTATGATATATAAATATATTTAAATATCTGTATAAAGACAGATTAGTATGATATATAAATATATTTAAATATCTGTTTGAAGATTGTTAGTGTAATATATATATATAAATCTGTATAAAGGTTGGTTATTATAATATTTATATATATATAAGTATCTGTATAATGATTGGTTAGTATGATATATTAAGATGTTTAAATATCTCTTGAATAGTCACACTCAACTTATTATAAAAAGTGGTTTATCGTTTAGTAGATGGTTGATAGTCACATTCTACTTCTATAAAGTAGTTTATCATCTTGTAGATGGTTGATAGTAACACTCAACATATAATATAGAGTAGTTTATCGTTTAGTAGATGATAGATAGTCACACTCTATTTATAATACAAAGTAATTTATCGTTTAGAAGGTTTTTGGTAGTCACACTCATCTAACTATATAAAGTAGTTTATTGTTAAGTAGATGGTTGATAGGTACAGTCTACTTATTATATAAACTAGTTTAACGTTTAGTAGATGGTTGATAGGTACAGTCTACTTATTATATAAACTAGTTTAACGTTTAGTAGATGGTTGATAGGTACAGTCTACATATTATATAAACTAGTTTAACGTTTAGTAGATGGTTGCTAGGTACAGTCTACTTATTATATAAACTAGTTTAACGTTTAGTAGATGGTTGATAGTATCACTCTATCTAATACGTAAAGTAGTTTATCGTTTAGTAGATGATTTAGAATCACACTCATTTTATTATATAAAGTAGTTTTTTGTTTAGTAAATGGTTGATAATCACCCTGTACGTACTGTACAAAGAGTTTATCGTTTAATGGATGGTAAATAGTAACACACTACTTATTATATAAAGTGGGCTATAGTCACACTCTACTTATTATATATAGAGTTTATCGTTTAATGGATGGTAAATAGTAACACACTACTAATTATATAAAGTGGGCTATAGTCACACTCTACTTATTATATATAGAGTTTATCGTTTAATGGATGGTAAATAGTAACACACTACTAATTATATAAAGTGGGCTATAGTCACACTCTACTTATTATATATAGAGTTTATCGTTTAATGGATGGTAAATAGTAACACACTACTTATTATATAAAGTGGGCTATAGTCACACTCTACTTATTATATATAGAGTTTATCGTTTAATGGATGGTAAATAGTAACACACTACTAATTATATAAAGTGGGCTATAGTCACACTCTACTTATTATATATAGAGTTTATCGTTTAATGGATGGTAAATAGTAACACACTACTAATTATATAAAGTGGGCTATAGTCACACTCTACTTATTATATATAGAGTTTATCGTTTAATGGATGGTAAATAGTAACACACTACTTATTATATAAAGTAGCTTTCCTTTAGTAGATGGATGATAGTCACACTCATCATTATGTATAAAGTAGTTTATCGTTTAGTAGATGGTTGATAGTCACTGTACTTATTATATAAAGTAGTTTATCGTTTAGTAGATGGTTGATAGTCACTGTACTTATTATATAAAGTAGTTTATCGTTTAGTAGATAGTATATAGTCACACTCAATTTTTTATATAAAGTAGTTTATCGTTTAGTAGATGTTGATAGTCACTGTACTTATTATATAAAGTAGTTTATCGTTTAGTAGATGGTTGATAGTCACTGTACTTATTATATAAAGTAGTTTATCGTTTAGTAGATGGTTGATAGTAACGCACTACTTATTATGTAACGTAGTTTATTGTTTAGTATATTGTTTATTGTTACACTCAACACATCAGATAAAGCAGTTTATCCTTCAGTAGATTTTTTGATAGTCACACTGTACTTATTATATAAAGTAGTTTATCGTTTAGCAGATAGATAATAGTCAAACTCAACATATTACATAAAATATTTTATCGTTTAGTAGATATTGATAGTCACTGTACTTATTATACAAAGTAGTTTATCGTTTAGTAGATGGTTTATTGTCATACTCATCTGATTGTATGAAGAAGTTTATCGTTTAGTAGATGTTTGATAGTCACATTCAACATATTATATAAATTACGTTATCGTTTAGTAGATGATTGATAGTCACAGTGTAGTTGTTATATAAAGTTGTTTATTGTTAAGTAGATGGTTGATAGTCACTCTTAACATATTATATAAAGTACTTTGTCGTGTAGTTTTTAACTACTTAAAGTTCTGCACTTTTGTTTCAGGTCGCAACATACTAAACGATGTAACAGAGATTGTTCGTGTGAACAGAAGTACAAGTGGCATCGACTTCTATCCTATGACCCTAATGATGATTGTCGGGGGATATTTATGGACTGGTTCCTTTTTCCTTCTTGTTGTGTTTGCAGGTGTATAATCTTTGTCACCAAATGACCCACTCTGAAAAGGTGATAATAGAAGAACTATTTTATTTTAAAACAAAAGAAACTTGATAATAAGCTAAAAAAAACTGAAAACGGTTATATTTGTAGAAAGTGTTAATTTTGAACAGTTGTTTGAAATGTTTTCTTAGGAATGTCTGTGGCGATACTTCGGAGTGTAATCAGTAACTAACGATGTTATAAAATACATCTTCCAACTTCAAAGAGACAACTGTGTACGAAAGCAGAAGTTTCGTATGAATTTTTTAATCTATTTGTCACGTTCGACATCTGGTATTGTTTGGAAGAACTAAGAAACATAAGTCTGCACCAGGAAAGAGAAGCTGAAAAGGTGCGAGACAAACAGATCTGGCACCACCTCTCCTGAGAGATGTAAGAACAGTGTAAATGTATTTGTATACATTGTTTTAAAACCTATTATAAGGTGTTTTTACTTAAATAAGCCGGTTTCAGTTTCTATTGAAGGTCCACTTAGATCCTGCCCGTAGATAAAGAATATCATTACATGCATTATTGTTGCAAGTGTTTGTTTATATAGTTTAGAGCTTGTCTGATGTAACAAAATGCTTTAGTTTAAATCTTTTGTAATAAAACACGCAGAATGTGGATCAAAAATCCATTATCCTTTTTTTGGTTTACACTATTTAAAACTCCAGAGAATCCATTATGTAACACTTCATAGAACGCGATAAACAATAAATTACTTTTACAATTTTTTAAAATAAAATATCAGAGAGATTTTGACAGTAAAGATAGAAAATAAAACGAACTTTACTACCTAAATGATAGTAAAACGTTATTAATAAAATTAATAAATAATAATCATTATTTTTCCATTGCGACTTCGTTATGGATAGTATAATTAGAACTATTTTATTTTTATTTTTTTAATTTTGCGCAAAGCTACACGAGGGCTATCTGCACTATCCGTCCCTAATTTAGCAGTGTAAGACTAGAAGGAAGGCAGCTAGTCATTATTACGCACCGCCAACTCTTGGGCTTTTATTTTACCAACGAATAGTGGGATTGACCGTCACATTATAACGCCCCACGGCTGAAGGAGTGATCATATTTGGTGGTACAGGGATTTGAACCTGCGCCCCTTAGACTGGGAGTCGAGCGCCTTTACCACCTTGCCATGCAGGACTGACTATTTTCATATCGAGCATTACATGTGCTATTAACCCTAACGAAGCCGCAATGTTGATTGCAATGAAAGTTTATAATTATTACATAGAGATAATGAGTCGTTTTTTCCTTACCTCATGCCAACTTTAGTTTTAATTTCAGTACTATGTTTCTTATAATCGGATAACAGTATAAAAACATCTTTAGTAGTGTCTTGCAATTTCACAAGGTTTTGTTTTACTGGCTAAGAGTCTTCATCATGACAGCGCCATAAGATTAGAATATCTGATGATAATATTTTTATTCGAAAGAAGGAAAACAAACAACAAAGCTCGCGACATGTTTACGTTATAACAAACAACAAAACTTGTGACACGTCTATGCGTGAGAAATGCATTGTTGTGAACCTCATAACAATAGTGGCATAAAAAATATTAATAAAGTGCAAGAATATATTTAGAAGGTAAAAAACGGAATACAAATGTTAAAGAATTGACGGAATTCTACAGTTTGAAACACATTAGAAAAAGTAACCCATTACTAATAAAGTAACTGTAAATTATGGTCGTTATATTAGTTTACTTGTGGCCTCTTTCGATCAACATTCATTGTTTTGTTGACACTGCTTATACACAACTAGGAACACTTTTCATACGTTCCTCCTAATAACAATAAGAATGAATTGTTTGATTAGTTCGGTAACCGCGCAGTTAACGATATTTTGGGCCACTAACCTAATAATATACCACGACGTTTGGCAGTTTTAATATACTTAGATTATTCTAAAAACATATATAAAGCTAACAACGAAGAACAATCATTACAATGAGAGTACAATAATTATAAATTTAGGTAATAAAATTAGATATATTGAACAGTTCAACAAATAACGTTCACCAAGATAACTGTAACGAGATAATAATAGTATATTTTTCATCTCCAAAACACACAATTACTGGCACTTAGCAATCAAAAAATACTTGTAAAGATAAGTCATGACTTTTGGTATCCTCTCCGCTAGAGCTGCAACCTCTTCTCCGTACTGACTGGACACTTAATTGTTTGTTTGTTTTTTGAATTTCGCACAAAGCTACTCGAGGGCTATCTGTGCTAGCCGTCCCTAATTTAGTAGTGTAAGACTAGAGGGAAGACAGCTAGTCATCACCACCCACTGCCAACTCTTGGACTACTCTTTTACCAACGAATAGTAGAATTGACCGTCACATTATAACGCCCCCACGGCTGGGAGAACGAGCATGTTTGGCGCGACGGAGATGCGAACCCGCGACCCTCAGATTACGAGTCGCACGCCTTAACGCGCTTTGCCATGCCAGGCCCCTGGACACTTAAATAACACAGCTTCTTGTGACTTAAGAAACGAATCATAAGTTGCTCTAAACAGTGAATGTTGTACAATCAACATTTAATAACATAAGTTAAGAACAGTACTACTATACACTAAGAGACACGTGATGTTAGTGACTAAAGAGCCATACAAGGTTATCAATAGTACTACAATACACTGATAGACATGTGATATCAGTGACTAAACAAATGTACAAGGGTATCAATAGTACTACCATACTCTGACAGACATGTGATGTTAGTGACTAAACAACTATAGGAGGTCATCAACAGAATTGTCATACACTAACACGCACGTGGATAAGTATTAAAACAAAGGTGCACACTCTCAGTATTCACTTAGTATGCATCCAAAATTTTAGGTTTTTAGGCTGTTTCCGTTTGAAAGTGTGGTGGTCACATTTTCTTTTATATGTGTTTTTCTTCAGGTATTATGGTTTAGGAATAAGATTTTTCCCCTGCATTGCCTCATTACCTCCCTTAATAATGTATACAAAGTTGCAGATTTCCTGGAGTTATGTGGTCTGTCACAAACACAGTCCCATAGACAAACCTTTATTAATATTATATATATTTATTTATTTATACCTCTGTATTGGTGTACACATATATAATATCATGTATGCGGTGGTGAAAGAACTGTTAACTTTAATATCTCCTATACACCTGGAGTATAAGAATCACTGATTTTAGATTTTCCTATTACCCTTGTAATATAAAGTTTATTGATTTTAGTACGTCTTACTGCCTTTTTAATATCTCTTACGCCCCGAGTCTCTAGACATCAAGAGATTGTGCATAAATTACTCGAATTACTCGTTACAGAATTGTCATTGCTCAGACAAACGATAAATTTAAGTTAGTTCAGATTAAATTAGGTAAAATAATAATAATAATATAATAAAATGTTTCATAATGAATGCACACGAGCATCACCTGGGCAATGTAATTTGATAACGTAACTTAAGCAGCTCGTAAGACGGGCGAATTACAACTTTTAATAATGTAGACTGCAGTTAAACACGGCTCAAAAGGCAATCATAAGGGAAATAAAACAAAAAAAGTTAATTATAAATACATGTATACTGTTATGAGCTTAAAGCTACTTAGGACGAACGAATGTTGTTTCATTTTACAATGTGAAGTCATTCGAGAAAGAAAAAGTAATTTATGTTTATTTCAATTTTTTGTAGTTACGAGGTCGGTCAAAAATAGATCCCGTTTTGAGTTAAGGTGAATAAAATAACTGATAATATATAAAGTATTATTAAAAATAAACATTTGAAATGTATTTAAGAGGTTTAAGGAATTATACAAAGGAAATATGAGATTCTTGAGACGAGGAAAAGTATTTTTAATCTTAACACGAAAATTATTTTACACAAGGAATACTCAAAATAAATACCCAGTATATTCATGGACAAATCTTTATTTAATTTAATTTAATTAAAATTTCCTTATCATAAAATATGATATTTTGTATATAAAGATTTATACCTTATAACTGAAAGACTGCCAAATTTTGTGAAGATAACAACACTATATTGAGAGTTAGAAGTATTAAATTAAGACCCATTGATTTTAGTATCTCATATCAACCTTGCAACATAAGACTCATAGATTTTCGTATTTTCTAGTACCCTTGCAACATATTGATTTTAACATCTTCTATTGACCTAACAATATAACACCCATCGATTTTAGTATCTGCTATTACCCTTATAATATAATACTTTGTGTTTTAGACTCGTGATATATTAACTGTCTATCTTAGCGCCACCTATTGTCATTATTCAGTAACGATAATTTTCTGTTGCTTCTTTACAAAGCAACTTCTGTGTCGAGGTGACCTGCGATACTTAGATATTTTGTTGGGATACCGTGTTTCAGCGGTTACGTTCTCAGGCAAACGTAAAAGAAACGTGATCTGTACAACAAAACCTTCATACACTTACCAGTGTTTTTTGTTGTTGTTTCCAGAAGACAAATGAATCGATCTGTTCTGACACTGAACAAGAACGATAAGCAATTTACTTCTATCACTAGTCGTCTACATATATAAAAAGGAAACATTCAGCAGGTAGGAAGTAGAGAACAAATACCTGCTTGAATAGCTCGTTCACCAACGTTGTTGCTCCATTGTTAAGGTTTTGTTGTTTGATTTCTACTGCTATATTGCGAAAATTACTAAACGTAATCTAAACTGCTGCTTTCGAGTTCCGTGTAAATCGCTATACTAGTTTGCACAAACACACAAACATTGATGTAAGGGACTAGTTTCCCCTTCGCAACGGAAACAACGAACTATATACATAACGTGACTTTTTAAATTAAACAACAGCTTGCCAAGAGAGTGCGCTTCCCTTGTCGGAACAGTAAGATGTATAATTCTAAATGTTGTAAAATCAAACTGAACAGCAAGAAAGTGCTATTAATAACAAGGTATTTTTACATTTTTATTCTATAACTAAACATAATCTAGTTTTAACAAAACTTAAACACTATTGTAGGTTTGCTGTAAGTTAGGTTTGTAGAAAAGAGGCTTTATAATATAACACCTTACTCACCGGTAGCATCACAATATAAAACTGATAATATAACGCCTTACTCACCAGTAGCTTTATAATATAAAACCAATACTATAAAACCTTACTAACCTATAGTTTTATAATGGAAAACTAATAGCATAACACCTTACTCACCCGTAACTTTACAACACAAAACTGATAATATAACACGTCACTCACCAATAGCTTTATAATTTAAAACTGATAGTAAAACACGTTACTCACGCGTATCTTTATAATATAAAAGTGATAGTATAAAATCTTAATCGCTTGTAGCTTTGTAATGTTAAACTAAAACTATAACACCTTACTCACCCGTAGCTTTATAATATAAAACTGATAATATAACACATTACTCAATTATAGCTTTATAATATAAAACCGATACTATAAAATCTTACTCACCATTAGCTTAATAATATAACTCTGCTAGTATAACATCTTATTCATCAGTAAATTTATAATATAAAACGGAGAGTATCAAATCTTACTCATAAAAAGCTTTATAATATAAAACTGATAGCATAACATCTTACTAGGCTGTAACTTTATGATATAAAACTAGTAGTATAGCTTCTTACTCACCTGTAACTTGATAATATAAAACTGATAGCATAACATCTTACTAGGCTGTAACTTTATGATATAAAACTAGTAGTATAGCTTCTTACTCAACTGTAACTTGATAATATAAAACTGATAGTATAACATCTTACTCACCAGCAGCTTCATAATATAAAACGGATAGTATAACATCTTACTCATACGTAGCTTTATAATATAAAACTGACAGTATAAGAACATACACAACTGTAACTTTATAATATAAGACTGGTAGTATAACATCTTACTCGCCAGTAGCTTCATAATATAAAAGTGATAGTATAGCGTCTCTCTCACCCGCAGCATTATAATATAAAACTGATAGTAATATAACATACACAACTGTAACTTTATAATATAAGGCTGATAGTATAACATCTTGCTCACCAGTAGCTTTTTAATATAAAACAGATAGTATAACATCAAACTCACCTGAAACTTTGTAATATAAAACTGATAGTAATATAACATACACAACTGTAACTTTGTAACATTGTTTGTTTGTTTGTCTTGGAATTTCGCACAAAGCTACTCGACGACTATCTGTGCTAGCCGTCCCTAATTTAGCAGTGTAAGACTAGAGGGAAGGCAACTAGATCATCACCACCAACCGCCAACTCTTGGGCTACACTTTTACCAACGAATAGTGGGATTGACCGTCACATTATAACGTCCCCACGGCTAGGAGGGCGAGCATGTTTGGCGCGACGCGGGCGCGAACTCGCGACCCTCGGATTACGCGTCTCACGCCTTACGCGCTTGGCCATGCCAGGCCCCTTTATAATATAAGGCTGATAGTATAACATCTTACTAACCAGTAGCTTTTTAATATAAAACAGATAGTATAACATCTAACTCACCTGAAACTTTGTAATATAAAACTGATAGTAATATAACATACACAATTGTAACTTTATAATATAAGGCTGATAGTATAACATCTTACTAACCAGTAGCTTTTTAATATAAAACAGATTGTATAACATCTAATTCACCTGAAACTTCATAATATAACATGTTAGTCACTAGTAGCTTTATAACATAAAATTGATAGTATAATACGTTGCTCACCGGTAACATTATAATATAGAACTGATAGAATAACATTTTACTCACCTGTTGCTTTCTAATATAAAACTGATAGTCTTATTCAACTCTAGCTTTTTATACAAAACTGACAGCATAACATCTTATCCACCTGTAACGTTATAATATAAAACTGATATTATAACACCTTACTCACCAGTAGCTTTGTAATATGAAACTGATAGCATAACATCTTACTCACCAGTCGCTTTATAAAGTAAAATTGATAGTGTAACACCTTACTCACCTTTCGTTTTGTAATATAAAACTGATAGTATAACACCTTACTCACCAGTAGTATTGTAATGTGAAACTGATAGTATAACACCTTACTCACCAGTAGTATTATAATATGAAACTGATAATATAAAATCTTTTTCACCCTTAGCTTTATAATATAAAATTGATAGTATAACACCTTACTCACCGGTAGCATTATAATATAGAACTACACTATTGAAGAACAATAATAACAATAAATAGCATCATATAGCAAAGATATTGTATTACTAAAGAACAATATTAAGAGTAAATAACATCATATGAGAAACATATTGCACTGCTAAAGAACAATACTAACAATAAATATCATCACCTGCCAACCATATTGTACTACTAAAGAACCATAATATTAATAGAAAACATCATGTAACAAAGATATTATACTACTGAAGAACTATACTAACAATAAATATCATCATATAAGAAACATATTCTATTACTAAAGAACAATGCTAACAATAAATAACATCATGTAACAAATACATTCTTTTTTCCACAAAAAATTTCGAAAAGTATTCTGTTATTAAAAGGAACAACGACATTAGCAAAATGTTTGCTCAACACAATTGTGAAATGGACTCAGCGTAATACAGTTCAATCATTTTTTTAATAACAGGTAGCCACCTAACGGTGAAATTTTTAACTTCAGTAAAATTCACTTGCTCGTCTCAGTAGCCTTCCGTTCTCAGGCTGGTCGGCTTCTGTATGTCATGATTTATTACTGCTGTCGAAGATTTCGAGGAACGAAAAGTTTCTACTCTATACTGGGTACGTCTTATGTTAAAGTCTATGGTTACTTTCTAATTAATTTTACATCTATTTTTGAATTACGTGATTTCTCCGTCCTTCTCCAAATTGTAGTTTCAAGTTTAGTAAGCACCATATTTATATTTTAAACGTTACGATCTCAAAAAATAATACTGTTTAATTCTCTAAACCTATGGTTAAGTCGTACAATAAATAAAGTTTCTCAGATTTTTAATTTTCTTCATATTTTAAGTTCAAGTTTAGAAGATGAAAATATCATATTAATTTCTTGTTACACAACCGATACTTGATTTGAATCTTGTGCAAAGCTACACAAGGGTTATCTACACTAGGTGTCCTTAATTTAGTAGAGGTGGAAGTCAGGTGATCAATACCACCCACCGTCAACTTTTGTACCGTTACACTAAACTGCCCATCCGGATGAAAAGGCGAACATTTTCGATGTAGCAAAGATCTGAACCCAATGTCTACAGATTGCTGGTCGAGCGTTATTTGTTTGTTTGTTATTGAAGTTCGTGTAAAACTACACGAGGGCTATCTGCGCTAGCAGTCCCTAATTTAGCAGTGTAAGACTAGTGGAAAGGTATCACCACCCACCACCAAGTGTTGGGGTACTCCTTTACCAACGAATAGTGGGATTGACCGTCATATTATAACGTTCCCATGGCTGAAGTGGCGAGCATGTTTGGTGTGACGGGAATTCAAACACGCAACCTATAGATTACGAGTCGAGCGTCCTAACCACCTGGCCATGTTGGTCGTATTGTGTAATGTATAGATGTATTGTTGTGTATCCTATGTAACGTGGAATATATTAGGTAACATATTGTTTATAATGTAGACGTTCTATTGTGTACTCTATGTGTTATATTGAATAGCCTAGTTATACGCAGATCTTAATTTATGATATAACACCTAATTGTACGATATAACGTATATATGTGATTTAATTTGTATTTGTAGATTATAACGTACATGATTCAGTTTGTAAATGTACACAATGTACGTTTTCCCTGACTCACTTTATATGTACACAAATTACACATTGGACCTAAAAACACAAGCTTAAAATAGCTAAAAGAAAACTCAAAACCCATAATTATATTTAAATCACCAACGCAATATTCTAGGAGGGAAGAGTTTGACGTCACATTGATTGTATTCGTTTACAAGAGAATGGAGAAGTGAACATTTAGAACCGAATCGTGTTCCAACATTACAATTGTAATTACTGTAATAATATTCCTTTCACTTTACAGTTCGAAATTTCTGCTACGTATTAGTTTCCACACTATTAAAATCTTCAAACGTGATACCTGTTTTTCAGGCTAAATGTTGCATCTTGAGATGTTTGTGATTATCCAAGTCCTCAGGGCTGTTCGTAACGAACGTTTCGGTAAAAAAATTTTTGATTACTAACAGTGAGCGTCATGTTTAATACCGTATTATGATTTCTAGTTCTAATATTTCATTCTATCCGAACTAGCAACACGACGCCATCTATCAGTGTGATATATAATAAACAAACATTTTAATATTTAATTAGAGATTGTATTAAGATTAATTGTTCTGTTGTGCAGAATATTCTCATCTTCATGTTTTATATTAACGTGTGCTGTAAAATTTCATCTCATTGTCAAAGGTAATTACTAGAAACTGCTCGGTTAATTATAATGTAATTTAGATGTTTATGTTAGAGTGCTTGCAACACTTTATCACGAACAGTTCTTTGTGTGTTTTTTTCGTTCCAGGTATACGAGAGTAACGTGCTCCTCGAAGCCCTCCCGATGACAAAACTTGCAACAATTATTAAACTGGTAGGTCGTTTTTATTTCGTTACGTTAGTTTTCAAACACTCCAACAGGTCTAGTAAGTTCTGGTGGTGCATTTATTATTCATGTCTTCTTCTTGTCTGACACCTGTTTTTATTTAAGTTTAAATATTTATAACAAATATCCAGATGATGCGATGAAATTCATGGGGAGGGGAGCAGGCCAGCTGCAAAGTTGAGAAAAATCAGGCCGTATATACATCCTCTCTCTCTCTCTTTGTCGGGCCCGGCATGGCCGGGTGGTTAAGGCACTCGACTCGTAATCTGAGAGTCGCGGGCTCAAATCCCCGTCACACCAAACATGCTTGCCCTTTCAGCCATGAGCGCGTTATAATGTGACGGTTAATTCAATTATTCGTTGGTGAAAGAGTAGCCCCAGAGTTGGCGGTGGGTAGTGATGAAAAGCTGCCTTCCCTCTAGTCTTACACTGCTAAATTAGGGACGGCTAGCGCATATAGCCCTCGTGTAGGTTTGAGCGAAATTTAAAAAACAAACTATCTTTGTCTCTTTCTTCACATATAGGTATAGGTTTGGGTTTTTTAAGGGCAAACCGCTATGGAAGAGTGTTTATTCGGTGATGCTAGACCTTTCCAAGCCGTTTATAGGTTTTACTCCTGTAAGTTACACTTGATGGATAGCAAACATGATATTAGAAATAACTAGTAGTTTGTACCATCAGGAAGACATAAAGATTTCGTCTTCCCAAATACAAACAAATGGGAGAATCCGTTACTTCATTACAAATTGGTGTCACAACCCACGGTATCGTATCCTAAACCCCCCATTTGATATTGGTAGGGTTATTTGTATCGTACGTGTCAAACACCACAGACGTCATGAAAGTTAGACAATTAAAATAAATATGTCCTGCATAATCAAGTTGTGCCTCATATCGATTCTGAACACACACACAACCTTCGTTAATTGACGTTTACCAGTTAAATACAGATAAACACTACTGTTATCGTGCTCTATGTGTTAATATCTTAAAATATCATTGTGCTATATGCTGCTGTGTGTGTTAATATCTTAAAATATTATTGTGCACTATACTGCTATGTGTTTTAATATCTTAAAACATTATTGTGCACTATACTGCTCTGTGTTTGAATATCTTGAAACGTTTTGTGCTTCATACTGCTTTGTGTGTTAATATCTTAAAAATTTATTGTGCTCTATACTGTTTTTGTGCATAAATATATTAAAACATTATTGTGCTCTATACTGCGCTATTTTTAATAACTTAAATCCTATTATGCTCTAACTTTTTCATATGTTGATACTATCAGTCAGTGTAATTTTTACACTAATTTTATACGTTATAATAGGTTATAAGACACCATAATCTCCATATATCAAGCTAACACAACTTTGTATCACGTGCTGATTTTATGTATAATAGTTTACACAGTAAGTTCGTGTCTATAGGACAAACGACATAATTTCTATCTTCTAGCTTTCCTTAGTGGTCACCGGTGTGAAGACAACCAATTTAACTGACCACGGGAGTGTTTATTGCCGCACTGAGAGAAATCATGGGTCGTACTTGACATTACAGGATTACCACGATGACACCTGTGCCCGCTGTTACCACTACTTACCAAAGTGGTCTTTTCTTAACGAGTCAACAGCATTTCGGTAAATTTAACTTTCATGTTTATTATACTCTTCCAACAAATAATTGTCGCCTGGTTGCGCGTCGAAGGGCAAATTTTGTTCAATAAACGAAGAAGAGGATGAAACGTACATTTTGAATACAACTTATGGTTCGAAAATTTTTAAATCAAAATCAGGATATAAAAAATTATTTGACAAGAAAACGTAACTAAAGTAATGAAAATAAACGATAATTCAGGTTCAATATTTGTTCGAATTTGTGGTGTAAAAGTTGTTAAGGTGGATGTGTTGTCAAAGTCTTCAGATTGTGAATTAAATGGTTCATGGTTCAAGACCTGACCCTAATAACTAGGTCATGTCCATAAGCTAGTTTAAAGGTTATCTGTAATAACAACTTTTAAAATTGTTATTGAGTTTCAAATATACATTTCAAACAAGTTATTCTTAAATGCAACGACATTAATTGTTTAAAATAACATTCACATAAAATATTAGTAACCATAACAATATTAGTTGTTTAAAATAATATTTATATTAAAATATTGGAAAGCATAACAATACCAGTTGTTCAAAAATTTGACATCAAAATATTGATAACCATAACAATATCAATTGTTTAAAATCACATATCAGTTAAATTATTTGGAACAATAACAATATCAGTTCTTTAAAATAACATTTATATCAAAATATTGGTAATCATAGTAATATTAGTTTTTCAAAATAACACATAAATAAAACTATTTGTAACCATTACGATATCAGTAGTTCAAAATAACATTTACTTAAAAATATTGTTAACCAAAACGATATCAATTGTTTAAACTCGCATATCCATTAGAATGTTTGTAACCATAACAATATCAGTTCTTTAAAATAACATTTACATAAAAATATTGGTGAACATAACGAAATCTCTCATCAAAATAACATTCATATTAAAATATTGGAAACTATAACGATATCAGATGTTCAAAATTAACATTTACATCAAGATATTTTTAAACACAATGATATCATTTGTTCAAAATAACTTTACATTGAAATATTGGTAAGCATGACGATACTAGCAGTTAAAAATAACATTTACAGTAAATTTTTTGATATCATAAGTATATCAATTGTTCAAAATAACAATTGCACCAAAATGTTGATAACCATAACGATATCAATTCTTTAAAATGACATATCCATTAACATATTTACAACGATAACGATATCACCTCGACCCGGCATGGCCAAGCGTGTTAAGGCGTGCTCCTCGTAATCTGAGGGTCGCGGGTTCGCATCCCCGTCGCGCCAAACATGCTCGCCCTTTCAGCCGTGGGGGCGTTATAATGTGACGGTCAATCACACTATTCGTTGGTAAAAGAGTAGCCCAAAGTCGGCGGTGGATGGTGATGACTAGCTGCCTTCCCTCTAGTCTTACACTGCTAAATTAGGGACGGCTAGCACAGATAGCCCTCGAGTAGCTTTGTGCGAAATTCAAAAACAAACAAACAAAACAATATCACTTCTTTAAAATAGCATTTATAGCAAAATATTGGTAATCATAACAATGTCAGTTGTGTAAAATAACACTAAAAATCAAAATATTGGTAACCTTAACGATATCAATTGTTCAAAATAACCTTTACATAAAATATTGGAAAGTATAAGTATATCAGTTGTTCAAAATAACTATTACATCAAAATATTCATAACCCTAACAATATCAACTGCTCAGAATCACATATACATTAATATATTTGCAACCATAAAAATATCAGTTCTTTAAACTAACATTTACATCAAAATATTTCTAACGACAGCGGTATAATTTGTTCAAAAACCATTTACTTTAAAATATTGGTAAGCATAACGATATTAGTTCTTTAAAGCAACATTTACATTGAAACTTTGGTAACCGTAAAGATAACAATTAAAAATAACAATTGCATCAAAATATTGATAACCATAACATTATCAATTGTCTGAAAGCTTATATCAGTTAAAATATTTGCAACCGTAACAATATCAGTTCTTCAAAAGAACATTTAAATCAAAATAATGGAAACCTTAACGACATCATTTGCTCAAAATAACATTTTTGTTAAAATATTATAAGTATAACGATATCAGTTGTTTAAAATAACATTTACATCAAAATATTGGTAATTATAACGATATTACTTGTTTAATGTAACATTTACATCAAAATATTGGTAATTATAACGATATTAGTTGTTGAAAATAACATTTATATAAAAATACTGATAACTGTAACAATATCAGTATTCCAAAATAACATTTACCTCATAATATTAGTAACCATAACGACATCAGTTGTCCAAAATAGCATATACCTCAAAATATTGGCAACCATAATGATATCATTTCTTCAAAACAACTTTTACATTAAAATATTGTTAAGCATAAAGATATCTCTTGATTAAAATAACATTTACATCAAAACATTGGTAACTGTAACGATATGACTTTTTTAAAATAATATTTACATTAAAATATTTGTAACCATAATGATATCAGTTGTTTAATATAACATTTGCATTAAGATATTGGTAACCGTAAAGATAATATTTTTTTCCTAATAACATTTACATTAGAATATTGGTAACCATAACGACATAAATTGTTTAAAATAATGTTTGCATTAAAATTTTCGTAACCGTAAAGATATTATTTTTTGAAAATAACATTAAAATATTTATAACCATAACGATATCATTTGTTCAAAATAACATGAACATCAAAATATTTGTAACCATAACGATATCAATTGCTCAAAATAACCTGTGCATCAAAATATTGGCAACCATAACGATATGAGTTGTTTAAAATAATACTTACATTAAAATATTGGTAATCATAACGATATGAGTTGTTCAAAGTAACATTTACATTAACATTTTGGTAACAATAACGATATTAGTTGTTAAAAACAATATTATATTAAAATATTGATAACCAAATGATATCATTTGTTCAAAAATAACATTTATATTAAAATTTGGTAGCCATAACTATATCAGTTGTTAAAAATAACATTTACATAAAAATGCTGGTAACCATAACGATATCACTTGTCCAGAATTACATTTACATTAAAATACTGGTAATCAAAACGGTGTCAGTTGTTCAAAATAACATTCACATTAAAATATTTTTAACCATAACAATATCAGTAATCCAAATAAAATTTCAATCAAAATATTGGTAACTGTAACAATATCAATTGCTCAAATAACATTTACATCAAAATATTGGCAACCATAACGATATCAATAATTTAAAATCATATATACATCAAAATATTCGCAACCACAACGATATCAGTTCTTTGAAATAACATTTACATTAAAATATAAAGATATCAGTTGTTAAAAATAACATTTACATCAAAATATTGGTAACCGTAACGATATCAGTTGCTCAAAATAATATTTACATCAAAATATTGGTAAGCATGCCGATATCAGTTGTTCAAAATAACATTCACATTAAAATATTGGTAATTATAACAATATGAGTTGTTCAAAATGACTTTTAAATCAAAATATTGGTAACCGTAACGATATCAGTTTTTTCAAAATAACATTTACATTAAAATATTTTTAACCATAACGATATCAGATGTTTAAAAGAACGTATTTAGGTGGTTGTTTGTCTCAGAGAAGAGATGTTTTACAGACATCCTATACTGAATCGAAAGTGAACCAATTAAGAGTAATATGAACCAGCTGTTTGTGCGATGGTCATTATAAAGTTTTTTGCATGTTGTTTTCTGATTAATTTGTTTTAATTGAATATGGCCCTTGTGGACTGAAAAGAAACTGTATTGGATTGAAATAGTAGAAGAACATCGTATCTCTCTTCAATTATGTATTATAAATTTGCATCGAAAAAGAAACATTATGTTAAAATAATAATGGTATGTGTAATGCCAATAAATATGAACTTCATTATTGGTGTTATTCTAAGAACGTTGTTTGTGTTTGTTTGCTTTTTAATTTCGCGCAAAGCTACACTAGGGCTATCTACGCTAGCCGTCCCTAATTTAGCAGTGTAAGACTAGAGGGAAGGCTGCTAGTCGTCACCACCCACCGCCAACTATTAGGCTTCTCTTTTACCAACGAATAGTGGGATTGACCGCACATTATAACATCCCCACGACTGAAAGGGCGAGCATGTTTTGTGCGATCGGGATTTAAACCCGCGACCCTCAGATTACGAGTCGAACGCCTTAACCCACCTAGCTATGCCAGGCCCGTTGTTTGTGAAGAAACTCGTATATGATACGGTATAAATACGTATTTGGCACGCATAACCTTTGTACTAATAGTGGTATCGCCAAACATTATGTGAAAGAACATTGGATACTAGAAGCAGATGAATATCTTATTCGATGTTTGAATATGTGTAAAATTTGTTTCTCAAAAATGTTAACTGACGTAACGAACAAAGGAAACTTATTTTTAATATAATATTTTAATTAGCCTTGAACTGGTACTAAACTTATTAAAAGCTATCGACTATATTTGGTTTAACTCATGTTTCATTTGGTACACGTGTAAGAACGTAAATCTTTATTTTATTTCAATTTATAGTAAGTAAGATTAGAGTTTACTTATTATAAAAACTGTACATTGCGATAAAATATGATTTATCAGCACGTAAACTCCAAACGAAACTTAAATCTTTGTCTAGTGCATATTTTCAAAGTTCTGTCTAAACCGTTGTATGTAATAGAACTGTTGCTGTGGTGGATTGCAGTGACAAGGAGTTTCTTTTTTATAAACTCATGTTTCGTGATACGAACCCTTCATCTTAGAAACCCTTCCGAATTTTCTCCAGTTTTATCTAAAGTTCGAGTTGATATTTATTTTGACTTACCGTTTTCATATCAAGATCGTTTCAAACACAGTTTTCAAAGAAAGTCATAAAAAATAAGTAACGAGAGAAATACTTTAGTTCCAGATTTGTCTAATTCGATTTATTTCTATCTTCAACTGTTATCATTAAATCGTATATTCATTAGTTTCATAACATCTAACAATTACTATAACATTTCTAGTTTAGTATCCAGATCACATATAATATAGTTACTAGTTTGTGGGCCTTCAGAAACTTATTTTAAAGTAATAGCTTTAACCAAATTTGATTGAGTTCCCTTTTTAATCCTCGAGTAGATTGTTTTTCTATTTATCAACGTTCTTTGTTCGAAATCAATAACATGTTTCACGTTTAATATAATTTTCTTTGTATTCCTTTGTAACCACATAGCCCAGTTGTTATACCTTATTTCTCCGTTTTGTGAGTTTCCTTCAACCTTCAACATCCATTTCTTAATCTTATGTAAACAATACTCTATTTCCTTCTTTAGATATAATCTACCCTTTGTAAGGAGTAAAGTTTATTTATAATAACCCAGCACGTTTAACTGAAGTAACCCTCTTTTCAGTTTACTCGTTTGTCTTGAAGCTTTGGCTGTGTAAAATTAAGCACAAAGCTGCACAATGGGCTATTTGTACTCTGCCCATCACAAGTATCGAAATCACGTTTTTCGCGGTGGAGTCCGCAGACATTCCGCTGTGCCACTGGGGGGCGTGTCTTGCAGCTATTATCTCGTTATTAAATTTATAAATACAAGTTATCAATATTTGTGTAATTTTCAAATCCAATAAAGAACTGGAACACGTTTTCTATTCACACAATTAAAATATATGTACTAAAGCAGTTAATATCTATTTAAAAACAGTCTAATATTCCTATATCTTTACGAATTCCTTACATTGTCAGTAATTATATACTTCTTGCAAGACACGTGATATGGCGTTTCTACATTACTTACACAACTACAGAGAAAACCGCTAAGCAAAAACAATCACCGCAAACTCTTGCGCTACTCTTTACCTACGAAGATTGTTTGTTTGGTTGTTTTTGAATTTCGCACAAAGCTACTCGAGGGCTATCTCCGCTAGCCGTCCCTAATTTAGCAGGGTAAGACTAGAGGGAAGGCAGCTAGTCATCACCACCCACTGCCAACTCCTGGGCTACTCGTTTACCAATGAATAGCGGAATTGACTGTCACATTTTAACACCCCCACGGCTAAAAGGGCGAGCATGTTTGGCGCGATGGGGATGCGAACCTGCGACCCTCAGATTACGAGTCGCACGCCTTAACACGTTTGGCCATGCCGGGCCCGCGTACGAAGAGTGTTAATGAACGTCAAATTGTAACGTCTCCACAAGTGAAAGAATCGAGTGTGTTCGATAAAAGGGTTCGATCCCGCGAGCTGCAGATTACTAGTCAAATGCCTTAACCTATCAGGCTATACTAGGCCTTTTAGCACCACGACATGTCGGCCCTTCTGATTTAATAAATGGTAGAATAACTCGGGAGATGTTAAAATTCTGTTAATATATTTAGTACAAGTAATAAAAATCGTGATCAACAGATACAGCTTAAACTTATTGTTGACAACATATTAGAGTTCATTTAAATTACGTCTGCTACAATATAACGTTTACTAATATTAAATCAGCTCTCTTCGCTAATATTTTATAGTTGTTTAGTTGGGTATCGACAGTGGTTATATCAGTAATGAAAAATTTTAACTTGAATCTCTGTATTCGTTAATCCTCAAAAAAAAAAAAAAATTTTATTCTGATATGAACTTCAACAAACGAATCTAGCTCGAAAACTGTTTACATTCTGTTATCTGACAAACAAGATGGAAGTAGTTAGTACAAGCTGCTTATACCGGTTTTCTGACAAACAAGATGGAAGTACTCAGTAGAAGCTATTTATACCTTGTTATAAGACAAACAAGATGGGTGTACTCACTAGAAGCTATTTATACCCTGTTAACTGATAAACAAGATGGAAGTAATTAGTATAAGCTATTCATATTCTGTTGTCTGACAAACAACATGGAAGTACTCAGTCGAAGCTATTTATACCCTGTTATCTGACAAACAAGATGATGCTAGTTAGTAGAAGCTATTTATACCCTGTTATATGACAAACAAGATGGAATTACTCAGTAGAAGCTGTTTATACGTTGTTATATGACAAACAAGATGGAATTACTCAGTAGAAGCTGTTTATACGTTGTTATCTGATAAACAAGATTGAAGTACTCAGTGGAAGCTGTTTATACGTTGTTATCTGATAAACAAGATTTAAGTACTCAGTGGAAGCTATTTATACCTGAATATCTGACAAATAAAATGCAATTACTTGGTAGAAGCTATACTCTTCAAAAAAAGAAACGCAAAAGGCAAAATTTGAGACATATTGTTAACAAGTTTATTCCGTGTAGTTCTGTATGACATATATGAAACTTTGTACATTCACTGCTGAACATCCAAAGTCTGCAAAGGCGAAGTCCACGCTCACTAGGTGAAGTTTAACGTCACTGAACATCAATAACGAGTATGCCCCCCGTGAGCATCAATAACTGCTTGGCATCTCCTGCCCATGGAAGCGATGAGATGACGAATCACATCCTGTTGAATGGCTGTCTACTCAGCCTGCAAAGCTGCTGCAAGCTGAGGTAGAGTCTGCGGTTGAGGTTGTCACCGTCGCAGACGTCGGTCCAACTCGTCCCAAAGATGTTCGATGGGGTTTAAATCTGGTGATCTAGAGGGCCAGGGAAGAACGTTGATGTTGTGGTGTCTCAATAAGACAGTGGTGAGTCGGGCTGTGTGAGGACGGGCGTTGTCATGTTGAAAAACGTCGTTGACGTTCACCATGATGGGTTGCACATGGGGCCTAAGAATCTCGTAGACGGTTGCGTACGGTATGATCGGAAATCCTACGCAGCCCTGGTAAGGTTGAGGCAGTAGACGTCGCAGTGCTGGTACTATCCCGAAGGTGACGTAATCGGATGTTGCGATCTTGTGTGGGCGTGGTCACACGAGGTCTGCCAGATCGTGGACGGTCACAAGTTGATCCATGTTGTTGGTGACGATTCCATAGCCTTGTGATGGTGCTTGGGTGGACATTCACAGCTCTGGCAACATCTGATCGAGATTTTCCTGCTTCCAAGCGACCAATGGCGTTGTTGCGTTGTGCTTCAGTCAGTCTTGGCATAACTGTATTGCGTGTCGGTGGCTTAACACTAAGCTATGGAAACCGAGAACCCGTCACTTTTATAGGGATTTTGCACATGTTGTACTTGCAGAACATGCAGATCTCTCAAACAAATTTATTGGACACGAATGCGTTTTGGCGAAAAATCCGATGTTTTCCTCCGTTTTCAAAGTGCACAACTTTTATTGTCATTTTGGTCTGACAATCAGTGCCTTAACACGTGTAACACCACATACTCTAAGCTTGTAACGTTATTACATATATTTCTCTTTAAAATAACTAAAATATCCCTTTTGCGTTTCTTTTTTTGAAGAGTATATTTATACTTTGTTATCAGACAAACAAGATGGAAGTACTCAGTAGAATCCTTTATACTCTGTTATCTGACAAACAAGATTGAAGTAGTTAGTAGAAGCTATTTATACTCTGTTATCTGGCATATAAGATGGAAGTACTCAGTGGAAGCTGTTTATGCCCTGTTATCTGAGAAGCAACATGGCATTACCCAGTAGAAGCTATTTACACTCTGTTATCTGATAAACAAGATAGAAGTACTTCGTGGAAGCTGTTTATACCTGGATATCTGACAAACAAGATGGAGGTACTCAGTCGAAGCTATTTATACCCTGTTATCTCTGTTATCTGACAAACAAAATGGAAT
Organism: Tachypleus tridentatus; assembly: GCF_004210375.1. NCBI lineage: Eukaryota > Metazoa > Arthropoda > Merostomata > Xiphosura > Limulidae > Tachypleus > Tachypleus tridentatus. The sequence goes on from NC_134830.1 coordinate 49,342,031, forward strand.
TAATTAGTAGAAGCTATTTGTACTCTGTTATCTACAAACAAGATGGAAGTATTCAGTGGAAGCTGTTTATACCTGTATATCTGACAAACAAGATGTATCTACTCAGTGTGAGCTGTTTATACCTGGATATCTGACAAACAAGATGGAAATACTCGGTGGAAGCTGTTTATACTCTAACAAACGAGATGGAAGTACTCAGTGGAAGCTATTTATACCTAGTTATCTCTGTTATCTGACAAAGATGGAATAAGATGACTCCTCAGATAAGCACTAGTTTGTTGACAACATTGCGTTAATTTAATGGAAACAAAAGCAAGGAGAATGGTATTAAATAAAATGAACTAAAGCTATTTCTCACGTCTTCTCTATCCTGTATGTAAGTATACACAAACACGTCTTCTCTATCCTGTATGTAAGTATACACAAACACGTCTTCTGTATCTTGTATGTAAGTATACACAAACACGTCTCCTGTATCCTGTATGTATGTATACACAAACACGTCTTCTCTATCCTGTATGTAAGTATACATAAACACGTCTTCTCTATCCTGTATGTAAGTATACACAAACACGTCTTCTCTATCCTGTATGTAAGTATACACAAACACGTCTTCTGTATCCTGTATGTAAGTATACATAAACACGTCTTCTCTATCCTGTATGTAAGTATACACAAAAACGTCTTCTCTATCCTGTATGTAAGTATACACAAACACGTCTTCTCTATCCTGTATGTAAGTATACACAAACACGTCTTCTGTATCTTGTATGTAAGTATACACAAACACGTCTTCTCTATCCTGTATGTAAGTATACACAAACACGTCTTCTGTATCTTGTATGTAAGTATACACAAACACGTCTTCTCTATCCTGTCCTGTATGTACAAACACGTATACACAAACACGTCTTCTGTATCCTGTATGTAAGTATACACAAACACGTCTTCTCTATCCTGTATGTAAGTATATCACAAACACGTCTTCTCTATCCTGTATGTAAGTATACATAAACAAACATCCTGTGTAACACGTCCTGTATGTAAGTATACACAAACACGTCTTCTTTATCCTGTATGTCTTCTCTATCCTGTAGTATATACACAAACACGTCTTCTGTATCCTGTATGTATACACAAACACGTCTTCTCTATCCTGTATGTAAGTATACATCCTGTATGTAAGTATACAAAACACGTCTTCTCTATCCTGTATGTAAGTATACACAAACACGTCTTCTTGTATGTAAGTATACACAAACACGTCTTCTCTCCTGTATGTAAGTATACATCCTGTAAACACGTCTTCTTCTATCCTGTATGTATGTAATCCTGTATGTAAGTATACACAAACACGTCTTCTGTATATACAAAACACGTCTTCTGTATCTCTATCCTGTATGTAAGTATACACAAACACGTCTTCTCTATCCTGTATGTAAGTATACACAAACACGTCTTCTCTATCCTGTATGTAAGTATACAAACAACACGTCTTCTATGTATCCTGTATGTAAGTATACACAAACACGTCTTCTCTATCCTGTATGTAAGTATACACAAACACGTCTTCTCTATCCTGTATGTAAGTATACACAAACACGTCTTCTGTATCCTGTATGTAAGTATACACAAACATGTCTTCTGTATCTTGTATGTAAGTATACACAAACACGTCTTCTCTATCCTGTATGTAAGTATACACAAACACGTCTTCTGTATCCTGTATGTAAGTATACACAAACACGTCTTCTCTATCCTGTATGTAAGTATACACAAACACGTCTTCTCTATCCTGTATGTAAGTATACACAAACACGTCTTCTCTATCCTGTATGTAAGTATACATAAACACGTCTTTTTCTATGTATTTTGTTTTCTTTATTTTTCGAATCGTTGTTCATCGCTTTTCTTGCTTCTGTTTCTAATGTAATTTCAGGCTTATTCCTAAACAGTAATATGGAGACTTTTTCTTTAACCTCAATAAACATACTTCGAGTCTTATCTTTGGCCCACTTTTCAGTGGCACAGCGATATCTCTGGTGACTTATACTGTTGGAAATGGAGTTTTGATACCCGTGGTAGCCAGAGCATAGAGAACTCTTTGTGTTTAATGACAAAAAACAACATCAATGACCAA